>NC_064628.1:804336324-804936324 GCF_023864275.1 Schistocerca cancellata
ATAGCCTGTGGTTCTTTTCTCCAAGTTCCGGAAGCATCTCGCTACATGCTAATACTAGACAGATATGATATATAAATGTCCCAACGCTCGAAACTTCATATTACTTTAGAGGGAGACATGTGCCCCAACAATCACGAAAGGGTTAGGCAACGGTAAACTAACGTATATCCCGCTGCGTTCTTCTTTCCCTCGCGTTCTCTCCCATGTGCTCCAGTGTGATGCTTATTCCCGGGTACAAGTCAATAATGGTGTGCAAAAGTGAACCTCTGTCTGTAGTTTTCTAATGCGCATTTGAACATGTTCGCTTCATTTTAAAGTAGGATTTATGAGATACAAGAACGGTTTATTCTAAAGAAGAGAAAGTTTCATCGTTGCTTGAAAATGACGGACAAATTTATCTTCAAATGTACTGTGGTCGATTTAAGGAATCGAAGGGAATGTTCTTTCCCGATTCACATGCTGTTATTCGCTCTTCTTCCTTGTGTTGCCAGTCACGTTGTGCAATGTCCAGAAATCTCAGTGAGATGTACATCACGAGAACAAATATTCTGCAGTTACCCGAATCACTGTGTTAGCTTGTTCTGACCACGTTTACAGAAATATTGAGGGGTTTTGTGAGTTGAGCTCTTGCTCGCGAAAGGGATGCAATAGAAGAGTCATTGAATATTACACTGAAGCGCCAAAGAAACTGGAATAGGCATGTGTATTCAAATACAGAGATATGTAAACAGGCAGAAAATGGGTCTGAGGTTGGCAACGCCTATGTAAGACAACAGATGTCTGGAGCAGTTGTTAGATCGGTTACTACTGCTGCAATGGTAGGTTATCAAGAGTTAAGTGAGTTTGAAAGTGGTGTTATAGTCGGTGCACGAGCGATGGGACACAGCATCTCCGAAGTAGCGAAGAAGTGGGGATTTTCCTTTCCCGACGACCATTTCACGAGCGTACCGAGAGTATCAGGAATCCCGTAAAACATCAAATCTCCGACATCACTGCGGCCGGAAAAAGATCCTGCAAGAACGGGACCTACGACGACTGAAGAGAATCGTTCGACGTGACATAAGTGCAACCCTTCCGCAAATTATTGCAGATTTCAATGTTGGGCCATCAACAAATGTCAGCGTACGACCGATTCAACGAAACATCATCGATATGGGCTTTCGGAGTCCATGCCAAGTTGTGTTGCTGTATTTCTGCTTGCTCGCGGAGGCCCTACACGATATTAGGCAGGTGTACCAATTTCTTTGCCTCTTCAATGTATTTAGGTTTTCACAATATGGACGACGAAAACGTCTCCACTGCATGTACAAGGTGTTTATAAATTATTGGTGTTGTTTTAAAAATTAATAATAAATCGATTTATTACTTTATATGGACAAACCTTACAGCTCAACAACAGCAACTACCCAAGTTTTTGAAACATTAATCACAATTCTTCAATATGTGAACCCTTTATCACAAGACAGACATCTACTCAGTAATCGAGTACTTCACATACTGAGTTTAGCATGTCCTCCTGCAGTGCATGCTTTATCCAATCACAAGCTCCTCAAGTGACAAAGGCATTGACGGTACATATGAGGTGGAATCCAAAATTTTCGGGACTGGTGCTGCTGTCTGAAAAGTAAGAGTAGTAGATCTTTGCACCGCTAGGTGGCGAGAGCTGCACATCTGATGAGTCAGTGTGCGGAGTGGCATTCAGCTGGGAAGGCGTGTTGCGTGCCTCTGGTGTGTGGCTATTTTACAATGGATCCGTGAACAGAACAGCGCGTATGTATCAAATTCTGAGCGAATCTCGGGAAAAGTGTCACGGGTTATCACCGGCGACGAGAGCTGGATTTTCGGTTATAACCCAAAGACAAAGCAACCATTGGAAGAGCCCGAGCTCTCCTAGACCCAAAAAAGCGAGACAGGTGAAGAGCAAAGTGAAGAGGATGATCATCGTTTTCTTTGATATCAAGCGAATTGTGCACAGAGAATTCGTCCCACCCAACCAAACAGTGAAGTCCGCGTACTATTGTGACATTTTGCGACGGATCTGTGAAAACGTGCGGCGACAACCGCCCGAACTTTGGCGTCAAGGGAACTGGCTGCTGCATCACGACAACGCGCTCTGTCGCACGTCCTTGCTCCCCAGGACCTTTTTGGCAAAAAACAACATGGCGGTTGCACCCACCCACCGTACTCGCCAGATTTGGCACCTTGCGACTTCGCGCTACTCCCAAAACTGAAACTCAAATTGAAAGGCCGTCGGTTCGACACTCTAGAGAGGATTCAAGAAGCATCGCTGTTGGTGATAAACACCCTCAAAGACCATGGCTACCAGAAAACGTTTGACCAGTCGCAGAAGCGCTGGGAGTGGTGTGTAAGTGCAGACGGGAACTACGTCGAGGCTGATGGTGACTATTAGTCCAAAGGTAAGGTTTTCAACAGATGGCAGCACCAGTACCGAAAATTCTGGATAGCACCTTTTAAACTCAGTCTTTTACAAGCCCAGGAAAACGAAATCGCAGGATGTTAAATCCGGCAAATGGGCAACGTGTGGAGAAAGTTATCGTCCGCTATTGCGGTACAGCCATCCAGCGTTTGTGAAGAACATGATGACAAAGCTCTCGTACATTCCTGTGAAAATGGGGTAGAGCACCATCCAATTGCAAAATATGATCATCATAACTGGTGTTCAGCTGGGGTAACATCCAGGTTTCCAAGACGTCTAGAAATGCGTTACCCATCACCGTTTGTTGTTCAAAGAAAAATGGGCCATGCTCTTTATCGTGCAATATCACATGGAAAATGATCACTTTGATGCTCTGCCAATGTATGTGGTTTCTCGCTTCCCCAGACACAGACGTAGTGTGTGTTCATTTTGCCATTTATATCTAAAGTAGCTTCATCGCAGAACATGAGTCTTTCTTCAAAATCTGCGTCCTCCATTTTTAACAGCTGCTCGTCACTTTGTCTGCTGGCGTAAGGGCTTGCACTAATCCCACTTTGTATGGTTTGAAACATAGCTCTTGAGCAACATCTTCCACATCACAATCTGTGGCATGAATATTCCCTGCTTGCTTCACTAAGTGACTTGCGAAAACTTTGGTGAAATACCGCGCGCCCTCTTTCAGTGTTTGCATCATACGCACAAGGTCGACTAGAACTCTCCCCATTATAAAAGCATCCGGTATCTACAAATTGTCAGTACCGCCTACCTATGTTATTCTGGTGTGGTGGATCTTCCCAAAACCGTGGACGAAACTCAGCTGCACTGTAACCACATATCTGAACACCTCAAAATGGAACACATGGAAAGCCTTTCCCTGTTGTGATGCCATCTTGAAAACACGCTACACCTGCTCAGTAAGCTAGGCGCGCAGTCCGGAACCGCGCGACTGCTACGGTCGCAGGTTCGAATACTGCCTCGGGCATGGATGTGTGTGATGTCCTTAGGTTAGTTATGTTTAAGTAGTTCTAAGTTCTAGGGGACTGATGACCACAGCTGTTAAGTCCCATAGTGCTCAGAGCCATTTGAACCATCTGCTCAGTAAGCATGACAGGCGAACAGCGAGTAGCACTTCAAAAATTTGGACAGTGGCCACTGCTTTTGCTGTAAGATTTGCGCATATAAAGCTATAAATCAATTTATTATTAATTTTAAATATGCACCATTCATTTATAAATACCCTAATATTACCAGAAAGGCAAAACAGGTAAGGCCCCCATGGGATGGGGCTATAAATTGCAGATTTTTGCAAGCCATAAGAAAATGAGATACAAACGACGAGATAAATGGGCGATGTGATTGCTAAATTTTATTTTATAATCCTATATATTGACCTTTTGATGTTGTGAAATCTATGAATGGGCTTTTCCTCTTTCATTTCTATGCAGTGTTTGTAATTTATTATGAAGACTTTGTCAGTATATCCATTGTACGTTTTGGTATGAGTGCATTACTGCAGAAACTAGCCATTCAGCCACAGTAGGTAAGTCATATGCAACCAGCGGGTGATACGGTGTCAGCATGCCGCCTGCAGCAACAGGGCTGCTTATGCATTGCGAAGCCAGCCAGGCTAACACGGCAAGCCTGCCAAAGTAGCAGTGACCTGGGGCTTTTGCAGGACAGGCCAAGCAGTTTCTAAATTGCCAGACAATGTACACTGCCAGGAAAACGAATTAGTGTAGCCTTTTAGAGGTTTCCAGTTCACTCAAGATTTATTGTTGCAAGGATGCATAAGGAATACATGAAATGATTAAATTTACAGATCAACAACTCAAGTGGTTCTGAGGTACCAGATATCAACCCATCATGAAACACCCATAACGTGGTGTAGTCTACGAGCAGCAGTGCAGTCGCTCTGCATGCTGAGTTTAATAGGCAGTGTGTGGGCGAGCATTATCCAGTTGGATAACCTTCTTCTTGCAAGAACAGCAGGAGAATGGGCCTAACAACTTTCTGTGTGTACCAGGCACTGGTTAGCGTCCTACCAAGAAACACCAAAGTTGAACGAGAGTTGTAGCTTATCGCAACCCAGACCGTAAGGCCTGGGATGGGGCCAGTATATCTTGGACGAATGCAATCTACGAGACAGTACTCACCAGGTCTATGTTGTACGCACAGACGACCATCGTTTGTGTGCAGTCAGAATATGCTTTCATCGCTAAGACTATGGCACACCATTCCATCTGCCTGTCAAGGCGTGCGTGTCGATTGTGTGGTGTAGTCCCACTGCTAATAATTGGTTTGCAACAGTTCATGTTGACACATCTGGACTCACAAGCTCCCTTATCTGTGCTGAGGTAGCTGTACGATCCGCCACTGCTAGCCTTACAATACGACGAGCCCGGTGGGCGTCTGTGCTGCATAGACCTCATCTACAAGTGTGAGAACGTTCACATGACTGCTGGTACCAGCATTGTTGCACAACTGATGCAGCACATCCAACTTGTGTGACAATTCTCCGAAAGGACCATCCCGCCACTCGGAAGGCCACAATTTGATACCTTTCAAACTTGCTCAGTGGGCTGTAGAAAGCACAACTGCATCTCCATGGCGTGGTTGCTTGCTTCATACTTTTGCTCCTCACTGAGCCATCTGGCTGTGAGCATTCGTTTTTAAAGGGTGCACACAGCTCTCAAAATCGATGTTGTCTTTCCAGGTATACTAATTTTTTCTGGCAATTTGTTTTATATTCTGAACATGGCTGGGAGCATCCTGTTGGCACAAGAAGTGAGTTCTTAACCTGTACATCAACCATCAGTATTGTAACAGAGGTATCATCAGTCTGATCACGTCTGCTATGACGAGAGGGCTACGCCAGGTGCCTGACTGATATGGGACAACAAGCAGTCGCCACGAGTTTGGGCCTCCACCACTGCAGCATCTTCTAGCACCAAGTCCTCCTTCCTGGACTTCGTGCCTCTCAACTGGTGGACAGCCTCCAGGCTTATTCCAGTGAGAACCAGACTCCTACCCTGGATGCCAACGGATTGAGATCAGAGCAGCAGAGTCGCTCACCCTTCTGCACTGGTACAGCCACCCTGGCGCCAAGTGCCATCACTCGCAGGAGACAGATCCACCACTGTGGGCTGTCCCCCTGCAGTTTTTCTGGGAGTCTTCTGCACTACTGACACCTCTCACAAGCAACTGTGCAGCGTCCAGTGCTGTCGAATAAGTTCCTGCCATCAGCATTACAAGGTGCAAACGTCACTACCTATTGGCCGACAGCTGGCCATGCACCATGCGTTGTCCTCGTCGTGCTGAGAGGAGGCTTGACCACAACAGGGCAACGCTTAAATGTAGCCGCATCAGTCTTAGTGAAATATTTGACTTTGATGTTTTCTGAGCTGTCAGTGGCTTTGCCACATTCGTAATGCCAGTTCCTATCATATCACCAAAGTAAAGTGCTGTCGTTCTTGGCTGGCACTTTGACGTGTCACCATTCGAACCTGCCGAGTGCTGTTGGCAACGAGTGCACTCAGCCCTTTTGAGGTCAATTGGCGAGTTACTTGATTGAGAAGTAGTGGCTCCAGTCTCGAAAACTGACGACAGCCAGGAGGGCAATGTGCTGACCTCATGCCCCTTAATATCCACATCCAATGATACCTAACAGATGAGGACGACACGACAGTCACTCAGTACTACTGGGCCTTCCGAGGCCTGTCAGGACTGAGAGGTTCATCTGAGCTGGGCTGTGAACTCTACTTGGTAATTTTACTCTTTCCTTTCATAACAGTTCATAAGCTTTTGATGTCCGCCCTGATAGCTGAGTGGTCAGTGTGACGGATTGCCATTCTACGGGCCCAGGTTAGACTCTCTGCTGGGTCAGGGATTTTCTCCACTGGGTGTTGTGTTATCTTCATCATCATTTCATCCCAATCCGGTGCGCAGGTCGCCCAATGTGGCGTCAAATGTATTACGTCCTGCACCAAGGCAGCCAGACCTGCCCTGTAAGGCGCCTCCCAGCCACTGACGCCAAACGCTGATTTCCATTTCCATAAACTTTTGATACAACACATGACAAGACTATTTGACAAAACGGGATGACAAGGGTGGGGAGAGTGTTAAACCTGGAGGATAGTTTAACTAGAAACACATGATGTTTCCTGGTTATTGTTTCAATCTAGTGACTGTTTTAAGAATCACATGAAGTAATACACTCTAGAAACCACCATAAGCAGTGTCTGAAATTTTCTGTTTCAATTGTTGTGAGACATGTGGCTGTGTTTTGTACAGCATTAATAAGTATTACGACTTCTACATAGTTACGTGCTGTATAAAACAGAGTGTAACGTGTATAAGTGCAGATATCTCTTTTGGTAACGGAGTACATTGCGCTGAACAACATTACATCAGTTTTTACGTCATTTGCAGAATAATAACTAAAGCTATTACAAGTCGGACGTTTTTAGATTGGGTAGTACCTCCAAGCACATGTGACAAGAGCAAGTCATTAATGCTTACACTGCGCTAGGCAACAGGTCAGGTGTCGAAATTTTGATACGTGGACATAAAATTGTCAGTCTACACTGACAGGTGTTGGTCACTTAATGGTATATTATGGCCATGCTAAAACCATCTGATCGTAAAGCTTGTGACTTGTTTGTAGGAAAACTGTTCAACACAGAGAAAAAACAACTAACATAGTGATGTATAGACACATTATGGTATCACATGTAAAAATATCTGCACTTATGCCTGTTACACCCGGTATGTGAAAGCTATTACCAAGGTATTATTAATTCTTCAGTTACAGATTTTTATGATGAGCAAAATTCTGAATATTTTTAAAAACAGTTACGTAATGTGAGGACAGTAAGGCCATACTTCCTTTCTCTTGTTCCCTCTTGTACCTTGAAACAGAAGGTCTTCTAGCATGGAACACGAGATATTTGAAATGGACTGACATTTTTTAATGTCTAAACAATTTTCCTTGCTTTGAAAATGGAAATTTCTGTTGGTTGCTAATAGCATCTACTTCAAATTATTTTTAAATTGTAAAATGGTTTTTGGTAATATTTCTTCTTATTTTGATTTTACTTACTGATTGTTGTTGTGTAGTAGAGTAATAATGTAACACATAGTCTATTAAATACGGTACTGGCAAGATTTATCAGATCCACTACTTTTAAATTTGAATAGCTTAGTTGTTTTTAGCTGCATGACCACTTTGTACTAATGGTCAATTTTTCACTTTTGGAAAACCTTACTCTTATGGAGTAGTTTTTGCAATTTCAGAAAAGACTGCAGTACGCATGAAGTAAATGCTCTCATTTCAAAGTGGAATAAGAAAATATATTGAACTTGTAGTACATGCTGGCTGTGTCGTTTAGTCAGTGACACAACTACTGGTTTTTGGAAGCAAGCCAACACTTCATCTGACAATCATGAACGAAAACTGTATACATGCGAGAGACCAGAATGTTTCAGATAAATTATATGAAACTGTGTTTTAAACTGTCACAAATTTCTAGGGGCAGATGCTGACTCGGACCATAATTTAGTGGTTATGAATTACAGATTAAAACGGAAGAAATTGAAGAAAGGTAAGAAATTAAGGAGATGGGTCCTATATATACTGAAAGTACCATGGATTATAAAGAGTTTTATAAGGAGCATTAGGCAAATATTGACTGAAACAGGCGAAAGAAATATAACACAAGGTGAATGGGTAGGTTTGATAGATGAAATAGTGAAGACAGAAAATCAAATAGGTAAAAAGACAAGACCTAGCAAAAATCCTTTGATATCACAGGAGTTACTGGATTTAATTGATGAAAGGAGAAAATATAAAAATGCAGCAAATAATGTAGGCAAAACAGAACACAGACGCCCAAAACAATGAGACTGACAGGAAATGAAAAATGGTCAAGCAGAAATGGCTAGGGTACAAATGTAAGGGTATAGGAGCATATAGAACCAAGGGAAATATGGATATGGCTTATAATAAACTTAAAGATGCCTTTGGAGAAAAGAGAAGCAGCTGTATGAATATCAAGAGCTCAGTTGGTAAGCTAATATTCACCAAAGATCACCAGCCACGACAATACTATTCAACCAAGTGTGGTAGATACCAGAGATAGGCGAAGTACCATCAGACTTCAAGAAGAACGTAATAATTCAAATTCCAAAGAAGTAAGGTGCTGAAGATGTGGATGTTACCGAAGCATCACTTTAAAAAATCATAGTTGCAAAATACCAACACTAACTCTGTACAGAACAATGGAAAAACTGATAGAAGGTGGCCTCAGGATAGATAAGTTTTGATTACAGGGAAATGTTAGAACAAGTGAGGCAATACTGACCCTGCGACTTCTCTTACAAGGTAGATTAAGGAAAGGCAAACATACATTTGGAGCATTTTCTATATTTGAAGAAGGCTTTTGACATTGTTGACTGGAATACATTTGAAATTCTGAAGTTAGAAGGGGTAAAATACAGGGAGTAAAATGTTATTTACAGTTTGTACAGGAGTTAGGTGGAAGTTATAAGAGCTGAAGAGCATGTAAGGGAAGCAATGGTTGAGAAGAGAGTGAGAGAGGTTCTAGCCTACCCTCAATGTTATTCAATCTCTGTGATGAGCAAACTGTGTAGGAAAGCAAAGACAAACTTGGAAAGGGAATTAAAAGAGAAGTTCATGGAGAAGAAATGACATTGTAATTCTGTTAGACACACCAAAGGTCCTGAAAATGCAGTTGGACTGAATGGACAGTGTGTTGAAAGGAGGATACAGATTGAACATTAACAAAAGCAAAACACAGGTAAAAGAACGCAATCGAATTAAACTGGGCAATACCGAGGGCATTAGATTAGAAAATGAAACACTAAAAAGTAAGAAATGAGTTCTGCTATTTGGGAAATAAAGCATGGTGGTTGAAGTAGAGACAATACAAAATGTCAAAAAGCAAGAAAAGCGTTTCTGAAGAAAAGAAATTTGTTAACACTGAATATAAATTGAAGTGTTAGGTAGTCTTCTCTGAAGAGATTTGCCCAGTGTTTCACAGAAATGAAACGTGGATGGTAAGCAGTTCAGACAAGAAGGAAATAGAAACTTTTTGGAATGTGACGCTACAGAAGAATTCTGAAGATTAGTGGGTAGATTGCCTAACTAATGTGGAAGTAGTGAACAGAATTGGGGGAAAAAGAAATCTGTGGCATAAACTGACTAAAAGAAGGATACATTCTGGGACATCAAGTAATCATCAATTTAGTAGAAAATTAGGGTGTAATAATTGCATAAGGAGAACAAGAGATGTGTGCAGAAAGCAGGTTCAGTTGTATGTGGGTTGGATTAGTTACCGGGCCGTGACGGGACTTGTACAGGGTAGAGTAACATCGTGACCTGAATCAGACCAGTCTTTGGACTGAAGACCACCATAACAACAACAGTCACATGACACACTAATTTCACTGGCAGACTACAATTCAGATCTCATCGGAAAACCAAGACGAAAAGCAAAGTGGAGCCATAAGATTAGTCTCTTGTGTGAATACAAGAGTGAGTCCGTGAAACAGTGTGGCTAAATGAAGATTTATTATTTTGTTATGCAATGAAGTGATAGATAAACGAGGTGACATTAGTATCCTATTTATGTACTTCGTGTCTCATTTCTATCATTAACTGTAATACTCTTCAGCCACTACAGTTGTCACTGTCTCTGAATGACATGACAGGAGTGAAAGTAACAGTGTTCCCTTAACAGTGTTAAAAAAAGAATAAAGATAATCAGTGGCAGCTGAACCTGCAGTGAAACTAAATGAGGCCACCGTCTGCTTAGAAACTGATGTATTCAAATTGTACATTTTGTAATAAATAAATCATATAGATGTAATGTCTCACCAAAAAATCCTGTTTTTATGATGTGTGTACTCTATGCTCTAGTAATTGTAATATATGAGGTGCAAAACAGAATAGGAAGTAGCATTAGCTGCCATTAGGCAGACAGCAAAGAAATAATGTTGGACAGATAAAAAAATTATGATTTGTTTTATATCTTTGGAAACAAAGTTTGTGCAGTCATAATGTCAGAATACAGGATAGTAGTTATTATTGATACTATTATAGTACATGTTTTTGAGCCTTTGTTTTACTGAAATTCTCAATTACGTGGTTGGAATCTACTTCATTTGGAACTTTTCTTTATATTGATAAAATGGACAGTTTGTCTGGTCGTTCTTGTTTCATTGTAGACTAAAGATAATTTTTTATTAGTTTCAGTTAAAAAAACTTCTCTCACATCATGTGACTAACACACAAATGATAAAGAAGTATTGTATTATAAGTGATGTACAGAGCAATGATTCAGTGAAGTTCCATTTAATTATAAATGGTAGGATTTCTTGGGTTGTCCATGTAGTAGAAAAGTTCATACTTGCATCAGTTGGACGTAGATGCCCACGACGTCTTTTTATTTCTTGCAGCACGTGCTTCTTATCAAACTCATCTTAAATTTCTACCAGATTATCCAGCGCTACAGCCAGGGTGTCATCATAAGCTTCAAGCATAAATTTTGTTCCAACAATTTGTAGAATTTCGGTGATTTCCTTCATGGCCATCTATTGCTGTGGCATTTCATGTGTAAATCGGTCTATGCATTCAAACACTTAACAACGTACTTCTTGTTGAGTCGATAATCCATTCTCATGAGCAGTTCACCTGGCATTGTTTTATTTAGCCTCCTCCTTCTTCGTCGATCTATGTTAATGTCCACATCATTGCATTTTAGTGCAAAAAATAACAGCATCTTCTATAACTGTAGTTCTTCCGTCACTAAAAACTCATTCAGGGCTTTTAATTTGATGAGTCCTTTATCCCAAGTAATTTTGGAGACCGTAGACACTGTCAGAATAAATTCACTATCTCAGTATTGTGTGCCAAAAGGTGATATAGGTCAAAAAGGTAAAATCATGTTTAGCTGGAGACCTGGTATCAAATTTGCATTGGATGGATCTTGCATGTCTTCCAAACTGCTAGTAATTATCTCCATGTTTTCTTTTATAAATTTAACTTAATCGTAATGAACACTCCAGCGAGTATCAGACAATCATTTCAAACAGTTTTCAGGTTTTCCTACAAGTAATTCCCATCTATAAGTCAAAATGAGAAGAATGAATATAACTTTTCCACAGTTCCAAAACAGGTCACACTTGAGGGAACATATTAGAATGCATGAACTCCACAAAGATTTAAGGAATGATTAGCACAGGGAATGAACAGGGCTATTGGATTGACTTTTCGAATTTTTCGTTGTATGCCTCCATGTACACCTGACATTCATGCGGCATTGTCATAACTTTGATCCTTGTACAACTATATATCCAGTCCATCTGTTTCCAACTGCTGTTGAATATCTATTGACATATCCTCTGCAGTCTTTCCTCACATAAAAAGACCTAAGAAGGATTCTCGAACTTGCGTAATGTTGTCTTCTGTATCGATGTATCTAATTATTTGACTCATTTGGTGAGTTCTACTTTCATTGGAATTGCTGTCAAAAATTATTCCGTAATATTTAGCCTTTTTTTATATCTGCACTAATTTTTTCTCAGCATGTTAATGCAAAATAAAAATAATTAAATTTTGTATGCCTTTTGACAAATTTGAAGGTTATTCTCTTTGACCTACCAGCGGTCTCTTCAAGTTTAAACAATGCTCTTTCAATACTGTCTCATATTTCGCCATCAGATCACCAGTTCTAAGAAACTTGCTCTGTTTTTCGATGAAAAGTGTTCACGATGACCACGAAAAACAAGATTTTTCTGTGGTATAAATGTTGTGACATTTAAAAAGCGATGTAAAATATTTCTCCATGTCTTGGTCTCAGCATTAACAATCTTCTGATTATCTGTGTCAATGGTTTTATTAAGATTCATGCCAATAGAGAATTTCTTTTAATTTTTCTGAATTTGATAGATGTTCAGGCAAGGATTCAAGTTTTTATATCTTTGGATTCAGTTTCAATCACTGATAGACTCTATAAGTAAATTTATTTATTTTTTTTTGGCGTCGCCCTCAGAGACAGATAATTGGAAGCAAAAACGGTACACTTTTCTTGTTAGTGGTGAGTGTAGCGTCATATTTCCTTAAATATTTTGTCTCATTCAAATGTGAGTAAAGCTATGACGAAGTTAACAACATTGGGTTGCTTTAGTGCATTATCTGGTCTTTCTAAAGATTAAAAAGGTCCATTCTTGTTTTGATGTTCTGTACTACCCTCTTCAATAGTAACAGTTCTGATATGCTGGGACAGGTATTGGCCAATGTGCAGTATCATTGGATGAAGAGAAGTTGAAGTTAGATGCATCAGAAATAGATTCAGTTTCAGTGATTTTTTATCATTGTTATTTTTATCATCCTTTTTTTCATTGTCACTTATGTCAGTAAAATCACACACAGTAGGCTTTTCACCTCTGATTGTAATCTGAACATCAATAATTATCTATAAGCTGGCGCTAGATTGAACAGTTTGATTATTCTTTCCTTCGCCATCTTTATTTTCTCCATGAGTGGAAAGGTGTTTGGATAAAGATCCAGCGAGTGATTTGACTTCTTCAGTCTTTCCTTTCCTTGGCTGTCCTTTATGAGAGTCAGATGGCTGCATGCTTTTTTATAAAAAATGATTCGCAGGATTATTTCAGTGACAGATCACAACTAAAAGTCCATTTACCAGTAATTTTTTCTCTCTTCATAGCACGCACACTCATAGTAGAGAGTAGACAGGTACCATCATGATTATAAATGCATGTTCATTTGCAAAGTAATGTTGTGTCTAGCGTCTATATTGTGGCAGGGAATAAAGCCAATTTCTTAAGCGAATGAAGAGATTACTTTACCATATGATAAACCATTATTTTTTGCTAAAGGCCACGATTCTGTTATTTGTACCACATTCCTAAATTACAACAAAGTATTATTTGGTGTAAAACAGTGCAAAGAAAGACCCAAATGTTTGGAAATGATTAGTGAACCTTACGTGTCCATACGTTTCTGACACTGGTAGTGTGCACTAGAAAATTTCGAGATAATAATAAACTAATTAGAAATGTTGGTACTCACTGACATCTTGCTCCATCCACCCACCGACTAACAATTTGATCAAACTTAGGATCGTTAAAACTGACACGTACCTGTGAACACATTTTGTACTCTGCTGAAGAAAACAGCGCAATCTAGGAGACCTCAACACATGTAAGTAACATGTGCAAGTAACGAACAAAGAAGGCGATGATGCAAACAACAACAAAACACAAAACTTGTAGGGTAGGTAATTTAAGTAGGCTAGGGGGAATATAGTAGTATTCCGCCAGAACTGGCCTTGGAGAACGAGTTCGAAAATATTCGCGCGGTCTGAGCGACCACACCTCGTGAGTTAAGTGTTAACACGCCACAACAAAGGTCAAATAACAAATTATGTTAATTACGTAGGATTTCTAATCGAGTTTTTTGAAGAATGAAATGAAATGAAGTTATGACGAAACTGAAGTTATTCTAGAACGCTTGCGTAAGCAGACTGTGTGGGTTTTCCTTGTTGTGAGTATTTCCTGAGAATTTCAAATGGAAGTCAAAGGGAAGTCCCACAGCGGCTAGTATCTGCATTTGGCCTCCTAACAAGTTACAATACAGTTGTTGCAACAATAAAACAATTTGATCCTTATTGTGGTAAAATTATGTTTTCGCCTGTAACTTGTTAGGAGGCCAAATGCAGATACTAGCCGCTGCGGGACTTCCCTTTGACTTCCATTTGAAACTCTCAGGAAATACTCACAACAAGGAAAACCCACACAGTCTGCTCACGCAAGTGTTCTAGAATAACTTAACAATAAAACATCTGATTTGGAACAATGAAGTTTCAGAAAGAGCAAAACTCCTTATGTATAAGAATTATTACATCCCTATTGTCACCTATGGTGGAGAAACATGGACAATGACAGAAAGGGACTGGAGCAGACTGCAAGCAGGGGAAATGAAATTTCTCAGAGCAGTTAAAGGAAAAACAAGAATGGACAGAGTAAGGAATGTAAAGATTAGAAAGGACCTCAAACAAAAAAGTATGAGAGAAGAAATTGATAGAAAGAGATTAAGATGGTATGGGCATGTTAAGAGGATGCATGGGCAGAGACTCCCCAAAATTATGGAAGAACTAAAGATGGATGGGAAAAGACCTAGAGGGCGCCCAAGAACGTGGTGGAAAATGGGAGTGAGAATATCTGTCGAAAGGAGAGGTGTGACCTGGCAGCAAGTGGAGGAAGAAAAGTGGTGGGAGGACCGAGCCAAATGGAGTGGACTCGTCAGAACCCAGACCCGGCAGTAGCTGCAGCGGGATTCAGATATAGATAGAAGGTTCCAATTGAGTGCCCTCGTTGTCATTCTCTAATGGGTACAGAGGAATGGACACAAATACGAAAACACAGAAAATGCAAAACATTACAATGCCAAATGCGGTGTAGGAAACCCGTTAGCATTCAAAACAGCTTCCAGACCTCTTAGAATGGCTAAATACAGTTGATGTGTGGCTTTCACGGGAATCTTATACCGTTCTTCCTGCAAAATAGTGACAAATTCAGGCAGGGGGTCAATCTTCTTCCAGATATTCATGGGGATTTGACTATTCAAGCTTATGAATTGGTTCTGGAGAATTAAGAAGCTGATTAAAATATTCAGTGTTACATAAGCCAAGTCAGAGAGCTTTGTCCCACATCCCTCCGTTGTTAGATTTACGTTTGAATCAAATTTAACCCCTTAGATCTCACTTTCTCCTCCAACGAAGTTTTGAAAAACGGGCTTTTTTAGCACATAATCCACAGAAAACATTATAATACTAAATTTCCTTGTATACTCGCTTGTTTTACTATTATCTAGCCTATAGGCCTCTGAATGACAAGGGTAGTAACCGTAACCAAATTGAATATATTATTTTTCGTGTACAGACTGAACTGTTATTTTTAAATTTCATAATCGATAGTTTAACATTGCGAAGAATAAAATAAAATGAAAAGAAATTCTGATACCAGCGGGAATCGAAATCAGGTCGACAAATTAACAATGATATTCAAATCGAAATGGCATAATAACAGTATTAGTGCAGTATTTACAGTGTGTTGTAGCAGATTAACGCATGATAACCACTTTCTCACAGTGCTACGACAACAATGGTTCTTTAAAAATGTCCTCATATTCTACAGGTACACAGTACACTAAACTCTGTTTCAAAGAAAAATACTGACCTGGTGCTGTGAACAACGCAGCACTTTTAGTGTCAGAGAGGGATGAGTTCACATCAGTGCACGGACAGAAGAAAACAGACAGCTGCATCACTACTCTGAGTCGATCTTAGCACGGCTAACTGTCATTTCAGCACTTGACACCGGTTTCTAGTTATCACAGAGAGCGTGCTACAAAACACGCTTTTGTCCATGTCAGCATGCATTCAAACAAAATAACGTAATTTTAATGTGATTTCTGGCTTGCATTCGAAAAGAAACGATACAATTTTAGTGCTGTTGTCGGCCCACATTCAAAGCGAAATGACATAATTTTAGTTCAATATTTACAGTCTCTTGTAGCAGATTAGCACACGATAACCGGTCGCCACAGAGTTACGGTAACATTGATGGAGGTGGATAGCAGTCATGCACAATTCTCTCGAAAGTCGACCACAAAGGCTCAATAATGTTGAGATCTGTTGAATGTGGTAGCCAGGGGAGATTTGACATTCAAATGCGAGCAGCGTGAGCAGGGGCCCTGTCGTCTTGGAACAAAGCATCTCTATTGGGGAACAAAAATTGACCCATGGGATGGACCTGATCAGCCAAAATTATCACATAATCCTTGGCAGTAATACTATCTTGCGGAGGGACTGTGGTACCCTTGTAGTACCACGATATAGCTGCCCAAATCATCACAGAACCCTCACCATGTTTAACTCTAGGGACGTAAACTTGGCAACAGGTTGGAGACAATGTGAAACAAGACTCATCCGATCAAGTGACTTTCTTCCATTGCTCCATAGCTCGGGTTTTATAACTTCGGCACCACGGTTTCCTGTTACGGACAATGACATCACTGATGGGTGGTTTTGGAATTTCAGCTTTCTTTGACTTATTTTTCCCACAATCCTCTTCACTGGATGTCTGTCACGATCACTCAACACACACATTCGTCCGCATTGTCACTTAACAGACAATGATTTTCCTCCTTCCCTGTGTGCAGTATATGTCTTCAGTTGGTGCCTCTTGAAACACCAAACACTTCAGCTAGAATGCTTACGAGCCATCCACATTACGAGCTCCAATAATTTGCCCACGTTCAACGCACTGAGCTCCGACATAATACAGGGTGTTTTTGAAAATTCATATAAATTAATTCATAGTACCTACAGAGGTGATTGTAGGGTCAATCTGTAGGCAAATACATCAAGTTTTGTCTCGCTTAGTTCGCTAGTGCCGAATCGCACCGTAAGGAGCGCTAGCGGCAGTTGCGTTAAAGGTGGATGCCTTCACTGGAGCTTGCTAGCTGCGTGTTTCAGTTTGAAGAATCGAAGTCGGTGACAACAGTTCAGCGTAATTTCAGTACCAAAAAGCTAAAGATCCTCCTAGTAGGCTACAATTTATGAGCGGCATAAATGCTTTGTAGAAACAGGGTGCTCGGGTAAGACTTCGGATGTCTGACGACGTCATTGAGCGAGTGAGACAACGTTTTATCAAGAGCCCTACGAAATCGACCCAGCGTGACGACGTCATTGACCGAGTGAGACAACGTTTTGTCAAGAGCCCTACGAAATCGACCCAATGTGCATCTGATGAACTTCATGCAACACGGTGCACCACCCCACTACCTGGCTGACGTCTGGGATTTCGGTATTTTTTCAGTGGCCGCTTTCCAGGTCCATGGGTTGGCTATGTTGCGCCAATTGCATGGTCCTCACATTCCCCAGACCTGACACCACTCGATTTTTTTGGGGGGGATTCATTCAAGAATATCGTGTTTATACCTCCTGTACTCGCGTCTCTAACTGAACTTCGAGCAAGAATTTGCGCCGCCACTGAGTAACTTACAGCTGCAATGCTATAGCGAGTTTGGGAAGAAACTGACTTCCAACGGGGTGTGTGCAGGATAACCAATGGAAGCCACATACAACATCTTTAGTTTAAGGCAAAAAAAACTTTATTTGTTTCCCTACAAAAAACCCAGCTCTATATCTTCTTTCAATAAATTTATATGAATTTTTAAAATTGTAAAGTCCTTTTTGAAACACCCTGTGCACACACAGCGTCACAGAACACTGTTATGACTGCGGTTGACATATAGAAAACATACTGAGGACAGTGCACAGATGTCGTTCGTGGTCAAATATAACAGTGAAACCTGCATGCTTGGCGAGCATCTACATTTACGTTCAGGCATGCATCTCTTGTGGTGTTACAATTCATTTGTCCAACCCCTGTATGTCGTTCTTCTTACGAAGGAAATTATCACAAAATGTCTGTTGTTCAGATGTATTATTTATGTTTCGCGCTGAAGACGCCTTAGAGCAAGTGAGGTGCACCCCTTTAGTGTGCTGACTGTAACTAGATAAAGATATACGCAATATTCGATATGTTCAGCTGAAAAAAAGGTGACAAAACGTTATTCTGTGATTAGTTCTGGTGTATAAAGTCTAGATGATTCTACTGTTGATCTTCGCATCTACAGCAAAAGTGAGATCGACAGGAAGTGCAAAATGGCTCAGCAGGGATGGCTAGAGGACAAATGTAAGGATGTAGAGGTTTATCTCACGAGGGGCAAGATAGATAATGCATACAGGAAAATTAAAGAGACCTTTGGAGAAAAGAGAACCACTTGCATGAATATCAAGAGCTCAGATGGAAACCCAGTTCTAAGCAAAGAAGGGAAACCAGAAAGGTGGAAGGAGTATATAGAGGGTCTATAAAGGGCGATGTACTTGAGGACAATATTATGGAAATAGACGAGGATGTATATGAAAATGAAATGGGAGATACGATACTGCGCGAAGAGTTTGATAGAACACTGAAAGACCTGAGTCGAAACAAGGCCCTGGGAGTAGACAACATTCCATTACAACTACTGACGGCTTTGGGAGAGCCAGTCCTGACAAAACTCTACCATCTGGTGATTAAGTTGTATGAGACAGGCGAAATACCCTCAGACTTCAAGAAGAATATAATAATTCCAATCCCAAAGAAAGCGGGTGCTGACAGATGTGAAAATTGCCGAACAATCAGTTTAGTAAGTCACGGATGCAAAATACTAACGCGAATTCCTTACAGACGAATGGAAAAACTGATAGAAGCCGACCTCGGGGAAGATCAGTTTGGATTCCGTAGAAATGTTGGAACACGTGAGGCAATACTGACCCTACGACTTAGAAAATAATACTTCAGTTAAAAGATTAATAAATCACTGGCAAGCTCTTTGCTGCAGTTATGCACATATTTTCAAATAGTACTGGGTTTGTACACGAGTTTCTTTTTGATAAGTTTAATAAACACAACAGATACACATAACAGAGACTGTAGTCATCAATAATACACACATCAAAAATGTTTTGCATCACCCCGGTTCCCAGAACTGAAGACAGGCACTGACTGTGGATATTATATCACAGACCAGTGCCTTTGATGTTCAGAGATGTCATGCACATATTTTCAAATAGTACTGGGTTGGTACACGAGTTTCTTTTTGATAAGTTTAATAAACATAACAGATACACATAACAGAGACTGTAGTCATCAATAATACACACATCAAAAATGTTTTGCATCACCCCGGTTCCCAGAACTGAAGACAGGCACTGACTGTGGATATTGTATCACAGACCTGTGCCTTTGATGTTCAGAGATGTCATTAAACCCACCCAAAGATGTAAACAACAATGCATGAGCAGTGACCATTAGATGGATTGGGTCCGACAGCTGATCAGTTCCAGTCAGTCCACCAGGAAGGAGATACACGGGTCGTGTTGTCTGTAGTTCAACCATGTCTGGAGGGTCAATAACGCGGTTCGATCGTGGCCGCATTGTTACTTTGTGCCAGGAAGGGTTCTCAACAAGGGAAGTGTCCAGGTGTCTCGGAGTGAACCAAAGCAATGTTGTTCGGATATGGAGGAGATACAGAGAGACAGGAACTGTCGATGACATGCCTAGCTCAGGCCGTCCAAGGGCTACTACTGCAGTGGATGACCGCTACCTACGGATTATGGCTCGGAGGAACCCTGACGGCAACACCGCCTTGAGGAATAATGCTTTTCGTGCAGCCACAGGACGTCGTGTTACGACTCAAACTGTGCGCAATAGGCTGCATTATACGCCACTTCACTCCCGACGTCCATTGCGAGGTCCATCTTTGCAAACATGACACCATGCAGCGCGGTACAGATGGGCCCAGCAACATGCCGAATGGACCGCTCAGGACTGGCATCACGTTCTCTTCACCGATGAGTGTCGCATATGCGTTCAACCAGACAATCGTCGGAGACGTGCTTGGAGGCAACCCGATCAGTCTGAACGCCTTAGACACACTGTCCAGCAAGTGCAGCAAGGTGGAGGTTCCCCTGCTGTTTCGGGGTGGCATTATGTGGGGCCGACATACGCCGCTGGTGGTCATGGAATGCGCCGTAACGGCTGTATGATACGTGAATGCCATATTCCGACCGACAGTGCAACCATATCGGCAGCATATTGGCGAGGCATTCGTCTTCATGGACGACAATAATAAGTAAAGTGCACCTAAGATTTTATTGGTACGTTGTATGTTCCTACCAAGCACTCAAAATCTAAGTTAACCATTTTTTCTAACAAAATACTTCGCTATCAGTTATTGCAACCACAATAAACTCATTTTGAATTATTCAGTTGATTAAAATACCACTTTGTTCGCTTTCTTAATAATGTTAGTCTGTTATAAACGTCAAATTTTTTAAAAATATTCTTCATTATTGTAAAACAAGTGATATAGTTTCAAACTTTAAAAATAAAAAAGTATAACAAAATTTTTCTGTTTACCTGTATAAAAATTTTCCCACTTTTTCCAACTAAGTTATCATGTTGCGAGAATGCATTATGACGGTTCATTAGACAGGATGTTGCTGTCACACCTTACTAGACATTTGATTAACTTACAAATGCTATTCGACGTGTATTTACTGCTATCACGCCAAAAATGTTGCGGAGAATTTCACATCTTTCGCGTCTTTGTGTGAATACATTCATTTGTTAATTTGGAGGTGGCGCGAATCAGCGTCACGTCCCTACCAGACGACCGCGCTACGCCATTCCTGTGTGAATTTGGGCTTTATGAGTACCAGCAGCCGCCAATGGTAAGGAGCGAGTAACTATTTCAGACGAATTTAATAATTGTTGACTGCGCGTTTAAATGCATGCAAGCTCTCGGTAGCGCGCAACAAAGGTGAAGACCGTTAGCGGGTACCTTTCCAATTACGTATTGATTTTCCGTCGCCCTGGACGGAGCCGAATGTTCACGAAGTGTGGCGGACAAGCCGCCTAGTGTGACGATACAAGTTCGTTGCGGAGGCTGGGCCAACACAGAAGGTTGGGCCACTCCACCCCGTAGAAAACGTGAGGCCTGCAAAAAGCAGGATGCCATTTTGTACTTGTCTTGTTCAGTAGAAGCCCATATTCGGTGGATTTTATGTTATACCTCACTCCCCACGAATAAACAGTCACTTCCACAAGAAAGTTTACGCCGTTATCTTTATGAAATAAAAGACACTATTATAAATATATGTTTACATGAAGATACGTGTTATTACTAATTGCGCAACTGCCTAATACTTAATCCAATCGCCGCCATTATCGTTTGTAGCTTGGCACCATATTGGCATGTTTTCACGAGATTTTCTGTATATTCTCTCCATATCGTCCTGATTTTACATGACACCTGCTTCAAAGTATATACTGGTTTTCCTTTAAGCTTCATCTTAGTATACGACCAAACATTGCGATCGGATTTGCATCCGGAGACATCGGAAGCCAATCCATCGTGAACACCCCATCGTCTTCTTAGAGACGTCTGCGATATTTCGGATCATTATCCTCTTGAAGTACTCAGTTTGCCTCGTTCGAATCAAACAGCCTAAGAGGGCATTTTTGATAAATACCGCACATTTTTTCATCGTTTAAATTGTCTATAAATAAGTGCAAATAGCCAACACTGCAACCGACAAAAGAAAACATTCATCTCTAACACTGCTTATGTGCAAAAGTGCATTGAGTACAGATTCGAGACCGCTACCACAGATGTCGCTGCGGACGGTAAATTTAAAGTTATGCCGTACACTTTAGTTATTGGTACGCTTTGTTGCAAAAAAACGACGGGAAACGTCATTTTGGATGTTAAAGGGTTTTCGTAGTTAGTTATTATCAATCCATGGACCTTGCATGTCAGCAAGGGACTGTTCAAGCTGGTGGAGACTCTGTAATGGTGTGGGGCGTGTGCAGTTGGAGTGATATGGGCCCCTGATACGTCTAGATACGACTCTGACAGGTGACATGTACGTAAGTATGCTGTCTGATGAGCTGCATTTGTTCATGTCCGTTGTGCACTCCGACGGACTTGGCCAATTACGGCAGGACGATGCGACACCGCACAAGTCTAGAATTGCTACATAGTGGCTCCAGGAACACTCTTCTGATTTTAAACACTTCCGCTGGCCACCAAACTCCCCAGACACGAAAATAATTGAGGGTATCTGGGATGCCATGCAACATGCTGTTCAGAAGAGATCTCCACCCCCTCGTACTCTTATTGATTCATAGTGTCTGTTTCCCCCAGCACTACTTCAGACAGGCACTGACTGTGGATATTGTATCACAGACCAGTGCCTTTGATGTTCAGAGATGTCATGCACATATTTGCTTCTTATGAGAGTAAGCCATTTTAAGGCAGTGCTACATTGAAAATTCATGAAAACCGTGTCGATCTTGTTAGGGTTTAAATTAATAACATTTGGCGATTACCAAGCCTATAAAGACGAGAAGACAAAACACAAAATCAGTTGTAACAAACCTACAGCCTTGAATCGATGACTTTGTTAAATTTGTTTCCATGCGCTACTGTTAAATATTGAATATCATTCCTCGTTCTATGAACACTGTAATTTATGACTGTAATTAGCTGTCCCTCATTTATGTCATTTCGTTGTAAACTAGTCATTTTTGTTTCTGTCTTTTTGGAGTAAAGAAAGAAGTAAAAAAAGAGTGGTAAGTAAAAGCACTGTGTTACAGAACCGATATTAGCACTGAAAATGATTGGAGTCCTGTTGTTTTTTTTTTTTTTTTTTCGCCTTTGGATTTTGAAAAAGGTTGTGGGAATTTCTTACGAAATTGATGCAAACAATTTCTGTAATACTTGATATTATGTTAATATACTGAAGAGCCAAAGAAACTGAGAAACTGGTACACCTGCCTAATAACGTGTAGGCCCCTCGCGAGCACGTACAAGTGCCGCAACACGACGTGGCATGGACTCGACTGATGTCTGAAGTAGTGCTGGGGGAAACAGACACTATGAATCAGTAAGAGTACGAGGGGGTGGAGATCTCTTCTGAACAGCATGTTGCATGGCATCCCAGATACCCTCAATTATTTTCGTGTCTGGGGAGTTTGGTGGCCAGCGGAAGTGTTTAAAATCAGAAGAGTGTTCCTGGAGCCACTACGTAGCAATTCTAGACTTGTGCGGTGTCGCATCGTCCTGCCGTAATTGGCCAAGTCCGTCGGAGTGCACAACGGACATGAACAAATGCAGCTCATCAGACAGCATACTTACGTACATGTCACCTGTCAGAGTCGTATCTAGACGTGTCAGGGGCCCATATCACTCCAACTGCACACGCCCCACACCATTACAGAGTCTCCACCAGCTTGAACAGTCCCTTGCTGACATGCAAGGTCCATGGATTGATGATGTCTCCATACCCGGACACGTCCAACCGCTCGATACAGTTTGAGACAAGACTCGTCCGATCAGGCAACATGTTTCCAGTCAGCAACAGTCCATGTCAGTGTTGACAGGCCCAGGCTGGGCGTAAGGCTTTGTGACGTGAATGGATGCAGTTGATCAGACAGGATGCTTACATACGTGTCACCAGTCATATTCGTTTCTAGACGTAGTGTATCAGCGGTCCCATATCACTCCAACTGCACACGGCCAACACCATTACAGAGCCTGCAACAGCTTGAACAGTTCCCTGCTGACATGCAGGGTCCATGGATTCACCCACTCGATACAATATGAAACGAGACTCGTCCGATCAGGCAACGTATTGCCAGTCATCAACAGTCCAATGTCGGTGTTGACGGGTCCAGGCGAAGAGTAAGTCATTGTATTGCGCAGTCATCAAGGGTACACGAGCGGGCCTTCGGCTCCGAAAGCCAATATCAATGATGCTTCGTTGAATGGTTCGTACGCTGACACTTGTTGATGGCCCAGCATTGAAGTCTGCAGCAATTTGCGGAAGGATTGGACTTCTGTCACATTGAACTATGCTCTTAAGTCGTCGTTAGTCCCCTGCTTTCCGACCGCAGCAGCAATGTCGGATTCCAGATATTCACGGTACACTCGTGAAATGGTCGTATGGGAAAATCCCCACTTCATCGCTACCTCGGAGATGCTGTATTCCATCGCTCGTGCACCGACTATAACACGCGTTCAAACTCACTCAAATGGTATTAACTAGACATTGTAGCAGTTGGCCGGCCGGAGTGGCCGAGCGGTTCTAGGCGCTACAGTCTGGAACCGCTACAGTCGCAGGTTTTAATCCTGCCTCGGGCATGGATGTGTGTGATGTCCTTAGGTTAGTTAGGTTTAAGTACTAAGTTCTAGGAGACTGATGACCACAGTAGTTAAGTGTCATAGTGCTCAGAGCCATTTTTTTATACCAGCAGTAATCCTCTGACAACTGCACGAGACACTTGCTGACTCATACAGGCGTTGCTGATAGCATTACCGTATTCTGCCTGTTTACATATCTCTGTATTTGAATATGCATGCCTATACCAGTTTCTTTGGCGTTTCAGTTTATGCACAGTACTGTTTGGACTACAGCTATCATTTTCGCTGGTTATGTGTAAAATGATGGTGACTGGTGGTTTATGGATTGCTTAGTCTATTGGCAAACTTATTGGCTAACTTAGGTATTAAGATGGACGTGAGTGCCCTTTTACTCGTAACAGTGTTTGGATCACAGCGATCGTTTTTGCTGGGTGAAATGTTGGTGACTAATATGATTAAGATGTTTGATTGTTTAGTCTGTTGACGGTCTTATAAAGTAACTTTAAGTGCTACAGTCAGTTTGAGAGGTGGTTCAAGTATCGATCAATGTGCGTCGGTTTCCTATACACTGAATGATCAAGCCGGTCTCCTGCCTTTCTGCTCAACAAAAACATTCAAAGGACGGTAGCTTGCCATCCTTCTCGATCTCGATGGCAAATTTAATGTTGGCACAGTGACCGCTCATGTGATCGACGAACTGTTGCAGTGTGTTTGATGAGGCCATAGCAGGAAGGTGTCATCGACGTCCCTTACGAAGCAAGATGGACACAAGTAGTGGGACGGAGTATGTTTTACTACAGTTTGTTAGTGCAGGTTGCCTGCATCAGGAGCAGATATGCACTCAGGGGCAAACCTACTCTACTCCTTTGATCGGCAGGTACTTAACCTATTGTTCCATGTCACCCCCATTTCCTTTTGATTGTCAGGCACTTATCCTATTGTCCCCCCACTACCTCCCCTCAACTAACCCCCCCTCCCCCCTTTGCTACTACAGGTACACTTTGAGGTCTGATTTATTGAAATAGCTCCTCTCACTCTTATCAATTTCATTGACTACTTAATTAAACTGATCAATTGATTAGCCTCTCACCCACTGTTAAACCCCCTCCCTTAGAAAATGGTGGTAAGTTCAAATTTCATCAGGACAAGGCAACACACCATGTGTACCTCTACTAAGCAAAGAAAATGGCGGGAAAGAAAGGGCAGTTGGGCTACCTTCACAAACCTAAGTAATCCGACTGCCACCTCATCCTAGGAAATGGCGGGAAGAGGACTCGACCTGTGCTAAATGTAAGTCTTTATTTTCAGTCTTTATTTAAACAATTAGAGGCAGTACCACCATGAAGTGTGTTCACCCCAATGTCCAGAGTCCAACTGACCTAACACACAGTACTGCCACCAGAGGGTATAGTCGTTCCTTCCGTGATGTAATCCAAGACGGCGGTCTGGTGGTGGTGGAGAGGAAGTATCTCATAACAGGACATTCAAGGGTACATTGTTTATTTATAAAAAATTCAGTATGTGGGGTTTGATTTCTCATAATCATCATTCTCTGCTGTTTGGAAACATTTAGTTCTTGTAAGAAGCAAGTGTTCATC
The DNA here is from genome assembly GCF_023864275.1 of Schistocerca cancellata. Taxonomy (NCBI): domain Eukaryota; kingdom Metazoa; phylum Arthropoda; class Insecta; order Orthoptera; family Acrididae; genus Schistocerca; species Schistocerca cancellata. The sequence continues at coordinate 804,362,222 of NC_064628.1, forward strand.
ATTCTCTGCTGTTTGGAAACATGTAGTTCTTGTAAGAATCAATTACGTGTGGCAAACATGTTGCATTACCTAATGTTCAACACTGTACTCTGGGTGTCTTAACCTTATGTCTGGGCCTTTGTCAGCACTTAACCTGTTGTTCTGTTAAGTGGTTTTCCATGTCACCCTCATTTCCTTAAACCATTGTACTTCCTTTGATATGAAATTAAGTAATTAGTTATGTCCTCCCACCATTTTCTGGTACATTTTTCGATTTCACATGCTTTTGAACGCCATTTCTGGCGCTTTCTTCTTTGTCAACCATCCCCTTAAAGTATTGTATTGCATTTTAAATAAAAATTATGCAAATTAACCTATTGTTCTGCACTTAACCTGCTGTCCTGCTCCAAGTCAGTCACTCACACACACACACACTCTCCCCTTAACTATTGTGCCACTAGCACCAAGTTAATAAAAAAAATGTATGCAGATTAATTAAATTTGTATTCTTCACATGTATGGGGTAGTTTTTCTTAATTCACAGCATCCTATTGGTCGGTGAAATCGATGGAATATAATTTAAACAAAAGAGTGATAATAAAAAACACATGCGGCCACCCGATACCTGACGCCAACGCCGGAGTCAAGGTGCATTGGCGAGCCCTGCAAAGTGGCGATGTGGCCATCAGCTGCGTAATGTGTGTTGGGGACCCGCAAGCATGAGGCAGTAGCATCCCTTTCATACTTGACACCTGAGGAGTTCCTCTCGAAATACATAATCACCTAGGCACGATTGTTGATGCGACTGGACATGAGCGAAGAAATATTCGAAGAGCGCAGACACTCCAAGGGCACATGTGTGTCGATGCTGCCGTGAGCCACTGTCAGACGCAGGCCAGCAAGAGCCATTGCTCTCACGCCGCAGTTGCCTACAGCAAGCAGGTAAATTTGGGTATATTTTTGGGTTCTTTGAGTGTTATACTGATGTCGAAGAACTCCAAGGCAGATACTGAAGTCACAGAATAGCACAGGCTGGATTGTTCCTAGGAACCTAACAGGACAAGCGAGCTGCATCTAGCCATGCACACGTACCCAGTGTGGCTGATGTATCGTGCGAAATGTTCGTCCTGCTATCAGTATATGTCTTAGACACGTTAAACGTTCTCACTGCTAAAAGCCTGTGCACGCTTGTGAAAACACAGTTAATCGTGAAAGCATTCTTGGTGTTTGCAAAGACAGCACTCTCTAAGCACAGGCAGGGGGAGGGGGATGGGAATTAGAACAATTACCCAAACAGAAATCGAAACACTGTCTTACAGAAGAGAAAAAAATGTCCAGAACATTTACTTTTTTCAGAACTTTCCATACATTTCTTGCCTCCATCTTGTTCGAATCAGTTTGTAGACGCTCCTACATCCTGGTACAAAGGATGTCTTGTGAATGAATAGAGTATTATGATTGTATTTCGTACAGATCACCATATTGCACCGACAATTAAACCCTGCAAAATGGCTTGCAGATAAAGACTCTTACTCAGTTACACTGCTGTCCCACTGAGGACAGGAGCTTGAATAACAGAGAGCGAAACTGATCTCTAACCTACCAATATATCATCACGTACTGTGTCGATGTAGTAAACATACAATTCGTATCCTGTGCCATACATCATTTGTACATATACTGCGAAGACAGACAGCACCATATACACTCTTCGCAGCACTAGGTATTTCCCTGCGAGGTCGGCCATCATCCACCCACGACGGATGACCAGAGCACGCTCAGTGGACCGAAGTCACTCTCAGAACTGTTCTGCAATTTCAGGCCAGTTCCCCCACGCCACAATTACGTTACTGTTTCTGGTCTGGACCTGCTTGCTTGCTTGATTTTTCTACACCCATTTCTAGACTCTACAATTACAAGAACACATGTATTTTCACATGGTTTGCCATAATATTATACCATTTTCGCGGTACTTCTCGATATCAAGCACACAGCAGTATCCTACCTATCGCTCGCACAACATAATTCCGAAGATATGGACCGGAAATTATTTTTCTACAAACCGAAAATGGTAGCTAGGTGGACCGTGCTGTAAACCACTGACTAACTAGAAACTTGTCACGTCTGCGAAGGCATTTACGCGGAAACTGATATTTCCACTCGCGAATACCGATGTTGGTATTCTGTTGAGGTACCAGTGATACGCACGACTTGGACTTGACTACTGTATTTGACACTTTTCAAGAAGACAGAGAACCATCCGTCTCTAGACTGACATGCATCTGCATTAAATGATGACAGAGAGTGGACGGGGTGATCGATTCAAAATGGCTCTGAGCACTATGGGACTTAACATCTGTGGTCATCAGTCCCCTAGAACTTAGAACTACTTAAACCTAACTAACCTAAGGACATGACACACATCCATGCCCGAGGCAGGATTCGAACCTGCGACCGTAGCAGTCGCGCGGTTCCGGACTGCGCGCCTAGAACCGCGAGACCACCGCGGCCGGCGTGATCGATTCAGATAGAGCTGTAACTATGTACGATTTAATGGTACACTGATGATGCATTCTAGAGAGGGAGAAGTTGCTGTAGGTCCCTTAAAGCGTGACACATTCCTCTATACGAACTATGACTTATGCAATGTACTCCATGCCCTTGTCGCATGTTGGGTGTAAAATCAAGACTTCAGCTTCATAACTACATTGGCGATAGATGCTTGTGAGGCACTGCTGCAATCCCCGTTTATCCATATTCATGACAAATGTGCTGTTAGTGACGAAATGACTTGTAATTTTCACATGTCAGACGCTGCTGCTATGCGTTTATCTGTTTCCCTGTAAGAGGTATTCCCTGTTACTAACCATAATTTTGTATATGGCTGATGCATGCATAGTATAATTTCTGAAGTGTGGTCGCATGTGAACAGTGGACGCTATACATCTCTGGAAAGCTACGAGGGCTATCCACAAAGTACATTACGTTTTGGAATTAAAAATAAATAAAGTCTTGGAATTTTTTTTATTATATGCAGATGAAAGCCACACTTCAATACTATTTTTCTACATAGTTGCCATTTAAGTTAAGGCACTTATCGTAGCGATGGACGAGCTTGGAAATTCCTTCGTCGTAAAATTCGACCGCCTGCACCTTCAACCACGTGGTTACCTCTTCTTGAAGCTGTGCGTCGTCATCAAAACGCTGCATAGCCAACCACTTCTTCATTGCTGGGAATAAGTGGAAGTCGCTTGGTGCCAGGTCGGGACTGTACGGCGGATGAGGAAACAATTCCCACTTAAAAGATTCGAGAACTTCATCAGTGGCATTTGCCGTGTGGGCTCGGGCGTTGTCGTGAATCAGCAAGATCTTTGAGCCCAACTTTCCCCTGCGCTTGTTTTGTATTGCTCTTCTGAGATTGTGCAGAGTTTGGCAATACCTTTGAGAGTTTATTGTAGTGCCTCTTTCCAGGAAATCAACAAAAATCGTATTTCTACCTGGTTACTGATTAACCACGTGGTTGAAAGCGCAGGCGGCCGAATTTTACGACGAAGGAATTTCCAAGCTCGTCAATCGCTACGATAAGTGCCTTAATTTAAAAGGCAACTATGTAGAAAAGTAGTATTTAAGCGTGGTTTTCATCTGTATATAATAAAAAAAATTTCCAATACTTTATTTATTTTTAATTCCAAAACGTAATGTACTTTGTGGATAGCCCTCGTATATTGTGCTCTTATCACACAGAGCCAATGTTTTAAGGAAGTAGTTTTCTTTTTTTATGGTTCGATAACATAGTTTATCGTAGAGAAACCGGGAAGAAGGATGTATGTCACATGCCTGAAATGTATTTCTTACATTGGGATATTAACAGCACTACATTTCAAGCGATCTAACATTATAGCCCGTTTTAAGTGCGGAATGTTGTAGCCTTAGAAGTGCATGTGTTTATGTTGTCTCTTACCAATACCTTCCAGGTACTGATCCTAGACTCTGGAATAATACTTTAAAATTGATAGTTTGGTTGATTTACGTAATAATGCTTTGAACTCCATCCATCTGGAGCTCCATCACACACAAAAATCAACTGTTCCTTGTTGTTCTTCACCGTCTGCTTTTACATCACAACACTTTCAAATCTGTTAAGATGTGGAATGTAGCAGTCTACTTCTAGTCGATTGCAGATTAAATCGGTAACAGTGCTGCAGGGCGGGTTGGTCAATGACAGTGTGAGGGTGGGGGGGGGGGGGGGAGGGGTTCAGTCTCTAATTTTACCCTAAGGCTGCAAGAATGCTCTGTGCCTCCCATCAGCATAGAGATAGATCGTAAATTAAGCACTATGCTCGAAGTGTTAGAAATATGTAGTGTGCTGTCTGATATACTTTGATGATGGATGTGTTCGAGAATTAACAATGCATGAACGTACTGCAGAGTCATCTATCCACATTTGCAATGATACTTGCCAAGTGGGGAGAGGGTGCTTTAGCTATGATAATGAAACTGGGAAACATGCTGTCACATCATTGATCGGTGTTGAAATTACTGTAAAATTGGTAAAACTGTTCACACAATCAACTGTAATGCTTATTATATCAGTACATTGGGGGTGTCTTTTCCATCCCATCCGTCCACTGGTATGATGTTGGTTACCACATAATGACTGACGGACATTGCTTGTTTGAGTTGGAGAAAGAGGTTTGGTGGAGGGACAGCACCTTCTGGGGATGAATGGCACTGAAACAGTGATCGTGTACACGACTCCAATATGAGGAATCAGTCGAAATGGAATGTGGAGTCATCAGCTATTTCGTCACTGTGACAGATGAGTTTAAATGTAGAGGTCGTCAATCACTTTCGGACAGCAGTTTGGAAACTCTCCACAACGCCAACAAACTCTTACAGTTTCCTTATGTTGCAACTGTCTTTTATTCAAAATCATCCACTATGTGCGGCGTGTTATGATAGCCGGAATAACAAGATGATTTACACCGTGCGACATCTAGTTTTCTGTGAGAGGCAGGGGATCAGAAGGTGTTAATGTCAGTTTAGAACCTGACACAGTCCTCGAAGTCGTGCCAGAAAAACAAAATGTATGGAAGTGTACAAAGCGTGTAACAGCAGAAAAAACGATGTTTCAAACAACGATGCAGGGTCACAGTGAGCGTCTCTTGCGACTTACAGTATGGTCTGCACGATACAGTCATCCTCCTCCAGTACAGGTGCTGAAACTTAAAACTGGTCTGTGCAGTGGATCAATACCTGTATATTTAACATAATCGTCACATGAGCTCGATGCCGGCATGCATGCGGTATTTGTTTTCGATATATGGGAGAACAGAGATGCAGTAAAAATCTTATCGAGTTCTCTAGCACATGAAGTTAGAGGAGCTTGTATAGTTCGTAATTTTTTCTGGTGGATGGAATAGAAGAACGGTGATAGAATATTGGGGTGATAGATGTGAATGGGCCCTGAGGGACGTGGATCTATAGTACCTGCTTGTAGTTTGAAGGAGCATCACAATGCAGTAGCAAAATCTACGTCCTTTCCCCAGTTCCTGTACTGTCTTTTATACTACCTCGCAGGAGCAGGCTTCATTTCCGTCAAATTGTCAAAACACAGTTCTGTCGCAGTAACTCAGCTTCGCCTGTTTCTGCACGGGTTGCAGAATGTGGTAGTTTTCCTCCGACCCCTACTCAGTTCCGACTTACATTGGAATGATTACGTGCGCAAAGCTGCAGGGATGGTAGCGCTGAGTCTGAGGCGGCAGTTGCAGGATGCATAGGGGCTACCTAAAACGAGGCGGGATTTTTACCGTAGCAGATAGGTTCGAGAAAGGTGATTCGTTTTGAGATATGAGAGTGCCAGAAATATGATTCACTTGTGGTTGTAATCATTAAAAGACTTCTTCATAGGATCCAACGTATGATTGTGGTTCAATGGAAAAGCTTGATTCCAAATCATAGACATCATTTCTAGCGGATAGCGTAGCACTAGAGATCTGAAAAGCTAGTATACATTTCTCATGATCTCAATCAGGACACCATCTACCACTGTTTGTGATCCTTCTCAATCAGTCATCGCCTATAACTCTGTGGATATATCGCAGAACCTGTGGCATAGTATCGAGACAGAATACGTTCCAAATACTGGAGAAATATCTAGTGGCGGCGGCGTGAGGGGGTTGCAGATAGCGGTTTCATACCACATTCCTTAGCTGAATCACTTTCAAAATCCAGCGATTTTATGATGTGGTTACATCGTGTGTTACGTGTAACTGGACTACTAGGCTGATAATATACACTCCAGCGATCACCGTGTCGGTATTTGTCAGGAAAAACCATGTGATTCGTAGGTAATGCCACACGTGGATTTATATAGCCGATAGAGCGTTTAATATGGATACTTGTGTGCACATGTAGAACCAAGACCGCTTGTGACAGTAACACACGGTAGTTGTTAGGATCAGGTTTTTTTAACATCCGGCGGATGGTAAGACGATTAAACCTATATTTCTAAGACACGGTGGTAGCACTCGCAAGAAAAACTTATGAGACATGTCCACCCATCGTTGATTTTCGGTCAGTATTATTTCGTATCGCCAGCGATCTATAATTGACGAAGTATTATGCATAGTAGTAGGGGGTGCGTGATAGGTTCGCCTTGAGCAACAGGCTTATAAAGTATGTGTTTGTGTTCTGACATGTTCAAAGGAAATGGCAATGTCCATTCGTAAGGAAGGTACGGATTTGACGTCGAGTACTGTGATAGCAAAGGGAAGATTATGTCATGTTACAAGAATGGTACTGACATTTCTATTTCCAGAGCCATAGCCATCAACTGGGTGTATTTCCTATACTTTGCTCATTGTCGAATGTTGTTCAACTGAGACCGCCAGGCTGGCCTGAATGGCCGAGCGGTTCTAGGCGCTACAGTCTGGGACCGCGCGACCGCTACGGTCGCAGGTTCGAATCCTGCCTCGGGCATGGATGTGTGTGATGTCCTTAGGTTAGTTAGGTTTACGTAGTTCTAAGTTCTAGGGGATAGATGACCTTAGAAGTTAAGTCCCATAGTGCTCAGAGCCATTTGAACCATTGTTTTTTAGACCGCCATCGTAAAGTACAGGGATAAAATATATATATGATCGATTTCATAGGATGATGATTCTACCTGTGTGTGCTTGGCGTGCAGCGCTGATGACCTGTGCAGGGATGATTCACGTTAACGGTAGGAGCTGTCCGAATGGTGAGGGCGGTTGGAGTGTAGGAATGTACCATAGATGACATAAACCGTGTTGTCCTCTAGACGACCGAATAGCGAATTAATACTTAGTATGTGTTGGATAGCTTTCGTGATCGTATGGAAATTTGAGAAGATTGAATATGGAGATGTGTTTGCACTGGACCGTTATTCCCTCCCATGTAAATTGTTTGGTTGACTGCTTCTGCACATTTCGCGCCTTTATTTAGTTGAGAGAAGATCGATTGTGGTGTGTGAATCTAGCATGTGGAAGAAACGTTAGTCGGTTCTCTAGACACCTTAATTGACCTTGTAAATTATAGGGATGATTTGGAATCTGCTACATCACCGACATTGGTATTTGCGAGTGGAAATGTCAGTTTTCTCTATTTTTTCGAGTTTCCACGTAAATGTCTTCGTAGACGTGACAAGTTTCTAGTTAGTCAGTGGTTTACAGCACTCCCCACTTAGCTAAAGTTTCCGGTTTGTGGAGGAATAATTCCCAGTCTATATCTTCGGAATTATGTTGCGCAAGCGATAGGTAGGATACTGCTATGTGCTTGATATCGGGGAGTACCGCGAAAATGGTATAATATTAGGGAAAACCATGTGAAAATACATGCGTTTTGTATTCCTAGAGTCTGGAGATGGGCGTAGAAAAAGCAATTAAAGTTTTAATAAAATGTCAGGTTGGTTTCAAGAAAGGCCTTACAACGGAAAATGCTATATATACTTTCACTAATGAAATATTAAAGGCTCTGAGTAACTGGAAGTCACCTGTTCGGATTTTTCGTCATCTCTCGAAGGCTTTTGATTGAGTAAATCATGGAATACTCCTAGATAAGGTCAAGTACTGTGGTATGAATGGGACTGCACTCAGATGGTTTAAATCATACCTAACTGGAAGAGTGCAGAAAGTTGAAATAAGCAGTTCACATAACATGCAAAAAACTGATGATTTCTCAAACTGGGGAACAATCAAGAATGGGGTGCCGCAAGGTTAGGTCTTGGGTCCTCTTCTGTTCTTAATATATATTAATGACTTGCCATTCCATATTCATGAAGATGCAAAGCTGGTACTTTTTGCCGATGATACAAGTATAGCTGTCACACCCAACAGACAAGAATTAACTGGTGAAATTGTAAATGATGTTTTTCAGAAAGTCATTAAGTGGTTCTCTGCAAATGGGCTCTTATTAGACTTTGACAAATCACAGTACATACAGTTCCACACAGTAAATGGAATGGCACCATTAATAAATACAGACATCGATCAGAAATTGGTAGCTAGGTGGAATATTCCAAATTTCTAGGTGTATGCATTGATGAGGGGTTGAACTGGAAAAAAACACACTGAAGATCTGCTGAAACATTTGAGTTAAGTTACTTATGCTATTAGGGTAACTGCAAATTTTGGCGATATACATCTGAGTAAATTAGCTTACCATGCCTATTTCCATTCTCTGCTTTCGTATGGCATCATATTCTGGGGTAACTCATGATTGAGTAAAAGAGTGTTCATTTCACAAAAGCGTGTAATCAGAATAATTGTTGGAGCTCATCCTAGATCATCCTGCAGACAATTATTTAAAGAGCTAGAGATCTTCACTGTAGCCTCACAATATATATATATTCAATTGTGAAATTTGTTATTAACAGTCCAAACGAATTCAAAAGCAATAGCAGTGTACATGGCTACAACACAAGGAGAAAGGATGATCTTCACTACTCAAGATTAAATCTAGCTTTGGCTCAGAAGGGGGTAAATTATGCTGCCACAAAAGTCTTTGGTCACTTACCTAATAGCCTCAGAAGTCTGACAGATAGCCATGTAGCACTCAAAAGGAAATTAAAAGAATTTCTTACTGGCAACTCCTTTTACTCATTAGATGCATTTTTGGATATAGTAAGAGGATAATTTCCCCACACCCACAAAAAAAGAAAAATTAAAAATATTAAGTGTCATGTAATATTTTGTTTAATGTAACATCTTGTATAGACTCCTTTTATTAACCTGACACATTCCGCATCATTACTTAGTGTCGTATTGATGATCTATGGAACAAGTACTAATCTAATCTAGTCTAATCTAATCAAGCAAGTAAGTAGGTCTAGATCAGAAACAGTAACGCAATTGTGGTGTGGGGAAACTGGCCTGAAGTTATAGAACAGTTCTGAGAGTGACTTTAGTCCACTGAGGGTGCTCTGGTCACCCGTTGTGGATGGATGACGGCCGACATCGCAGGGAAATACCTAGCGCTGCGAGGAGTGTATACGGTGCTGTCTGTCTTCGCAGTATATGTACAACTGATGTATGGTGCAAGATACGAATTGTATGTTTACTACATTGACATGGTATGTGGTGCTATATTACTGGATTGGAGATCAGTTTCGCTCTCTAATATTCAAGCCCCTGTCCTCAGTGGGAGAGCAGCGTAACTGAGAAAGAGTCTTCCTGTATTTGACGATCTGCAGGCTACTTTGCAGGGTTTAATTGTCAGTGCAATTTGGTGATCTGTACAAAACACAATCATAATGCTCTAGTCATCCACAAGACATCCTTTGTGCCAGGACGTAGGAGTATCTACAAACTGATTCGATCAACATAGAGGCAAGGTATGTATGGAAAGTTCTGAGAAAGCAAATGTTCAAAGACAAGTTCAAGCAAACCATCCATCGCTGGCGGGGATGCCATCACTCATCCACCACTGTGGCATTAGGATATCTCCACATCTGTAGCTGTAGGATACCGAAAATTCCGGCCTTTTTTTCTATTCTGTAAGACAGTGCTTCGAATTCTGGTCACCCGTCGTGAGAGCGGCGTGAGAGTGATGGCTCATGCTGGCAGTGGCTCCTAGTGGCGCGTGCGCCCTTGGAGCATCTGCGCTCTGCAAATAGGTCTACGCTTCCATCCGGTCACGTCAGCAACGGTGCCTAGTTGATCATGTATTTCAAGAGGAATTTCTCAGATGTCAAGTATGAAAGGGGTGCCGCCGCCTCATGCTTGCAGATCCCGAATGGACACCTGTGCGTCATCGGGCAGCTGATGGCTGCATCGCCATTTCACATGTCCTGTGCCAGTTGGAGTGGCCGTGCGGTTCTAGGCGCTACAGTCTGGAACCGAGCGACCGCTACAGTTGCAGGTTCGAATCCTGCCTTGGGCATGGATGTGTGTGATGTCCTTAGGTTAGTTAGGTTTAATTAGTTCTAAGTTCTAGGCGACTGATGACCTGAGAAGTTAAGTTGCATAGTGCTCGGAGCCATTAGAGCCACATGTCCTGTTGATGCACCCGGACTCCAGCGTCAGTGCTGGGAGTCAGGTGGCTGCAAGTGTTTTTTATTAGCAATCTTTTGTTTAAGCTATATTCCATCGATTTCACCGACCAATACGATGCAGCAAATTTAGAAAAACTACCCCATACATCTGAAGAATACTGATTTAATTGATTTGCATAAATTTTTTATACCAACATGGTGTTAGCGATACAGTCGTTCAGGGGAGAGTATGTGTGAAGGGGTGACATAGAGCAGAACAGCAGGTTAAGTGCAGAACAATAGGTTAATTTGCATAATTTTTATGTAAAATGCAGTACAATACTTTAAGGGGGTAGGTGACAAAGAAGAATGCGCCAGAAATGCCGTTCAAAAGCATGTGACATTCGAAAAGTGTACCAGAAAATAGTGGGAGGACATAACTAATTATTTAATTTGGTATTAAAGGTTGTACAAAAGTTTAAGAAAATGTGGATGACATGGAAAACAACTTAACACAACAATAGGTTAAGTGCCAAAAGAGGCCCAAACATTAGGTTAAGACACCCAGAGTACAGTGCCGAACATTAGGTTATGCAACATGTTTGCCACATACAATTGCTTCTTACAACAGCTACATGTTTTCAAACAGCAGAGAAGGATGAGCAAGAGAAATCAAACCCCACAAACTGAATTTTTTATAAATAAAAATATACCCTTGAATTTCCTGTTATGAGGTCTTTCCTCTCCACCATCACCAGACCGCCATTATGGATTATGTCACAGTAGGGATGACAGCACCCTCTGGTGGCAGTACTGTGTGCTAGGTTAGTTGGACCCTGGACCTTGGGATGAAGACACCTGATGGTGGTACTGACTCTAATTGTTTAAATAAAGACTGAAAATAAAGACTTACGTTAAGCACAGATCGAATCATCCTCCGCCATTTCCTAGGATGAGGTGGCAGTCGGATTACTTAGGTTAGTGGAGGTAGCCCAACTGCTCTTTCTTTCCCGCCATTTTCTTAGGTTAGTGGAGGTAGACGTGGTGTGTTGCATTGTCCTGATGGAATTTGAACTTAGCATCATTTTCTGGGGGGGGGGGAGAGGGGGTTTTTCAGTGGGTGAAAGGGTAATCAATCGATCAATTTAATTCAGTAGTGAGGTAAAAGAAATTATTCAGGTACTGAAGGAAGACGAAAATTTAATAGTCATGGGTGACTGGAATTCGATAGTAGGAAAAGGGAGAGAAGGAAACATAGTAGGTGAATATGGATTGGGGGTAAGAAATCAAAGAGGAAGCCGTCTGGTAGAATTTTGCACAGAGCATAACTTAATCATAGCTAACACTTGTTCCAAGAATCATAAAAGAAGGTTGTATACATGGAAGAATCCTGGAGATACTAGAAGGTATCAGATAGATTATATAATGGTAAGACAGGGATTTAGGAACCAGGTTTTAAATTGTAAGATATTTCCAGGGGCCGATGTGTACTCTGACCACAATCTATTAGTTATGAACTGTCGAATGAAACAGAAGAAACTGCAAGAAGGTGGGATTTTAAGGAGATGGGACCTGGATAAACTGACTAAACCAGAGGTCGTACAGAGTTTCATGGAGAGCATAATGGAACAACTGACAGGAATGGGGGAAACACATACAGTAGAAGAAGAATGAATAGCTCTGAGGGATGAAGTAGTGAAAGCAGCAGAGGATCAAATAGGTAAAAAGACGAGGGCTAGTAGAAATCCTTGGGTAACAGAAGAAATATTAAATTTAATTGATGAAAGGAGAAAATATAAAAATGCAGTAAATGAAGCAGACAAAAAGGAATACAAACATCTCAAAAATGAGATCGACAGGAAGTGCAAAATGGCTAAGCAGGCATGGCTAGAGGACAAATGTAAGGATGTAGAGGCATATCTCACTAGGGGTAAGATAGATACTGCCTACAGGAAACTTAAAGAGACCTTTGGAGAAAAGAGAACCACTTGTATGAATATCAAGAGCTCAGATGGAAACCCAGTTCTAAGCAAAGAAGGGAAAGCAGAAAGATGGAAAGAGTATATAGAGGGTCTATGCAAGGGCGATGTACTTGAGGACAATATTATGGAAATGGAAGAGGATGTAGATGAAGATGAAATGGGAGATACGATACTGAGCGAAGAGTTTGACAGAGCACTGAAAGACCTAAGTCGAAACAAGGCTCCGGGACTAGACAACATTCCATTAGAACTACTGGCGGCCTTGGGAGAGCCAGCCGACAAAACTCTACTATCTGGTGAGCAAGATGTATGAGACAGGTGAAATACCCTCAGACTTCAAGAAGAATATAATAATTCCAATCCCAAATAAAGCAGGTGTTGACAGATGTGAAAATTACCGAACTATCAGTTTAATAAGTCACAGCTGCAAAATACTAACGCGAATTCTTTACAGACGAATGGAAAAACTGGTAGAAGTCGACCTCGGGGAAGACCAGTTTGGATTCCGTAGAAATATTGGAACACATGAGGCATTACTGACCTTACGACTTATCTTTGAAGAAAGATTAAGGGAAGGCAAACCTACGTTTCTAGCATTTGTAGACTTAGAAAAAGCTTTTGAAAATGTTGATTGGCATACTCTCTTTCAAATTCTGAAGGTGGCAGGGGTAAAATACAGGGAGAGGAAGGCTATTTACAATTTGTACAGAAAACAGATGGCAGTTATAAGAATCGAGGGACATGAAAGGGAAGCAGTGGTTGGGAAGGGAGTGAGACAGGGTTGTAGCCTCTCCCTGATGTTATTCAATCCGTATATTGAGCAAGCAGTAAAGGAAAAAAAAAAGAAAAATTCGGAGTAGGTATTAAAATCCATGGAGAAGAAATAAAAACTTTGAGGTTCGCCGATGACATTGTAATTCTGTCAAAGACAGCAAAGGACTTGGAAGAGCAATTGAATGGAATGGACAGTGTCTTGAAAGGAGGATATAAGATGAACATCAACAAAAGCAAAACGAGGATAATGGAATGTAGACAGGTGATGCTGAGGGAATTAGATTAGGAAATGAGACCCTTAAAGTAGTAAAGGTGTTTTGCTATTTGGGGAGCAAAATAACTGATGATGGTCGAAGTAGACAGGATATAAAATGTAGACTGGCAATTGCAAGGAAAGCGTTTCCGATGAAGAGAAATTTGTTAACATCTAGTATAGATTTAAGTGTCAGGAAGTCGTGTCTGAAAGTATTTGTATGGAGTGTAACCATGTATGGAAGTGAAACATGGACGATAAATAGTTTGGACAAGAAGAGAATAGAAGCTTTCGAAATGGGGTGCTACAGAAGACTGCTGAAGATTAGGCGGATAGATCACATAACTAATGAGATGGTATTGAATAGAATTGGGGAGAAGAGGAGTTTGTGGCACAACTTGAAAATAAGAAGGGACCGGTTGGTAAGACATGTTCTGAGCCATCAAGGGATCACAAATTTAGCATTGGAGGGCAGTGTGGACGGTAAAAATCGTAGAGAGAGACCGAGAGATGTATACACTATGCAGATTCAGAAGGATGTAGGTTGCAGTAAGTACTGGGAGATGAAGAAACTTGCACAGTAGCATGGAGAGCTGCATCAAACCAGTCCTTGGACTGAAGTCCACAACAACAGTCAATAAAATTGATAAGAGTGAGAGGAGCTATTCCAATAACTCAGACCTGAAAGTGTACCTGTAGCAGCGAGGGGCAGAGGGGTTGGCTTGGGTGGAGGGAGAGGGGGGGGGGACAGTAGGATAAGTGCCTGTCAATCAAAAGGAAATGGGATGGCATGGAAAACCACTTAACAGAACAACAGGTTAAGTACCTGTCAATCAAAGGAGAACAATAGGTTTGCCCCTGAGTGCACACCTGCCCCTGATGCAGGCAACCGGCACCAACAAAATGCACTGAATCCTACTCTGTCCCACTACAAATGCAAAGCTGCCGAGTTCAGAGTCTGCTTCTTAATGTACGCCGTGAAAAAATTCACAACTGAACGACAATAGTTTTCACCACCCTCTATACAAGAAAGCGATTCTGAATGCATTAATACGTAGAGCAAAAGTTATTTCTGTTGATGACCACCTACAGTCTGACTTGGAGCACCTGAGACAAGTGTTCAGGGAGAATGGACACAGAGAGAAAGACATTGTAAACTCTTTCAGGTGCCAGTGAAGAAAGACGCCTTGTGAATCAGCTGAAGAGGACAAGCCAACTGCTTTCCTGCCATACTGTGGGACAACGAGCAGCACGTTAGGACGTGTGTTATAGAAACATGGACTGAGCCCAGTTTTCCGGCCCACCCCCAGGACACAAGATATGTTGCACCCTGTTAAAGACAAAATAGCTCTTTGTGTGCCCGGTGTATACAGTGTTCTTTGCAAATGTGGCAGCAGCTATATAGATCAGACAATTCACACAGTTGCGGCGTTATACCGAGCACAAGCGACATATTAAACAGACGGAGCTTGACAAGTCGGCCATAGCTGAGCATTGCCTGGAAAACGGACTCGAAATACAGTTTGAAAATACGAGAGTCTTAGCTCATGCATCAACATACTGGGGTTCCATTATAAAAGAGGTGACTAAGATTGGAGTGAACAGTAACAATTTTAACAGAGAGCAGGGGTGTACACTTCACAGGGTGTGGGGGCGGGCTTTGAATGTCAAAAGGAAGCAACGACGAATGATTTGTGGGGATTAAAAAACTAAGAAGATGAGCTTCTTGTCTGTTTAGAAGATCTAGAAACTGAGGGTGGAATAAATGTACTGTGCCTGTCCAAATATCATGTAGTACAGACATGGAAAAGGTGAATGTAAGCTTTCAGCACATGTAAGTAGAGACACTATGGAGAGAGGAGGAGTTGCAATGTATGTTAATATTGAGCGAAGTGTGAACGATTTAGAAACTATAAAAATTTAGTGTAGAACAACATATAGAAACATGTGTGTGTGAGCTTAAACAAAATACTGGTACTTTTATAATTGTAGCTGTGTATAGGTCCCTATTGGGAAATTTTCAGCTGTTTCTGAAAAGCCTGGATTCTTTGTTTTGCTATCTGTCAGACTGTGGGAAGCAAATTATAGTTTGTCAGGATTTCAATGTAAATTTTCGGAAATAGTCTGATAGAAAGCATGACCCTGAAGTATTATTTGATTCCTTCAATTTGACATCAGTCATTGATTTTCCTACTCATGTAGTACAGGAACACAGCACACTGATAGATAATGTTTTCATAGACCAAGATAAATTTAATCAAATAAAAACTTTTCTTGTTAAGAATGGTCTTTCTGATCATGATGCACAACTAGTTCCAGTATATGACATAGCTCTATACAGTAATGCAAAGCAGTCCTTCAAAATAGTGCATTCAATTAACTATTTAACAATTGCAAATTTTAGGGAAAGTTTTCATCACTTTGACTGGAGGAGATGTACAGGGAACCTGATGCTAATTTAAAATTTAACCTATTTCATGACATATTTCTGAGTATATTTGAAAACAGCTTCCCTAAGAAAATAGTTAAACACAATTGTAAGAAACCATCTAAAAAGCCATGGCTTACTATAGGAATAAAAGTATCTAGTAAATTTAAAAGGGAAATGTATCTTATAGCTACAAGGAGTAATGATCCAGAAACAGTCAAACATTATAAAAACCTCTGCACTGTATGAAGAAAAGTTATTAAAAAGTCCAGAATTATGTGCATTATGTCCTCAATTAGCACTTCTCATAATAAAATTAGAACAATTTGGAATATTGTTGAAAGGGAAACAGGGCAACCGAGAACACAGGAAGATTGCATTTTTCTATCAGACTCAATGAAAAGTTTGTTAACAGATGTCAGAAGTAGAAAATATTTTTAATAATCATTTTTAAGTTTTGTAGAGAAAACAGGGTCCAGTTGTTCATTAGAAAATGCAAGGCTGTGTATGGAAGAGGCAATACCTATGCAGTTTGATGAAATTAAAATTAAACCCACATCTCCTACTGAAATCAAGAAAATAATAAATTCATTCGAACATAAAAGCTCACATGGAACTGATGGCATTTCCAACAGAGTACTAAAAGCTTGTTCCCAACAGATAAGTAGGATTCTCACCCTTATATGTAGTAACTCACTGAGACAGGGCATTTTTCCGGATAGACTGAAGTACTGCATAAAAAAGGGGATAGATCTGATGCCAACAACTACAACTCAATCTCACTTCTGACAGCGGTATCCAAAATTCCTGAAGAAATAATGTATTTAAAAGTAGCTTCACATATTTGTAAAAATAAAATACTACCAAAATGCCTGTTTGGTTTTCAGAAAAGCTTTTCAACAGAAAATGTTATATAAGCTTACACTGCTCTGAATAAGGAAAGATCATCCACTGGGATATTTGGAGATCTCTCAAAGGTCTTTGACTGTGTAAATCATGAAATTCTTCCAGAAAAAACATAAGTATTGTGGTATATGTGGGATAGTGCACAAAAATGGTTTAATTCATATTTAGATGGAAGAGTGTAGAGGGCTGAATTAACGTCACAGATAGCCTGCAAAAATCAGATAGTTTATAAAATCAAACATATTAAAACTACCAATTAGATTAATTAAAGACAATAAAATGAAAGCTAAGTCCTCTAACTCAGGAGGTATCAAGAATGATGTCTTGGGTCCCTTATTGTTCTTAACATATATTAATGACTTGCCACACTATATTCATGAAGAAGCAAAGCTAGTTCCTTTTGGTAATGATACAAGTACAGTAATCATACCCAACAAACAAGAATTAGCTGATGAAATTGTAAATAATGTCTTTCAGAAAATTGTTAAGTGGTTCTCTGCAAGTGGACTCTCACTAAATTTTGAGAAAACACAGTATGTACAATTCTGTACATGGCATAACACCATCGATAAATATATACTTTGAACAAGAGTCTGTTGCTAAGGTAGAATATGCAAAATTTCTGGTGAGTGTACTGATGAGAAATTGAATTGGAAGAAATACATTGATGATCTGCTGAAACGTTTGGCTACTTATACTAGTATGGTTATTGCAAATTTTGGTGATAAACATATCAGTAAATTAGTCTACTATATCTATTTTCATTCACTGCTTTCATGTGAATTTTTGGAGTATTTCATAATTAAGAGAAAAAATATTCATTGCACAAAAGCGTGTAATCGGAATAACAGCTGTAGCCCATCCAAGATCACCTTGCAGATATTTATGTACGGAACACGATATTTTCACAGTACCTTCGCCATACATACAAGGGTCACTCCAAAAGAAATCCACACTATTTTTGTTAAAATCCATCTTTTATTCTACATGTTTGAAAGTTTTACAGTGTGTAGATACATCCTTTAGGAACAATATTTTCATTTCTCCACATAATTTCCATCCCTCTCAACTGCCTTACGCCCTCTTGGAACCAGTGCCTGTATACCCGCACGGTAAAATTCTGGACCAACCTGTTGGAGCCACTGTTTGGCAGCGTGCACAAGGGAGTCATCATCTTCAAACCTTGTTCCACGAAGAAAGTCTATCAGTTTCCCAAAGAGATGATAGTCACTTGAAGACAGGTCAGGACTGTAAGGTGGGTGTTTCAGTGTTGTCCATCCCAGTTTTGTGATCGCTTCCATGGTTTTTTGACTGACATGTGGCTGTGCATTGTCGTGCAACAGCAAAACATCCTGCTTTTGCCGATGTGGTCGAACACGACTCAATCGAGCTTGAAAAATTTATGGTGGTTCCACTTGGTATGATGTCCACAAGCAAGAGTCCTTCGGAATCTAAAAACACTGTAGACATAACTTTTCCAGCAGAGGGTGTGGTTTTGAATTTTTTTTTCCTTGGGTGAATTTGCATGATGCCACTCCACTGATTGCCTCTTCGTCTCTGGTGAAAAATGATGGAGCCATGTTTCATCACCTGTCACAATTCTTCCAAGAAATTCGTCTCCACCATTCTCGTACTGTTCCAAAAGTTCGCTACATACCGTTTTTCTTGTTTCTTTGTGAGCCACTGTCAATGTGGTGTGTGTACTGTAAGACCTTCAGTACACACACCATCAGATTACTTGACTTGCCGCTCTAACGAAGTAGGCGAGTGTCAGCAATGTGTCTCGTGGTCTTATCGTGGCGTGTTTATCTTCGGCCGTTAGGTCAGACGATAGAAATGCCACTTGCACCCTTAGAGTAGAAGATTGACGGTGACCAACTTTAAACAGAACTTGATTAATTTTCACACACATTTATTAAAATAATAACAAGCATAAAAATTACTTAACTTGGTTCTGGATGCTATTTACAATTGACAATCTGAAGTTCCCTTGGTATTGGTACGTTAATCTTATTCTCACATATCTCTGATACTTGACAAAAGTGTCTATACATTTATCTTCATGGCTATGTACAGGAATATGGTAATTTTATTAGGTGCAGACTGAAACTTGACTATAGACTGGTACACTAATGCAGATTGGTACAGACTGATGCAGACAAATGCAGACTTACTAATCGGAGGTATGTACATTCGTTATAATACCTCACGCGTTCATGTATCACTGCGCGAGTGTGATCCGCGAGGAGAAAAGGTTCTACGTTAGCAGCAATCTCATTGGCTGCGTTACATATTAATACGCGGATCGGCGGAAGCAGAATTTGGTCCGTCTCTATGGCAACATCATCTCGTAGTGCGGAGACGGACGAGGGCTGCGCCTGCGCTGTTGTGCTTAGCGGGGAGTGCTCTAGTGGGAAAGTTGTGTACGCGCTGACTACGCGGGACTATGTACACAACAGTCAACATCCTGGGAACCCACCTGGCACAAACCTTTTTTAACGCCAACACTTTCAGTATTCTGCAAACACTTCCTTCCCCTATCCCAACGTAGCGTGACAATTCTTTCACTGTGATGCGTCTGTCAGCAGTCACCACAATTCGTTAACTCTCTGCACATTGTCTGGAGTGTGTGCAGTACGAGGCCTGCCGCTGCGAGGACAGTCCTCAATATTGCCGTGCCCGCTGCACGTAACCTGCTTGCCCACCGACTAACTATACTGCGATCGACTACAGCATCTCCATACACCTTTTTCAGCCTCTTGTGGATGTTTCCCACTGTTTCGTTTTCACAGCACAGGAATTCTATGACAGCACGTTGCTTCTGATGAACGTCAAGTGTAGCACCCATCTTGAAGACATGCTGTGACGGCGCCACTAAGTTTGAAAACAAGCGGGAAGGATGTATCTACACATTGTAAGACTTTCACACGTGCAGAATGAAAACTGTATTTTTACAAAAATAGTGTGCATTTCTTTTGAAGTGACCCTCGTATATTCACTTATTAATTTTTTTAATGACCCATCCCAGTTCAGAAATAATAGCAAAGTGCGTAGCTACAACGTAGAAGAAAGCCTGATCCTCACTATTCTGGCTTAAATCTGACTTTGACAAAGAATGAGGTGAATTATACCGCCATTTCCGAAATTGCATTAAAAGTCTGACAGATAGGTAACCAACATTTAACCTCAAATTAAAAGAATTTCTGAATGACAACTCTTTCTACTCAATAGCTGAATTTTTAGACATGAAGTACCAATTGTAATTTTTTTAAAATTATATCGTGTAAAGAAAACTTATAATAAACTCACACGTTCTACATCATTACGAAATGCCGTATTCATGATCTATGAAACAAGTATTAATGTAACGTAATGTAAGGTAATGTTGTAGGAAGGCGGGAGTGGCAGTTTCAAACGTGGCGCTGGCAACTCGCACCACCTGACGTCACTTGGACTCCCGCCGAGCCGTAGCTGCTATGAGCTGCCCAACTCACCTTCCATGCACGTTTCGTTTCGGCCCTCTCTGCTTGGTGTCAGAGGCTGTAATCGTGGCTATAAAAGCGGAGAACCGTGCCAGCCCTGGCAGTTAGTGGCTTTACTCTTGACGACGATGGCGAAGACAACCATCGAAAGCACCAGAATTTTATTCGAATTTACACGCGGCTTGAAAATCGAGAAGATTTTATTCAGTGCAACATATTCTTCTTCTCGGTCAATTTCCGCTGAGAAAATGAGGAATATTCCTGCATCAGCGCCTATTGGTGGCGGCGCTATACGTAGCCTTCAAAATGGCGTTTGCAGAATCTATGGAGACATGCCACTGGACAAAAGCACGGTGAGTCGTTGGCCAAGGCGTTTGTCATCATCGCAACAAGGCCGCGCAAATCTGTCTGGCGTCCTGAGTGCTGACCGGCCGCACATAGCCGTGATAGTGTCGGAAGTTCCATGCGGCTTTTCGTGGATGATGCTGTAGTATACAGGGAAGTAGCAGCACTGGAAAATTGCAGCGAAATGCAGGCAGATCTGCAGCGTATAGGCACTTGGTGCAGGCAGTGGCAACTGACCCTTAACATAGACAAATGTAATGTATTGCGAACACATAGAAAGAAGGATCCTTTACTGTTTGATTATATGATAGCAGAACAAACACTGGTAGCAGTTACTTCTGTAAAATATCTGAGAGTTTGCGGACGGAACGATTTGAAATGGAATGATCATATAAAATTAATTGCTGGTAAGGCGGGTGCCAGGTTAAGATTCATTGG
Source organism: Schistocerca cancellata (assembly GCF_023864275.1). Taxonomy (NCBI): domain Eukaryota; kingdom Metazoa; phylum Arthropoda; class Insecta; order Orthoptera; family Acrididae; genus Schistocerca; species Schistocerca cancellata. The sequence continues at coordinate 804,383,298 of NC_064628.1, forward strand.
GAGAGTCCTTAGAAAATGTAGTTCATCAACAAAGGAGGTGGCTTACAAAACACTCGTTCGACGTATACCTGAGTATTGCTCATCAGTGTGGGATCCATACCAGGTCGGGTTGACAGAGAAGATAGAGGAGATCCAAAGAAGAGAGGCGCGTTTCGTCACAGGGTTATTTGGTAACCGTGATAGCGTTACGGAGATTGGTTCAAATGGCTCTGAGCACTATGGGCCTTAACATCTGTGGTCATCAGTCCCCTAGAACTTAGAACTAATTAAACCTAACTAACCTAAGGACATCACACACATCCATGCCCGAGGCAGGATTCGAACCTGCGACCGTAGCGGTCACGCGGTTCCAAACTGAAGCGCCTAGAACCGCACGGCCACGTTACGGAGATGTTTAGCAAACTCAAGTGGCAGACTCTGCAAGAGAGGCGCTCTGCATCGCGGTGTAGCTTGCTCGCCAGGTTTCGAGAGGGTGCGTTTCTGGATGGGATATCGAATATATTGCTTCCCCCTACTTATACCTCCCGAGGAGATCACGAATGCAAAATTAGAGAGATTCGAGCGCGCACGGAGGCTTTCCGGCAGTCGTTCTTCCCGCGAAGCATGCGCGACTGGAACAGGAAAGAGAGGTAATGACAGTGGAACGTAAAGTGCCCTCCGCCACACACCGTTGGGTAGCTTGCGGAGTGCAAATGTAGATGCAGATGTAGATGTAGACACCTGCAATGTTGGAACGTGCGGACACTCTCATTCTAGGTGATGCAAACGAATTTCTCCTTCTCCATGACAACGCCAGACTTCACACAATTCTATGCAGCCAAAAGGAGCTCACAAATTTCAATGGATTGTTGTTCCTCATCCACTCTACAGGCCCGATCTCGCTTCCTCCGACTGCCAACTGTTTGGTCAAATGAAGAACCAGTACGTGGATGATGGGGAGGTTTTTGATGCAGCAAGACGTTGGCTCCTACGACGACCACTAGAGTGGTACCATGCTGGCAAACAGGCCCTTCCAGTAAGGTGGCATAAGGACATCGAATTGGCTCGAGATTATGTTTAAAAATAGAATTTTGTAGCCAAAATTAGTGTATTGGAATCGTTAATAAAGCCATACTGCTTTTACAGAAAATGTGTTGCATTCCTTATTGAATGCCCTGCGTTTTATGGCGACCATGATCTGTCACGTTGCATTTCTGAGTGGGATAGTACAGTATACGACGAAGTATAATGGTTCGGAGAACCATTTGATACAAAATTCAGACTCTTCGCCGACATATTGAGGACAGTCTGGGCAGCAATCGAAGAGTCAGGGACGTTTTAAGACGTGAGGTACAACACCTTTCGACATTGTCACATGTCGTAATTAATATTGATAACGCCTGGTCAATGCCGCAGGAAGTATTTCAGATTCAGACGGTAACGAATCCTCAGAGTCTTGAATCCGAACAGTTCTGAGATTATAATCATTTGGGTATTGTCATATACCTAACCTGTGGACTAAAGTATATATACGTATATCTTTCTAAATTTTCACAATTACATGTGTACATTAGTGTGTCTCATATTTAATACTAAAGTTACATTTTGTTAGGGATGTTACTGTAAAATACAAGCCGATGAAGAACAACAGCAACAATACATGTCTCTTTTCAATGCAGTTTCCCAAAAAATCAGTCCCTCACTAAAAATTCAGAGAGATTTTCACTGGTAAACAGGATGTCCCAGAATAAAGTATATACTTTTTGAAATTGAACTTGTCATTAATTAAAGCTGATGTAAATAATGTTCTTGTGGATAATGGCTCAGAAGACAATGAAAATCTAGGCATCAGTTTTGTTGCAGAATTGGAAATAAACATAATGATGTTTGAAACACGGAAATGGACCCTAAAAGTTTACTGGAAAATAGAAAATGCGAGTGCCGTTCGACAACGTTGGACCTTAAAGGTTAAATATCACATGAATACGGGACAAGCCTGAATTCCATGAAACGTGCATGGTATGAATGAGGAACGTAGTGGAAGAAAGAGACGTTCAAATGGTTCAAATGGCTCTGAGCACTATGGGACTTAACATCTGAGGTCATCAGTCCCTTAGACTTAGAACTGCTTAAACCTAACTAACCTAAGGACATCACACACACCATGCCCGAGGCAGGATTCGAACCTGCGAACGCAGTAGCAGCGCGGTTCCGGACTGAAGCGCCTAGAACCGCTCGGCCACAGTGGTCAGCTGACCCTGTCAGATTGCAACAGTATCGAGAATCTTCTTCTTAACGCTAATGCCGTCTGTACGGAGTCTGCTATACTTAAGATTTGGCAAATTAATTTTTATTTAGCTTTGCAGCCGGATGCTCTTCCTGTCGCCGCATCCCTCAGTTGTCTGAGGGAAGGAAGTCGTGTGTGCCACCTGTCTGTGAACTGTGTAAAGTTCCTCGTGTGTGTGATAGTAATTTAACTGTTTGTGTACCGCATATTCTGAGGCGGAAATTGAGGACAGGCCAGCATCTGCTTTAAACAAGCGTGGGAATCCACATGAAAACAATACTCGGCTGTTCGGTGAACTAGCCACGCCATTAATCCGCCTCGCGTATTTGATCGAAATCTGAATCACCTTCACATCAAACTCTGCGCGTTACGTTATACGAGGACGTCACAAGAATTTCGAGAATACATTTTCCTGTAATACATGAGAGCTCGTTCGATGAACGTGAAAAGCGCAGGACAGCGCGTGTACCTGTTCATTCATTCATTCAATCAATCATTCACACACGCCGTGTACATTAAATCCTAACACAAAAACTCCGGTATGTGGAACATTAATAAGCAGAAACAGGCAATGCAGACAATCTCTATAAAGTACATTAACAACAAACTCACGACGGTTTATTTATTATCATTGACAGTTGTGGAAATTAGTTCTAGATTACCTTATCTACATGTATGAGGTGTGTCAGAAAAGTAATGAGATTGACAACAATACGAGCGATCTGGCAACGCTGTGTTGTTCTGCTTCTGTAGACCGGTGTGTTCATCCCTTCCAGATGCTTTCTCGCAAGTTTCAGCTCCGTACAGTCATCACGTGAGTTTTGAGAGCGCCACCAGTGAAGTTGTATTTTCATTGTGCGTTACATAATTGGAACAGCAGAATTGTAGGGCAGAGTTATGCAATCAAGTTTTGTCTTAATCTTGGGGAATCCGCGAGTGTTACCTTCGAAAATTTGAAACTGGCCCATGTGGAACATTCCTCATCAAGAGCACAGGTTTTTCGCTGGCACAGATCGGGACGGAGAACACAGTGATGAACCTCTCTCAGGCAGACTTTCATCTTAAAAAATCGACGAGAACGTCAAATGTGTGCATGATCTTGTGAGACTGGGCCGACGTTTAACAGTAAGGACGATGGGTGACTTGTTAAGTATTTTCACCGTACATCAAATTTTGACCGAAGGTTTGCATGTGCGAAAGGTTTGTGCCAAAATGGTGCTGAAAAACCACACAGCTGTGCGAAAGGACAATCCAAGAAACGATTGCGTTGATCTTTTTGAGAGGATTGCCAATGAGCACGAATGGTCCAATCGTGTGATCAGTCCTGGATTTCTGAGTGCAATCCTAAGACATAGCTGCAAAGTGAGGTATACTGAGACATCCTCTCGACCGAAAAAAACTCACATGAGCAAATCAAGGATCAAAACAATGATTATTTGCCTTTTTGGCAGTAAGTATATCGCGCTCAAAGAATTTGTTCCTCCTGGACAAACTATCATCCAAGTGTTTTACGAAGATGCCCTTGAAAGGCTCGGGAAAAAGGTGTATCGAATGAGACCAGGCATTGCAGAGAATGCCCCATGTCACACGGCCACTTTCATCGTGGAATTTTTGACCTCAAAAGGCATTTCTGTTCTTCCACAGCCCCCTTATTGACCTAATGCTTAGTCCTTATGACTTTTTTTCTTTTCTCGAAACAGAGAAATGTCTCATAAGACGTCATTTTGGGACTCTAGAGAAAATTCAAAAGAATGTGACCGACATGTTAAAGGGCTTACCAGCTGAGGCCTTTCAGCGCTGCTCCCAAGAGTAGAAACATCGATTCTGCCGGTGCCGAAGGGAAATACTGTGAAGGGGACAATATTGTTGTTTGACAAAAATAAAAACTTTGGTAGATACAAAATCTGATTCTTTACTTCTCTCACACGCCTCGTGTGCTTGTCAGGAGAAAACCACCTGCAATGAAAAAAAAAGCCACTGTCCCTCCTTGAACGCTTTTCAACTGCTGTTTTTATCGTACATGGAATGCATTTTTTTTGTATCCCGCCTGGTAGGCGGCGAGTGGGTCTGCTCCTGTAAACTGAAGGGTAGGCCGAATGTAGGAAGTGAGTAGGAGCATGAAAAGGTGAAATGCTTCGGTACTGCTGGTAGATTTTACTACTGGTGTATGAGCATATACAACTGATAATACTTAACTTTGGCTGAGATGACTACGTAGGTGCGAAGCTGTACATTAATCAAATCCAACAACGGCTAGAAGTTACAAAGGCAAAATCTGTAGTGGCTCGCCCACTAGGAAATAGAAACAATGTTGCTTGGTTGTCTACTCTGAATCAAATGGGGGAGAATCTGGAGCGGCACTCGTAGAGCTGCAAAGCGCCAGCTAGAGGGCGCTGTCGTCGGTGTCATAGTGCCAACCTAAGAACTTGTACCTACGCCGTGGCATCGTAGCTATCGATACCACTCATTTACAGGGTCACTGAAAGTACGTTAACATCTGAAAATTCAGTACTTCAAGGAATAATGTAGGTAGAGAGGTAAAAATTGACACTCATGCTTAAAATGGCATTGGTTTTTATTGATAAAAAAGATACAAAAAATAGCCAACAGAGGCGCTTCATACGATACAAAAGCAAATATTAGTATAACAATTGATTTTTAGCAAAGACAGGCCCCCCACAACCGCATGAGTGGTCGACTGTGAAGAGCGGACAAATTGAATAGCTGGGCGGCGGCCATTAGAGTGGTAAACTGACGCGCGGAGTTCGAAGGTATACACATCGCTTTTGGTTATAAAATGCCTTCCCTTGAGTTAGGTCACAAAGACAATGCCTCATTTAAATACGTTACTACAATATACTTTTTAATTTATGAACAAACAGCAACTAGTCACTGTTTATGAATTTATCTTACGTACTACATGGAATCTGCCGTAGCTAAAAGTTATGTACCCGACCCCTAGCATTTTTCGTAGTTCATTTACAATAGATGTACGCAAAATGCATCAAAATACTCGAAGATTTGCCCACTATATTAATAGATATTTTCTGACTCTACTACCTTGCTTTAGATTTTGCGACGAGAAGTGCGTTATATATGGCATAGTGCTTTGGCAACTCACAACCAAATTATCAAGTTTCAACCTAACCTAGACCATGAAAACACAACCGATCAGCCAACTTTCTTCAAAATGATAAGAACATATAAAATGGTATTCTATCGGTCGGAAATCTTGCCTCCTGACAGCGTGTAACCATTTTTGTAACAGCTGTGGTTTTGAGAAAGGAAACCTGCAAATAGATGCACAGACATTATGATAATACCGTGTTACAAAGACATTTATTAAGCAAGTGCACTGTACAAAACAACTTAAAATATCCACATACCTGTGAAATGTAATATTCGTTCCTTTCTCGAATTTATTTGTACAATTAATCGCTGCACAACTCTTCACCATTGTACTTCTTTTGATTTGAACGTACAGACAGTAGAATTACGAGTAACAAATATACAACGTTGAATCAGGGTCTTCATAAACAACAATACTACACAACACATCAGACTACAACCACTATAATGACGTCCAGGCGAACGTTCAAATTATCCCGCGACTGCAGCGCCATCAGTGAGACTAGTTATTTTTTTACAAGGTCTTTGAGCTAAGACGATGTTCTTTATAACAAATGCTCAACATGTCGGCCGTCGTTAATCAACAATATCTGTAGTCGAGGGATAATGTTGTGAACAACAATGTACAGCTTATCAGTAGATATGGTGGGAAATTGCCGTGAATGTTATTTTTTAGCGTCCATAATGAGGTCAGATCAGCGCAGAAGATTTGCAATTTCAGGAAACCCCACTACCAACACTGAAAGGGATTGGGACCTGGGAAGTCAAGCATGATGGACGTGGCAGCACAGTACGCGATCCTCACCAATGTGCGCAAGAGATCTTTCACACGTGTAGCTGTATGGGGTGGAGCGCCATCTTGTATAAAAGTCGTACCTTGCACCAGGTATCTATCATCCAGGCAAGGGATGATGCTGTTCTGTAAAATATCGGCGCACCTCGCATCCATCACGCTGACAATCTGAAAAGCAAAACCCCGCATTTCTTCCAAGAAAACGCCACTTGGTGGCCGGTTTTTGTACTCGTTTTTGGCTTCAATAAAACCCCATGTCGTTTTATTCACGTATATCAAATTTTATCTCTCTACCTACATTATCACACGAATTAGTGTATTTTCAAATGTTAACAGGCTTCTGCGTCACCCTGTGTATAGTTTTATATATAACACTGTCAACTGCATGTGTACTGTCAAAGTCAAGACCTGTTTATACGAACATCAGGATTCAGGTCATTCTGGACTTGCAGACCCTTTTGATGTACAACGCTGAAACAGCGTACTGCGGCAAGCAATCAAAAACTTCCGGTACGTGAAAGACGAGATTGCAATAAGTTGTTCAACTTCATGTCGAAGTAGCAATGGTGAAACTGCAATCACGTTCCATACTACACTGAAGCGCCAGAGAAACTAGTATAGGCCTGCGTATTCAAATACAGGGATATATGAACAGGCAGAATACGGCACTTCGGTCGGCAGCGCCTACATAATACCAGTGTGTGGCGCAGTTGTTAGATGGGTTATTGCTGCTACAATGGCAGGTTATCAAGGTTTTGTTCAAATGGTTCAGATGGCTCTGAGCACTATGGGACTTAACTTCTGAGGTCATCAGTCCCCCAGCACTTAGAACTACTTAAACCTAACTAACCTAAGGACATCACACACATCCATGCCCGAGGCAGGATTCGAACCTGCGACCGTAGCGGTCGCGCAGTTCCAGACTGTAGCGCCTAGAACCACTCGGCCACCACGGCCGGCTATCAAGGTTTACGTCAGTTTCAACGTGGTGTTATAGACGGCGCACGAGCGATGGAACCTAGCATCGCTGAGGTAGCGATGAAGTGGGGGACTTTCCCATACGACCATTTCACGAGTGTGCCGTGAATATCAGGAATCCGCTAGAACATCAAATCTTCGACATCGCTGCGGCCGGAAAAAGATCCTGCAAGAACGGGACTAACGACGACGGAAGATAATCGTTCAACGTGACAGAAATGCAACCCTTCCGCAAATTGCTGCAGATTTCAGTGCTGGGGCATCAACAAGTGTCAGCGTACGAACCATTTAACGAAACCTCATCGATATGAGCTTTAGGAGCCGAAGGCCCACTCGTGTACCCTTGATGACTGTACGAAACAAAGCTTTACGCCTCGCCTGGGCCAGTCAACACCGACATTGGACTGTTGCTGACTGGAAACATGTTGCCTGGTCGGACGAGTCTCGTCTCAAATTGTATCGAGTGGTTGGACGTGTACGGGTATGGAGACAACCTCATGAATCCATGGACCTTGCATGTCAGCAGGGGACTGTTCAAGCTGGTGGAGGCTCTGTAAAGGTGTGGGGCTTGTGCAGTTGCAGTTTAATGGGACCCCTGATAGGTCTAGATACGACTCTGAGAAATGACACGTACATAAGTATCCTGTCTGACCACTTGCATCCGTTCATGTCCGTTGTGCACTCCTACGGACTTTGGCAATTCCAGCAGGACAATGCGACACCACACACATCCAGAATTGCTGCAGAGTGCCTCCGGGAACACTCCTCTGAGGTTAAACACTTCCGCCGACCACCAGACTCTCCAGAAATATCTGGGATGCCTTGCAATGTGCTGTTCAGAAGAGATCTCCACCCCTTGTACTCTTACGGATCTATGGACAGCCCAGTAGAATTCATGGTGTCGGTTCCCTCCACCACTACTTTTGACATTGATCGAGTCCATGCTATCGCATGTTGCGGCACTTCTCCGTGCTCGTGGGGGTCCTATACGATATTAGGCAGGTGTACCAGTTTCTTTGGCTCTTCAGTGTAGTAATGAATGTGTAAGTGAAACGTCTACATCTACAACTACATTCTGCAAACCGCTGCAAAGTGTTCATCAGAGCGTCCTTCCCTGTGTACCATTCAATACTTTTTATTCCCATTTCCTGCGGATGTAGAGCAGGAGATGAATGACACTCCAGTCAGTATCTTCATTGTGCCATGTTCGTGCGCAGTGTGCTTCAGAATGCAAGAATTTTGAGCTGAGCAGTACATCATGTGCTCGGCAAAGCGCGTTATCCTCTCAACAGTGACGGAATAGTGAAGGTGTTCTCCGACAGAGGGGAATGCGTAGTACGCCAGCGCTTTAGGTCAGGCGTGACAGACCAACATCGAGTATAGATTTAAGTGTCAGGAAGTCGTTTCTGAAAGTATTTGTACGGAGTGTAGCCATGTATGGAAGTGAAACGTGGACGATAAATAGTTTAGACAAGAAGAGAATAGAAGCGTTCGAAATGTGGTGCTACAGAAGAATGCTGAAGATTAGATGGGTAGATCACATAACTAATGAGGAGGTATTGAATAGAATTGGGGAGAAGAGGAGCATGTGGCACAACTTGACAAGAAGAAGGGACCGGTTGGTAGGACATGTTCTGAGGCATCAAGGGATCACCAATTTAGTATTGGAGGGCAGCGTGGAGGGTAAAAATCGTAGAGGGAGACCAAGAGATGAATACCCTAAGCGGATCAGAAGGATGTAGGTTGCAGTAGGTACTCGGAAATCAAGAGGCTTGCACAGGATAGAGTGGCATGGAGACCTGCATCAAACAAGTCTTTAGACTGAAGACCACAACAACAATAACATTTTAATTTCACATTCCTTGCCACAAATTTGTACCACATTTGAATATGAGCGTTCTGCGAGGTATATTGTGAATTCGCGAATCCGTGTTACTTCCGTCTGAAATTTATGCCACAGCAGTTGATCAGTGCAAACAAGAAAACATCCTCCTTACCCCACAATGAGAAATCTGGCCGTCAACGCACCCAGTTTCGCCGCTGAACCGTCTAGTCAATTTTTTGCGCCCCTACTGCGCTGCTCAGTAAAATTTTGGAATAAAATCGTAAAATGTTGTCTACGGTGCTAGAGGTCTCACTGACCTACGCACTTCATGCATTATCCAGTTAGAGACTATATACTGAACGGTATTTACGACTGGCACGCCGGCCGGTTTGGCCGAGCGGTTCTAGGCGCTTCAGTCTGGAACCGCGCGACAGCTACGGTCGCAGGTTCGAATCCTGACTCGGGCATGGATGTGTGTGATGTCTTTAGGTTAATTAGGTTTAAGTAGTTCTAAGTTTTAGGGGACTGATGACCGCAGATGTTAAGTCCCGTAGTGCTCAGAGTCATTTGAACCATTTTGAACGACTGACATGTTTTGTGGTCGTTTCCCAGTCATGTAAATATACCGCTGCCACAGCGGCACATCGCGAGCAGTCCAATATCAACAATAGCTTCTTTCAGTTTATGTTCAGCACTACAGTAACATGCCACGTAGATGCAAACAACAGGTTAGTGGCTTTAATTTCAGCAGGTCATACACAGCAAGATGTTGACCACTGGTTACATGCCACTCAAAATGGTGTGTCTAAGACGTGGAGAAAGTACAGAGAGACGGGAAATGTGAACCATAGACATCGCAGTGGTCGTCCTTGTGTGACAACACTAAAGCAGGATCGTTTCCTCCAGCTGTGGGCTCGCAGGCGGCCAACATCAACTAATGGAAATGACTTGTTCCGGGCAATAGGAATTCGTATCTCAGACCAAACAGTGGGTAGAAGACTGCATTCAGGGTGGTCTTCATTCCAGAATACCAATGGGAAGCTCTGCACTAAACCTACGGAACAGGGGCAAGCGAAGGACTTGGGCTGTTGCACATCATCATGGACCATTGAAGAAGGGAGTGCCGACCGCTGTGGCCGAGCGTTTTCGGCGCTTCAGTCCGGAACCGTGCTACTGCTACAGTCGCAGGTTCGAATCCTGCCTCGGGCATGGATGTGTGTGATTTCCTTAGGTTAGTTAGGTTTATGTAGTTATATGCCTAGGTTACTGATGAACTCAGATGTAAGTCCCATAGTGGTTAGAGCCATTTTTGAAGAAGGGAGTAATGTCATGTTTGCTGACGAGACCAGGATTGGTTTTCGACCGGACACTTAAAGTGTTAGGGTTTGTAGGCTAGACGACACCAGCATCTACATCTACATCTACATTTATACTCCGCAAGCCACCCAACGGTGTGTGGCGGAGGGCACTTTACGTGCCACTGTCATTATCTCCCTTTCCTGTTCCAGTCGCGTATGGTATGAAGAACGACTGCCGGAAAGCCTCCGTGCGCGCCTGAATCTCTCTAATGTTACATTCGTGATCTCCTCGTAAGGTATAAGTAGGGGGAAGCAATACATTCGATACCTCATCCAGAAACGCACCCTCTCGAAACCTGGCGAGCAACCTACACCACGATGCACAGCGCCTTTCTTGCAGAGTCTGCCACTTGAGTTTGCTAAACATCTCCGTAACGCTATCACGCTTACCAAATAACCCTGTGACGAAAACGCGCCGCTCTTCTTTGGATCTTCTCTATCTCCTCCGTCAATCCGACCTGGTACGGATCCCACACTGATGAGCAATACTCAAATATAGGCCGAACAAGTGTTTTGTAAGCCACCTCCTTTGTTGATGGACTACATTTTCTAAGGATTCTCCCATTGAATCTCAACCTGGTACCCGCCTTACCAACAATTAATTTTATATGATCATTCCACTTCAAATCGTTCCGCACGCATACTCCCAGATATTTTAGAGAAGTAACTGCTACCAGTGTTTGTTCCGCTATCATATAATCATACAATAAAGGATCCTTCTTTCTATGTATTCGCAATACATTACATTTGCTATGTTAAGGGTCAGTTCAGGAAGTCCATCAGTTTGCTGGCAGAATTGTAATGTTCTGAGCGGCAATGAAGACGGAACGACAGACCTCTCCGATTGCCATCTACGGCAGTTTGACTGGTCCCCAATACCTCTAGGAGGCCCTACAAACGATTGCACCGCTCTACAGACATGGTCGATGACCACTTCATCCTAGTCGATGACAAGACCACACCGTACTCTAGCAGTGTCTCTGTATCCTCGAAGGTGCAATATCAACGGAACGCATTGGGCAGCACAGTCCCCAGACGTGAATGCAAATGATTATGCATGGGACCTGTCGAAGTTGGCCATTGCACATTGCCCGAATCCACCTGATAATCTTCAGGACCTCACTAAAGCTGCCATTTAGGAGTTGAACCTCATACCGTAAGATAAAGTTGATGGTCTCACCCAGAGCACGCCTCACAGAGTGGAAGAACTCATCTGTGCGTGGGGAGGACATGCTCACTACTAAATACTAATAATCATCATCATGAGATAAAGATTTTCACTTTATTTGTTTTCAAAGAGTACTCCTAGGAGACAGCCAGCTTTGTTTTGTAATGATTTTTTTTTACGAACCTAAATCGTTTTTATTTTCAGAAGGAATTGTGTTTGTTTTCTTAATAAGGTATTGTGCAAACCTCAGTGGATGTTCTATAAGAAGTCATTGTAGTAAATATCCTGTGATATCACAAATTTTTGTTGAGGTGTGTATAATTCCTCCAGTATATATCTGATTCGACGAAGAAGTCAGGTACAACCAACAGTGGTGCACGTCGTTAAACGTCAATTAAAATCAAGTACATCTTAAAAATACTACTCTCTTTGTTAGTTTTTGTTTGTTACTGACCGGTTCTCTTCAGAAGCTCTTAACGTTAGTTTACGTCTTCTAATTCCGCTGTTAGTTGCTAGATACATGTTATTATAAAATACAGCTGAGAACCTCGAGCCGCACGAATACTTGATTCGGGCCGCAAGCGGGCCACAGTTTGACCACCGTGGTCTAACGCGTTGTAATAGGGGGACCCTAGAGAAATGTTTCTGCGCATTTTGATATTCATTTGTCGTTTATCAGCTCACTGTGTACTTTAAAGTCGTGCCATAGTTATAGTGACCTCTTTGCTCGTAAATAATGAAATACAGATTTTTTTTTTTTTTTTTTTTTTTTTGCAGCTTATGGTGAAATGGCCAGCGAAATAACGGTATATATCCGGCGTGGTGTGTTTTTGAGTTTCACGTGTGTAGCAACTTAACAGCTGCTATGAAAAACATTTGCGATGTTTGTCAAAGTGCATTAGACGTTCGTAAATGCCAAAGGTGATTTTCTAAGTTCAAATCCTGTACTTTTGATCTTTCTGGCTCGTAGGAACTTATGGGTTATTCCACCTTTCCGACTCTTATCGATCAGGAAGACCAACTAGTTTAGACAATGACATATTAAGGGCGGAATCCGTGCCAGACAATCGAGGAACTGTCGAACACGCTTAACCAATCTTGGTCGACCGCCCAAGAAAATTTGCAGCAGATTGGTAAAGACAAACAAAGCTAACCGAACCACCCTATGCAACTTAATGCTTCAACAGCAGAATACTGGGGCGTTTTCAGATCACTTGATTACTGGAGATAAAAATAGGTCCTCTATAATAATCGAAAACGCATAAGGGAGTGGCTCTCTCCGAATGAATCGCCACGATACAGCTAAGCCAGGTTTACACTCCAAAAAGGCGCTTTTGTGTGTTTGGTAGAGTATTCACGGAGCCGTTCATTTTCAAATGGTGAAACCAGGGCAAACTGTGAATTCAGACCTTTAGTGTGAATAATTGAATCGAATGAATCAATCTACAATTGAAAAATGTCCAGCGATCGTCAACAGAAAAGGCGTCATTCTGTAACACGACAGAGTAAGGCCGCACTGTGCAAGCTGACCTCTGGTAAAAAATAACGAACTGGAATGGGAAGTATTGCCTGGGGTTGGAACGTTTGCAGGGAGTTGTTACCGAGCTAACCGGCTTTTCACAGATACAGGCAAACTACGAGGGTGAGTCAAATGAAAACATTAAATAAATTTTTAAATATTATTTATTGTGCAGAGTGGTACAAAGCTGTATCACTTTTCAACATAATCTCCCCCACGCTCAATGTCCTCCAGCGCCTACAAAGTGCATACATTCCTTATGACAAAAATTCTTTTGATAGTGCGTGCAACCACTCATGCACCTCGTGGCGTACCTCTTCATCAAAACGGAACTTCTCTCCTCCCATTGCGTCGTTGAGTGGTCCAGACATATTGAAATCACTTGGGGCAAGGTCTGGTGAGTATGATGAATGAGGAAGACACTCACAATGCAGGTCTGTGATTGTTGCAACTGTTGTACGAGCAGTGTGGGGCCTTGCATTGTCATGTTGTAAAAGGACACCTGCTGACAGCAATCCACATCGCTTTGATTTGATTGCAGGCCGCAGATGATTTTATAGGAGATCTGTGTGTGATGCACTGGTAACAGGCATGCAATGCTCCAAAATGACGCCTTTTTCGTCCCAAAAGAGAGTCAGCATAACCTTCCCTGCTGATAGTTCTGTTCGAAACTTCTTTGGTTTTGGTGATGAGGAATGGCGCCATTCCTTGCTCGCTCTCTTCGTTTCCGGTTGGTGTAAGTGAACCCAGGTTTCGTCCCCATTAACGATTCTTGCAAAGAAGCCATCACCTTCTCGTTCAAAGCGCCGAAGAGGTTCTTCACAAGCATCAACACGTCTTTGTCTCATTTCAGAAGTCAGCTGCCGTGGCACCCATCTTGCAGACACTTTGTGGAACTCTAGCACATCCTGCACAATGTGGTGTGCTGACCCATGACTAATCTGTAAACATGCTCCAAAGTCATTCAGTGTCACTCAGCGATTTTCCTTCACTATGGCTTCAACTGCTGCAATGTTCTGTGGAGTCACAACTCGTTGTGCCTGACCTGGACGAGGAGCATCTTCCACTGAAGTCACACCATTTGCGAACTTCCTACTCCATTCGTAGACTTGCTGCTGTGACAAACATGCATCACCGTACTGAACCTTCATTCGTCGATGTGGTTAGCACACTGGACTCTTATTCGGGAGGACGACGGTTCAATACCACGTCTAGCCATCATGATTTAGGTTTTCCGTAATTTCCCTAGATCACTTCAGGCAGATGCCAGATTGGTTCCTTTGAAAGGTCACGGCCGCTTTCCTTCCCCATCCTTTCCTAATCCGTGCTTGTGCTCCGTCTTTAATGACCTCGTTCTCGACGGGACGTTAAACACTAATCTCTTCCTCCTCCTCCTCACTCGTCGATGAATTTCAATAGGTTTCTCATCTTCACTGCGCAAAAACCGAATAACAGAACGCGGTTCTTCCCTGGTGCAAGTCTCAAGTGGGGCTGCCGTCTTTATACGGATACTGCGACGGTGTGTGTGCATCTGCACTATGCTGCCACCTACAGCCATTCTGCACGTTGTTTGTAGCACGCTTACCAACTTACAGGATAACGGCGCGAAATTTCGATTTGTTATTACAGATTTAAGGTTTTCATTTGACTCACCCTCGTAGCAAATCTGGCGCAGTTAAGTGCAGCTACTCTTCCGAGGTGGCTCCCGCTCACACGACAGCAGTGAGCAACCATGTATCGCTCCGGGGTGGCTTGTTAACACGTCTCGTGTCAAATTTATTTTCAAGACTGTTGTATTAATGAGAACTTGCAATGAAATTCAACATAATGAGAAATGGCAATGATTTAACGTATTTTTTAATATTTTGATGATGCACAGTACGGGGTGAGAAACAAGATAATTCTTACGATTACGGCAGCCTTATGATGACTGCCATGTTAGGACGATATTTAAATTAACAAACTTATATTTCATGACCATTTTATTTAAACGCTAAACGTAAAAACACAGTGTCAATGAATATTACTTTACTTTTCACCAAAGGATCTATGTCTTATACCTCGTTTTGAGTAATGCTAATTCGAAGCCAGGCTCTTAGTCTGCCAGTGAGCTTCTGAGGCCGGTTTTCTTTCTCTTCATTACATAAAAAAGCATCATGTCCATGTAAGTCTAAATGTAGACATTATCTTAGCTGCAGACTTTTACAGTCGTGGAAATTAACACTGAAGAAACAGAAGTCGACGAGACTAATTTTGCTATAAACCTATATTCACGCAGTCGCCATATTGTATGTGTACAAAGTTTAACTGCAGCCGAGCTTCCACATTGTCAGCATAACCCGAAAATCAGTGAAAGTGCACGACCCTCTGCAATATGAAAAGCAGTTTATGGTGACTTGATCTTGAAAGGAGTCTGCTGGGCCACGTTTGTACGTGGCACCAAAATATGATAAGAATATTAATATAAAATCAACTAGTATACCATAAACGATGTATGTCTCAGATAGGTTCGATGATGCAGATCGTTAACTGTGCACGACTGCAGAGCCAAAATTACTGTTTTTGGTCTGAGATTGTAGTGTTGGAGTAAGAGCTGTCTGTGAGGGAAAGACGATGGAGTAGGCAGTTTCTGTGGTGTGCTGTGTGAAGCCACCAAGTGTTAGGTTAATCTAGGTATGTCAGTATTGTTGAACTTGGAAGCAGAAGTCTTCATGCAAGCAAGGTAAAGATGTTCAATAATTATGATTTTTGTTTTTGTCATCACGTTAGTATAGATGAGTTGGCTGATAATTAGTAACTGTTGAGTACCCCAGAATGTACGTAACCCGTTTCGACAAAAAGACTAGTTACATATTTCACTTTTGTAATGTTTTTAAGATTTGTTAACAGAGCTACGTGTAATCTGATGATTTGCATTTATGTTGGGTTAGTGAAGTTAGATAATACTTGCTGTTTAAATCTCATTATTTATGAATCAATTGTGAGTAATGTAATTCGGTTGTCAGATTTTTTGAAAAGACAACCTTAACGTGCAATATAATTGTGCAAAAAAAAAAAAAACTGAGCGTTAGTAATTCACCATCATCAGTACCGCCTTCCTGGCCAGGTCATATACTTTTTTAAAGAAGTTGGATTCTTCTCAAATGTTCTCGTTTATCAGCCAAAAGAATTTCATGTGCATAAGTATTATGGCCTGTATTGCACACTGCTGAGCCTGTAGCTAGCATATTTATAATCTCTTTCATGAGAGACTAGAATATATCGCGTTACTCCGTTGCTGCTTTAGAGGCAAGACAATTTAATTTATTTGTTATGTGCACAGGGACCAAAGTTATAAGTTGTGAACAGGGCCAGAAGATTCAGTGCCTAAGGGGCTGAATGTATTTTGCAGTGACTGTATTTCTTTATTGGTATTGAGAGTTGCATTGCCCCATCAATTAGTGTAAAGTTTTGCCAACAATAACACAGAGTAAGTACACCACTTGCAGTTACAACACGCTACACGATAATTCGAGTTCAGTATCTATTCCGCATTCAACGTAATCGTAAAGTTTTCTCATTATTTGTTAAAAGAACGTTACAATCTAACTGCAGATTCATTCGTTGAGTGTTTCTCCACAAAAAAACTGTATTTTCGTAGTGAAATTGTTGAGAAGGTTACTGAGATCTTTATTTCTCTGCTCCTGTATGATGAATACTTTCTTAAGTCACATCGCTTAAAAGCTTTTTCTTTCCTTCTTTTTTCCCCAGCTTCTTGCTGTTCGCATTCCAAGTGTCCATAATATTTTGCATAGAAGCTATTGTAATGTTGCTTTAAACTGAATTTTTTTGATGTGTTCAAAGTTTTGAAACACTTTTATAGTAGCAAGTTACCATTAAATAAAATAAACATATAAATTAGGCATCCTGCACTGATACACTGATTTTGATGTGTCTGACTGCTCTGAAGTTGCTAACTCGACCATTTTGCTACTTTTCATTCCTTTAAAAACAACTACATTCTATTTTATGGGGAGTCTCCACCCTAAAACTTCAATTTCTTTGAAAAGAAATTTAATGACAATTTCACTTCTTTGGAGTGTTTGGTCTTGGATTCCGAAACGATTTTGCTGTAGTCGAATTACAAGTACGTCTAAGAAATGTTTGAAATACGGTCTGTATAAGGGGGTATGGCACTCTGAAAGATGCCAAAGATAATTTTTGATTCTACCACCATCAAACAGAACCAAACTTGGCATTAACTCAAACTGAGAAAAACAAGTCGCAAGATTTACAAGAAAACCGAAGAGAAACAGTTGGTAGTCAGTCGTTAGAAATCAGACAACTCAACACATTCTTGAAAAACCTAAACGGTCAACACAAAAATATCCAGTTCACTATGGTAATTGGCAACAAATCCATAAACTTCTTAGATCTCACCATTGACATCAGTACACACACACATTGTTTCAAAATTTACAGAAAAACAACAACTACAGACACAGTAATACCTTCTTGCTCACAACACCCCATAGCTCACAAACATGCAGCTTTCCACTCAATGGTACACCGTCTCATATCCATCCCCGTGTCCAGAGATGATTTTAAAGCAGAGTTAGACACAATAAAATTTATTGCCTCAGCCAATGGCTACAATCCAGTTCTTATTGACCACATCTTGCACAGGAAACAAAAACGGAAAATTATACCCCTCCTCTATGCCCCACCTGCTTCCCCATCCACTGTCTGCAAGAAATGGTGTACTCTACCATTTCTAGGTCAGGTATCACAGACTATAGCCAAAACACTGAAATCCTGCAAGTATAGGGTTTCCTACTATGCCAGGAACACTACAGCCCAGTGTGTTTTTAATAGCAAAGATAAGATCCAGTTACTAGCCAACAGTGGGGTATATAAAATCACCTGTTCTGATTGTGACAAATTTTACATTGGTCAGTCAGGCAGAGATATATCAACTAGGCTGGCTGAACATGAACGCAGCTGGAGGTTGCAGAATTCAGACTCTGTATTTGCTGAGCATGTACTAAGTGAGGGTCACAACTACCAGCCAGTGTCCCATGTACTTCACTTAGCAAACAAAGGCCATAAACTCAACTTACTGGATGCCCTGGAAATTAACAAACATCTTGCTCACAGTCCAGATCTCATCCTAAATGACCAGACACAACTCAACACTTCCCCTCTCCTAAACTTCATATAATCATCTTTGTTGTTCATTACTTCCCACACTCTCTCTTCCTACATATTCCCATTTTCCTGTAGTCATTAAGTTGTTTTATTTGTTGCAGTTGTCTTTGTATTCCACATATGATGTAGTATCAATAGTTAAGAGTTTGCTTTTAACTTGTACTTGTATTACTGTCCATGTTTAACTCCCCTTGTAGTTGTCTCATCAAGTACTGTTCATATTTTACTTTGCTCATTTATTTAATGTAAGCTGGTATACAGCCACTGCTTTGATTATAATGTTAATGTTAAAATGCAGTACCACCACACTCTCAAACTGTAGGTTCACTCAAACACCTCAATTTTCCTGCATTTATTAATTTCTGTTTATCGTACTGATATGGCTTAAGTTCCTCATGTATTCTGTATTTACATTGACAACTGCCACTTCTTTTTTAATTGGTTGTGTATCACTCTCCATGTTTCATACCTCTTGATGCAGCCTTGCCTAGTACTAATTTTATCTTATTTCAATAGTTTTGTTTATCAATAGAAACTGTTATGTAGGCATGCTATTCTTATTTTGTGCTAAAGGTTTTCCTGTCAACTCCATTGTTATTTATGTACTGTTCAGTTTTTACTATTTCATTGCAAAGATGTTACTCACTGTATGTTTCTACTTCACTCTAGATGTGTTACTTCTCTTCCAATGTTGTTTGCTAACATTTAACTTCTTTGGTGATAATACTCAGTAAATGCCTGAAGATGGCCTTGTAAGCCGAAAACCGGATAGCAATAAAAATAATATTGTAGAACAAAAGCAAACTGGTGCTTTTCATTTATTATTAGAAATCAGTTCTCTTGCCTGTTGACTGTATAACTCAGAGAATACACTCCTGGAAATGGAAAAAAGAACACATTGACACCATTGTGTCAGACCCACCATACTTGCTCCGGACACTGCGAGAGGGCTGTACAAGCAATGATCACACGCACGGCACAGCGGACACACCAGGAACTGCGGTGTTGGCCGTCGAATGGCGCTAGCTGCGCAGCATTTGTGCACCGCCGCCGTCAGTGTCAGCCAGTTTGCCGTGGCATACGGAGCTCCATCGCAGTCTTTAACACTGGTAGCATGCCGCGACAGCGTGGACGTGAACCGTATGTGCAGTTGACGGACTTTGAGCGAGGGCGTATAGCGGGCATGCGGGAGGCCGGGTGGACGTACCGCCGAATTGCTCAACACCTGGGGCGTGAGGTCTCCACAGTACATCGATGTTGTCGCCAGTGGTCGGCGGAAGGTGCACGTGCCCGTCGACCTGGGACCGAACCGCAGCGACGCACGGATGCATGCCAAGACCGTAGGATCCTACGCAGTGCCGTAGGGGACCGCACCGCCACTTCCCAGCAAATTAGGGACACTGTTGCTCCTGGGGTATCGGCGAGGACCATTCGCAACCGTCTCCATGAAGCTGGGCTACGGTCCCGCACACCGTTAGGCCATCTTCCGCTCACGCCCCAACATCGTGCAGCCCGCCTCCAGTGGTGTCGCGACAGGCGTGAATGGAGGGATGAATGGAGACGTGTCATCTTCAGCGATGAGAGTCGCTTCTGCCTTGGTGCCAATGATGGTCGTATGCGTGTTTGGCGCCGTGCAGGTGAGCGCCACAATCAGGACTGCATACGACCGAGGCACACAGGGCCAACACCCGGCATCATGGTGTGGGGAGCGATCTCCTACACTGGCCGTACACCACTGGTGATCATCGAGGGGACACTGAATAGT
The DNA here is from genome assembly GCF_023864275.1 of Schistocerca cancellata. Lineage (NCBI taxonomy): Eukaryota > Metazoa > Arthropoda > Insecta > Orthoptera > Acrididae > Schistocerca > Schistocerca cancellata. The sequence goes on from NC_064628.1 coordinate 804,403,286, forward strand.
GCACGGTGCATCCAAACCGTCATCGAACCCATCGTTCTACCATTCCTAGACCGGCAAGGGAACTTGCTGTTCCAACAGGACAATGCACGTCCGCATGTATCCCGTGCCACCCAACATGCTCTAGGAGGTGTAAGTCAACTACCCTGGCCAGCAAGATCTCCGGATCTGTCCCCCATTGAGCATGTTTGGGACTGGATGAAGCGTCGTCTCACGCGGTCTGCACGTCCAGCACGAACGCTGGTCCAACTGAGGCGCCAGGTGGAAATGGCATGGCAAGCCGTTCCACAGGACTACATCCAGCATCTCTACGATTGTCTCCATGGGAGAATAGCAGCCTGCATTGCTGCGAAAGGTGGATATACACTGTACTAGTGCCGACATTGTGCATGATCTGTTGCCTGTGTCTATGTGCCTGTGGTTCTGTCAGTGTGATCATGTGATGTATCTGACCCCAGGAATGTGTCAATAAAGTTTCCCCTTCATGGGACATTGAATTCACGGTGTTCTTATTTCAATTTCCAGGAGTGTACAATGAAATCCTTTGCAGTAAAATCAATAAGCTCCAAGGAAACAGCCATTGGCTTACGATCAGATATCCCTACCACTCTATCTCCTCAAGAAGGCTGTGAGTGGCTTTTTATTCAGAATATTCAAGAAAAATGCTACCTTGATCTTGAAATTAAAAGAAGACGCTTCGCATATGCAAGAAGGAAAAACATTATTGTGCCGGTGAATTTTAATGTGTGTGTGTCTTGTAGCAAATTTTTTAAAAATAAAATGTTAAAACCTGTTTTACGGTAAGTTTGTTCTCCTAAGCTCAGGGCTAACTTTTTTATTATAAATATTAACCAATCTGAATGAAATTTTTGGAGGAAGTAGTCTTGATGTGTTTGCTTACTTCTATGCGTTAATATTATTGACAATGTAATTTGTTTATTATATCATCACAATTATGTACCGACAATTAAAGAAAATTTAAGGCTGAAATTTGAAATAAATACTGAAACAAAATTATTAATATTTCCCATAAAATGAATGCACGGAACCGTTGAACTAAGTCTTGAGAATGTACATACAGAATCTGCCACGTGAAGATTGTTCTGTGAGTACCAAAAGTTGGATTTCAAGTGTACCATTAAAATCACATTAAAAATTCAAAACTCGTAAACCAGTGAAGTTATGTACTTCTAAACTTTGATATTGTTACATCTTTACATCGCAGACACGATTATAAAATTTGGTTGTTACCAGCAAAGTAGAACAAAATGTAAATTTTCGGGTTGTTAAGCACTACGCCATATGTACTGTGTGTTAGTATCTAAGGCTACGTCGAACCTTAACTGTGGTCATACCTCTGACGCCATTGTTTGCATTTCTCCTGCGCCACTAGTGGTGGGCAGGAAATCGCGTATCTGTTAGAAATCACAGTGACTGAGAAGTCACAGATATCACAGTAGCAACTTTACAGAATCTAACTGCGATTTCAGTCACAGTTAGCAGTCGCAAGTAGTATTTCATATTCAAAGACGTGAGCCATCTATTGGTCGAATTTAGCACTGCTTTCTGCGATTTCAGTGACAAGTCGCAACTAAGAGTCGCAACTAGCAACTAAAAGCGCGGTTAACAGTGGCATCTGTTGGCCAAAGTTCGTACTACGTCCATCTCTGCGGTACGCTATGGAGTCCAACTGCGATTTCCGTGACAAGTCGCAACTAAGAGTCGCAAGTAGCAACTAAAAAGCGCAGTTAGCACTGCCATCTGTTGAGCAAAGTTCATACTACGCTATTCGCTACCAAGTCAAACTGCGATTTCTGTGACAAATCGCAACTAAGAGTCGCAAGTAGCAACTAAAAAGCGCAGTTAAGATACTTTTCCTAGTGTCATCTGTTGACCGACGTACGTACTTCGTTATGAGAGCCTTGTGCCTCACGAGATCGATGTGCTGTGTGTGCATATGAAGGGCTTATTTCAATAGTGGTACAAGTCCATTTTTGTTCATTTTGAGATACAGAGTCGTAAAGTTAAATGGGCGCTGACAAATCTGCATTTGAGATACCAGAAATATTCAAGCATATGGCTTCTTGCTAGAGATGAACCTTTATTTATGTTTGTTTGGATCACTAATTTCAGAAGCATTATAGAAAGAAAAGTGGAGGTAATGGACTTGTACCACTATTGAAATAAGCCCTTCATATTATATGACGACATGCACATTCAGCATCAGTTATGGTTGGTCAAATACTGCTGTGACTCTGAATGTATTATATTAATAAGAAGCAAAATTGCCTTTTTCTCCTGAAAATATCAAGTAACGTAACAAATGTGTTTGATTCTGCTTCCAATATGACAGTTTTGGTTAATACTCCACATGCCTACAGGACTTTGCAATGTTAACACAGCAGAACTCAGACATCTGTATAAGTGTAGAGAAATGAAAACAGTCATATGAATGCCTCACTTTTGTTCCGACACAGTTCAAGACTCGGGAGAAAAGTTTTACACCTGGTGTTCTACATGGCAACTTCACACACAAGAACTTTTTGCCGACACTACTACCACCTACATAAGTAAGCTTTTCCTGTGTAACTTTCAAGTAATGCACTTAAGCTATTCCTGATTTAACTGGAAGATCTGTACTTCCCACTTTCATATCAACAGCCTCAAAATGCATATTGTAGACTTCGGGATAAGTTACAGGTCAGTGTCACACCAAGATTGTGGAGAAAGGGGGGGGGGGGGGGGGCGGCATGTCACCCTCCAACAAGTGTTTACCAATAAGTAAGTGGCGGAAAATTATGGGTATAGGACGGCTTAAACATGTGGAAAATGAGATTTTTATTATTCACTCACTGTATTTGACATTTATTATTCCTTTAAAATCGCACAACAACTTCAATAAAACACAGTTTAATCATTCACACACTTATTTCACAATTATTTCACTTTTAAACTGCAAATCCTCTAAGAGCTGTCTTGAATCTTCACGAGTCTCTCTCAAAAACAGCCTTGATGTGGATAGATACGTACAGCAACCAGTAATCAGAGTCAGAACTGTGTCTGCAAAAACACAAGGATTATTAAACAATTTTTGCTGTCATTAATTACTAGCAATATAATTGACAGAGTAGATTGCTAATATTTGCTATAACGAATATCACATTTGCAAGAACGATCTCACTGAAGTAATTAAGTCCATCGAAACGCTTAGAAACTAACCTCTCGTCTGACGAAAACGGTCTAAAGACGCAGTGGCAATTTCTTCAGATCTGTTGACAATGATATTTTGAATTATCACTTTACTGAGTGACTGAAATGTAGTTCAGGTACTTGTGAACATAACAATATGTTAGAATTCATTTTCTAAATACGAACTATTACGGTACTGTACGGCTACTTACATATTATTTACACTATTGATATTTTCACAGTTGTTTCTTTAATACAAAATTAAAGCCAACGGAAGAAAAAACGTAAAACATACTTGCCAATGACAGGTTTGTTGAGATGCAATTTTCTGTGTTGAACAAAATATTTTCGCATTCAGTCTCAAGACTGAAGACCACAACAACAACAACAACAACAACAACAATATGATGTAACATTTGTTTCGCACTTCTGTAACGATGTTACTAAGTCGTAGACTCGACTGAAGAGCTGCCCTACTTCTTTAACGTAAACTGATAAAATTGTAGCGTCTGTTTCTTTCGTCCGCTTCTTTGCGCTGACAAAATGTTTTCGCATTTCGCTTGCTGCTTCATCTGGAATACGAACATGGCTGCCTTCTCCTCATACTGTGTTACTTTTTTGGATAGTTTTCCTTTGCGTTTATTCTTTTTTAAAGCTTACGCAACGCCGGTAAATCACTTCTTGTTTGTTTGTATATACTGATGCCCGTTGTAAATCAGTAAAGGCTTCCCTTTCGTATCTCGGTGAACACCTTTGTCTCAGCGCTAAAACACGGAACACTATTTGCCAGTCATAGGTCAAATGCAGTACTGAATTCGGGAAGAAAGCCACGCACAATACGAACTGGTGCTGGGACAGGGAACTTTGGGCAGGAAATGGGCTTTCGGCTTTCCGAGAGAACGTCGCAGGTAGCGGCCGACAGGCCGTTGCAACCTATTTCTGGAACACCCTGTCCACTACATGCAGTGTACTAGTCAATTGCAATGTCAACACATTTCCTCTCCTTACACGTGTGTCTCAGTGAAAGTGTCACAAACACGCATTGCCTCCCCCTCCACACTAGTCCAGTATTGCGCCATCGGATTTCTATTTATTCCGATCGCTAGAATATTTTCTAAGCTGCAAAATATTTGAAAATGTTACAGATGTACGAAATACCGCCGCCGTATATTTTATTCAATAACCAACTGATCTTTATCGATTCGGTAGTGAAAATTTACTCAGTACATTACAAAAGGGGGTGATAACGAGGTTGATTAAGGTACATAATCGAAAAAAACAGAAAAGTTAAATGAGGAGATTAATTTACTTAAAACCATAGCAGTCAATAATGAATATACGCCTAACAAAGTGGACGATATACTCAAATAGAAAACTGCAAGAACTACTACGCTCAACACCTCATGCGCTGAAATTAACCCAAAAACGCTTTTCTATTCCTTTCGTAGGACCCATTTCCTATCAGATTCAGCGCATGCTTGGCAACAAATACAACTGCAATGTTGCCTTCTCTACTAATAATAATCTGAAGAGAAACTTCATTCGTAATTTGAAATCCATTCGCGCCCCTACAGAAAGTTCTGGCGTTTATAAGATCATCTGTGATACCTACTCCTCCTATTATATAGGGCAAACTGGACGTGCTTTCACCATCAGGTATAAAGAACATCTTTTGAGAAAGAACGGCACCAGTCCCCTAAACTCATCCTTTGCCGATCATCTCTTAATTACTGGACACGTGCCTAAAGCCATTGGCGATAGCAATATTCTGCATACCGAAAAGAAGGGGTGTAGGTTAGATGTTTCAGAGGAATTGAGATTTTCAAACATTTATCTCGTCATGGTGGCCTCATTCTCAACGAACAGCTGCAGTTGGGAAATAAAAACTTTTTCGACTGTATAAAGCCATTGCTTGATCTTTGATTCATATTTCCTCATGCAGTTTCCCGAAATGTTGGTTTCCTGTTACGTCTTTGCTGTTTTCTTGTATGTCATAACTGACTTTTCTTTTACATTACAAAATGTATCTCTGTTTAAAGCAGATAAATATAACTTCATCTTATTATTATTAGTGCTTACGTTATGCCTGAAGCAGTTTCATTACAATTTCGTGTGTCTAATTTTGAATGTACAGTAAGTAGCCCAGTTGTTTCTGCGGCTACTAGATGGCGCTCGTAGCAACACCATGTTTACTTGCCCACACTTTCTAACGTGGGCACGTCAATTTTGTTGCAACCCTTGTTCACTCAGGTACGAGCAGTCCTTAGCGGCTCGCCATCTTAACTTATTTACAACTATTCATGACGTCGCCTTTCCGGCTTAGATTTTTTAAAATGTGACTTGTAAGTACTGCATCTCTTTCTAGCCAGTACACACTTTAATTTATTAATGTCTTATATACCTATTAAGTTTTAGAACAGTTAGTTTAATTCTGAAGAAGACGCTCATAGTAGCGTCGAAACCTGGTCAATTTTGACTTTATATTTGTGATCGAGGGCTTATTTGTTCTAATATAGTACGTGACTGATTAAAAATAAAAACCTTGTTAACAAATTACGTTACTTCCCAATCCCTCTAATACGTTGCATTTTAGCGAAGTAGTTGCTGCAAGTCAGGTAAACGTCTGTGCACAAAAAGGCAACAAAGCATGCTAAAATGCTGCAGTGGCCTCTGCAGAAATGGTGACGATAACTGTTCCTGTTTTCCATGCTTGATGTGTGTTCAGTTTTTGACGGATTATCCACGGGGCCATCTTACCATTATATCTGAGGGGGTTACGATCGGGAGTTTCCCTTGTTAATAATATTACTCAAACTTCTGATCTAAAATCATCTTCAACATAATTCAAAATCGTCGCAAACTGATGGAGAGTGAATCTGAGATACATCTCGAACCTCTATTCGACGTCGACTAAGTCGTTGTTAACCAAAGTGTTCAACACACCCTCGTTCTCTCGGTACAAAAACATATTGATAACTGTTTTTCTGCGCTTCACTTAGGTATGGAGTAAAAAATTCTCTTCTCCATCGTTCATGTGTTGTTGTTGTGGTCTTCAGTCCTGAGACTGGTTTGATGCAGCTCTCCATGCCACTGTATCCCGTGCAAGCTTCTTCATCTCCCAGTGCCTACTGCAGCCTACATCCTTCTGAATCTGCTTAGTGTATTCATCTCTTAGTCTCCCTCTACGATTTTTACCCTCCATGCTGCCCTCCAATACTAAGTTGGTTATCCCTTGATGCCTCAGAACATGTCCTACCAACCGATCCCTTCTTCTAGTCAAGTTGTGCGACATGCTCCTCTTCTCCCCAATTCTATTCAATACCTCCTCATTAGTTATGTGATCTACCCATCTAATCTTCAGCATTCTTCTGTAGCACCACATTTCGCACGCTTCTATTCTCTTCTTGTCTAAACTATTTATCGTCCACGTTTCACGTTAACTTAAATCTATTCTCTTCTTCAGAAACGCTTACCTTGCCATTGCCAGTCTACATTTTATATCCTCTCCACTTCGACCATCATCAGTTATTTTGTTCCCCAAATAGCAAAACTCCTTTCCTACTTTAAGTGTCTCATTTCCTGATCTAATTCCCTCAGCATCACCCGACTTAATTCGACTACATTCCATTATCCTCGTTTTGCTTTTGTTGATGTCCATCTTATACCCACCTTTCAAGACACTGTCCATTCTGTTCAACTGCTCTTCCAAGTCCTTTGCTGTCTCTTATAGAATTACAATTTCATCGGCGAACCTCAAAGTTTTTATTTCTTCTCCATGGATTTTAATACCTACTCCGAACTTTTCTTTTGTTTCCTTTATTGCTTGCTCAACATACCGATTGAATAACATCGGGGAGAGGCTACAACCCTGTCTCACTTCCTTCCCAACCACTGCTTCCCTTTCATATCCCTCGACTCGTATGACTGCCATCTGCTTTCTGTACAAATTGTATACAGCCTTTCGCTCCCTGTATTTTACCCCTGCCACCTTCAGAATTTGAAAGAGAGTATTCAACATTGTCAAGCGCTTTCTCTAAGTCTACAAATGCTAGAAACGCAGGTTTGCCTTCCCTTAATCTATTTTCTAAGATAAGTCGTAGGGTCAGTATTGCCTCACATGTTCCAACATTTCTACGGAATCCAAACGTATCTTCCCCGAGGTCGGCTTCTATCAGTTTTTCCATTTGTCTGTAAAGAATTCGCGTTAGTATTTTGCAGCTGCCATTGTTCATACTTATTAGGAAACCGAGGAGTTTACTGTTTTTCTTCCACGCGATCCATCAATACCGTAGAGTATTTCAGAAGTTAGGTTGAAGTAAAAACACTGTGAACTCTGTTCCCAGACAGCACTCGTGGACTGAATAGTTAACACACTTGCGCTTTGCTTTACTGGGAAAACCCAGAATCCCTGACGACGCAAAACGCAATGTCCTGTCGTGCGACGCAAAATTCCTCCCCCTAGGAAAACCCGGCTTTAAGGCTTAAAGTGGCGATGCTGTCGCGACATGTACTGCTTGTCAGTGGTCACCACAGCATTTCGCTCTTCACCGCGACAGAAAATCACTTTCAAACCTTTGTCTCCCTACAAAAGTAACGCAAACAATCTGATATTTTCATATGTTTAGATCTCTATTGCGTCTTTAAGCACGTCAAAAATCTACTATTAATTATGATTAGAGCCAGAGTTACATTTTTTTTTTTTTTTTTTTTTTTAACAGGTGAAATTCTCATGTCCGAGAAACAACTTCAAAATTAACATGTCATATTGTGAAAATTATTGTAATTTTGTCAAAATATAACTTCTAGCTAGTATTAAGCCTCCATCACCTAGAGACTTCACGTATAAATTCTGGAATTCACGCGTGGTATGGATCTTCACAATACACTGAACCGCCAAAGGAACTTCACTACTGGCCATTAAAATTGTTACACCAAGAAGAAAAGCAGATGATAAACGAGTATTCATTGGACAAATATATTATACTAGAACTGACATGTGATTACATTTTCACCCAATTTGGGTGCACTGATCCTGAGAAATCAGTACCCAGAACAACCACTTCTGGCCGTAATAACGGCCTTCATACGCCTGGGCATTGAGTCAAACAGAGCTTGGATGGCGTGTACAGGTACAGCTGCCCATGCAGCTTCAACACGATACCACAGTTCATCAAGAGTAGTGACTGGCGTATTGTGACGAACCAGTTGCTACGCCACCATTGACCAGACGTTTTCAGTTTGTGAGAGATCTGTGCTGGCCAGGGCAGCAGTCGAACATTTTCTGTATCCAGAAAGGCCCGTGCAGGACCTGCAACATGCGGTCGTGCATTATCCTGCTGAAATGTAGGGTTTCGCAGGGGTCGAATGAAGGGTAGAGCCACGGGACGTAACACATCTGAAATGTAACGTCTACTGTTCAAAGTGCCGTCAATGCGAACAAGAGGTGACCGAGACGTGTAACCAATGGCACCCCATACCATCACGCCGGGTGTACGCCAGTATGGCGATGACGAATACATGCTTCCAATGTGCGTTCACCGCGATGTCGCCAAACACGGATGCGACCATCATGGTGTTGTAAACAGAACCTGGATTCATCCCAAAACATGACGTTTTGCCATTCGTGCACCCAGGTTCGTCGTTGAGTACACCATCGCAGGCGCTCCTGTCTGTGATGCAGCGTCAAGGGTAACCGCAGCCATGGTCTCCGAGCTGATAGTCCATGCTGCTGCAAACGTCGTCGAACTGTTCGTGCAGATGGTTGTTGTTTTGCAAACGTCCCCATCTGTCGACTCAGGGATCGAGACGTGGCTGCACGATCCGTTACAGCTATGCGGATAAGATGCCTGTCATCTCGACTGCTAGTGATACGAAGACGCTGGGATCCAGCACGGCGTTGCGTATTACTCTCCTGAACCCACCAATTCCATATTTTGCCAACAGTCATTGGATCTCGATCAACGTGAGCAGCAATGTCGCGATACGACAAACCGCAATCGCGATAGGCTACAATCCGACCTTTATCAAAGTCGGAAACGTGATGGCACGCATTTCTCCTCCTTACACGAAGCAACGCCGGTCAGATCATGAGAAATCGGTCGGAAACTTTCCTCATGTCAGCACTTTTTAGGTGTCGTCACCGGAGCCCACCTTGTGTGAATGCTCTGAAAAGCTAATCTAAAATGGTTCAAATGGCTCTGAGCACTATGGGACTTAACATCTGAGGTCATCAGTCCCCTAGAACTTAGAACTACTTAAACCTAACGAACCTAAGGACATCACACACATCCATGCCCGAAGCAGGATTCGAACCTGAGACCGTAGCGGTCGCGCGGGTCCAGACTGAAGCGCCTAGAACCGCTCGGCTACACCGCCCGGCCAAAAGCTAATCATTTGCATATCACAGCATCTACTTCCTGTCGGATAAATTTCGCGTCTGTAACACGTCATCTTCGTGGTGTAGCAATTTTAATGGGCAGTAGTGTAGTATAGGCATGCGTATTCAAATACAGAGTGGCGCGGGGTAGCCGCGCGGTCTCAGGCGCCTTGCCACGGTTCGTGCAGCTCATCCCGTCGGAGGTTCGAGTCCTCCCTCGGGCATGGTTGTGTGTGTTGTCCTTAGCGTAAGTTAGATTAAGTAGTGTCTAAGCCAAGGAACCGATGACATCAACAATTCGGTCTCATAGGAACTTACCACCACCAACAAATACAGAGATACGTAAACAGGCAGAATGCGGCACTGCGGTTGACAACGCTTATGTACGACAAGTGTCTGGCGCAGTTGTTAGATAGGTTACTGCTGCTTCAACGGCAGGTTACCAAGATTTAAGTGAGTTTGAACGTGGCGTTATAGTCGGTGCTCGAGCGATGGGACACAACATCTCCAAGGTGGCGATGAAGTGGGGATTTTCCCGTACGACCATTTCACGAATGTACCGTGAATATCAGGAGTCCGGTAAAACATCAAACCTCCTACATCGCTCCGGCCGGAAGAAGATTTTTACTTGTGTCGCCTACTCACAGAAATTTCAATGATGAAGCATCCTGTTTGATCACCTGCATCCATTCATGCCAATTGTGCATTACGACGAATTTGGGTAATTACAGCAGGACAATGCGACACCCCACACGTCCAGAATTGGTAGAGAGTGGCTCCAGGAACACTCTTCTGAGTTTAAACACCTCCCCTGGCCATCGAACTCCCCAGACATGAATATTATTGAGCATATCTGGGATTCCTTGCAACGTGCTCTTCAGATGAGATCTCCACCCCTCGTACTCTTACGGATTTATGGACAGCCCTGCAGGATTCGTGGTGTCAAATTCCCTACAGCAGTACTTCAGACATTAGTCGAGTCCATGCCACGTCGTGTTGCGGCACTTTTGCATGCTCGCGGGGGCCCTACGCGATATTAGGCAGGTGTACCAGACTCTTTGGCTCTTCATTGTTAATTGCTGTGTATGAAATGTAGCTAACATTCTGAATTTTTCTATTGACCTTCACATATATCTGGATTTTATATAGTGCACTCACTTCCAGCGCTACAGTACAATGGTCATTAATAGCTCATAAAATCCATCACATTTCATAAACAGTTCAAGATATCAAAACGAGTATTTGGCAAATAAAAGCAAGTAAATAGGAGAGAACTGGGCCATTTGGTTGGAATGCTAATCTTTCGTCCATATAGAGAGAAATAGCTACTGATTTTTCTGTGGAATAATTTGTTTCAGGGCAATTTACAGCTGATGAAAGGACGAATTGTGTGAACTTAGATTTTTTGTACTGGCAATGAGCCTTTTACAATCTGTTGACCAGTCTTGCACTCATTTTTTGTTTAATAAGAGTTTATGATCACGGTTACATACAGACTGCAACAGTGTTGATATCTTAATGAAGTTAATTTGTGTAAAGTCAACTATGTTTTGCCGGCCGTGGTGGCCGTGCGGTTCTAGGCGCTTCAGTCCGGAACCGCGGGACTGCTACGGTCCCAGGTTCGAATCCTGCCTCGGGCATTGATGTGTGTGATGTCCTTAGGTTAGTTAGGTTTAAGTACAGGGCTATTACAAATGATTGAAGCGATTTCATAAATTCACTGTAGCTCCGTTCATTGACATATGGTCACGACACACTACAGATACGTAGAAAAACTCATAAAGTTTTGTTCGGTTGAAGCCGCACTTCAGGTTTCTGCTGTCAGAGCGCTCGAGAGCGCAGTGAGACAAAATGGCGACAGGAGCCGAGAAAGCGTATGTCGTGCTTGAAATGCACTCACATCAGTCAGTCATAACAGTGCAACGACACTTCAGGACGAAGTACAACAAAGATCCACCAACTGCTAACTCCATTCGGCGATGGTATGCGCAGTTTAAAGCTTCTGGATGCCTCTGTAAGGGGAAATCAACGGGTCGGCCTGCAGTGAGCGAAGAAACGGTTGAACGCGTGCGGGCAAGTTTCACGCGTAGCCCGCGGAAAATTGGCTCATGCCAGAACTGGCGACCGACAGCGCCGACTTCATCTTTCAACAGGATGGTGCTCCACCCCACTTACATCATGATGTTCGGCATTTCTTAAACAGGAGATTGGAAAACCGATGGATCGGTCGTGGTGGAGATCACGATCAGCGATTCATGTCATGGCCTCCACGCTCTCCCGACTTAACCCCATGCGATTTCTTTCTGTGGGGTTATGTGAAAGATTCAGTGTTTAAACATTCTCTACCAAGAAACGTGCCAGAACTGCGAGCTCGCATCAACGATGCTTTCGAACTCATTGATGGGGACACGCTGCGCCGAGTGTGGGAGGAACTTGATTATCGGCTTGATGTCTGCCGAATCACTAAAGGGGCACATATCGAACATTTGTGAATGCCTAAAAAAACTTTTTGAGTTTTTGTATGTGTGTGCAAAGCATTGTGAAAATATCTCAAATAACAAAGTTATTGTAGAGCTGTGAAATCGCTTCAATCATTTGTAATAACCCTGTAGTTCTAAGTTCTAGGGGACTGATGACCTAAGATGTTAAGTCCCATAGTGCTCAGAGCCATTTCAACCATTTTTTTCAACTACGTTTTGATAAAAGAAGTCAGATTTTACACAGCAACAAGAGAAATGTAAACATTACTCGAAATTTACCACTGATGATGTTCAAATGTCTGTGAATTCGTACGGACCAAACTGCCGAGGTCATCGTCTTCGGTCCCTAGTCTTACACCCCACTTAAACTAACTTATGCTAAGAACAACACACACACCCATGCCCGAGGGGGGACTCGAACCTCCGGCGGGAGGGGCCTCGCAATCCGTGACATGGCACCTGAAACCGCACGGCCACTCCGCGCAGCCCACCACTGATGATACTCCTCTGAAAGAAAGATAATAAGCAGCATGTTTCCGTAATTTTATTATCAACAGAGATATAGGCATCAATTTCAATTTTTTTTTAATAAATCTATGTTGTTTTTTAGCTACAGAACAATAATTATCATTGAGGCAGTACAGTTGTTTCATAGATTTTAAACTGTGAACACACTGATAACTTGTAGAACCCAGCTGAGTACTCGTGAAAGTGAAAATAGATTAGAAAAGTTATTGACGAACTATAAGGTTCTCTAAGTGAAAAAGTCCAGTCCTGCATTCTGCGTAGGGATAGGAACAAAAAGTTCGTATGTTATTTGCTGTAAACGTTTTCTCATATTTCACAGGTCTCTGAGGTATAGAAAGAAAATTCTTTAGTAAGTTTCAGTACCAGCAATTCCTTAGTAAAAAAACTCTGGTTTACAGGATTCCCCTGAAATTACAACAGAAGTGACTACTTATTTTCGCCTAACTTACAAACCTTTTTCTTTGCTTCAGAGTCGTATCATAAGTGGCGCGCTCTGAGTAACACATTTCTCTAGTTACCATTTTAAATTTTTCACATGTTGCGAAAACATAGCGGAGTCTGAACAATTTGATTTCAGTAACATGATAATGCAATTGCTGTTATGACAGAATCCTAATTCATAGTTGGACAGCATATTACTTACTCCCACATACATCTCACAAAATAACCGTAAGAAGAATTCGATAAATTAGTACTAATACAGAGGCTTACCACTAATCATTCTTCCCATGCGCCATTCGCGAATGTAACAGGGAAGTGGAGGATCAGTTAGTGTTTCCGGAACTACCCTCCGCCACACACCATCAAGTGGGTTGCAGAGTACTGATAAGGATATAGAAGCAATTAAGGACAAGACAGGTCATTAGCATACGAAATATCTCATTGTCCGTGTAAAAATAAACATGTAATCTCTTCATTCGGCTGGTCCCAGCGGCATGGGTGTGTGTGTTTGTCCTTAGGATAATTTAGGTTAAGTAGTGTGTAAGCTTAGGGACTGATGACCTTAGTAGTTAAGTCCCATAAGATTTCACACACATAAACAAACATCTCTTCACTTATGTTGTTACCGGCCGAGGTGGCCGAGCGGTTCTAGGCGCTACAGTCTGGAACCGCGCGACCGCTACGGTTGCAGGTTCGAATCCTGCCTCGGGCATGGATGTGTGTGATGTCCTTAGGTTAGTTAGGTTTAAGTAGTTCTAAGTTCTAGGGACTGATAACCTTAGAAGTTAAGTCCCATAGTGCTCAGAGCCATTTGAATCATTTGAACTTATGTTGTTACGCACACACACACACACACACACACACACACACACACAATTTCTTCTTTCACCAGCTATTAACAGTTCTTAATTATTGCTACTTCTGTAGCGATGTATATGAAAGCTTTGCGCATGAGCACAAGAGAGTATGCTACATAAAATCCATTTTCTCAGGATTGGAGATAGATATAGAACTCCTCCCAAGTTTAAAGAAAAATTCAACATGGTAGCTGCATTTCATGCACAGCATTGTATGACTTAACATGCACCAATCTAAAACACATATTGACTCCTTCTTCTCATTACGTTTCGTGTAGTGAGGTACATTTCCGAAATTTCACACCAACTATGCTCATTAACGAAAAGATAGGCAGTTTATTATGATATATGAGGCTAAAGTAACAAAAAAATCAAAATAACTCACAGAATATTTTCTGTAAAATCCTTTGAGAAAGACTGCAGAGTAACAGATGTGTGTGGGCCGTCGTTTGGTCAGTGTGGCGTGTCTGCCATCTGACGCGACAAAGCAGACAAAGAATGTTCCGTTCATTCCGGCTACGTACCGTGGTGCGTGTCCGCTGTGGCAGTATTTTATGACAAAATAAGGAAAGCATTTGATAAATATCTATGACAACTATCATTATGAAACCGTTTAACATAAACACAGTATGACTGTAGAGTGATCTTTTTGATGTTAGATTTGTCTGAACGATCATAGTGTATTGTGTTGCAGGTAATGCCATGTCACGCATCACAGAAGCAGGTAAAAAGTGGAATTCCCATACCACGCATAGAAAGTTAAGACCGCCAGTCGAACATTTACGTTTTTGCACAGTCAATTCTGTAGAGAACCTGATAAAAGTTGCAGAGGAGTTTTGTTTCTTGACTTCTGGCACAAGTTTCAATGCAAACCATGCATATCTCATCATACCTATGAAATGTCAGTGCTGTTAACTGATAATGAGATACTGTAATTTTATAACGTCCTTGCAGTCTATTACTCCCCTGTTTTGGGCAACTAACTCGAACCGCTAGTGGGAAACGACTACAATTTTGTAGACACACTGAGTTCACAGGATCCTCCCTACATGTGGTGTGGTTGCGCACATTAAAAGCCAACGTCCTAGTTGGAGACTGTCCACGGTAGTTAGTAGCAACTTTTTGGCTCTAGTTAGGGGTCAAATCTGTTCGCTTCCGCAGCAGAATGCCACACGTGCTCCCTGAGTAATGCTGAATGAACAGCAACAACGAACCGCTAGAACTGTCTAAGGGTCTCTTAGCGAACACATTGCAATGCTAAATCCAAAACAAAGAGGTTATTAGCTTTTAAACGACGCCATTCCTCAGATCCATTTGACGACTGGTGCAGCCGGCCGCTGTGACCGAGAGGTTGGAGGCGCTTCAGCCCGGAACCGCACTGCTGCTACGGTCGCAGGTTCGAATCCTGCCTTGGACATGGATGTATGTGATGTCCTTAGGTTAGTTAGGTTTAAGTAGTTCGAAGTCTTGGGGACTGATGATCTCAGATGTTAAGCTCCATGGTGCTTACAGCGATTTGAACCATCTGACAATCGGTGCTAATATTGGAGTATGCCAAATACGAGGTGCATTCAAGTTCTAAGGCCTCCGATTTTTTTTGTAAGTAACTACTCACCCGAAATCGATGAAACTGGCGTTACTTCTCGACGTAATCGCCCTGCAGACGTACACATTTTTCACAACGCTGACACCATGATTCCATGGCAGGGGCGAAGGCTTCTTTAGGAGTCTCTTTTGACCACTGGAAAATCGCTGAGGCAATAGCAGCACGGCTGGTGAATGTGCGGCCACGGAGAGTGTCTTTCACTGTTGGAAAAAGCCAAAAGTCACTAGGAGCCAGATCAGGTGAGTAGGGAGCATGAGGAATCACTTCAAAGTTGTTATCACGAAGAAACTGTTGCGTAACGTTAGCTCGATGTGCGGGTGCGTTGTCTTAGTGAAACAGCACACGCACAGCCCTTCGCGGACGTTTTTGTTGCAGTGCAGGAAGGAATTTGTTCTTCAAAACATTTTCGTATGATGCACCTGTTACCGTAGTGCCCTTTGAAATGCAATGGGTAAGGATTACGCCCTCGCTGTCCCAGAACATGGACACCATCACTTTTTCAGCACTGGCGGCTACCCGAAATTTTTTTGGTGGCGGTGAATCTGTGTGCTTCCATTGAGCTGACTGGCACTTTGTTTCTGGATTGAAAAATGGCATCCACGTCTCATCCATTGTCACAACCGACGAAAAGAAAGTCCCATTCGTGCTATCGTTGCGCGTCAACATTGCTTGGCAACATGCCACATGGGCAGCCATGTGGTTGTCCGTCAGCAATCGTGGCACCCACCTGGTTGACACTTTTCGCATTTTCAGGTCGTCATGCAGGATTGTGTGCACAGAACCCACAGAAATGCCAACTCTGGAGGCGATCTATTCAACAGTCATTCGGCGATCCCCCAAAACAATTCTCTCCACTTTCTCGATCATGTCGTCAGACCGGCTTGTGTGAGCCCGAGGTTGTTTTGGCTTGTTGTCACACAATGTTCTGCCTTCATTAAACTGTCGCACCCACGAACGAACTTTCGACACATCCATAACTCCATCACCACATGCCTCCTTCAACTGTCGATGAATTTCAATTGGTTTCACACCACGCAAATTCAGAAAACGAATGATTGCACGCTGTTCAAGTAAGGAAAACGTCGCCATTTTAAGTATTTAAAACAGTTCTCATTCTCGCCACTGGCGGTAAAATTCCATCTGCCGTACGGTGCTGCCATCTCTGGGACATATTGACAATGAACGCAGCCTCATTTCAAAACAATGCGCATGTTTCTATCTCTTTCCAGTCCGGAGAAAAAAAATCGGAGGCCTTAGAACTTGAATGCACCTCGTAAATATAGAAGACGTAAGCCGTAGTGAAAATAAACACTTGGCGAGCTTCTAGAAGATCACGAAATTGACGTTGTCACAATTTGGGGTACCCACACCTGACCAGCAGCTCTTGTTCAGAGGCAAAATATCAGGGTATAAAATTTTAGCGTCAGTCTACCACACACAGTATGGAATCGCTACAAATTCTAGAGCCGAGGCCGTAAATGCTTCTCTTACTCATTTCCTCTCAGCCCAAGGAATTTTTCTTTTGTCTGTGAAGAAGTAACTATTGCCTCCGAACACCAGATGCTAAAGACATGCTTCCCACTTTCCCTCACCCATGTATTCGTACTGGAGACGTCGACTCCCGTCATATGCTTTGGGGCTGCAAAGAAAACGATGAAGACTGAGAGAGATTAGTAGACTGGGCAGAAAGCAATACCCTAAGCCTCCTCTACGATGCCAAACGAAAGGCCACCTTCAACTTTGCGAGTTGAAATACGGGATACAATCCTAATCTTTTCATATCTACAAACCCCAGCAGATACGACGCTCATATTCCTTTACGATGTACTTAAAGCAAAGCATAGACCATTGATCAGCATGATAGGTACAACTGTTCCTATAACCCACACATTACTTTTCCCCAGATGGAATTTTAGGAAAGCCAGATGGCAACAATTTATAACACAGTTAGGATATGATATAAATCATATACAACCTAAAGTCAAAAACTATTTCAGGGTCGCTGCAATAGTTATTAGCAGAGCAAAAAGCACTTACCCGGTGGTGTTAGAAAATCTTACACATAATAGAATTTTAGAACATGTTTTTTGCTCGAGTATCATGTCGTTTTTGGAAATCCAGAATCTACTATGTAGGAATCAACATGGATTCCGGAAACAGCGATCGTGTGAGACCCAACTCGCTTTATTTGTTTATGAGACCCAGAGAATATTAGATACACGCTCCCAGGTAGATGCTATTTTCCTTGACTTCCGGAAGGCGTTCGATACAGTTCCACACTGTCGCCTGATAAACAAAGTAAGAGCCTACGGAATATCAGACCAGCTGTGTGGCTGGATTGAAGAGTTTTTAGCAAACAGAACACAGCATGTTGTTATCAATGGAGAGACGTCTACAGACGTTAAAGTAACCTCTGGCGTGCCACAGGGGAGTGTTATGGGACCATTGCTTTTCACAATATATATAAATTACCTAGTAGATAGTGTCGGAAGTTCCATGTGGCTTTTCGCGGATGATGCTGTAATATACAGAGCAGTTTCAGCATTAGAAAATTGTAGCGAAATGCAGGATGATCTGCAGCGGATAGGCACTTGGTGCAGGGAGTGGCAACTGACCCTTAACATAGACAAATGTAATGTATTGCGAATACATAGAAAGAAGGATCCTTTATTGTATGATTATATGATAGCAGAACAAACACTGGTAGCAGTTACTTCTGTAAAATATCTGGGAGTATGCGTGCGGAACGATTTGAAGTGGAATGATCATATAAAATTAATTGTTGGTAAGGCGGGTACCAGGTTGAGATTCATTGGGAGAGTCATTAGAAAATGTAGTTCATCAACAAAGGAGGTCGCTTACAAAACACTCGTTCGACCTATACTTGAGTATTGCGCATCAGTGTGGGATCCGTACCAGATCGGGTTGACGGAGGAGATAGAGATCCAAACAACAGCGGTGCGTTTCGTTACAGGGTTATTTGGTAACCGTGATAGCGTTACGGAGATGTTTAACAAACTCAGGTGGCAGACTCTGCAAGAGAGGCGCTCTGCATCGCGGTGTAGCTTGCTGTCCAGGTTTCGAGAGGGTGCGTTTCTGTATGAGGTATCGAATATATTGCTTCCCCCTACTTATACCTCCCGAGGAGACCACGAATGTAAAATTAGAGAGATTAGAGCGCGCACGGAGGCTTACAGACAGTCGTTCTTCCCGCGAACCATACGCGACTGGAACAGGAAAGGGAGGTAATGACAGTGGCACGTAAAGTGCCCTCCGCCACACACCGTTGGGTGGCTTGCGGAGTATAAATGTAGATGTAGAATGTTGGAGCGAGGAATGTAAGGAGCTGTACGCCGAACATAAAAGAACGGGAGACCTGGATGACGGTGAAGAAGTCATAGAGATACTAAGCAACAACATAACACTCAGATGGAAGGAAACACTTGTGAATCTGAACTTCACATAGCAGCCGAACAGCTTGGATCTTACTGAGAAAATTAGATTCGGGATGTGCAACCGGGACAAAGCAGTGCTGCATTCCCAAACCGGAAGCCATAGCCAAACGAATAATACGGGTCTTAAAGCCGACGATCGATAAGAAGCACAAAAGGCACGTCACTTACGAACTCAACAAAATACGACGAAGCCGCCAACGAGCCGTACCAATTAAGCGCCCTATCGAAGCCAAAGAACTGGACGATGCCCTGCAACAGATGAAGTGTCGGAAAGCAGCTGATATGGACAACATATTCCCAGAACTGGTAAAGAATACTAATCTAACAACTCGGCAGTGGCTTGTTAATTTCGACATTACAGCGACACAAAAACTTCTATCTCTGTTTTAAAAAAAGCAAAGTTGCAGCTATTGCCAAACCAAGAACAGATGTTACACTCCTTGAAGGCTACAGATCAGTCACTTTCTTGAGCTCATGTTACAAGATATTGAAAAGAATAATCTACACGAGACTCCTCCCATTATTGAAAAGTGCATATCCATCATCTGTCCTCTAGGAGGATGATCGCATCCCGCGGACTATACTGTAAGTCGCAAGAGACGCCCCCTGTGGCTCTGTCTTGTTGTTTGAAACATTATTTTGTTCTGCTCTAACACGCTTTGTACAGTGCCAAACACGTTGTTTTTGTGCCACGGCTTCGACGTCTGTCAGGTTCTAAACTGATCCACTGTCGTTCTGATCCACTGCCTCTCGCAGACATCACCACCCCAAAGTACCGTTATCCAACGTCGCACTGCGACGCGATTGACGTCATTCAAGATGGCTGCCGTGACGTCAGCTGCTGACGCGAGTACCATTACCCAAGGTGTCTGGGAAGTGCCACACTCCCCTGCCTAGCCCCCTGGCGGGAAGTTTGAATCTTGGAGGGAAGATAGGTCAACTGGGATACCTCTAGACGTCGCACTGTGTAAATCATATTGTTACAGCTGTTACCATAACACATCACACACACTGGATGATTTTAAATAAAAGTCATTTACAACATAAGGAAATTGGAAGAATTTTATGGCGTTGGCGTGGGTTTCCAAACTACATTTAAAGTCATCTGACACATTGATCGAATAGCTGATGGCTCTGTGGCAGTTTCGAGTGATTCCTCATATTGCAGTCATGTACACGATCACTGTTTCGGTGTTAGCCATCCCCAGAATGTGTCACCCCTCCACAAAACTCCTTCTCCAACTCAAACAAGCGCTGTCAGTCAATCATTATGTCGTAAACACCAGGCTGCCAGTGGACAGATGGGATGGCAAAGACACTGCCGATGTACTGAAATAATAAGCATCACAGTTGATACTGTGAACAATTTTAGCAATTTTACACTAATTTCAACACCGACCAATGATGTGACACCTTGTTTCCCAATTTCGGTATCATAGCTAAACCAGCCCTTCTCCACTTCACAAGTTCAAATCAAATGGCTCTGAGCACTATGGGACTTAACATCTGAGGTCATCAGTCCCCTAGAACTCAGAACTACTTAAACCTAACTAACCTAAGGACATCACGCACATCCATGCCCGAGGCAGGATTCGAACCTGCGACCGTGGCGGTCGCGCAGTTCCAGACTGTAGCGCCTAGAACCGCTCGGCCACACCAGCCGGCCCACTTCACAAGTATCATTACGAATGTGGATAGATGACTATGCAGTACGTCCGTTCGTTTTTAATTCTCAAAAACATACATCTCAAAGTTTATCAGATAGCGCTCTACGTATTTCTGACACCTCGAGCATCGTGCTTAATTTACGATCTATCTCTATGCTGATGGGTGCCACAGAGCATTCTCGCAGTCTTAGGGTAAAATTAGAGACTGAAGGGTCCCCCTCACACTGTCACTGACCAACCCGCCCCGCAGTACTGTTACCAATTTAATCTGCAACCGACCAGAAGTAGACCGCTACATTCCTCATCTCGTGAATGAATGGAGTTAGCCGAGTCCTCACCCATCCAAGTGCACAAGATTTCTCGAGATACACCCATGTCGAGGAGCTTAGAACTCCTTATCGATGTATAGTAACAGATCTGAAAGTGTTGTGATGTAATAGCAGACAGTTAAGAAGAACAAGAAGCGGATGATTTTTATGTGCGATGGAGGTCCAGGCGGATGGAGTTCGACGCAATTTTTCGTAAAGCAACCAAGCTATCAATTTTAAAGTATTATTCCAGAGTCTAGGATCAGTACCTGGACGGTATTGGTAAGAGAGAACATTAATACATGCATTCCTAAGGCAACAGCGTTCTGCACTTAAAACGGGGTATAATATTAGATCGCTTGCGTTTCTCAACTATCAGTCGTATGGAATGTAGTGCTGTTAATATTCCAATGTAAAAAAAATATATATTTCAAGAGCAGTACATACATCCTTCTTCCCGGTTTCTCTACGATAAACTATGTTACCGAACAGTAAAACGAAAAAACTACTGCCTTAGAACATTGGCTCTGTGTGATACGAGCACAATATAGCTTTCCGGAAATGTAGAGCGTCAACTGCTCACATCCGATCACGGTTCAGAAATTATACTATGCCTGCATCAGTCCTATATAAAACGATCGTTACTAACGGGGAATACCACTTACAAGGAAACAGATAAACGCATAACAGCAGCGTCTGACATGTAAAATTACAAGTCATTCCGCTCTGTAAACAGCACATCTGTCAGGTAAATGTATACACAGGGATTGCAGTGCCTTACAAGCACCTATCGCTAACTTAGTTCTGAAGCTGAAGTCTCGATTTTACACCCAAGATGCTACAGGGGGATGGAGTACATCGCATAAATCATAGTTCGTTTAGACGAATGTGTTACATTTCATCACACATGAGACGGAAGTCCTCTGATGATCAACAGGTTTACCGTTAACGATCGCAGGTAGACCGTGCTTTAAACCACATACAGAACAGGTGGCTGTATACGAGCAGAAAACAGGTTATGTCACGCGACTGATGCATCCTGGCAGAACAGTGGAAAAACTGACCTGCAGCAACTTCTCCCTCTGTAGAATGCTTCATCAGTCTACCATTAAATCGTACCTCATTACAGTTCCATCTCAATCGATCACCCCGTCCACTTTCTGTTATCCTTTAATGCAGATGCATGTAAGTTTAGAGGCGGATGGTTCTGTCTTACTGAAAAGCGTCAAATGCAGTAGTCATCTCGGGTGTATCACTGGTACCTCAATAGACATACAGTATAATGCTGCCCCGATGCAGAAAAATTAACTACTTCCCTGATTCCCTTCGCTTCCATGTCGACGATTTCTCAGATTCCTCCTGCTGCCGCATACTTGTTCCCATGTACAAATTGTTGTGCACGAACCAGAAGATACGAAAGTACTTCCACAATTTCCCCATCATTTTGGTGTATATTCCGTCAATTTATACATATTCCCCTATCATTTTTCGCAATTCTATCGATTTTATGTCAGATCTATCCATGCGATCATGACATAACCTCTCGTTTTGTGTTCTAAAATTGCTTGTAAATGTAGCACAGCTGCCAACACCTAGCCCAAATGCACTTGTCGGGAGGTGTAGTACAGCACTGTACTCGATTATGTCCAGTCACTTTCACATTTGGAGAGCGTTTGCTCTGTTTTCCATATAATGTTTCAAACAACGAGACAGAGCCACAGGGGGCGCCTCTTGAGACTTACAGGTAGTCTGTGGGATATGATCATCATCCATGGAACTTTAAACTGGTCTGTGTAGTTGATCAATACCTGTATATTTAATAGGATCGTCACATGGGCTCGATGCCTGCACACATGCAGTATTTGTTTTCGATATATGAGAGGAGGGAGATGCGGTAAAATTCTTATCTAATTCCCCATCGAATGAAGTTCGTTGAGCTTTTATAGTTCGTAATTTTTCTCTAATTGATGGTACAGAATAGCGAAGATAGCGTGTTGGGGAGATAGATATGAATGGACTTGGATCTGTAGTACTTGTATGTAGTTTGAGGGTGCACCACAGTGCAGTAGCAAAAATTCTCGTCCTTCTCTCAGTTCCCATTTCCATCGAATGGTCAAAACACAGTCGTGTCGCAGCTTAGCCTGTTTCTGCACGGTATGCAGAAGGTGGTAGATACGGTAGTTTCCTCCTACTTCTACTCATTTCCGACTCACATTGGAACGATCATATGCGCAAAGCTGCAGGGATGGTAGTGCAGAGTCTAAGAGGGCTCTGGCAGGATGCATAGGCAGGAATTTTACTATAGCAGAGGGGTTCGAGAAATGATTCAGCAGTGGATGTAATCATTAAAAGACTTCTCCATAGGATCTATCACAGGTATGTGCTTGAATGGTGGGACTTGATTCCAAATCCCAGACAGCATTTCTAGCAGATAGCGTGGCATCAGAGATCTGAAAAGCTAGTGTACATTTCTTACGACCTCAACATCACACCATCTGCTGTTTGCAATCCTTCTCAATCAACTATTGCCTATAGCTCAGTGGATATATCACCGTCCCTCTGACATTGCATCGAGACAGAATGCGTTACAAATACTGGAGAAATATCTAGCGACGGTGGCGTGAGGGGGTTGCAAATATCTGTTTCATACGACGCTCCTTAGCCGAATCACTTTCAAAATTTAGCTATTTTATGACGAGGTTGCATCGTTGGATACGTGTAACCGGACTGCTGGTCTGATAATATACACTTCTACGATCACCGTCTCGGCATTTATCTGGAAAAACCTCGTGATTCGTAGAAGAAAAAGAAGTATGTCAGACAAAAGATAGAGATTGTCTCGCAAAGGTAATGTAGTTGCGACTTATTGTTCGAAATTTAAAAAAAAATGGATTCATGTTTTCATATGACACTCTTTTCTTTATCACCAATGGCACAGATAACAATTAGTTTTACATTTGTTCTTAGAAACAAGTAATTTTGTAGGTATGACAGGTTTCTTCCGTATGATCTTGATGTTAATATCTACTGATTACGAACACAGTACCGAGAAGGAGTAGGAAATGGAAAAAAAAAACTTATAAGTTACAGACAAAGCATGTTTTCATATGACACTCTTTTCTTTATCACCAATGGCACAGATCACAATTAGTTTTACATTTGTTCTTAGAAACAAGTAATTTTGTAGGTATGGCAGGTTTCTTCCGTATGATCTTGATGTTAATATCTACTGATTACGAACACAGTACCGAGAAAGAGTAGGAAATGGAAAAAAACTTATAAGTTACAGACAAAGCAATAATAATAATAATAATAATAATAATTTAGAGGAGTGAGGCAAGAAGAACAGTAATGTAAATGGTATAAATGGTAGGTCCAAAGGAGAGGGAATGGTTGGGGAAGAATAACATGCATCTTTCCACGTCTACCAGTAGACGCCAGTAAATCACAGTGTCTTAATTGAAAAGAGTGTGTCATATTACACCGCTGTAGGTGTTTAACGTTGCTGTACTTGTACTGTTAGGCCATCGTATGCTGCCATTTATCTTTGTTTCTTAATTTTAAAGGTTTTCGCTTCTAAAGCGGCTTTCAAGCTGACTCAGGTACATTTTAAGTATTGTGTTATGCAAAACTTTCATGTCTTATTTGATTAATCCTTTTGGAACATTTTAAAATCTGAGACAGTGCATGGGGGCTTATTTAAATAACTATTTTGCAAATATTTTTACTGTCTGTCCGGTTACGCAGTTCTCGTAAACGGCTGGCCCTGACTAGTTTTAGTACGCAATCTGACTGCATAGAATAACAACAAACAATGAAAGAAAATTTTCGTTAACACAGTTAATTAATTAAGTCCCCAGCAACTATAAAATCTACGAAGCCAACAAAGCACAAGTGTAGCTGTTCTGAATGTGGTAGTATGACTCAACGCACATCTGGCATGGTTCTTCTTTAACAAGACAAGAATTTTTAAATACCAATTATACTGACGTGATAAAAGAAAATTAGAAATACTATAATTCCGCAAGAAAACCAAAATTACACTCTAATACAAGAACACAAGCCAGATGCTTTGTTGACTGAACCTGTAATGATACATTATTTGAGACACAGAAATAATAAAAGAACATAGTGTTTTGTTACCTTCATATATATTGACGAAATGCACTCTGATCATTACAATATCTCCATTAGAATAACATCTGCCATCTCTCCCATCAAATAACTGCATGAAACATGGAACAAACACTCACACCGCTTCTCGACAAGAACTGCCTGCCGCTACTTCTCAATAATCACTGCCAGTGGAGGCGGCGGAACAATACTCTCTGGCGCGATCTCTGGCGCTGTGGCTCAGTGTAGCCACCTTTCATATGCCCTTCCTCCACGGGCTAGAATTTGATGGTATTTTTGCCAGCATTGGTGGTGAAAATACCACCAAATTCGTCAAAAAAATACAGACAAAAATAAAAGATAATATTAATACGTAAATATCATATAACTAGATAAAATTTTGGTTTTGCACTGACCTTACAATAGCCTAATATATAAAATACAGTAAGGAATACAAATTCTTTCATACATATGACTTTACATAATAGTTTACACAAATATCATGTGGTTAAACAATTCAATCAATAGCATCAGCAATGACGAATATGTGCAGGTAAGAGTCTCATAACTTTTCACAAACAGTAATACACAAAAAATCAGTTTATACAAATATTAACATAAAATGCTTTCACAACAAGTAGTTGACAGTTCCAGCAGTAGCACCCAGCAATGTTGAATAGGTGCTACAGCAACAAGTGACATCATCTCAGTAGAAGCAGTCCATCAGTGGCACCCAGCATTGTGGAACAGGTGCAGACTCCAACAGGTGACATCATTTCAGTAGAAGCAGTCCATGAGTGGCACCCAGCAATGTTGAATAGGTGCAGACACCATCAGGTGACATCATTTCAGTAGAAGCAGTCCATCAGTGGCACCCAGCAATGTTGAGCAGGTGCAGACACCATCAGGTGACATCATTTCAGTAGAAGCAGTCCATCAGTGGCACCCAGCAATGTTGAGTAGGTGCAGACACCATCAGGTGACATCATTTCAGTAGAAGCAGTCCGTCAGTGGCACCCAGCAATGTTGAGTAGGTGCAGACACCATCAGGTGACATCATTTCAGTAGAAGCAGTCCATCAGTGGCACCCAGCAATGTTGAGTAGGTGCAGACACCATCAGGTGACATCATTTCAGTAGAAGCAGTCCATCAGTGGCACCCAGCAATGTTGAGTAGGTGCAGACACCATCAGGTGACATCATTTCAGTAGAAGCAGTCCATCAGTGGCACCCAGCAATGTTGAGTAGGTGCAAACAGCAGTCCATAATATTCACTATCACTAATCACACTGTTCATCAGAGTTTATAAGCAGAAAGTAAACATGTCCTATTGGCACCAATCATGTAGAAAAAGTACAAGTAACAGCCCATAATATTTACTATCACTGATCAGACAGTTCAAGCATGAACAATAGTTTGGATACACATACAAATGCTTTTACAATGCTCTTACACTAAACATACAAATTCTAATAAACACACAAATGATATCAGATAATTGTCATATTAACTATTACAAATACTCAAATATCAGTAAACCTATAATATTTATGGGTGTCAGTGCAAGCCACAACAAACAAATAAAATAATATTTAGGAGATAGGTCGGTACCAATTTGGGATTTGGAAAGGAAAACACACAAAACGCACTCACTCATCTTTCATCCACATTAAGTACTACTGTGTAATTGAATAGTGTTAACTATGTAAATGCAATTCTGTCAAAATTTGATGTTCATCATGTGTATCAAGTGGTAGTGGCAGCAATGTATAACAGTCAATAATAGTTAAGTCAACGTCATAGTCATCATGTCAAGACCAATGTTTGCCAAGCCAGATCAAAATGTACGGTTGCTGAACAACTGTCAGTGAGCCAAGATATGCAAATACTTCCTCTCTCCCAAAAAAAAGTACATACTGCTTAGTGATTTAACAAAGTGTGTGTAGACAATCTTCCTTCCACTTTAGTGTTCTAGTCTGCTATCTTCATCTTACTTGTTCCATATAGACCAACAAAAAAAAAAAATATGCACCTCACTTACTTTACCTCTTATCCACCAAAACTCCAATAATCATCAGCATCACATAATCTCAATACTTCAATAATACCTCTTACGTCGATACATATAAATCTTATCATCAATATCATTTACCTTACCTCTTGTCCACAAAAACTCCAATAATCATCAACTTCATATAATCTCAATACCTCAATAATATCTCTTCAATATGTCGACACATATAAACCTTATCGCCAATATCATTTCACTTCCATAACAACTCTTTCGTCTAGTCAGTCTCCTCGAACAAGTACAGATAAAATCCTAATGCAAACCTCATCATCCCATACAATCCGAAGACACAATGTCAACACACAACCTCTGTGTAATCCATCTGACCAAAATCTTCTACTCATTATGAATTATAAACAAAAGAAATGCATACATGACCTCTAACAGACTTAGTTCGAATAACTCTCAGTAATTAAGTACGATTACGAAGTGTGAATGATCCTAATATTTCACAGTGTGTACACCACTTCAAGAATTATGGCAAACGGAAGCAAACATGTGGAGTATTTCTTGTGTCAAGTGTCACTTCCTATTTCAATTGCTCACGAAAAATGCAGTGTAATAACTGTGTTGGTATGTCATGTCGTTAGCTTCCTTCCTATTGGCATACATTTATACAGCTTCCATAAAACCTCAGCTCATGTGACTTCTATGACGTTTCTTGTACTAATGTCGTTCGTCAGATTATAGCAGTTCATTTTCCTATCTTAAAAATTATAAGGCACTGAGCGTAAGCAAAACAAGCAATAGCGAGTAAATATACCAGTAGAGAACAGAATGTCAACAAGTGGATGCAGCACAATTCCTACAACGAGGCTCTGCCAAGCGAACAATCTGTAACTAATACCACAGTGTAACCTAAACTCTATGTTCGTACACTGTACATCAGCATTGCTATATACAAAATTAAAGAGTAGTTGTGACGACAAACAGAAATGTATAAATATGCAATCCATACGCATAGCAGTAAACATATACCTTACGTAATAAACAGGTCATTAGCGTCATATCAGCATAAGCAAATAAATGTTCATATGTAATCTTAATAAGTAAACATGAAGGCGCAAGCAGATAAATCACAAAGTATATCTTACATACATAACCATATGAGCACGACTAATCAGGTGACAATTATAATTTAAATAAATAAGCGCAGCAGGCACATAATAGAAAAATATGACATCAGTGAAAAAGCAGTGCAGCCAAGCGATGCATAATATACACAAGTTACAACCCAGTTCATTAATAATCATTGTCAAAATCAGTTAATGTACGCAAGCACGTCACTTCAAAAGTAAATTCATAGAACATGAAATTAGCACAAAGTATGAATCACGTAATCACGAACAGCAAATTACGTCTAAAGTACGTACCTAAGTGGAAATATGTTACCTGAAAAATGAACTCAATTAACAGTTACCTTTTTTTAGTTTATTAGTCTCTTCTTGGAAATTACATTCTTCCTGAAAATTTCTCGATAGCAAGTCGTCTTAACGTCGGACACGCACAGAATTTACCTGAAGTTCTTAAATATTTTATAGAACCGTATCCTGAAAAATACTGAATGTTAATAACATAATTCATCAAGTCACTATAGCTTTATACTGAATTTAATCGGAGAAATTAGACTGTGTATTTGTTTACGGCTGTCAGTGCATTCGCACTGAGCGCTCGATCAGCTGTAGGCGCGTGACATAGAAAGCAATTGTTTGCGGTCAACGACTGCCTTGTGCGGCGCGCAGACTTGACTGTTGCTTTGAGTATGTGCCGCCACCAAAACACAGCGCGGTATCCTTGTACTCTCCGCATGTTTACATCTAGCTGTTAGTTTCTCACAAGTATGTCATTCCACAAAAATTTTAACGTTTGATATATGATGTATTCCTTTAGAGCGTCGAGATTTAAGAGTTTCTACTTTGACTGTGTTATCATGAATAATTTTGCGAATTCTATATGGACCGTTATAAAGCAGAAAAATTTTGCGACACAAGCCTTTTCCTTTGTGAGACAAACGATGGGACTTAATTAACACCTTCTGACCAACTGACAAGATTTTTGAACGACCAGGACGCTTAGCTGATTTCTCTCTTCTAGCAGCCGCAGATGCAATATTTTGCAAAGCCAGGTTCACAACTTCAGAATGCCGCAGTTTCTGTGTAGGCGGAAAAGGAACGATTTCAGAAATGCGATTTGTCGGTGCTTTGTTTTTTAATGTCAGTAAAGGCGGTAAAGAAGTTGAATCATTAGGGAGTTCATTCAGAACGTTTTGAAAAATATGAAGATACTGATCCCACGTTCTGTGATTCTGATGACAATAAAGACGACACAGTTTATTGATTTCCTTCATCCATCTCTCTGAAGCGTTAGATTGAGGGTGATAAAGTGAAATGAAAATTGGTTTAATTTTACGACGCTGTAGAGTACGAAGCCAAATTTTAGAACGAAACTGTGATCCATTATCTGATATAACCTTATCAACATGACCAACTTCTTTAAGAAAATGTTTGATGAAAGCGTTAGATACTGAACGAGCTGTTGCTTTGCGTAAAGGTGTAAAACACACATATTTTGATGTCAACTCCACTGCTACGAAAATGTACGCAAAACCATTAGTAGAACGAACCACTGGACCGAACAAATCAACTGCAGCCATGTCCTTTAATTTCGCTGGAATGATAGGAAACAACGGTGCTCTGTGAGAAATTGTTGGCGGCTTAGCCTTTTGACATAATTTGCATTTGGCCAGAACAGATCGAATACGTTTTTCCATATTACTGAAGTAGCACTTTTCTCGTAATTTATGAAAGCATTTTCTGGGACCAAAGTGTGCATAACTGAAATGCGTATACCAAATCAGTTTATTAACCCATTAATCAGGAATACAAACTAACCAAACAGAGTTGTCGACCGATTTTCGTTTGAAAAGAATGTCATTGTGAACTAAATAATGCTGTCTAATCGCTACGCTTTCCTTTCTCCTCCACTTCTCCTTAATGTCCTTCCAGATTGGATCCTTATTTTGCTCCTTAGCGATGTCCTGGAGCGAAGACGAAATAAAGTTCCCAAACGCAACACCTTGAATATACATCAAACAATAATTGTTTTCTATGCAGTCCTCTTCAGCACTTTGTTTCAATCCCATAGGTGCACGTGATAAAGCATCGGCAACAATATTTGAAGATCCCTGTATGTAAACAATACTAAAATCAAATTCCTGTAGGTACAGCGCCCATTGTGACAATCTTCCATGTGTTAATTTTGTTGACATAAGAAATTCCAGAGCTCGATGATCGGTATAAACCTTAGTATGTCTGCCAAACAAAAATGTGCGAAATTTTGTAAAAGCCCAAACAACAGCCAAAGCTTCAAGTTCCGTAATCGAATATTATTTTTCTGATTTAGAGAGAACACGACTTCCAAATGCAATAGTTTTCTGGACTACAACGCCGTCTTCTTCTATCTCTTGAAATAAATGTGCACCTAGGCCTGTGTATGGTGAGTCCGTCGCCAAACAAAAATCTTTAGATAAATCCGGATGTGAAAGAAGTGGAGCAGCAACTAAAGCATCACGAAGTTGTTCAAATTCTGATTGAGCTTCCTCATCCCAACACCAATTAGAATTCTTTCCAGATAGTTCACATAAACGAGGTGTGGCCAAATCGTCCAATTTAACAAAGCGTCTAAGAAAATTACAAACACCAAGGAAACTACGAACATCACGTTTTGTGGTAGGAACAGCATAATTACGAATAGCGTCAAGTTTTTCTGGATCAGGAAGAATACCTTCTGTAGAAATAATGTGACCGAGAAATCTCACCTGAGAACGACCAAATTCAGATTTTTCTAAGTTCACTGTAATGCCAACTCTTGCAAAAATACGTAATAATGAATCTAAAATTTTGTTGTCCTCACTCCAAGAACGTTTAGCAATAAGAATGTCGTCAACATATGAAGTAATATTGTCACGAAGATAAACAGGTAAAATTTCATTTAAACTACAAATGAATGCTGCTGAAGATACAGTAAGTCCAAACGGTAATTTCCGAAACTGGTAACAGTTACCAAAGGCTAAAAAGGCAGTATATTTTCTACAATCAGGGTGGAGTTCTATTTGCCAAAAACTTGCGCGCATGTCAATCGTGGATAAAACTTTAATTCCATGAAAATGTTGAAGAAGTTCATCTAAATTTTGTGGGCGGTCAGTTTCAGGAATGATGATATTATTTATCTGTCTGGAATCCAGAACCAAACGAATTGACCCATCCTTTTTAAGAACAACGTGTAATGGGCTAGTATAAGGACTGACTCCAGACTCAATAATGCCCTGATCTAACATGTATTGAAGTTCATTCTTAACCTTGTCTCTGTAAGCCAAAGGAATTGCGTACGTTTTCCCCCGAAATGGTGTGTGTTCTTTTACCTTAAATAAATATTGTAAGCCTTGTATAGTTCCTGTGTGATGACTAAATACTGTAGCATGTTAAGTCAAAATGTGGTGCAGCTCTTCTCTTGCAACGTCATCTGGCACTTCAGCTTTCTTAACCTTTTCATTAATTAATTCTTCGCTATTAATTATATCATCCATCGCGTCCCTGTATCTATTGTCATTGTCATGAATAAACACACTGTCGTCATAATGCTCAACGAAAACATCAGAAGTACGAAACCTTAAACATTCTGTATCTGACTCAGATCTTGTTAAACACTCGAAAAATTTCAAACATTTCGGCATTCCGGCAACAGTCAAATTCACACTTCCTTCTTTAAAGTTCAAAATTGCCTTATGTGTGTTAAGAAACTCCATACCTAATATAATTTGTGTACTGAGTAATGGAACAATAATAAAATTAGCAGAAAATTCGTATCCTTGACAAATAAAATTTAAATTGGTCTGTTGTTTGACTTCCACACTTTTTCCAGAAATCGCTCCTCGAATTGTAGTTTTAGAAATAGGTAACACAGGACAAGCAATAGTTCTTACACATATACGAAAAACTGATTCACTAATGACGTTCAATGGGCTCCCAGAATCTAAAACTGCAGTGAACTTATTCTTACCCACACATACTTCAATAACAGGATGTAAAAATGCGTCTACATTATTTTCCTTTTCGTCTAGCAAAATGTCTCTCATGTCTTCCAGGCGTACGTAGTGTAAAGTCGTAGTGTCATTACTTTCTGAACCGTCTATATTGCTGCCAGAAGCCGAAGCTGCAAGTCATTGTCGATTGTTTGCGTCACGTCTTTGATTATTCCCGTCATTTCGCGGATCAATTTCTACTATTTGCACTTGTCTCTCTGAAGTTCTGTCACGTGGAGGATGCCAATTAGGTCCCTCCTGTCTGTTAGATGCAAATTCTTGGTTGTGTCTGTTATTAAAATTTCTATTTTCCTGTCTGTCTGCATGACTACTTCTTGTGTAATTTCGACTGTCACTTCTGAAATTATTGTTGTATCTACTACCCTGGTTATTTCTGTAGTAAGAATTTCTATTACTGTATGAATAATTTCTGTCTTGATGATACCGATTACTGTTTCCATATGATTGATCATTCCGGTACGAATTACCGTTATTATAATTGTCTGTGTAATTTCTGTTAGAACGTCTGTTATTGTCATAAGGCTGGTATCTATTGTCCTGTCTGTTACGTCTGTCATTCTCAAAGTTACCCATATAACGCCCGTTCCGATCACTATCTCTTTTGTCTGAAAATCTATTGTAAATACTGTTACTGAAAAAGTTACAAGAAGTCCCGTCGTCGTTGTCATACTCAAGTTCTTGCAACAAAGTCTTAAAAGTCTCAATGTCGTCTTTACATCTTCCGGCTAAAGCAATTTGTCTTATGGATTGTGGCAGCTTAGTTAAACAAATGCGAATTAATTCAGTCGGGCTATAAGGGTTGGAAAGGAACTGGTTCTTTCGAATCATGTCTTCAAAATATTCCGCTGGCGTGCGGAACTCAGACTGTTTAAAATTACGCTGCATAATCAGACTATGTTTTACTCTGTCTTGAGTGTTTTCGGACCAATATGCCGATAGAAATGCATGATAAAAATCATTCAGATTATTACAATCTCTAATGAGTGCGCGCATCCGCGTCGCCGGTTCGTTTTCTAAATATCCACACATAAATTCCAGTTTGTGACTTAGTGGCCAATTTGGTGGAAGTGCGTACATAAATTGATCTAACCATGCACATGGATGTATGTCATTCTTAGAATTGCGGAAGATCTTAAATTTCCGAACAGTCAAAAAGTGTTTATAGTCAAAGTTTTCGCCTCGTGGCGACAAAGACCTACCGCGTCTGTCCCAGTCACAATGACGATTATTGTTAAATTCACGCGCCTGGCGCTCTCTTGTTGCATCCCGTACACGAAACAAATTACTTTCTTCAAACCCCTCTGCTACCTGTGATTCTAAATTTCTTCTGCTATCTTTTCCTACGATTTCGCCTTCAATTTGCTTGACTTGCTTTCGTAATGCCTCAACTTCCCTTTTAACGCGTTCATTAAATTTTCCCTGATTTTCAACATGCTTATTTATGTTCTGGTGCTCTTCGGTTTCTGCAAATGGCAATGGTGCTGTATCATCTGAATCTCTGTCCCCAATTAAACTAAGATTTGTCAATTTGTCTGAAATCTCCTCAACTCTTTCCGATAAATCACCTATTCGTTCTTTCTGTTTATTTACGTCTTCCGTAAGTGTCGCGACTCGGGTTTCAGTATTAACACATTTAGTAGTTAACTGTTCATACTGTTGTGTTAGGTTATTTAATCTGTCATCTGGTACGGATTCCTCGATTCTCTCAAATATTTCTTCCTTATCTTTTGCACGTTGTAAATTTAACTCTGAAAATTTCTGTACTATCACGCGATCTTTTTCTTCCTGTTCCCTTTGTCTAATCTCTACTGCAACTAATCTATTATTGCGAGCATTCAAAATCGGTTGTACTTCTTCTCTGATTTCTTTCTTTAATTCATCTTTCATATTTTTGAAACATGTCCCTATTCGTGAATCTATCCGTGTTTCCAAAGTTCCCATCTCTGTTTTAATTGTTCCTATCTCTGTTTTTAATTCAGATCCTAACTGTGATCCAAGTGAGTCTAACCGTTTTTCCATTGTTCCCCTATCTGTTTTTAATTCAGATCGTAACTGTAATCCCAAATTTAATATTGCACTCATCAACTGCTCCATATCAGCCGATTCGAAATTCTTTTCGCCCCTAACATTTCCCACGAAACTAACTTCCTTCTGCATAGCCATAAAGCTATCTGTGTTCGATACTATTTCAGAATCTTCTATCGTTAATCTCGTATTCTGTGAATTTTCTGATTGAGAAAAATTTTGAAATGGTTCCGGACTATTTTCCCGACTTATTACATTGTTTTCCACTTCATTATTCATCACACTGTTTTCCTCTGTTGGCGAGTTCGCCATGTTAACAATTTCGTCATTCTCACTATCCATCATTTTTGCCTTCTTCATCGATCGCGTAATCATTTACAAAACATACAAAACTCGTCACTGTACGAAAATTACACACATTGACTCTTTATCTCCAACAATACCATTTACATAAAAAGTTTCCCTCAAACACGATTAATCGAACAATTGAAATAATTGCACTAAATTGTCAAACGCGTATACAAGGCAACAAATCAAATTCTGAGAAAAAAATACTATTAGAAGAATGACAATTACCAAATCTACACATGCAACATAGACTACAATTACTAAACTACAGATTACTACAACAATACTACTGTCTACTATTTTTACAATCAGAAGAATTCCAAGGGACGATCCGAAGCAGCGGTCGCCACGTGCATGGGGGCTTATTTAAATAACTATTATGCAAATATTTTTACTATCTGTCCGGTTACGCAGTTCTCGTAAACGGCTGGCCCTGACTAGTTTTAGTACGCAATCTGACTGCATAGAATAACAACAAACAATGAAAGAAAATTTTCGTTAACACAGTTAATTAATTAAGTCCCCAGCAACTATAAAATCTACGAAGCCAACAAAGCACAAGTGTAGCTGTTCTGAATGTGGTAGTATGACTCAACGCACATCTGGCACGGTTCTTCTTTAACAAGACAAGAATTTTTAAATACCAATTATACTGACGTGATTAAAAAAAATTAGAAATACTATAATTCAACAAGAAAACCAAAATTACACTCTAATACAAGAACACAAGCCAGATGCTTTGTTGACTGAACCTGTAATGATACATTATTTGAGACACAGAAATAATAAAAGAACATAGTGTTTTGTTACTTTCATATATATTGACGAAATGCACTCTGATCATTACAATATCTCCATTAGAATAACATCTGCCATCTCTCCCATCAAATAACTGCATGAAACATGGAACAAACACTCACACCGCTTCTCGACAAGAACTGCCTGCCGCTACTTCTCAATAATCACTGCCAGTGGAGGCGGCGGAACAATACTCTCTGGCGCAATCTCTGGCGCTGTGGCTCAGTGTAGCCACCTTTCAACAGTCGCGCCCGCAAATACTTGCCGCCCTGGGCAATGACACGGGTCGTCCTCCGCTAGTGCCGGTCCTAGTGTTGTATGAGATCTAGCGACGTAGGCCAACTTCTTGACGCGTCTCATGCATGGAGGGAACTCCGGAAATATTTTAATAATGCGGAACAAAAAATACTTTGCCACATACTACTCGGCAACGGCCTTGCCATAGTGGATACATCGGTTCCCGTCAGATCACCGAAGTTAAGCGCTGTCGGGCGTGGTCGGCACTTGGATGGGTGCCCATCCAGGTCGCCATGCGCTGTTGCCATTTTTTGGAGTGCACTCAGCGTCGTGATGCCAATTGAGGAGCTACTCGACCGAATAGTAGCGGCTTTGGTCAAGGATACCATCAAGAGCAGTGTGCTGACCCCACGCCTCTCGTAACCGCATCCTCCCCTGAGGATGACACGGCGGTCGGATGGTCCCAGTAGGCCACTCGTGGCCTGAAGACAGAGTGCTTTTCACATACTACTCAGTAGATGTAGATTATCCATCACGCAGCTAAACGAAGTAACACGCTAGTTTTTTCACCATCTAATTCACTTACAAAATAACTCACTGGACAAACCCTTTTATACAAGTAGAACTATAATTTGTATATTTTAGTATGAATACTACACATTTTTCTTTAATAATAGGTAGGTAACATATAGGCAGATAGAAACACTACAAACATGGTAAAATATGGATAGAAAGAGAAATTTAAAATTGAAGAAAATTAGTACAAAAATATCGCAACCAAAGATTGTAGTTTTTCAACCAATCCAGTGATGCGGGTGTAAGATCATAGATCCCTTTCAGTGAATCTGCAAAGCAGAGTATTAGAGCATTAGAAGGCTATGTGGAAAACTGTTTCTTATTTGACTTCACACCTTCCACATGAAGGATTTTCGGTCATTCTCTATTGAAACAGTAATTTACTGCATATTCCCTGTCCAGTGCGGTCTGCGGAAGTTGGACCATACCCTTCTACTTTGTTCGAAATCGGTGACTGATTGTCGGGTCTTTTATGAGGTTACAGTTTCCGACTTCTTCTCTCTATTGTGATCGCCAGTGCTTCTCTGTACTATAAAGTTCTGTTGCTGTACCCACTTCGGTGTTTCTTGATTTCAGTCTTAATTACATATATTCGTTGGTAAGTTGGACAGAATCAGCGTGAATATATAATGCTGGCTAATTAAACCATCTCTGAAGCTGAGATTTTTAGAGCAGCAAGACATCTAGTCTGGGGTGATGCTATGTTGCTCAGAACGGGTAGCGACTGAGTTGTCCAGATCGTCCCCGTAGCGAATTTCATTGTTTAGTAGAGTTGTACGTCAACAAGACTTGTATGGTGGCTATTGATCCAAAAAGGATCGCAGTACTCAGTAGCAGAATAAACCAAAGAGATGCTGCTGCTTCTCAGAGTGTTGGTATCAGCTCCCCAAGATGTATTTGCTAATTTCTGGATTGTGTTTGCTCTTGTTTTTATTAGCTGAGACATTTTCGAGAAGTTGTTTGTAGGGCAAAGTCTTTGGCTTGTTGAAAGTGGGCCTGATGGTTATTTACATGGTGACATGGTGACATGGTGACATGGTGACATGGTGCACACTCTTTATTCAACATGTAAACGTCACTGTAGATATTCGGATTTAGGTTATGACATGTTAGATATGACTGCCATTATTGGCGATGATGTAGCGCAGACGAATAGCGAGTACTCCGTGACCCGCTGAAGTGTCGGAACATCGACGCTGTCGATGACCTCCTGAATGGCTGTTTTCAGCTCAACAATGGTTTTGGGGTTATTGCTGTACACCTTGTCTTTAATACTGCCCCACAAAAAGGAGTCACATGTGTTCAGATCCGGAGAAAATGGCGGCCAATCGAGGCCAATGCCAGTGACCTCTGGGTATCCAGAGCCAGAATGCGGTTCCCAGAGTGCTCCTCCATGACATAAAACACTCTCCTGCTTGGAGCTCGTGTCGAAATCAGGATAATGGGAGTGAAATCATCTTCCAAAACCGTCATGTACCGTTCGGTAGTCACCGTGCCATGAAGGAATATCGTACCGATTATTCCGTGACTGGACATTGCACATCCCACAGTCACCCATCGAGGGTCAAGAAACTTCTCGATCGCGCAGTGCTGATCCGGAGTCCTCCAAATACGCCAGTTTTGCTTATTGAAGAACCCATCAGAACGAAAGTAAGCTTCGTCGCTGAACCAAACGTTGCATGCGCGTACTGTTTCCCATCATGTCTTGTAGCCAACCGTGCAGTTTGAACGTCCTAACGCAAACTGTTCAGAAGTTATGACGAATT
Organism: Schistocerca cancellata; assembly: GCF_023864275.1. Classification (NCBI taxonomy): domain Eukaryota; kingdom Metazoa; phylum Arthropoda; class Insecta; order Orthoptera; family Acrididae; genus Schistocerca; species Schistocerca cancellata. The sequence goes on from NC_064628.1 coordinate 804,441,224, forward strand.
TATTTCATATAGTTTAATAATTGTCACCCTGTAGATGGAAGCCTGAAAGTCCTGTTTCATTCGCATTTGGCCTAAGTCCTCATTTTTAAAAATATTCAGTTATTGTTTTGTCTCGAGTGAGTGTGTACTTTGTTTGGGCTAAGTTCGCGCTTTGTGTCGCTATGGCTATATCATCTGTATATATGATCTTTCGAGACGTTGTGGATGAGACATCCGACGTGTGGATGTTGAACAAAGAGGGGCCAGATCATAACCGTGAGGAAGACCGTTCTGCAAGCTTCGCAATTTGCATTACCTTCCGTATAACATTGCTTGAAAGGTTCTGCTGCTAAGTTTTTTAATCATAAGCCGGAAAAAAGCTTTGGAGAGTGGGGTGGTGAACGCCTTGTTCCACTACTCACGTTTGCCGTAAATGTATTTATTCTGCACAAATAAGTAAATAAACAAGTGACAAAAACGAAATCCTATTACAGTGCCTATTAGCCGGCGATCGCAATAATGGCGTTTGCATATCTGTTCCACTCGAACACCGGTCACGGACGTAGTACACTCCTCGGAAACGAGCGCATAGTCTGACCACGTGAGCGAGGATGAACGTGTGTCCGAAGCGAGAGAAATTTCTTCGCAATCGCGAGGTACCGTGTATTTCGCGTACGCAATAGAAACGAACGGAGAGCGCCAAACAAACTTCCGTACGCATCGGTAGGGTATCGCGTTAAGCTCGACCCATGTGGTCCGCTGCTTGCAGAAACGGAATCCAGATAATGCGTCTGCGCTGTACGGTGGCACAGCTCGCACTGGTGTCGCTTTTTGCTGACCCGCGACCGCGGGAGCCACACGTTGCCAGAGTTTTGCCTGTCGCTAGTAAGCGCGCTGACTGATACCTGTCGCAACGAAGTTGAGCCGGCCGTCAGCGGCTCTGGTGCTGTCTCGCATATGCGCGGCACGGCTGCCACAATACCACCAATCTCATTAACTTGTTAGTGACGGGTTTCCAAGTGGGTGAATCTTGTTGTGTGAACGGAAATAACCGGCTAGGGCGATCTCTGTCTAGCCGATATTGCCGAGATAACTACGAATTGTAGTAATTACTTGAGCCCACTTGTCATTAAATTGTCGAAGTCCGATTGCTCACTGCGAATAAAACTGCCGCTCTTACAATATTCCAAACTTCTGCGGTTGCGAAAATACGAAGCCAATTTCGAGATTGAGAGAGCAATATTTTGGATTTTGTAAAACTTCAACCTGTAGGCTTGTCAGTTTAAGAATCTTATTTTGGAACTGAAGCAACTACATTGCACTGCACGCGCTGTTTACTCAGTTTCGTCGTATTTCATACTGTTGGAGTTCCAACATTTTAATTCAGGGTTTAATTTTCAGTTTTCGCTACAGTAAGTGATAGTCACTAGAATACTCTAATTCTGAAGGTGACAGGGGTAAAATACAGGGAGCGAAAGGCTATTTACAATTTGTACAGTAACCAGATGGCAGTTACAAGAGTCGAGAGGCATGAAAGGGAAAGCAGTTGTTGAGAAGGGAGGGGGACAGGTTTGTAGCCTCTCCCCGATGTAGTAGATGCGTTTTGCTATTTGGGGAGCAAAATAACTGATGATGGTCGAAGTAGAGAGGATATAAAATGTAGACGGGCTATCGCAAGAAAAGCGTTTGTGACAAAGAGAAATTTGTTAACATCGAGTATAGATTTAAGTGTCAGGAACTCTTTTCTGAAAGTATTTGTTTGGAGTGTCTCCATGTATGGAAGTGAAACATGGCCGATAAATGGTTTAGACAAAAAGAGAGTGCTACAGAAGAATGCTGAAGACTAGGTGGGGAGATCATGTAATTATCAGTAGAAGAAGGCATCGGTTGGTCGGGCATAATCTGAGGCATCAAGGGAACACCAATTTAGTATTGGAGGGAAGCGTGGAGGGTAAAAATCGTGGAGACCAAGTGATGAATACACTTAGCAGATTCAGAAGGATTTAGGTTGCAGTAATTACTCAGAGATGAAGAGGTTTGCACGGGATAGAATGGCGTGGAGATCCGTATCATACCAGTCTCTGGACTGAAGACCACAACAACAACAAGTGGTAGTGCTTTCAGAACTGCCTGTTTTGAGACGTAAATTATGGTCGTCGCAGATCGAAAAGAACGAATTCTCGATATCGGACCACAGCAATTTTTCCTTTATATACACTCCTGGAAATGGAAAAAAGAACACATTGACACCGGTGTGTCAGACCCACCATACTTGCTCCGGACACTGCGAGAGGGCTGTACAAGCAATGATCACACGCACGGCTCAGCGGACACACCAGGAACCGCGGTGTTGGCCGTCGAATGGCGCTAGCCGCGCAGCATTTGTGCACCGCCGCCGTCAGTGTCAGCCAGTTTGCCGTGGCATACGGAGCTCCATCGCAGTCTTTAACACTGGTAGCATGCCGCGACAGCGTGGACGTGAACCGTATGTGCAGTTGACGGACTTTGAGCGAGGGCGTATAGTGGGCATGCGGGAGGCCGGGTGGACGTACCGCCGAATTGCTCAACACGTGGGGCGTGAGGTCTCCACAGTACATCGATGTTGTCGCCAGTGGTCGGCGGAAGGTGCACGCGCCCGTCGACCTGGGACCGGACCGCAGCGACGCACGGATGCACGCCAAGACCGTAGGATCCTACGCAGTGCCGTAGGGGACCGCACCGCCACTTCCCAGCAAATTAAGGACACTGTTGCTCCTGGGGTATAGGCGAGGACCATTCGCAACCGTCTCCATGAAGCTGGGCTACGGTCCCGCACACCGTTAGGCCGTCTTCCGCTCACGCCCCAACAACGTGCAGCTCGCCTCCAGTGGTGTCGCGACAGGCGTGAATGGAGGGACGAATGGAGACGTGTCGTCTTCAGCGATGAGAGTCGCTTCTACCTTGGTGCCAATGATGGTCGTATGTGTGTTTGGCGCCGTGCAGGTGAGCGCCACAATCAGGACTGCATACGACCGAGGCACACAGGGCCAACACCCGGCATCATGGTGTGGGGAGCGATCTCCTACACTGGCCGTACACCACTGGTGATCGTCGAGGGGACACTGAATAGTGCACGGTACATCCAAACCGTCATCGAACCCATCGTTCTACCATTCCTAGGCCGGCAAGGGAACTTGCTGTTCCAACAGGACAATGCACGTCCGCATGTATCCCGTGCCACCCAACGTGCTCTAGAAGGTGTAAGTCAACTACCCTGGCCAGCAAGATCTCCGGATCTGTCCCCCATTGAGCATGTTTGAGACTGGATGAAGCGTCGTCTCACGCGGTCTGCACGTCCAGCACGAACGCTGGTCCAACTGAGGCGCCAGGTGGAAATGGCATGGCAAGCCGTTCCACAGGACTACATCCAGCATCTCTACGATCGTCTCCATGGGAGAATAGCAGCCTGCATTGCTGCGAAAGGTGGATATACACTGTACTAGTGCCGACATTGTGCATGCTCTGTTGCCTGTGTCTATGTGCCTGTGGTTCTGTCAGTGTGATCATGTGATGTATCTGACCCCAGGAATGTGTCAATAAAGTTTCCCCTTCCTGGGACAATGAATTCACGGTGTTCTTATTTCAATTTCCAGGAGTATAGTATGGACGCATGAAGTACACTGGCGATTTATACATTTTTTTCAACAAATAAAGCATTTATATGTAAAGTCACTCGCTGTTCTACACTGAGGGAAAAAATCGCAACATCAAGAAATAAATTAATGTAATGTAATGAAATTTTGGGAACACATTCGTCTAGGTAGCACATTTAAATGGCTCTGAGCACTATGGTACTTAACATCTAAGGCCATCAGTCCCCTAGAACTTAGAACTACTTAAACCTAACTAACCTAAGGACATCACACAACACCCAGTCATCACGAGGCAGAGAAAATCCCTGACCCCGCCGGGAATCGAACCCGGGAGCACATTTAAAGTGAGCAACGTTGTAAAATCGCAGGTTACTGTAAATGCAAGAAAAGCCATTGCAAATGTAAAATATTGGTACACTAATAACCGGTGAAACTGCCGGAATGTTGCTTGCAAGCATGCAAAGGTGCATGCATGCTATGGTACAGGTGCCGGATGTCAGTTTGTGGGATGGAGTTCCAGTGCTGCTGTAGTTGGTCGGTGGTTAATGCTGCTGTGTGGATGACGCTGGAGTTGTTCAAAGATGTCCCATACGTGCTCGATTGGAGACAGAACTGGTGATCGAGCAGGCTAAGGCAACATAGCAACACGTTGGGTTACAACAGCGGTTCCTAGCCGAGCGTTATTCTTTTGGAAAACAGCCCACGGAATACTGTTGATAAATGGCAGCACAACAGGTGGAATCACAGTCACGTTGCGTAGGATAACCACGAGAGTGTTCCTATTCTCATACGAAACCTCACTCCAGACCATAACTCAGGGAGCAGGTCCAGTGTGTCAAGCAGGCAGACAGGTTGGTTGCAGGCGTTCAACTGGTCTCCTTCGAACCAAAACACGGCCATCACCGGCATCGACGGAGATCCGGCTTCGCCGGCCCCTGGTGGCCGAGCGGTTCTAGGCGCTTCAGTCTGGAACCGCGCGACCGCTGCAGTTGCAGGTTCGAATCCTGCCTCGGGCATGGATGTGTATGATGTCCTTAGGTTAGTTAGGTTTAAGTAGTTCTAAGTTCTAGAGGACTGATGACCTCAGAAGTTAAGTCCCATAGTGCTCAGAGCCATTTGAACCATTTTTTGAGAACCGGCTTCTATCAGAATACGCAACAGATCTCCATTCCGCCCTCCAATGAACCCTTGCTGGCTGTCACTGAAGCCGCCAGGGTGTGGTTTGGGTTCAATGGAATGCACGCTACAGCTGGCCGCTGTGGCCGAGCAGCTCTAGGCGTTTCAGCCCGGAACCGCGCTGCTGCTACTGTCGCAGGTTCGAATCCTGCCTCGGGCATGGATGTGTGTGATGTCCTTAGGTTAGTTAGGTTTAAGTAGTTCTAAGTTGTAGGGGACTGATGACCTCAGATGTTAAGTCCCATAGTGCTCAGAGCCATTTGAAACATTTTTTACAAATCGGTTACTTCAAGGACACCTCGGAGCCACGCCCTGTAGTGTGCATTCAAAAGAATGTTCAAATGGCTCTAAGCACTATGGAACTTAGCATCTGAGGTAATCAGTCCCCTTGACTTAGAACTAGCACTAAGGAACTTAACATCTGAGATCATCAGTCCCCTAGACTTAGAACTACGTAAACCTAACTAACGTAAGGACATCACACACATCCATGCCCGAGGCAGGATTCGAACCTGCGACCGTAGCGGTCGCGCGGTTCCAGACTTAAGCGCCTAGAACCGCTCGTCCACCACGGCCGGCCACCGATTTGTAACAGTACGTTGTGTCACTGTGGTGCCAACTGCTACTCAGAGGGCTGTTGCAGATGGAGTACGATGCGTCACAGCCATACGCCGAACACGATTGTCTTCCCTCTCGGTAGTGCCGCGCTGGCCATCAGGAGCGCAGTCTTCTCGTTACCGTACACTCCTGTGACCACAGTGTACAGCGGCTACATTCCTGCCAAGTCTTTCTACAAGGAACATCCAGCTTCTTGTAGCCCTATTACACTACCTCGTTGAAACTCAGTGAGCTGTTGATAATGGCGTCTTCACCATCTTAAAGGCATTCTTGACTAACATCAGCATACTACGTCCAATTTCAATGGTAACTAACGCTCACTACCGTTACAGCACATATTTAAAGTAAACCTGATATGCATCCATCCTCATAATGGCGCTACTAGCGCCGCTCTTATGTGACTGGCGCGAAACTGGAATAGACATCATCTTCTAGATGATAGCTTGCATTTATCGCGAATCTCTTGCTCAACGTAAAGCCCCGAGCGACTGGAAAAAAGCGCAGATAACGCCTGTATATAAGAAGGGTAGAAGGACGGATCCTCAAAATTACAGACCAATATCCTTAACATCGGTTTGTTGCAGGATTCTCGAACATATTCTCAGTTCGAATATAATGAATTTCCTTGAGACAGAGAAGTTGCTGTCCATTCATAAGCACGGCTTTAGAAAGCATCGCTCCTGCGAAACGCAACTCGCCCTTTTTTCACATGATATCTTGCGAACCATGGATGAAGGGTATCAGACGGATGCCATATTCCTAGACTTCCGGAAAGCGTTTGACTCGGTGCCCCACTGCAGACTCCTAGCTAAGGTACGAGCATATGGTATTGGTTCCCAAATATGTGAGTGGCTCGAAGACTTCTTAAGTAATAGAACCCAGTACGTTGTCCTCGATGGTGAGTGTTCATCGGAGGTGACGGTATCATCTGGAGTGCCCCAGGGAAGTGTGGTAGGTCCGCTGTTGTTTTCTATCTGCAAAAAAATGGTTCAAATGGCTCTGAGCACTATGGGACTCAACATCTTAGGTCATAAGTCCCCTAGAACTTAGAACTACTTAAACCTAACTAACCTAAGGACATCACACACACCCATGCCCGAGGCAGGATTCGAACGTGCGACCGTAGCAGTCCCGCGGTTCCGGACTGCAGCGCCAGATTCTATCTGCATAAATGATCTTTTGGATAGGGTCGATGGCAATGTGCGGCTGTCTGCTGATGATGCCGTGGTGTACGGAAAGGTGTCGTCGTTGAGTGACTCTAGGAGGATACAAGATGACTTGGACAGGATTTGTGATTGGTGTAAAGAATGGCAGCTAATGTAAATTAATGCAGATGAATAGGAAAAAGAATCCCGTAATGTCTGAATACTCCATTAGTAGTGTAGCGCTTGACACAGTCACGTCGATTAAATATTTGGGAATAACATTGCAGAGCGATATGAAGTGGGACAATCATGTAATGACAGTTGTGGGGAAGGCGGATAGTCGTCTTCGGTTCATTGGTAGAATTTTGGGAATATGTGGTTCATCTGTAAAAGAGACCGCTTATAAAACACTAATACGACCCATTCTTGGATACTGCTCGAGGGTTTGGGATCCCTATCAGGTCTGATTGAGGGAGGACATGGAAGCAATTCAGAGGCGGGCTGCTAGATTTGTTACTGGTAGGTTTGATCATCGCGCGAATGTTACGGAAATGCTTCAGGAACTCGGGTGGGAGTCTCTAGAGGAAAGGAGGCGTTCTTTTCGTGAGTCGCTACTGAGGAAATTTAGAGAACCAGCATTTGAGGCTGACTGCAGTACAATTTTACTGCCACCAACTTATATTTCGCGGAAAGACCACAAAGATAAGAGAGATTATGGCTCGTACAGAGGCATATAGGCAGTCATTTTTCTCTCGTTCTGTTTGGGAGTGGAACAGGGAGAGAAGATGCTAGCTGTGGTACGAGGTACACTCGGCCACGCACCGTATGGTGGATTGCGGAGTATGTATGTAGATGTAGATGTAGTAACAAACCTGCACACTTCAGTGCAACTCCCACAACTCCTTCTTGGTGTTCGGATTTCTTTTACGTCAGTTCATTAATTCCCATACCGGAGGCCTCGTACCACGCGGAAACGCGGGGCGCAGAACAGCGTAAATCGGCTCGGAGCGACTCAGAATGGAGCCCAAAGTTCGCAGGTGTGCAGCAGAGTGTGTGAGTGTATCTACATCTACATCTACATCTACATGGATACTCTGCAAATCACATTTAAGTGCCTGGCAGAGGGTTCACCGAACCACATTCACAATTCTCTATTATTCCAATCTCGTATAGCGCACGTGTAAGTAGGCTGTTTATGTTTTCTTTATGTAAGTTTGCTGTTTATGTTTTTTATTGGCAACGTTACATAGCACTCTCTATATGAAAAGTTTGAATTGTTGTCTGCCATTGTTGTCATGAACTGCTATAGCTGGATGCGAAGAGGGTGTCGCATTAGCGATGAAAGGCACACCCTAATGGCTTGTTCTCCAGGTGTTTGACACAGCTGTGTCCCGACGACACACGTGCAGGTGGTCAATTAACTTTCTTACGGAAATATTTACGACAGCAGTTTCCGCTACAGTGACAGTCTCATAGGTCAAGAATTTGCGTTACAAATCTGTAGAAACAAAATCTTATGAATATAACATTCTCCAAAAAAGTTTCGCCGCCATTGTGATACATTCACGCATTTACACGCACATTTCATAGCTCTTAAAGTACGATTCTCGGTTTCCAACATCCTTTTTCACAAGTCAAGAGTCCTTAACTTCTTTCATTATTCATATACATATAAACACGTAATCACATTCCTCATATATGGTAGCATCATCTTATTGACATAAACATACCTCAACAGCATAATACACATCGTCGTCGTAAAAATAACATCATAACACCTCAGTCAAATCTCAAAAAAGTCGTAGCTTTCTGCAATAATTTCAGAATCTAAAAAAATTCTCTGCTCATGTCAAAAGTGTCATCTACCTCAAACGTTCTTTAAAAATCATGATCCCATACCAAATACATCATTCAAAGCTCTCATAGTATCACAATGGTACCAAAAAAATATGAACGTTCACACAGTACAGACAAAAATACAATTTCGTAAACGTGAAGTTATCCAACGGTGTAATCACGTAAACATCTGTCACTGACGTAATAAAAAAGTTTGTCTATCTCAGTTAAATGATCAGATAGCTGTGTAATTTATGTGTTAGAGAAATATGGTACCGATGTGTAAAGTTGTATAAGCAAATACCATATTAGCTAGGGCTCCTTGTGCTTGCCAAACACATGGTACACAAAGTAGGCGTGTACCCCCCTGAGGTTTATTGTAATTGTACCCTCAGGTATTATAGCTTACAGCAATGGAATGAAATGTATCACGAAAAACTTTCTTTGTAATTCAAAAATCTCTAAAAATAAATGTTTTAAGTACAAAATTAATCACTCAAATACATGTCCTGTAGCGCTAAATGTGCGTCTTGCTGTAAGATAATCTCTGGGAAGTGTCGTAGTTATTGTCCTCCGAAAGCTAAGTTCTGCAGAAGTCAATGTACTTACCTCATGATAAACAAAAGTGAAATGCTTTGCGTATAGATAACTTAGTTATTATGCTTATTGTTGCGATGAAGAAATTACTGTGCTGTAAAGTATTGTTGTGCTACGGAAAAGGCTGTCTCCTTGTAGCAATAGCACAAAAGTCACCACTAAAACATGTCTCACTTTATAGAAGAATTCAGAAAAAACTGTGCAGATATAAAACAGATACACCGCAAAAGCAACATTGTAAATTGTCACGCATTAGCAGCGTCGTGATAAAATCGTGTAGCTGTCACATAAACTAACCACTGTGTCATCTGGCATTTCACAGAAAGCACCTCAAATCCAGAATCCACTCTCAAGCAAACCAAAATGTTGCATGAAAATTTCATTAGCAGTGCTGGTATGTTCTAAGTATGTGAGCCGTATATTCGTTACGTAATCGTGCAACTAACAAGGAGGAATGTATAAATAACAACAGTGTGTCGTCTGTTGCAATAACAATGCATTCGCAATAACTTGTCTAAGTTACCTATGTTCTTGACTGGATGGTTAGTTAGCTTTAAAACATAGTTGCATGTTAACAGTTTCTCAGTGTGACAAATTGTACAAGTAGCGTGAAGTGAAAATTGCAAAGACTAAGTTAAAAAGCAGATTATCTGTCAATAAATGGTTTTACATGAGAAATGTGGTGTAAACCTTTACTCTTCCTAATACGCAGAGTTTCAACTTGAATGCAATTATCATGCGGTATTCGTCCGTAAAGAATACGGGAATTTTGCTCAAGGTTAGCGTCAATGTTATTTTTCTCGGAGCCAGCCGGCGCACGCGGCTGCCTGCGGTGTGAGTCATTGTCTGTTTCTTTGTTGGCGCGCGCCGTTACTGGGATTAGGAGACCTAACTTCTACAAATTCGCCTTGCCGAGAGGGCCCAGCTCTAGCTTAAGACGGGGTAGACTATATAAGAAACTGACTATGGAGAATAGGTAAAGAATGCATTGCGAAGAAAGATTTGGGCCCAAATGAGTATGGTACAATCAGAAATAATTATTTTGAAAGAAATATGAATAGAATACAGGAACGAGGTATAGGTAGGATTTTCTTGTAAATAAATGATGAGGTAAGCAATATGTGAACATATAAATACAGAAAGCATGCTTGGATAGGATTTTTTTGGTGGAAACAAATGTTGAAATAAGACGAAAGATCTATCGAATGAAGTTGTGGGGTGGACTGCAGTACCAAATGTTACACTGAAAACAAACCCTGTACTTTCCTTTTGGTGTTATCCCACTATGTGTTTGTGTACCCTTGTGTATTAGTGTTTTCCTGTCTCTAGGTGTTTAGCTAATGAGAGCTATGTTGTAGAATTTTTCTAATACTCTGTTATTTTCTTTGTAAAGATGCTTAGACATTATTTATTCTGTTTTAATGCTCATGTGTGAAGTTGATGTTTCAAAAGTGATTCTGACCTTTTATTTTTGTACTCATGTCATAATTCCTGTAACACTGATGTATATGTTTATTTCTATTCTTTTGTAAAGCCCCTATTACTACAAATGTTATCTGTATTGTTATGTTTTTAATGATGTATTTTGTACCTTTGTAATTGTATTCTTACGTCATAAAATTGTAATTGACACCAGTTCATCATATTATTAACTTGTAAGCATTCATTTCACTGCACACTTTTCTGTTGGTCATACTATATGGACACTATGTGAGAAGTTGGGACTGTTAGTGTTTGCACGTGTGTTACTAATTCAGCAAGGGACTGGATAACAGCATTGCTGGTTCTAAGGACAATTCCAAAAACTTTGTGAGTGCACAAGTGGTGGTTATGGACTTGCTCTATTATCCGCAAGACTCTTCAATGGTGATTGTGCACCTGCACAGTCGCAACAGATGGCTGCTGGCCATCTCTACAAGGACTACAGAGGGTCTGCACCTTCGATGGCCCACCAATATAATTATTTCTACAAGGACTACAGTGGGTCTGCACCTCTGGTGGCCCACCAATACTCTCTACCAGGACTGCAGTGGGTCTGCTCTGTGATGACCTACCTACCAATCTTCATCAACTTCGACTGACTCTGCTGTGGGTTTGCTCCATTGTGGCGCATTACCTCTCAGCATGTCAAGAGTCAGCACTGTCTTTCTGTTAGAAGGACAACACTACTTCTTCAAGACTGCATGGACATCCACTACTTCCGTGTGCATTGTCTTTTATTGCTCAGACTTTGATAAAAGAAACGGCAGTTTTACTGTGGTGAATGATCTTTATTGACTGTGAGAAAATTTTAGCTTTTGACCAACATTGTATTAATCAGTGTGTGCATTTGATATCTTTGTTATTGTAATTATGAAAAATTTTTCAAATCTGTATTGGCCAGTGCCCAACACCATTTGTAAAATTTTTTGTGGGGAGCATGGGGGCTATGTAAGTAGGCTGTTTATGTTTTCTTTATGTAAGTTTGCTGTTTATGTTTTTTATTGGCAACATTACGTAGCACTTTGTATGAAAATCACTGGCTGTGCTGTGTGCAGTATGTGGCTAGTTTGCATTGTTGTCTGCCATTGTTGTCATGAACTGCTATAGCTGGATGCGAACAGCGCAAAGCGCTGGGCAGTTGGAGGGGAGCCGCCAGCAGTGGTGGATGTGAGGACAGAGATGGCGGAGTTTGAAATTTGTAAAAATTGATGTCATGAGCTGCTGTATATATTATGACTATTGATGACTATTAAGGTAAATACAGTGTTTGTTCTCTATTAATATCTTTCATTTGCTAACTATCCCTATCAGTAGTTAGTGCCTTCAGTAGTTTGTATCTTTTATTTAGCTGGCAGTAGTGGCACTCGCTGTATTGCAGTAGTTCGAGCAACGAAGATTTTTGTGAGGTAAGTGATTTGTGAAAGGTATAGTTTAATGTTTGTCAGGGCCATTCTTTTGCAGGGATTTTTGATAGTCAGATTGCGTTGCGCTAAAAACATTGTGTGTGTCAGGTTAAGCACAGGCTTGTATAATTGTTCTAAGTGGACGTTTCACATGGAAAATTGATCAAAGGGGACGTTTCATATTTTTCGTGATACATTTCATTCCATAGCTGTAATCTGTAACACCTGAGGGTGTAATTACAATAAACCTCAGGGGGGTACACGCCTACTTTGTGTACCATGTGTTTGGCAAGCACAAGGAGCCCTAGCTAATATGGTATTTGCTTATACAACTTTACACATCGGTACCATATTTCTCTAACACATAAATTACACACCTATCTGATCATTTAACAGAGAAACAAACATCCTTTTACTACGTCAGTGACACATGTTTACGCAATTACAGAGTTGGATTACTTCACACTTAAGAAATTGTACTTTGTCTGTACCTTTTGCACTGTTCATATTTTTTTGGTACCATTGTGATACTATGAGAGCTTTGAATGATGTATTTTGGTATGAGATCATAATTTTTAAAGTACGTTTGAGGTAGATGACACTACTGAAATGAGCAGAGAATTTTCTTTAGGTTTTGAAATTATTGCAGGAAGCTACGACGTTTTTGACATTTGACTGAGGTGTTATGATGTTATTTTTACGACGACGATGTGTATTATGCTGTTGAGGTATGTTTATGTCAATAAAATTCTTGACCTGTGAAATGTTTTTATAAGAGACTGTCACTGTAGCAGAAACTACAGTCGTAAATATTTCCGTAAGAAAGTTAAGTGACCACCTGCACATAATGTGACGTGGGCACCCAGGTGTGTCAGACACCTGGAGAACAAGCCTTTTCAGACGCTCAGGTAGAAAAGAAAGCCATTAGGGTGTGCCAGAGGCACAGGTGGAAGAGAAGGACAAAGAGAGGCCTACACCCCTGTTAATGACATTTCCTTGTAGAGGGCATCGCTAATGCGACACGCTCGCTACTTGAAAACATATGATTTTTGTAATGCGTTGTGGGCACACAGCTGTGTCAAACACCTGGAGAACAAGCCATTAGGGCGTGCCTTTCATCGCTAATGCGACACCCTCGTTACGTAAAAACATATGATTACTCGCACTTTGTGCTAATTATTGAAATGCTTATGAATTGACAAGAAATATTTTTACATCTGCACACCTGATTATGACAAGAGTCTTTGTACGAGAGTTGAGAGCAATTAACTTATGAAATGAAATGTCACATGACTACTGAATGATATTTTTATGCTTTGGTTTGTGTAATTGCTTATTTCATTTGATATCTGGTTTCCAGCTGTGTTGCAGCATTGCTTTTATAAAATAAAATGCATTTGCTAATGTGAACTTTTTCTGTCAACAGATCTATTAAATGATAATTTTGTAATCCACATTCTTTAAAAAAAAAAAAGGAGCACTTGGAAAGGAAACAACAATAAGAAGTAACTCGTAACAGTAACACTTAATTTTCTTTTCAGGTACATGGTAATATTTTTTTACAATAAGTTTTTGTGATGCATCACTCTAATGTTAAGATGTGACATAGGTATTAGACATGGCCATTTTAGTGTAATATTTTTTCTGCTTGCGCTATGTCAGGTTTAGGTATAAGTTGCTGCTGTTTGTCAGGCATAGTGTTACTGAATTTGACTTTGTGTTACTCTTCTAAGCTAGTTTTTCTTGTTTCCTGCATTGCCTTATATTAGTTGTAATATTGCACTTGCTTTGCTAATTTATGCTGCTAGCTTTGCCAATTTGCATTTTTTGTCATTTCTGTTTGTGTTGATTTGTTGTGATGCTGCATTGCCTCGTCCCTTGGTATATATATCTGAGCTCAGTAGATTTAAGTTAGCTTAAGAGGGGGTAGACTATATAAGAAACTGACTATGGAGAATAGGTAAAGTATGCATTGCAAGGTTACATGAAAAAAGATTTGGGCCCAAATGAGTGTTGTACAATCAGAAATAATCATTTTGAAAGAAATATGAATAGAATACAGGAAGGAGGTATAGGTAGGATTTTCTTGGAAATAAATGATGAGGTAAGCAATGTGTGAACATATAAATACAAAAAGCATGCTTAGATAGGATTTTTTTTTTGGTGGAAGCAAAGGTTGAAATAAGACGAACGATCTATGGAATGAAGGGAGATCTCCAAGCAAAATACTGCAGTGAAAGAAACCCTGTCCTTTCCTCTTTGCTGCTTTTTCCCAATAGGTAATTGTGTGTTGTCCTTTCCTTTTTGTGTTATTCCGCTATATGTTTGTGTACCCTTCTGTATTTGTGTTTTCCTGTCTTTATGTGTTTAGCTGATGACAGCTATGTTGTAGAATTTTTCTAATACTCTGTTATTTACCTTGTAAAGATGTTTAGACATTATTTATTCTGTTTTAATGCTCATGTGTGAAGTTGACGTTTTAAAAGTGATTCTGATCTTTTATTTTTGTACTCATGTCATCATTCTTGTAACACTGATGTATATGTTTATTTCTATTCTGTTGTAAAGCCTGTACTACAAATGTTATCTGTATTGTTATGTTTTTAATGATGTATTTTGTACCTTTGTAATCGTATTCTTATGTTATAAAATTGTAATTGACAGCAGTTCATCAAGTAACTTGTAAGTTCCATTTCACTGCACACGTTTCTGTTGGTTATAGTATATGGACAATATGTGAGAAGTAGGGACTGTTAGTGTTTGCACGTGTGTTAATAATTCAGCAAGGGACTGGATAACAGCATTGCTGGTTCTAAGGACAATTCCAAAAACTTTGTGAGTGCACAAGTGGTGGTTATGGACTTGCTCTGTTATCCGCAAGACTCTTCAATGGTGATTGTGCACCTGCACAGTCGCAACAGATGGCTGCTGGCCATCTCTACAAGGACAACAGTGGGTCTGCTCCTCTGGTGGCCCACCAATACCATACTCTCTACCAGGACTACAGTGGGTCTGCTCTGTGATGACCTACCTACCAATCTTCTTCAAAACGTCGAATGACTCTGCTGTGGGTTTGCTCTGTTGTGGCCCATTACCTGTCAGCATGTCAAGAGTCAGCACTGTCTTTCCGTTGGAAGGACAACACTACTTCTTCAAGACTGCATGGAAATCCACTACTTCTATGTGCAATTTCTTTTACTAATGAGACTTTGTGAAAAACAAAAACTGTAATTACTATTATGATGAACAATCTGGACTGTCTTTATGGACTGTGAGAAAATTTTAGCTTTTGACCAACATTGTATCAATAAGTGTGTGCATTGGATATCTTTGTTAGTGTAATTATGAAAAATTTTATCAAATCATTATTGGCCACCGGCCAAAAACATTTTGTAAAATTTTTTGTGGGGAGCATGGGGGCTATGTAAGTAGGCTGTTTATGTTTTCTTTATGTAAGTTTGCTGTTTATGTTTTTTATTGGCAACGTTACATAGCACTCTCTATATGAAAAGTTTGAATTGTTGTCTGCCATTGTTGTCATGAACTGCTATAGCTGGATGCGAACAGCAGATAGCGTTGGGCAGTTGGAGGTGAGCCGCCAGCAGTGGTGGACGTGTGGAGAGAGATGGCGGAGTTTTGATAATCTGTAAGACTGAATGTCAATTATGAATATTAAGGTAAATACATTGTTTGTTCTCTATTAATATCTTTCATTTGCTAACTATCCCTATCAGTAGTTAGTACCTTCAGTAGTTTGAATCTTTTATTTAGCTGGCAGTAGTGGCGCTCGCTGTTTTGCAGTAGCTTGAGTAGCGAAGATTTTTGTGAGGTAAGTGATTTGTAAAAGGTATAGGTTAAAGTTAGTCAGGGCCATTGTTTTGTAGGGGTTATTGAAAGTCAGATTGCGTTGCGCTAAATAATATTGTGTGTCAGGTTAAGCACAGGCTTGTATAATTGTTCTAAGTGGACGTTTCACATGTAAAATTGTTTTAAGGGGACGTTTCACACGGAAAGAATGAACAGCGATATCTTGCCGTACGAGCTCTGATTTCCCTTATTTTATCGTGGTGATCCCTATGTAGGTCGGTGTCAACAAAATATTTTCTCATTCGGAGGAGAAAGTTGGTGATTGGAATTTCGTGAGAACATTCCGTCACAACGAAAAACGCCTTTCTTTTAATGATGTCCAGCCCAAATCCTGTATCATTTCTGTGACACTCTCTCCCATATTTCGCGATAATACAAAATGGGCTGCCCTTCTTTGAACTTTTTTGATGTACTCCGTCAGTCCTATCTGGTTAAGGATCCCATACCACGCAGCAGTATTCTAAAAAGAGGACGGACAAGCGTAGTAAGGCAGTCTCCTTAGTAGGTCTGTTACATTTTCTGCCAATAAAACGCAGTCTTTGGATAGCCTTCCCCACAACATTTCCTATGTGTTCCTTCCAACTTAAGTTGTTCGTAATTGTAGTACCTAGGTATTTAGTTGAATTTGCGGCTTTTAGATTAGACTGATTTATCGTGTCACCGAAGTTTAACGAGTTCCTTTAAACACTCATGCTGATGACCTCACACTTTTCGTCATTTAGGGTCAAGTGCCACTTTTCGCACCATTCAGATATCTTTTCTAAATCGTTTTGCAGTTTGTTTTGATCTTCTGATGACTTTATTAGTCGATAAACGACAGCGTCATCTGCAAACAACCGAAGACGGGTTCTCAGATTGTCTCCCAAATCGTTTATATAGATAAGGAACAGCAGAAGTCCTACAACACAACCTTGGGGAACGCCAGAAATCACTTCCATTTTACTCGATGACTTTCCGTCAATTACTACGAACTGTGACCTCTCTGACAGGAAATCACAAGTCCAGTCACATAACTGGGACGATATTCCATAAGCACGCAATTTCACTACGAGCCGCTTGTGTGGTACAGTGTCAATAGTGTGTGTGTGTGTGTGTGTGTGTGTGTGTGTGTGTGTGTGTTCACGCGCCTAAAAAAATGAAAAACGAGAAACGCCACGCCATCCAAACAGAGCAGCGCTTGAACGAACCATTTCCTTTGATGTACCGACACTGTGGAGCTCGTTCGTATTAGTGCAGGACGGCGCAATTTGACTTCCGCACGGACCGACCCGCGCTACGCTCCAACCTCTAACCTTGGTTTTGCTCTGCTGCTCGGTGTGACGCAGGGCGGCGCGGCCGGTGTGGACACGGCTTGTGGATTTCAACGATGTCCTGATGCCAAGCCGGTCCGGCTAGCCGTGCGGTCTAACGCACTGCTTCCCGGGCGGGAAGGCGTGCCCGTCCCCGGCACCAATCTGCCCGGCAGATTAGTGTCGAGGTACGGCGTGCCGGCCACTCTGTGGATGGTTTTTAAGGCGGTATTCCATCTGCCTCGGCAAATGCGGGCTGGTTCCCCTTATTCCGCCTCAGTTACACTATGTCGGTGATTGCTGCACAAACACTGTCTCAGCGTACAGGTACACCATAATTACTCTACCACGCAAACACTGGGATTACACCCGTCTGGAATGAGATGTTCCCGGGGGGAGGAGGGGGGGGGGGGGTCCACGGGCAGCCGAACCGCCAATAACCCTGGGTTCGGTGTGGGGCTGCGGTGGGATGAGTAATGCACTGCTATAATCTGTTGTGGGGTTGTGTACCACTGAGGGCTACGGCGGGGACGAAGCCTCTCCGTCGTTTCTAGATCCACAGTTCAATACATACATACATGCTGATGGCAAAGCAAAGAAAATAACTGTATTACACTACTGGCCATTAAAATTACTACACCAAGAAGAAATACAGATAATAAACGGGTATTCATTGGACAATTATATTACACTAGAGGTGATATCTGATTACATTTTCACGCAATTTGGGTGCATAGATCCTGAGAAATCAGTACCCAGAACAACCACCTCTGGCCGTAATAACAGCCTTGATACGCCTGGGCATTGAGTCAAACAGAGCTTGGATGGAGTCTACAGGTACAGCTGCCCATGCAGTTTCAACACGATACCACAGTTCACCAAGAGTAGTGACTGGCGTATTGTGACGAGCCAGTTGCTCGGCCACCATTGACCAAACGTTTTCAGTTGGTGAGAGGTCTGGAGAATGTGCTGGCCAGGGCAGCAGTCGAACATTTTCTGTATCCAGAAAGGTCCTTACAGGACCTGCAACATGCGGTCGTGTATTATCCTGCTGAAATGTAGGGTTTCGCAGGGATCGAATGAAGGGTAGAGCCACGGGTCGTAACACATCTAAAATGTAACGTCCACTGTTCAAAGTGCCGTCAGTGCGAACAAGATGTTACTGAGGCGTGTAACCAATGGCACCCCATACCATCACGCCGGGTGATACGCCAGTATGGCGATGACGAATACACGATTCCAATGTGCGTTCACTGCGATGTCGCCAAACACGGATGCGACCATCATGATGCTGTAAACAGAACCTGGATTCATCCGTAAAAATGACGTTTTGCCATTCGTACACGGAGGTTCGTCGTTGAGTACACCATCGCAGCGCTCCTGTCTGTGATGCAGCATCAAGGGTAACCGCAACCATGATCTCCGAGCTCATAATACATGCTGCTGCAAATGTCGTCGAACTGTTCGTGCAGATGGTTGTTGTCTTGCAAAAGTCCCCATCTGTTGACTCAGGGGTCTAGGCGTGGCTGCACGATCCGTTACAGCCATGCGGATAAGATGCCTGTCATCTCGACTGCTAGTGATACGAGGCCGTTGGGAGCCAGCACGGCGTTCCGTATTACCCTCCTGAATCCACCGATTCCATATTCTGCTAACAGTCATTGGATCTCGACCAACGCGAGCATCAATGTCGCGATACGATAAACCGCAATCGCGATAGGCTACAATCCGACCTTTATGAAAGTTGGAAACGTGATGGTACGCATTTCTCCTCCTTACACGAGGCTTCACAACAACGTTTCACCAGGCAACACCGGTCAACTGCTGTTTGTGTATGAGAAATCGTAGGAAACTTTCCTTATGTCAGCACGTTGTAGGTGTCGCCACCGGCGCCAACCTTGTGTGAATGCTCTGAAAAGCTGATCATTTGCATATACAGCATTTTCTTTCTGTCGGTTAAATTTCGCGTCCGTAGCACGACATCTTCGTGGTGTAGCAATTTTAATGGCCAGCAGTGTATAAAGTAAGTGTGTATGCATGTTTATGATTCTACGTCTGCATCTACGTAATTACTCTGCTATTCACAATAAAGTTCCTGGCAGAGGGTTCAATGAACCACCTTCATGCTGTCTCTCTACCGTTCCACTCTCGAATGGCACGCGGGAAAAACGAGCACTTAAAATTTTTCTCTGCGAGCCCTGATTTCTCTTATTTTATCGTGATGATCATTTCTCCCTATGTAGGTGGGTGCCAACAGAATGTTTTCGCAATCGGAGGAGAAAACTGGTGATTGAAATTTCATGAGAAGATCCCGTCGTAACGGAAAACGCCTTTGTTTTAATGATTGCCACTCCAATTCACGTTTCATGTCTGTAACACTATCTCCCCTATTTCGCGGTAATACAAAACGAGCTGTCCTTCTTTTTACTTTTCCGATGTCATCCGTCAGTCCCACCTGATGCGGATCCCACACCGCACAGCAATATCCAGAATAGGCCGGACAAGCGTAGTGTAAGCAGTCTCTTTAGTAGACCTGTTACACCTTCTAAGTGTTCTGCCAATAAATCGCTGTTTTTGGTTTGCTCTACCCACAATATTATCTATGTGACCGTTCCAAGTTAGGTTATTTGTAATTGTAACCCTAAGTATTTAGTTGAATTTACAGCCCTCAGATCTGTGTGACTTATCGCGTAATCGAAATTTAGCTGATCTCTTTTAGTACTCATGTGAATAAATACACACTTTTCTTTATTCAGGGTCAATTACCACTTTTCGCACGATACAGATGATTAAGTTTAGTTTTAATTTATTTGTGTTATGCTTTTTCTTTCATTTACGTCATAAAGATTTGTTGTAGCGTAGGCTTGTATTTGTTTTTTCTAACGGCGAAATAAATGGTTCAAATGGCTCTGAGCACTATGGGACTCAACTGCTGTGGTCATAAGTCCCCTAGAACTTAGAACTACTTAAACCTAACTAACCTAAGGACATCACACACATCCATGCCCGAGGCAGGATTCGAGCCTGCGACCGTAGCAGCAGCGCGGTTCCAGACTGTAGCGCCTTTAACCGCTCGGCCATTCCGGCCGGCTAACGGCGAAATAGGTCAACAAAAGTCACCCGCCTGTGCAACTCATTGTTGGAGGTGCTATTTCACATTCTATAGCGTACCTGTGCTTGTTGCCTGAGACCCATAGTTCTAGTCCCGATCGGAACTCATTGATATAATTCTGAACGTTTCGTGCGTTATCTAACTTCTGCCAGTGTATGCGATCTACCACGCAGTGAACAGTCGTTCAGAGCATACAGGTGTGAGTTTGTTTCTGTGTCTTGGAGGTGTGCTACGAATATGTACTGCATGTGAAGATAAACGTGTATGTAAGTACGCGCTTCCATGAAAATTGTCGCTCCGGCTCGTCATTTACATCAAAGCAAGCAATCGATACGACGCGCAGACCGGGAACGCAGGATAAGGTGGGCGGTGCGCAGTGACCAATTTTCGGCCAGAGCGCAGGGCGAGTTCATCCGTTAAGGCAGGAAGGGGAGGCCAATAACGTTTGCCGCCTTTCGGCCGGTCAGTCATGACAGAATCGAAGCGCACGTCCGGCAGTCTTTCTAAAACGATTTTACATAAGCTATTCTGTAAAAAAAAAACTTCATTTTTGCGCTACTTATAGCTTTATATGTCAGCTTCATAATGATATGCTCATCATTTCGTTAATGAACATAGTGATATTTCATGGAAACAAGTCGCTGCGCGAGATTCGAAAAAGTTTGCAGCGAAAAATAGGAGTCGCCCTGATTTTGAGTTTGGCGCATATTGCTTCGTATGAAATTTAGTTAACACACTGAATTTTTCCTTAGACTTGGGTGGAGGTCTTTAGTTGTCATCAGTCTCGAGAAAACTGATATGATGTAGCATGCTCATTTGCGATCGCGATCGCAAGCAACAAAACCAGAGCGAAATATCCGCAACATTGCTCATATTTCATAAACGGTTTCTACATCTACATCCATACTCCGCAAGCCACCTGATGGTGTGTGGCGGAGGGTACCTTGAGTACCTCTATCGGTTCTCCCTTCTATTTCGGTCTCGTCTTGTTCATGGAAAGAAAGATTGTCGGTATGCCTCTGTGTGGGCTCTAATCTCTCTGATTTTATCCTCATGGTCTCTTCGCGAGATATACGTAGGAGGGAGCAAATTACTGCTTGACTCCTCGGTGAAGGTATGTTCTCGAAACTTCAACAAAAGCCCGTACCGGGCTGCCGAGCGTCTCTGTTGCAGAGTCTTCCACGGGAGTTTGTCTATCATCTTCGTAACGCTTTCACGATTACTAAATGATCCTGTAACGAAGCGCGTTGCTCTCCGTTGGATCTTCTCTATCTCTTCTATTAACCCTATCTGGTACGGACCCCACACCGATGAGCAGTATTCAAGCAGTGGGCGAACAAGTGTACTGTAACCTACTTCCTTTGTTTTCGGACTGCATTTCCTTAGGATTCTTCCAACGAATCTCAGTCTGGCATCTGCTTTACCGACGATTAATTTTAAATGGTCATTCCATTTTAAATCACTCCTAATGCTTACTCCCAGATAATTTATGGAATTAACTGCTTCCAGTTGCTGACCTGCTATATTGTACCTAAATGATAAAGGATCTTTCTTTCTATGTATTCGCAGCACATTACACTTGTCTACATTGAGATTCAGTTGCCATTCCCTGCACCATGCGCCAATTCGTTGCACATCCTCCTGCATTTCAGTACAGTTTTCCATTGTTACATCCTCTCGATATACTACAGCATCATCCGCAAGAAGCCTCAGTGAACTTCCGATGTTATCCACAAGGTAATTTATATATATTCTGAATAGCAACGGTCCTGCGACATTCCCCTGAGGCACACCTGAAATCACTCTTATTTCGGAAGACTTCTCTCCATTGAGAATAACATGCTGCGTTCTGTTATCTAGTAGCTCTTCAATCCAGTCACACGATTGATCTGATTGTCCATTCTCTCTTAATTTGTTCATTAAACGACTGTGGGGAACTGTATCAAACGCTTTGCGGAAGTCAAGAAACACGGCATCTACCTGGGAACCCGTGTCTATGGCTCTCTGAGTCTCGTGGACGAATAGCGCGAGCTTGGCTTCACACGATCTTTTTCGAAACCCATGCTGATTCCTACAGAGTAGATTTCTAGTCTCCAGTAAAGTCATTATACTCGAACATAATATGTGTTCCATAATTCTACAACTGATCGACGTTAGAGATAATAGATCTATAGTTCTCCACACCTGTTTGACGTTGAGACACTGAAATAAGATTTTGGAAAATGGTAGCACACAAAGAGGAGAGTATTTTGCAATATGTTTAATATGCAAAACTTCATTATCTACTGTGTTATTCTACTAATTACAGACTTTTTTGATAAATAATGTAATTTTTAAGGACCGTAGCCAGCTGGTGAGACGAGAAATGCTATGGGCTTAGGAACAACGTAAGTTAAGACATTACACGTTTATTTTTGTACTGACGACGTACTTTTTCATAAGTTACTGACTTTACTTTTGCTCAGTTCCTCACTTAAGGAACTTAATAAACCGCTGTTTCAAAACTGTCTCGCAACTGCTTCTGCACAGCATGTTATTGAGATGACATTGTGTAAACACCACTATGTTTTGGCAAAAGAAGCAAATTTTAATATGGCAACAAGAGAAAAGTGTAGGATTTACTCAAAATTCGCCGCTTATGAAGCTTCTCTGAAATTTACAAATGGTAACAAACCAGGCAAAAAATAAATTGTTGCTTTTGTTGCATTTTCAGTTTTCATTCTTTTTAGAAAATAACCAAAGCAGAGGTGACAGATATTTTTGAATGCTCACCTTCTAAGTGTTGGCACTTGATATTTACATAAAATGTGAGCGCAGGCTTCAGTTCAGAATGCCACTTCCCCTCTAGCGATCGACATTTCCCCTACGGCGTCTGACCATAGCTCCCACCACTACCGCTCTACCCATTCGTGCGCTGTCGATTAGGCGTGTACCGGCTACGTTATTCTACGTGGACTGTACTGGGAGACCTCTACCAACACCGACTCAAAGGTGTTGCCTCTACCCGGGCCGGCCGTTGCTGGCCGAGCGGTTCTAGGCGCTTCAGTCTGGAACCGCGTGACCGCTACGGTCGCAGGTTCGAATCCTGCCTCGGGCGTGGATGTGTGTGATGTCCTTAGGTTAGTTCGGTGTAAGTAGTTCTAGGGGACTGATGACCTGAGATGTTAAGTCCCATAGTGCTCAGAGCCATTTGAGCCACCTCTACACGGATCCCTACTTTCCGCTTGTTACACTCCGCGCGGCGGCCACGATATTCCTCCCTTCCACCGCGCACCCCAGTTTGGTCAGAGAACGATAGAAACTGAACAGATTTTAGTTATACATTCTGCGAATGACATAACGTAATTCTGATTGACGTAGTTTATCTTGGAGCTAACTGAAAATGTAAGTGTTTCACTTCTGTTTCCCTGACTGGCGGCCCATACCTGACTGTGGTCTTACAGACATATTCATGTCAAAAGGATGTACGAGTAAATGTGATATGTGAAAATAAAATGCCATGTATGAGAGACACAGTGAAAAAGGTCGACTTTGTCTGATAATGCAACAAGGGACACGGGGGCGAGGAAAGGGGGCGTTTGAAATTTTCGCATGGAACAGCAAAATCCCTGGAGCTGACCCTGTGCAATACCATTTCCAGAAGACGAAAAATGATTGTCGGGATCTGATATTCGATGATGACTTTTCATGTAAAGTCTTGAATCTATTTTGGCAGCTCATTTACGTGTAGGTTTGCCAGTCGTCAGTTTTTTACGCTAATGGCTTCTGGAAATGGGTTGCCCTGATTTCCTGTTACATCAGCATGATGCCTGTTTCTCTTCAGTTAAATGTAAGAGGTGGGTAACCAAACGCAAACATGCAGTCCCATAACGACTAGACAGGATAATCAGAAAAAGATGAAAGAAAGCACTGGATGGTACACGGTGACATACAAACACAAACTCACCCATAAAATCACCAACATTTACAAAAGACAGGGAATAAACATAGCATACTCAACAGATACAAAAATACACCCCAAAACTGACAATAAACAGAGACATATATCAGAAAGCAGGTATATATCAACTACAGTGTAACGCTTGTGAGGGCACATATATAGGACAAACATGTAGAACATTTGATGTCAGATACAAAGAACACATGAGAGCCTGGAAATATGGGACAAACCAATCTAAATTTGCAGAACACCTAAGAGAAAACCACAAACCAACCACTAGACAAGATGACATGAAAATAATTGCAATCAACAATAAAAAACACCTTCTAACCATGCAAGAAAATGCCACATACAGAAAACCAATGCAGAAGGTAAAAATCCATGCAATTCATTATTTACACTAATAGATAAAATAACAGAATAACGCTCCCAAAAAGGATTAATATTATAATACTGTCCAATATAATAATAATAGCACCCAACATCTTTACACTCACTCATCCATGAACCCCTCCACAGAATATTGAAACGAAAAATCAAATCAGCTGTCACCAAAGTTAAAAAAAAAAAAACCTCGTCGGCTCTCTCTCTCTCTCGCCCATACACACACACGGTATAAACAATATGAATAGAAGTTAGTCTCGAACATATACTTCGTTAATCTTCATTGATCCATTATGGATCGTGGGACGACGGCTGACATGAACTTCTTGATGCAATAATTTACCAACAGCCGTATGTATTGTAGAAATTTATTTCATTTTATGAACTTCTATGTGTTACCAGTTTCGGCATTACATTGATGCCATCTGTTACATGGCTCCTTCCGCGTATAGCGATTTACGACTATGACGAGTGGGGCCTGAAGATGGCATCAATGTAATGCCGAAACTGGTGACACATAGAAGTTCATGAAATAAAATAAATTTCTACAATATACGGCTGTTGGTAAATTATTGCATCAAGAAGATATAGATTGCCTACAAATAGGTAAACATACCAAAGAGAAGGAAACACGTAATGGAGTCGCAATATTTACGTTGTGAAAAGCAGTGTTCGGCAAAATTGTTGTATCGAGTGACAAAAGAACAATATTACTCCACAAAAAAGACTGACAAACATGGTGAACAGTGTGAGGAAGGCCAGAACACAAAGTTGTGATTATATGGCTGTAATAAAAGTGATAGTGCGACCTCCAGACCAGATGTGAGGAAACGCAGATCAGCAAATCGTAAGTAATCACTTTTTTTACAAAAAAATCACGACTTGAACTTTTTAATAATCTAAAACTAACAAAACTGTATCGTTGTAGATCCCACTGATGATGCCTTAGAAAAGGAAAAGGCGAAACGCGTATGGTATATATAAAGTAACTAGCAGCAGGAAAAGGCATTTTTATTTACAAAACAAGTATGGGTAACTTTTTGTTCGTCTAGTATTTCTGCTCTTCCTTCACTGCACAAACAAACAATTATTTTATCCAGATTAGTCGGCAGTTTTAAGAGAAAGTACAAACTTGACAATCCAAGCACGTTTCAAAAACGGTAGTCTGTTTACATGGGAAGAAGCTAGAGCTGCATTTCCAGAAGCGATACTGGAGTCTTTAAACGCCGAAATCATTAGCTGTACTAAGAAATCTATTTATAAAATGCGGGTTTTGGAACCAATGCTAAGTATAGTTTGTTCGACCTGCTGTTGTCAATAGTATCCGGAAACCCTGAGGTAATGCGCAATTGCGCACTAGATGTCACGAGGGACGGACCCACCAGAACAAAATAAGGTGGGGAGTATTGTGTTGTCAGTAGAGAAGCAGTAAAAGCAGAATGGAGGATGGATCGGTCAGGAGCGCTCAGTGACTCGAACATGGGCCAGTCATTGGATGTCACCTGAGTGACAGTTCCTTTGTGGACATTTCAACACTTCTAAAGCTGCCAAACTCGACTGTCGGTGATGTGGCTGTGAAGTGGAAATGCGAAGAAACAACCACAGTTGAAGAAATGAGTCGCACATCATGTACCGATGGACAGGAACCGTCGACATTGCAAAGGGTGATTCTAAAAAATCCCAAGATATCAGCGGAATGAATCACTCGTTTCTTACTAAGTGCTACCACCAGTCCAGCTAGCACAATGATTGTACAGAGGAAGTTAACAAGAATGGGTACAATGGCCGCGTAGCTCCTTATAAGCCACACATTTCTGCTGTCATTGCTAAGTGACAGTTAAGGGGGTGTAAAGGACGACGCTACTAGACCGTGGATGACTGGAAAGAAGTGATCTGGAGTGTCAAATCACACTATATCCTGTGGCAATCCGATGGAAGCTTTGGATTTGGCGAATGCCTATAGTACCTTGCCCACTGTCATGTATAGTGCCATCAGTAAAATATGGAACAAGTGATGTTATGGTGGTTGTGCTTTCATGATTAGAGTGTCATCCCCTTTTTGCGTTTAAGAAAACACTGAATGCAAAAGTGTATTAACGCATTTTAAGGCATTGGGTACCACTTAAGTAGAGGTACAGCTCGGAGACGATGACTGTAGCAGCATGACACTGCACCCCTTTATAAAAACAGTGTCTGTGAGGCAAAGTGGCCGAGCGCTTCTAGGCGCTACAGTCTGCAACCGCTCGACCGCTACGGTCGCAGGTTCGAATCCTGCCTCGGGCATGGAAGTGTGTGACGTCCTTAGGTTAGTTAGATTTAAGTGGTTCTAAGTTCTAGGGAACTGATACCCTTAGAAGTTAAGTCCCACTACTGTTCAGAGCCATTTGAACCATTTTTGTGAGGCAAAGTTTTATGGACAGCAACATTCTTTAAATGGACTGCTCTGTCCAGACTCCCAACCTGAACCCAATGGAGGACCTTTGGGTTGAGCGAGAACGTCGACTTCACTCTAGATCCCAGCGTCCATCACTACCATCCTTACTTTCGGCTCTTAAGAAAGAAAGGGGTCTCGGGTCTGTCACACATATTCAGGGACCTCACTGACAGTGTCCCCAGCTGAGTTCGAGGGGCCATACAGGGGACGGGTAGACACACCCAAGATTAATGTCTTAATGTCCACTAATTGGTGTCCAGACGACCTGTCCAACAGCATGCTAATTCGCTTTTGGAACACAGCAGCGGTTGTGTGTGACATGGTCTCGACACATCATTGGCAGATTTCTAGAGGTATGTGCCCCCAGATGCCCATGCAGAAGTCACACAATTCCCTTACATAATGGAAAATTGACTCATGGCCACTGCCGGATGTTTTCCATCAGCTTCAGATCAGCTGAATTAGGTGGCCAAGTCACCAAAGTGACCCCTCCCGCGAGAGGTTCGAGTCCTCCCTCGGGCATGGGTGTGTGTGTTGTTCTTAGCATAGGTTAGTTTAAGTTGTGTGTAAGTCTAGGGACCGATGACCTAAGCAGTTTGGCCCCTTAGAAATTCATACACATTTGAACATTTTTTCACCAATGTGAATACATTTCCCCAAACCAAGGACTGTTATCCTTCTGGAAGGTGTTATCACCATCGGAGAAGACATCAAACATGCAGGGATGGTCCGCAAGTAGCATAATGCTGCCGCCTCTCCCCCCACGATCTTGGGTCAACGCATGGTTCAAGCAGCCATTCGTCTGGATGACGGCATATCTGGATGTGACTATTGGCCTGTTGAGTGAGCAATATATGCGATCAGGTGACACGATTCTACTGATCCACGGTCCTATATCGATAATCCTGTGCCCACTGTAGTCGTAACTGACGATGTCGTTGGGTCAACAGGAGTCGTCTGCTGCAGAATCCTACATTCAACAACGTGCGCTGAACGGTGTGCGCCGAAATACGAGGGCTGTTCAGAAAGCAAGCTCCGATTGATCGCGAAATGGAAACGACTATGATAATCCGATAAAGCTTTGCACAGATGTGTTGGGCAGTGTCTCTAGTATGACCCTAGATAGCATCACGTCACTCCTCTCATTTCTGAGCTCACAGTGATCGCGTAAAGTTGTCTAGAGAATAGTGTCTCCCGCCAAGTACGAGGACCTGGTGAGAAATTTCGCCTGAAGCTATACAGCCAACATTACATAACTGTCGTGCAGTTTCTTCTACAAGGCAATATTCTCAGCCGCATTCTGAAGGGGCAATGAAGATGCTCCTGCATCGTTTTCAATTGGAAATGTTTGACTACCCACAATACAGCCCGTAATTGACTCCCCCTGCGTTTCATTTCTGCTCACATGAACCGCTGGCTATGAATACAACATTTTGGCACAGAAAACGAGCTGTAGGCCAGCGTAGAGAATTGGCGGAAAGCACTGGCGGCTGTCTTTTATGATGAGGGTATTGGAAAGTTGGTACAACGCTACGACAAATGTCTTAGTCAGAACGGCAACTACGTAGAGAAGTAGCTGGATGGTGTAGCTAACTGTTAAAAATAAAACATTTCTAATTTTCACTGTGTTTCCCATTTCGCGATCAGTCGGAGCTCACTTTCTAAACAGCCCTCGTACTTGCACCAGCACGAGCATGTTGTCTGTAGCCAGATCTTCCACAGATCACCGAGTATCCTGCTTTAAAGAGTACACAAGTCTCCAGTCTCCACGTTCTGTGATGTGGTGTGGATGTCCAACACTTTTCACGTACTGTAGTTGAGTCGGCGTTAGTTGATCCCTGACAGTTGCAATATGTTGGGCGTGGCAGCTTCGTGCGCCTATCTCAGTCCATAACATAACACAATTTTGCAAACATCTCTATGCCAACGCCCCAGTGTTGTCGCGGCTCTGTGGAAGATGGCAACAGTGCTACAAGCTGTCATGGGGCTTCGTACACTGTTTTGACTATAGTCGTTTCACCACACTTCAGCTATTTTCCATAGATGTTAATGACATTATTAGGCATCACCCCTTATATTCACTACATTATGAACTAAATGTCGCTCTTCACAGCGGGCTCGTATTTTGTCAAAAAATTACTGCGTTTTTTATCAGGTAGAATTTCTTCGTAGATAATTGCATCGTCTTCAAAAAAATCCTGAGATCTCACTTAATACTATTTGCTAAATCATTAATGTGTAACATGGTGATGGTCCTATTACTCTCCTATGGGACACATCAGAAGTTACTTCATTGTCTGTAGAAATCCCTCTGTCCACGATAACATGGTACATCCTGCTTGCAGTGACGTTGTGGTACAGAATCAAAAGTATTTAGAAAGCATAGAAACATAGTAGTTAGTTTCCTGTTTCTATGACACTTAGGATATCGTGTGAGAAAAAGGAGAGTTGAGTTCAACATGATCAATGTTTTTGGAACCCATTCTGATTTCCGTGGAGAAGATTATTTGCGTTCATGTTTAAATTCAGATTATGTTGTATGAGTTTTATTGATAGTTAATAAATGGTTCAAATGGCTCTGAGCACTATAGGACTTAACTTCTAAGGTCATCAGTCCCCTAGAACTTAGAACTACGTAAAACCTAACTAACCTAAGGACATCACACACATCCATGCCTGAGGCAGGATTCGAACCTGCGACCGTAGCGGCCACGCGGTTCCAGACTGTAGGGCCTAGAACCGCACGGCCACCCCGGCCGGTAGTTAATAAATCTGTACAATATTTGTAGCAAATGATACACATATTTATGCCATATACTCTGATCAACCAGCACACTGTGACTGCCGACCTACTGTCGATATAAACGCGTCCAGACGATAGCAGCGTCACCTGGCGAGGTTCAAAAATGGTTCAAATGGCTCTGAGCAGTATGGGACTTAACATCTGAGGTCATCAGTCCACTAGACTTAGAACTACCTAAACCTAACTAACCTAAGGACATCACACACATCCAAGCCCGAGGCAGGATTCAGACCTGCGACCGTAGCAGCAGCGCGGTTCCTGACTGAAGCGCCTAGAACCGCTCAGCCACAATGGCCGGCACCTGGCAAGAAATGACTGCTAGTCGGCGAATGGGAAAGGTGCGCGTTTTATCTCAGTTTGGCCGAGGGCAGATTCTGATGGCCCGGAGGCTCGGCAGGAACATTTCGGAAATTGCACGATTTGTCAGGTGTTTGGTGGATGCTGGTCTTTTGGTTTGTGTGGCGCTCAACTGCGCTGTTATCAGTGGATGAGTGCTGCGGTGAGTGTTTTCAACAGGTAGCGAAACCAAGGTGAAACTACATCCAATCGTCGTTGGGCCTATCGGACGTCGTAGGCTGGGCAGACTGGTAAAACACGACAGGAGGCAAACTGTGGCGGAACTTACATCAGACTTTAATGTTGGGCATAATGGAGCCGCCGCCAGCTTGCTCTGATTTCCGCGGAGAAGATTATTTGCTTTCATGTTTAAATTCAGGTTATGTTGTATGAGTTTTATTGATAGTTAATAAACTATCGCCAGCAGCTCCGTCCCGCAGTACAAGAAAGTCTGAATACACAGTGCACCGAACGCTCGTAACGATGGGCCTGCGCAGCCGACGACCCATGTATGTGCCAATATTAACACCAAGACATGGGCAACTACGACTGAAACGGGCACGTGACCAAAGACACGGGACATTGGCGCAGTGGCAGAGCGTTGCACGGTCTGATGAAACCTGACACTTTCATCATGCCGATGGAAGGGCGCGAATCCGTCGTCTTCCAGGGGTACAGTTCCTTGACACCTTTGCTGTGGGACAGAGACAAGCTGGCGGTGGCTCCATTATGCTTTGGGGAACGTTCACGTGGGCATACATGCGTCCAGTGAAGCTCGAGCAAGGCACCATGATGCCCAAGGATTATCGTACGCTCGTTGCAGACAACATACATCCCCGCACGACGATCATATTTTCTGACAGCAGTGGCATTTTTCAACAAGATAATGCGCCATATCACAAAGCCGGGAATGTGTTTGAGCAGTTCGAGGAATTCAGTGGCGATTTCCAATAGATCTGCTGGCACCCAACTCGCCAGATCTGAACCCGATCGAACACATGTGGGATATAATTGAATATGACGTCAAAGCTCATCGCCCCCTCGCCGGCCGGGGTGGCCGAGCGGTTCTAGTCGCTACAGTCTGGAACCGCGAGACCACTACGGTCGCAGGTTCGAATCCTGCCTCGGGCATGGATGTATGTGCTGTCCTTAGGTTATTTATGTTTAAGTAGTTCTAAGTTCTAGGGGACTGATGACCTCAGAAGTTGTCCCATAGTACTCAGAGCCATTTCATCGCCCCCTCCACGGAATTTACGGGAATTAGGTGCCTTGTGTGTGCAGAAGTGGTGCCAACTATCTCCAGTGGTCTACCTCGGCCAAATTGCTTCCATGCCTCGACACGTCGCCGCTGTTATCCGTGCCAAAGTTGGACATACTGGCTTTTAGGGAGGTGGTCATAAGGTTCTGGCTGATCAGTGTATATCACTGTCTATCAGCTGTTTTCATTGTTTTGAAAGTGTTTGTGAAGGAAATCCGTCTCATACATTGTTTGATACAATCTAGGATGGTAAACAGAAGATAAGGCACCCTAATTTTTCTCCTAAGGAAGAAGAACTTCTACTTAAAATCAAAGAGGAGAAATGTCAAGTCATTGTAAATAAAAAAAATCGATTCTGTAACGTGGGAGCCGAAAATCAAAACGTGGCTTGAAGTAGATGACTTGTTTGAAGCTCTGAGTGGCACCAAAAGACCTGTAAAATAATTTAACCGATAAGTATCATAACGTGAACAAAAATGTTGGAAAGGAAGTAGCGAATGAAATGAAGTAAATTTTCTTAACAGAGATAAGGAGGGGGTTAATAAACCAGCCATCAAACATGACAAGAATACAGAAACGCAGCTGAGCTTAATGGGTACTTGCGCTGTTTACACACGCTGTTGGACTGGATAAGCCATATGATGGAGATGAAGTAGGTGAAAGTATTGTCACAATTTAATTTACTATGGTCAGTAATTTATGTTTTTGTCGTCTTCTGTCACTTTAAAGAACTGATGCCTCATTTCACTTTTGTCTTTTAAATATTCGTCTAAATTGTTAGCTAATTTTGTATCTTAATTTCAGCTACTGAGAAAAAAAAATCTGCAGCCTCGCTGAGATCAATAATGAGCCTATAACTGAAGCTGTTGTTGTTGAAATGATAGAGGAGCAGAATGAAGAACATATGTAAGTCACCCTTGTCACCTGTGCACTTCAAGTCTGTTACGAGTCCCCAACTAATGCTTCAGGGCAGCTCTAAAATAAATAAATAAAGATAATAATGACACTTGTAACAGCAAAAATGTGTTTTATACAGAAGAAGAAAAGCGCGCTACAGAGAGGCATGAATAGGAAAAGGGAAGACATGAGTGCTGGCGGTTAGACAGCGAACGGAAAATAGAATACTGAATAAGAAAATAAATTTGAAAATAAGACAAAGATTTGTAAATGAATAATATATTTTATATTGTAACAGTATATTATTGCGTTTAATATTTTGAATAAAATGTGTAAGCACAGATGTCAAGCAATTTTTTCTGTTGTAGCAAGGTATCATTTCACAGTTGCGTGAAATAGTCTTTTGTCAGCACAGATCTCGCTGTAGCTTGCTGGATGTCCTCTGTAGTGGCTGAAGCGTGATCTGTGTAAGTTTCTGAGGTAGTATTTGGCTGTAGATGAGGCTCATCCTCTCTTTGTTTTTGAACAATATTGTGTAAGGCAGCATAAACAACAATAATAGTCGTGGTTGTTTGTAATTTATCTCTCAAACCTGGCGATGACACTGGAAATCTACGCTTCCAACCGCCGAATCTCTCTGCTTTTTTTGCTGGGTGCATCAAGTGGTGACGATTAATAGGTTCTGAAGGGATATGCACTGTCGCCTAATATGCATGAGCCCTCCATAGTTAAACTACCATGCATAAAAATGTTACTGTCACGAGTCGAAAAGAGCCACCTTGCAACAGCGTTAGTGATAAGTAGCTGTGGATTGACCAGTGGTTTTATATTTATAGAAAAATAACCTTTTCTTTTCCTATACATTTCCCCACGTTTTCCTCTAGGTGACTGAACTCTTACATGGGTGCTATCTAATGCACCCAAAACTTTAGGAAATTTTGCAATACGAAAGAAATTTAATTTTGTATTTTTAATTTCTTTTTCAGTTTCTGGAAGTTTTATAGAGTTGTTTGCCAATCTTGCAATAGCATACATACGTACATACATTAATTAATTAATCCTTGTTCCACAGATCATGAATACGACATTTCGTACGGATGTGGAACGTCTCAATTTAACATAAGTTTTCTTTACACAAAATAATTAATTAACTACGTAATTAATTTTTTATTATTTTACAGTTACTACTTCATATCCAAGAATTCATCTATTAAGTAGAAGGAGTTCAACCACGCACCACATGTGGATGAATAGCTAGACTATGTATATAGACAGTCTACATACCTGGTCTCATGTACACACTTGAATGACTTGTTCCTCGATATTTGCTAAGTATGGCTGACCTTGTTGGGATCGCAGCTTGTGCAGTGACAATAATGGGCAGTGAGACAAATCGAAAAAGCAGATGTTAGTGGAATTGTGAACTGTTTGATACGTTGATTGATTTGGGGGAGGGGGATCAAACAGCGAGGTCATCGGCCCCATCGGATTAGGGAAGGATTGGGAAAGGAAGTCGGCCGTACCCTTCAAAGGAACCATCCCGGCATTTGCCTGGAGCGGTTTAGGGAAATCACGGAAAACCTAAATCAGGATGGCCGGACGCGCGTTCAAACCGTCGTCCATTCGAATGCGAGTCCAGTGAGCTAACCACTGAACTGTTTGAGTAGGGGCCTCGTTTCGGCAGTAAATCACTTTCGACTTTCGTTGAGTAGGGGCCTCCTTTCAGCAGTAAATTACTTCCGATTTTCAGAGTTGAAGACAGCATTTTTTTCACAGCATCTCTTACTGATACTTCATATTTTTTGGCTAGCTCTTTCATAGCTATCTTCTTGTTGTTGCGATTTTTGTATTCGGAACTACTAACTTCCCGTCACAAATTTGATGGCGTAAAAATCTTCAATTTGGTGCAACGCCTTTTCCGTTCGCCACATCTTGATAAGTGACGTTTAACAACAAGAAAAACAAAAACAATAAAAAGCGATGAAGTGTTTTCCACGTTGCGAGCACCGAAACGACATTGGGTTTTGCACTATCCCCACCACGTCGGTCCCCGCTCTAACCAAGCGACCAGTGAAAAATCAGAAACGGAAGGCCAATGTGGAAGCACTATGTTTCAACAGCGTGCACGCAAACTAAGTTTCTAGATTGGAAACAGATGATTTTTGTTGACCATCTAAAGCACTACTGCTTCTTTGAAAATTTGCCTGCTTATGTGTGAAACAAGGAAACAAAAGAAAAATTGGGAGTAGGTATTAAAATCCATGGAGAAGAAATAAAAACTTTGAAGTTCGCCGATGACATTGTAATTCTGTCAGAGACAGCAAAGGACTTGGAAGAGCCGTTGAACGGAATGGTTCAAATGGCTCTGAGCACTATGGGACTCAACATCTTAGGTCATAAGTCCCCTAGAACTTAGAACTACTTAAACCTAACTAACCTAAGGACATCACACACACACCCATGCCCGAGGCAGGATTCGAACCTGCGACCGTAGCAGTCCCGCGGTTCCGGACTGCAGCGCCAGAACCGCTAGATCACCGCGGTCGGCTGAACGGAATGAATAGTGTCTTGAAAGGAGGATATAAGATGAACATCAATAAAAGCAAAACGAGGATAATGAAATGTAGTCGAATTAAGTCGGGTGATGCTGAAGGAATTAGATTAGGAAATGAGACACTTAAAGTAGTAAAGGAGTTTTGCTATCTGGGGAGCAAAATAACTGATAATGGTCGAAGTAGAGAAGATATAAAATGTAGACTGGCAATGGTAAGGAAAGCGTTCCTGAAGAAGAGAAATTTGTTAACATCGAGTATAGATTTAAGTGTCAGGAAGTCGTTTCTGAAAGTATTTGTATGGAGTGTAGCCATGTATGGAAGTGAAAACGTGGACGATAAATAGTTTGGGCAAGAAGAGAATAGAAGCTTTCGAAATGTGGTCTACAGAAGAATGCTGAAGATTGAGATGGGTAAATCACATAACTAATGAATAGGATTGGGGAGAAGAGAAGTTTGTGGCACAACTTGACTAGAAGAAGGGATCGGTTGGTAGGACATGTTCTGAGGCATCAAGGGATCACCTATTTAGTACTGGAAGGCAGTGTGAAGGGTAAAAATTGTAGAGGGAGACCAAGAGGTGAATACAATGATCAGATTCAGAAGGATGTAGGTTGCATTAGGTACTGGGAGAGGAAGAAGCTTGCACAGGATAGAGTAGCATAGAGAGCTACATCAAACCAGTCTCAGGACTGAAGACCACAACAACAACACGTGTGAAAAATGATTCCTCTGAGAATTATGTTTATTTGCGGTAATTGTACTTGTTTATGAAAATTATGTGTAGTGTCTTTTTCATACTGCTGTTCTACACAGTAAAATCAGATAACCTATGCATGGATGAAGTGAAATCTGAAGCTTCTAGAATAGTTTCTGGCAGAAATGTTTGGTGTACTTTGCAGTGCAATGGTAGAAATAAGCCCTATATCGTGATTACTAATGGACGCCAAATATATGAAGTGCAGTTATTCTAGTCAGAGTGTAATCGCATAGTAATATATGGAAAATTCGTATTTTTCGTCGTAATGCTTGATACAGGAGCCACATACGCCATATCTATAGTTCATTGGCGAATTTGTTGTATAAAAAGGTTTTAATGTTTTGATGTAGATGTTTGGTTAAAAATTATTCTGTTACCAAATGCAGGATGTAGTCACGTAAACTGGACCTCTAAAAGTTGCCTAAACTGAATGAACCCTTTACTTTTTTACGTTAAAGTCTTCCTGTATTAGAACACACTCTAATTCTCTTGCTGATACCACTTGGATAATAGGAAGGGTTGATCGAAGAAAGTTGAGTCTGGCTAAAATGACCAACAAGGGAATGGTCAGACTTGTCATGCCGAAACATGTATTGCTTTTTTTAGCACTGTTATTTAACTGTGCAAAAGGTCCGTATGCAAAATTGCAGCTGCTGACATGAACTGGAAGTCACCTAAAAAAAAAATCACGAACATGGCTGTGTTTCCTGGTTGGCGCTTGCAATGACGGCTGGCCACCCCTGGAAATGGCGAGTCGCGAGCGTTGTGCGCATGGTCGGCAAGTGCGGCCGTCTTATCGCGGCGTTCACTAAAGAGGAATATCGCTGCACGGTTTTGGTGGAAAGGGGAGCGAATATTCGTTTCTGTGGCATGCACGTCCTTTTAATTTCTGGTACGTATTTCGAAACATACCGTCCTGAAACTGGTTAGAGATGTGAAAGATGTTCTGTACATGTTCATCTATACTCCGCAAGCCACTTTACGGTGAACATTCAACCTCCCCTCACAGGTGATGGCGAACCCTGTAAATGTTTTGCTGCTTGCCATGGAGATATACCACAGACACCAAATGAAGCAATCAACAGAAAACACGCGTGAAGACTATGTGTTGTACGACATGGTTGTTAAACTTCTAGACGAGCATGTAAATGGCGCGGACATGTGTCTAGAAACAACTGAAACACTCGATATTGCAGACTGTGAATCTACAGACGGCGAAGACACCGACGAAAGTTGCACTCATGAAGACTCTTCGAGTGATAGTGCCACGTACCATCATCAATTATCTCCGAAAGTAACGCCAGCAACTACAATTACCTTATCAGACAAAGAAAAAGCGGTGGCGAAAGCGGTAAGAAGAAAGTGGTAAGAAACGCCTACGTGTCAGTACTGTTCAAAATAAGTATCGCTTTGTCCGTTCTGAAAGTGAATTGTATAGATGGAAAAAGGAAGTCACTGGACGACGTAAGAGTCGACTGGAAATTGCGACGGAGATAAATGCGTGACTTTTTGAGCTATTTACCGATGCCAGACAACAGTCATTTAGTGTCAGCAATACAACTTTGCGTGATTGGGCGTTAGAGATTGCTAACGCGATAGGCGCTAAAGAATTTACAGCTTCTCAAAGTTGGATTAGTCATTGAAAAGATGACATAAAATTGTGGCAAGAAAAATAACAAAATTTGTATCGAGAACTGGTCGGAAAATGAAGTTATACAAATCGAAATGATAGAAGCTTTTCTTACGAATGCAAAGAATAAGATCGGTAGTTTTAGTGAATCGTTAGTGTTCAATGCAGATTAGTCAGGTTTTCAAAAAGAAATGTGTGCGAAAATAACACTGTCATTCGAAGGGGAAAAACATATTGAGGCGATTGCGCAGTCCACGACTGCACTCACCCTTTCATACACTATAATACCCATAATTAGTCTGGATGGTTCATTGCTGCCTAAACTATATGTGTGTCTTCAAGAATCAACTGGACGTTTTGGACCACGTGGCAAAAGAACAATGTTCTACGCAAACAATCTTGTGGTAGACGCATCGAAGTCTGGAAAAATGGGAAATGAAAACGTTACACTTTTCATGCGTCATGCTTTTCTTCCGTTCTGCGGGAACAAATCTCTTCTTCTTCTAGATTCGTGGTCAGGTCATAAAAGGTCTGATTCATTAAAAGCTGTATTTCGAGCCCACCCTGAGAAAGAAGTAGAGATACTTCAGATTCCACCCGGCACGACGAACGTAATTCAACCCTTAGACAGAGAATTTTTCCATAAGTGGAAGGCATTTTACAGAATAACAGAGAAAAGTATTGTGTGCAGATCACTGCAATTTCCTATCACCGTGACAATATTCTCAAGCTGCAATCAGTAGTACATCATCAATTTTACTCCCCACGGTTTCAGAAGTTGATTAAATATGCGTGGCACTCCTTGAAATATACTGATACTACGACTGATTCATTCCTAACACCAGCCCAGTTTTGTCTACGGACATCTAACAACGTCTGTGACTGGCAGGGCTGTCATATGTCGTCTTTGTTTGTATGTTCTTGGTGCACAAAAAACCTATTTTTTGAACATTGTATCAATATTACCCATTTTTGCGGTAATTACAAGAAATAAAATTTGGACGTGTTCTAAACCGTATATTTATTTGTGTTTATTTCTTAGCTATTTGGAAAGAATGTTGTAGATAACATATCAGCCATATTCATATTTGTCAATTAATGTTTAATTGTCATATGATCGCTTTAATTGGGGGAATCAGCTCTCTCACTGCTGTGGCAAGAGAGCGGCGCGTAGCTAATGCCACCTTGTCCCTAGATGGCGTTGGTATAACGTAGCTAGAGAGGTCAGGGTTGTACAAGAGGCAGTTATAAGTGCGGAAACCATGCGACAATAATGCCTTACTTCATAAAATTATTTACAGACTTCCAGGTCATGTCAGCAGCCAAAATTCTGCATACAGACTTCTTGCAATGTTAACTCACAGTGGTAAAAAAAGCAACACAGGTTTCGACATGACAAGTCTGACCATTCCCTTGTAAGGCTTTTTACGTCATTCAATAACATGCGAGTTGAAAGAAAGTCCAGTGCGCAGTTTCATGTTCCAGAAAAAACTTTTATGAGATGTACAAAAGAATTACAGTACACCAGAGGAAGCAGAAACTATAAAAAGAGTCAGACCTACACTTTTGGCTGAAGATCTTGAAGAAGAACTGGTTTCGGATAGTAATGTCTTGCTACAGAAGCCTCTTTCTTCGCGCTTACTCGCAATGACTTGTGGAGGATGGTTATGGAACTGACAGAGAGAAATAACACTGAACTCAGTTTCAAAGACAAAATTTCTGGGAAGATGTGGGTAGTTCTTAAATGACGTGAAACTAAACTCTTATAAATAAATTCTATAGGAATAGGGCTCTTTGGTTCAGCAAAGAAAACACCCAGCAATTCTATAACTTTCTGGTAGATGTTATATTACACCTACTTTGCAACTAGATTATATTTTCTCCGATTGACGTCTTCTAATTTTGTTTAGCGCTATTTGATTATTTGTACTTGGGATTCGAGTTTGGCAGCTATTTTTGGAACTAGCTAATTGCAAAGTTTTAAAAAATCTTTTTCTTAATAACTGTTCGTTTATTTCCTACTACTAAAATGTAAATGGTGCATAACATTGTAAAGTAAATATTATATGCATTTAAAAAACAATTTTTCTTCTTTTCTGTTTGTTAAATAGAAAGGAAACAACGGTCCGCTTTTAGACACTTTCCTTTTTGAATGTCATTGCTGCTTGTTCACTCACAGCAAGTAAAAATGAAATCTTGGGTTTCTGGCTAACCGCACCCGAGAAAATGGCGACATAATCGAAAAAGATCGTCAAATATTTGTGACAGGTTAGAATACAAATATCACTGCTGGTCTCAGAATCCGTTACAAACGCAGAGACGGAAAAAAAATTGTTTACGCCGAGTGGCGAACCTGTGATCATTCACACGCTACCTTGATGTCTTCAACAACGTGGTCAAACAATATGCTGACTTTGAAAACAAAGTTATTGATAATGTCGGAATCTCAGGATGTCTTTCTGTTGATGCGTCGTTATGTTGGAATCGTCTTTTGAGTTTTTCCGTTGATGTGTCGTTAGTGATAGTTAATTACAAGAAATATTACCAAAGACTATACGTTTGTGATGAATCTTCGATGAGCCAGAAACAACTTTAGTGAGAAACTGAATATAATCATACACGCAGGTGAAACATAACGCTTTCCGATTGGCCTTGCAGTTCTGACTTTTCATTGGTCGCTTGGTTAGAGCTGGGACGACGTGGTGGGGATAGCAGAAAGCGCTGTGTCATATCCGTTCTCGCTTTCCACGTTGCGGCGCAAAGGGAATAACTGGAAGCTTTGCCTACCAGCACGCCCACACTACGAAATATTGCACAACATTGTCTAAGAATTGTCGCATGTCTCCCATTTCGAACGAGTCAAAAGTTTTATAATTTGTTGATAAAGCGTTTCTGTAGACAAGAAATGTCTCTCAATTGTCTACTTGCAGAATCGCTCGATTGTGTGTAGACGCGGTCCAGATACAAAAATCGCTCGACTTTGTATACTAGTGTATACAATGGCTTAGACAATGCTACGGTAAAGAAAACTGACTGTTATCGAATACTTTATGGGCAGATGTCTCTTAACTAGACATTGTAAAATCAAACTCTCGATAAAGTTCCCGCAAAAGTTCCTGTAAACGGTTGTACTGGGCAATTAGCCTTAGGCTAGTACTGATTACCATGTTACTCGTTTTAGTAGGGGTGCACCTACTGAGTGGCGACAGCATGTGAAGAAGCAACTGTGTTGTAGAGCTAGCGACAGGTGCAAGTTAGCATCATCTGCTCTGCTGGGCCAGGCATGATTATTGCTTGTCCATGCGTAGCGCCTATTGCGCAACAGCATATTAAAGTTTTGATGATTTAAAACATTTAAGTCTTTACTAAAGTGATTCAGAGTAATGTAAAAGTATTTAAACTAGAGTTTGAACTTCGTCGTATCAATAATTTCCACAAAAACCGATGTTTTACAAAAATTTGATATCCGCCGAAATTTTGAAATTACGAAGTTGACATTGTATAGTAAATATGTTTTAGTGTAAAAAACGTAATATAGAAGTTTCTG
The DNA here is from genome assembly GCF_023864275.1 of Schistocerca cancellata. NCBI lineage: Eukaryota > Metazoa > Arthropoda > Insecta > Orthoptera > Acrididae > Schistocerca > Schistocerca cancellata. The sequence goes on from NC_064628.1 coordinate 804,481,901, forward strand.
CAGCGTTATGTGCAATGTTTTTCAGTTTTCCAATGAACTGTAAATTTTAGCCTAGAATGAAGTAAAATAACGCTATCTACCCATTAGATACAATTTTGGATCTAGGCAGTTCAGTAACACATTATGGGTATAAAATAATGAAGATGAACCAAATATCAAGGATTTGATACATCATTAAATGGTACAGTGATGACAGAGGACAATGACTGATCGAAGTTCTATTTAGAAACTGTACTAGCCGTTTTCATAAGAAAATCAACATTTAAATAATAGTGTTCTTTCAACATTTTTCTACTGTAGAAAAAAGAGGAAGTGGGAATAATCCCAATGTAATGTGGGAAGGTGGTGTTTTTCAAGCGGAGCTGGGTGCGCTAACGGTCTAAGAATCGAACGTCCCATCTGCTGTCGGCACTGAGGGCTTATAAGCCACCTTGTTTACAGCAGTCATAGTCAGTGTCAGTTAGTCTGCAGTTGGATTTAGGTGGTCCGGTAGACCTCCGCAGTGTATTAGCTTGTAACAGTAGCGACAACCTTGAGCGAGAGGCTCGGATGCCTGTATGCGGGGAAACTGAGTTATTACGTGAGAAGCTGTGATTTCAAAATGAATATCGGCGTTTTAAGGCTATGTAGCATTGACTAGATTCAACTCACAATTGTAAATAAAACATCAAATGAAAGAGCAACTCCAACAGTTTTGTTAACTTTGCAAAGGGAAGAGTACGGAATGCTCTAAAGGCCCTCGTAAACGATCAAACGTGATTCACAAAATCGCTGTTATCTAGCCACGGATTTGCCAAGCAAGCCCATACACGTCCAAACAATGTTTGCCAGTTTAACCTCACTTTGAATCAGTCGCTATTCTGTTCGTGTGTACTTTGAGTTTAGTGTGTACGGCCGCAAATGTAGACAAAGCAGTCCTGATATTGATTGTGGCATTGTGTTTAAAGAAGAAGAAGAAAACAAAACTGTAGTCGAGGGAATGGCTTAAAATGAGAGATTTACCCATGAGAATATGCTAAAGGAAACATTACACTCAGAACTCGATGATTACATCAACTTTATTCGAATGGACAATGAAACTTTTTAAAACTTATTAAATCCCTCCTAAAAGAGCAAACTTGGCTTTCAAGTCCGCTCTTGTCTAGCCACGGATGTGTCAAACAAGCCCATAAACGTATTAAGAAAGCTTGTCAATTTAATTTTGATTTTGATGCAAACACTTTTCGTGTATGCTGTATTTTGGCACTAATGGGAATGGCTACAAATGCAGATAAGGCATTTCTAACATTGCCTCTGGTACTGTATTTAAAAAAGAAGAAAACAAAACACTGGTCCAGGGAATGGTTTAAAATGAGAAATACGCAACTGGAATCATGTTAATGGAAATGTTGCACTCAGAACCTGGTGATTACAGCAACTTTCCGTGGATGGATATTGAAGCGTTTAATAACTTGTTTAACATTACTTCATCCTCACATTGAAAAAAAAGACACAAGTATGCGAAAATTTATTTTCTTCTGCTTGGTCCTCTAATGACACCTAATTAAAATAGAGCAACCTGGGAACATATAGACTACATCGTCCGGAGAACCGGAGAACTTCGATTTTTTTTTATTTTATTGAACTCCACTTTACGCCACCGTATGCGTAAAACATTGATTTTGTTCATAACCTGTTCATGCGCAATATGTGGCTGTGGAAGATAATTATAAGTGCTATTTTGTTTCTATACTTGGTTGTAGCTTTCATAGTATAGATATAGTAAGATAAATCGTAATAAAACAATTTTTCACTATACATATGCGGCAAAACATTAACACAAACAACGTCCGCCATCTTGTCATTCTTTCCATCAATCAAAATTTCTCTCAAATACGATCTATGCGTCACAAACACGTCAAACTGCACTGTACACAGTACAGGAAATCAGTACGGATGACTAGTTATAATTAGCAATTCCTGTGATGTCTGTGTGGACACTTTTAGGGAGACGCTTACAACTACGTCCTTATCGGCTGCCGTTAGAAACGAAACGTTGCTGCTTGAGAATGAAGATTTTCTGGGTTGTGTCGTCGTCGTCGTCAGTTATGAGTCGACACTTCGCTTCTGTGGAAATGTGTCCGAAAATCCCCACGAGATGGTAGAGCTGCAACGAGACTCAGCTTTTTTGTGCCAAATCCCAGCGGAAAGTATAGGAGACTTTCGTTTTCAGTGAACCAGCTGTAACTGGTGTTTCTTATCTTGATGAGCTAGAACTTCGTCGATTTCCTCAATTGTAAGACGCAGAACCACAAACGTGTGGCAGCAAGACGGTGAATCACCTCACAAGGGAACCTCCCCATCGCACCCTCCTCAGATTTAGTTATAAGTTGGCACAGTGGATAGGCCTTGAAAAACTGAACTCAGATCAATCGAGAAAACAGGAAGAAGTTGTATGGAACTATGAAAAAAATAAGCAAAATATACAACTAAGTAGTCCATGACTAAGATAGGCAACATCAAGGATAATGTAAGCTCAGCAGCGCCGTGGTCCCGTGGTTAGCGTGAGCAGCTGCGGAATGAAAGGTCCTTGGTTCGTGTCTTCCCTCGAGTGAAAACTTTTATTTTCAGACAATTATTATCTGTCCGTCCGTCCGTCCGTCCGATGCGGTCACTTTTTTGGGAGTGATTATCACATCGACAAGAAAACCTAAATCGGGCAACGTAGAAGATCTTTTTACCCATTTGCCAAGTGTACAAGTTAGGTGGGTCGACAACATATTCCTGTCATGTGACGCACATGCCGTCACCAGTGTCGTATAGAATATATCAGACGTGTTTTCCTGTGGAGGAATAGGTTGACCTATGACATTGCGATCAAATGTTTTCGGTTCCCATTGAAGAGGCACGTCCTTTCGTCTACTAATCACACGGTTTTGCGGTGCGGTCGCAAAACACAGACACTAAACTTATTACAGTGAACAGAGACGCAAATGAACGAACGGACAGATCATAACTTTGCGAAAATAAAGAAAGTAAACTTTTCACTCGAGGACATCTTGTTCCGCAGCTGCTCCCGCTAACCACGGCGCTCCTGAGGTCACACTATCTTTAATGTTGCGTATCTTGCGCGTGGACTACTCAGTTTGTATATTTTGCTTTTTTTCATAGTTCCACACAACTTCTTCCAGTTTTCTCGATTGATCTGTGTTCAGTTTTTCAAGGCCTATCCACTGTGCCAACTTATAACTGAATCTGAGGGGGGTGCGATGGAGATGTTCCTTTGTCAGTGTTGTAACTCAGCGATTAGTGAAGCGAAGTTGTACCCAACCGCTGGATTGGTCACAAGGGACTGCATGACACTGCTGGTTTCGCATGGCCTCCACGTTGTCTCGTTCTGACACCATGTGATTTTTACCTTTGAGGCATCATAAAGGTTAACTGCATGTGTCTCTTCTGCCAGCTGATCTACCCGACTTAAGAAACAGGATTGAATCTATTAATGCAACAATTACTCCAGACACATACTGATCAAGGTTTGGGAAAAAACCTCCTATCGACTTGATGTGTGCCATGTGACAAACAGTGCTCACAATAATTACCTGTAAGAATAACATGCTCTTTCGTTTGACGCTTTATTTATTATTGTAAGTTGAATGTAATAAATGCTGCAAAGCCTTAAAATCCCGATATTCATTTTGAAGCTCCTGGTACATCATTCGCATTGTACAGAATTGAATTTTCGTCCGAACATCAGACACTTATTTGCATCATCCATTTCTTTTCACGAGTTTTTGTGTACCGCCCTTATTCAGAGTCCGCGTGGCGAATGGCTCCTTCGTTTATCCGTTTTTAGGCAAGCAGAGTTATTTCTAAATAAAATATGGCGTTCCAGTCTTCGATCGCTATTCTTTATTTCCAATTACCGGTTTCGGGCTAGCTGCCCATCTTCAGATCATATGTTGTAGTTACAGAGTAACTTGTCCACGGACAAGTTACTCTGTAACTACAACTTGTCCACGGACAAGTTACTCTGTAACTACAACATATGATCTGAAGATGGGAAGCTAGCCCGAAACCGGTAATTGGAAATAAAGAATAGCGATCGCAGACTGAAAAGCCATATTTTACTTAATGAACGATCGCGGAATTCCCAGTGAGACAACCATGGCTAGTTTTGATAGAGTTATTTCTGACTAGCCGCCGACTTGTAACGTAGACAAAAACAGATGTTAATGGAGATTTGAATAGAATTTTTTATCTGACCTGTGCCTGGTGCTGGGCAATGAACACAGTTCATGAAGAGTATTAATATTTTGTGTAATGTAGACAGTTGTTATTGGAGCTTTGAATAGGATTTCGAATCTAAACTATCTCTGACTCGGCCGGTCGACATGCATTGTAGAGAAAAGCAGTAGTTAATAGAGGTTTGAGTACAATTTTGAATCTGAACTTGCCAGGTGCTCGGGGAAGAACACAACTTTGTGGAATGTTAATATTTTGTTTGTGTCAAGCAAAGGAAATTTGAATACACGTATTTTCTCTCAAAACAGTGGTTAGATAATTTCAGGAACTATTTCCTTATTACTTCACGTTATCGAGTAAAAGCACTTTCTCAGCTATGGGCAGCTGGAAAAGTCAGCAGACTACAGGTAATGCGTCTACAACTACACTCCTGGAAATTGAAATAAGAACACCGTGAATTCATTGTCCCCGGAAGGGGAAACTTTATTGACACATTCCTGGGGTCAGATACATCACATGATCACACTGACAGAACCACAGGCACATAGACACAGGCAACAGAGCATGCACAATGTCGGCACTAGTACAGTGTATATCCACCTTTCGCAGCAATGCAGGCTGCTATTCTCCCATGGAGACGATCGTAGAGATGCTGGATGTAGTCCTGTGGAACGGCTTGCCATGCCATTTCCACCTGGCGCCTCGGTTGGACCAGCGTTCGTGCTGGACGTGCAGACCGCGTGAGACGACGCTTCATCCAGTCCCAAACATGCTCAATGGGGGACAGATCCGGAGATCTTGCTGGCCAGGGTAGTTGACTTACACCTTCTAGAGCACGTTGGGTGGCACGGGATACATGCGGACGTGCATTGTCCTGTTGGAACAGCAAGTTCCCTTGCCGGTCTAGAAATGGTAGAACGATGGGTTCGATGACGGTTTGGATGTACCGTGCACTATTCAGTGTCCCCTCGACGATCACCAGTGGTGTACGGCCAGTGTAGGAGATCGCTCCCCACACCATGATGCCGGGTGTTGGCCCTGTGTGCCTCGGTCGTATGCAGTCCTGATTGTGGCGCTCACCTGCACGGCGCCAAACACGCATACGACCATCATTGGCACCAAGGCAGAAGCGACTCTCATCGCTGAAGACGACACGTCTCCATTCGTCCCTCCATTCACGCCTGTCGCGACACCACTGGAGGCGGGCTGCACGATGTTGGGGCGTGAGCGGAAGACGGCCTAGCGGTGTGCGGGACCGTAGCCCAGCTTCATGGAGACGGTTGCGAATGGTCCTCGCCGATACCCCAGGAGCAACAGTGTGCCTAATTTGCTGGGAAGTGGCGGTGCGGTCCCCTACGGCACTGCGTAGGATCCTACGGTCTTGGCGTGCATCCGTGCGTCGCTGCGGTCCGGTCCCAGGTCGACGGGCACGTGCACCTTCCGCCGACCACTGGCGACAACATCGATGTACTGTGGAGACCTCACGCCCCACGTGTTGAGCAATTCGGCGGTACGTCCACCCGGCCTCCCGCATGCCCACTATACGCCCTCGCTCAAAGTCCGTCAACTGCACATATGGTTCACGTCCACGCTGTCGCGGCATGCTACCAGTGTTAAAGACTGCGATGGAGCTCCGTATGCCACGGCAAACTGGCTGACACTGACGGCGGCGGTGCACAAATGCTGCGCAGCTAGCGCCATTCGACGGCCAACACCGCGGTTCCTGGTGTGTCCGCTGTGCTGTGCGTGTGATCATTGCTTGTACAGCCCTCTCGCAGTGTCCGGAGCAAGTATGGTGGGTCTGACACACCGGTGTCAATGTGTTCTTTTTTCCATTTCCAGGAGTGTATTTCTACCTTAGTAGTTCACAGACCCTTGTTCCATGGATTGACAATATACATTGTCTGTCAAACAAATTGAAATACTCATGATTAGAATTGAAGTTGACTGTAATGGTCAGAACAGCCGCTAGAGTGCGTTAGTGTTATTAGGTTATTAGTGTTTAGAGTTGTTACCAGGCCTGATAGGGTATACAAAGGCCGTGAACAATGTCAGATGTTGAGAAACCGCTGTGAAGGACACAAGGATGCCGTCACTCGTGTGAGACACCCTAATCAGCTCCAATCTGAGTTTGAAAGGGGCTGCATTAAAGGTCTCCATTTGGACAGCTGGAAGAATTTTGAAATATACAGATTTTTGCGGCATTCAGATTTGACAGTGGCCTGGGAACATAAAGGCAGGCATACTTCTTGTCAAGATTCTGGTAGACCAGGTCTGACCATCACAAGAAAGGATCACCATATTGTGTACCGAGCACATCGTAAGTCCACATCTGCGTCTGCCATCTGAGAAAAAGTAATGGACAGCCCAAAACATTGTGTCATCATGCAGCATTGGTCAGAGACTAGCAGCAGGTTACGTAATTGCTGTACTGATGAATGATGTTGCATAGTGTGCAATGATGAATTGTAACATTACCCCTGATTAACATCATCGGCGAGTATGGCAGTGACCTAGTGTGAGGTACCATTCTTTCAATGTTTGGGAGATTCACAGTAGTATTTTCCTGGCCTCATGGTGTGGGGAGGGATCGAGTGCAACTTCAGGTTCTGGATTGTATTGACTAATGGAACTCCATTGGCACAGCAGTACATCTCAGGCATCCTGCAGCCTCATGTTTTACCTCTCATGTGATGGTATTGTGATGTCATTTTTCAACAGGACAATGATCATCCCGTCATTGCACGTGTCTCTATGAACTGTCTTCTTGATGTTGAAGTATTTTTCAACAGGACAATGCTCATTCACTCATGCACGTGTCACTATGAACTGCCTGCCTGATGTTGAAGTACTCCATTAGCCAGCAAGATCCCTTGATCCACCCTCGATAGATCATGTGTGGGACCAGCTCAGATGTCAGCTCCTTCCCATTACAATGTCAAGGATATCAGAGATTAGTTACAACCGTTGTGGGCCAGCTTGCCTTACGAGAGGATACAATGGCTTTATGACGCCTTTCTTAACCGAATCAGTGCATGCATACAGGCCAAGTTCTTTATAAATTTGACTCGATATTGTAATCACCGAAATAACATCATGTACCATCTCAAAAGGTGAAGTTGGTAGTAGGGCTAAGACAGTTCTTGCACAGTATGCATTATTGTCTGATCTCCATCTCCCTGTCACTGCTTTGACATCATGCACAATTGCCATAGGAACCCTTCTCCTCCCCCTACTCCCCTGATGTCGGCAAATTACCCCATGTATAAAAAAATGAGTCATTAAAAAATTAGTGTGTAATTCAAAACTAAGCAATATTGCTACAGGGTTTCCTCCAGCCTTCTGCTGTCACTGTGGAAGTAAGGTGCTTGTCTGATGTGTAATTGGTGGAAAATTAAAAAAAAATGAAGATGAGGTGCATTGTCCTATTGACTGAAAATCTAAATGGCAGGTTACAAATACTAGCACAGCCCTATAACGTCAGAATCCGAGATGGCGAATCTGAGGATACCAACACAGTCATACAGCATCAGAATTCAAGTGCCAGAGGTAATTTGATGCTCACAAGAGTGAGTGTCAAGTGATGTGATATGAAATGACCACACATGTTGACTTGGAAAAATTCTACAAGTCTGTTAGGTTGTAGGACATTGAAATATGTTTGACTGTACTGAAATATTTCCAAGAATAACCGAATAAGAGTTATTAAAGGTTGTGGTGTATTTTATTTTATGAAAGCTACTCTGAAATTTTTTTGGACGATAGTTGGATTTTGAATATTTTATACGAAGTGGGGATATGGCAGGAAACAGAATAACTGTATGTTGATCAGTGGAGACTATCTAACACTTCAGCCCATACATCTACATGTTACAGTGAAATTGTAATAAAATGTTCCTCCTACAGCAAAAATGATAACAAACTACCTTGTGTTATAAAAAATTGCAACAAATTGCACCATGTTCCAGCAAAAGTTATAACAAATTGCCCCATGTTACAGTGAAATTGTAACAAATTACCTTATGTTCCGGCAAAAATAATAACTAATTGTCCCATATTACAGTGAAAATTTAACAAAGTGCTCCTCATTACAGTAAGCTGTAATAAATTAACCAATACATCACTGTATTACAGCAAAATACCCTGAACACCTGCAAGTAGTAAATTCCATGGGAGCTTTAGGGTAGACCAAAGACTCGACATGACAGCTTGGTAAGAGGTCTGCGTCATCCACATACCAATCTTGCTATTATGGAGGCTATTTATAAATGTAATAATATAGCTTTCATTAGTGTTCAGTGCTGTTACTAAAGATCTCTTAACACCAACACAGTTGTATCCTACTGGATTTTTGAATGATTAGTGGAAGTAGGTCGTCTGTGCTAAGTATAGAATCCAACTTAGCCATTAAGATTAAATACCAAAATGATAGACCTATGAGATCACAATCCTAAATGTTTCCAGGACATCTTTGATAATGTCAGAATCCTAGATGAGGATACAGGATCCTGGGTATATGAGTGCAGCCTACGATATTAATGGTCTAAAATTGCCCCTCCAGTCTCAGTGGTGCTATATTCACCTACCCCACTACTCATCCTCAGCATCCAGGCTTACTAGCCATCAACATGTAGTGCCCAATATAGTGGACAGGACACAGTAATCTTTCCAGACTTTTAGCTTCGACTACATCCAGTGCCTGCACCACCAGTTGATCTTCAGCTAAGTCATTTCAGAATTCTGCGGTTCAACTCTATTTATCAACTGACCACCAATGGATCAAAGTGTATGTCAGTTTAACACCTGACATAGACATCTAAGTTATAGTAAAAATTGAGAATACAGACTCGGTTCCTGTAAATGTGGCCTATGTTCCACAATATCCCTTGGACAACGTCGACCACCTGCTCCGTCCATGAATATCTGCATTTTGCATGTGTTCACACTCATCTGAATCACATGATCTGGACATACTGTAACTTCCTCTGTCTGGCATTGTTGCAGCTCTTCCTCTGCCTCTGTCTCCATCTTCAGACATCAGCAACACACCACCTATTCTTACCTGCACAAATTTTTCTATGGTCCTCAATTTCACTGGATAGGAATGTATGATGTAGCACTTAAAACATGCATGTCTGCCCAATACTGAGATCTTACCTAGCCTCTACAGTCGTTACTGGCCATCCTGTCTTCTACCAATGTCATATGATAATACACAGAACAACAAAAAAAAAAGACTGGTAGTTCTTTGCTCGTCTTTAAAACTGGAAAATTCTCCACTGCCTATACTGATCTTGGATCTGCTCTCATCCCACTTTTGCCAATCACGTGCTCTAAGTAACTTACTTCCTACAATGAAAATGACATTCCTCCATACTCAACGTCAGATGTGGAGCCCACAACTTCTTAAACACCTCTCTCAAATGTTATCTACGTTTCGCTATGTCCCCTGAGAACACAGTTATATTGTCCAGGTAAACTAGACACTGGCAAGGCTTCATACCCTTCAGCTCTGACCAACAAATATTGAAACGTCGCAGGATCATTCTTGGCCCTAGCATAATGAAAATTTTGTCTTCGGTTAGCTGCCCAAAAGCATGTCCAGCTGATGAGATTCACTTCTTAAATCCATGGTAGAGAAAGACGAGCGTTGTCCCAAGATATCAAGTTTTCAGCAGTCTCTGAGACATTGAGTATGCGTCTGTTACAGTCTTACAATTAAGAAGGCGTTAATCACAGCAAAATCTGTGTTCCTTGGAACTGCCTAATTTCAATTCCTGCTCCCCATGAACTATTACTCCCTTCTACCGTCCCATCAGCCAACTGCTAGTTAACAAGTTCGCCATGAATCGGTTGCAAACACCGAGGTATTCTATATGGTTAGTAGCACAATGGTGCTTCATTCACTGTCAGAATGCTGTGTTGTGTAGTGGGACCCATAGGCGACAGATTCCAAGGAAAAAGCAAATCCTAAAATTCCAACAATAGTCCCTCCATCCATGTTCTCTCCACTCCTTTTAGATACTCCACCTTCTTAGATAATGTAATGTAAGTTGCGTTCTGTGGCTGTTTATGCCTAACACCAGCCATGCAGCAATCCTCCTCTGCCGGAATGTCTAATCTTGCTGCCAACATCGCCTTTTCCCACTTTACTTCTTCAGCGTCAAAACTGTCAAGAGTGATGAGTACTACTTTCCTGCCATCCATGTCCCATATGTGTATGATACTCCTATTAACTAGGCAACTCACTAAATCTAATATATCGTTTCCTTCAAACCGTTCTATTATGCATGTCACATTGACAGGTAAACCTGACTCCAGACTTGACCAAAGAGACTTCCTAGTGCCACTTGGTACACAGTCACGTGAATCAAGCCTTAATGCATATTATGCTGCTTAATCATATTGCCCACTATGATGGTTGCATCTCGTGACAGATCTGCATTGGCAACAGCTTCCTCTAGCTGGAATGCTCCACCACACTTCGCTGAAAGTCAACTGTGACAATACATTAATGCAAAAATTATAGCTCCATAATCATGCTGAGCCCTCGCTCACATGAGGTACTATGAAACTTCTTTATTTAAATGATTGTGTCTGTAGTTAAATTTCCGAATGACAGAGATGAAACTTCTACGTTATTTGATTCTGAAACAGCTGAGTAAAACTGAATGTACTGAGCCTACTTTCTCTTTACTTTTTCTTATCATGTCAACACTGACCCACAATATTCTAGCGCAACACAATTTGACTGCTCAAAAAAATTACAACCTGACTTCAAATAATTAATTCAAAAGAATGGCCCTGACTAAAAAGAAATCTTAACAATAACCTATACATTCCATTTAAGCACTCACCTCACAAAAATATTCATTACGCAAACTACTGCAATACAGCGAGCATCAATACTGCCAGCTAAATAAAAGATTCTAACTACTAAAGCCACTAACTACTTATAGGCATGTGTTTAACAAAGGAAAGATTTTGTTACAAACCAAATCATGTATTTTTTTACATTAATAATGTGAAGTAGTAAAGGAGTTTTGCTATTTGGGGAGCAAAATAACTGATGATGGTCGAAGTAGAGAGGATATAAAATGTAGACTGGCAATGGCAAGGAAAGCGTTTCTGAAAAAGAGAAATTTGTTAACATCGAGTATAGATTTAAGTGTCAGGAAGTCGTTTCTGAAAGTATTTGTATGGAGTGTGGCCATGTATGGAAGTGAAACAGGGACGGTAAATACACTCCTGGAAATTGAAATAAGAACACCGTGAATTCATTGTCCCAGGAAGGGGAAACTTTATTGACACATTCCTGGGGTCAGATAAATCACATGATCACACTGACAGAAACACAGGCACATAGACACAGGCAACAGAGCATGCACAATGTCGGCACTAGTACAGTGTATATCCACCTTTCGCAGCAATGCAGGCTGCTATTCTCCCATGGAGACGATCGTAGAGATGCTGGATGTAGTCCTGTGGAACGGCTTGCCATGCCATTTCCACCTGGCGCCTCGGTTGGACCAGCGTTCGTGCTGGACGTGCAGACCGCGTGAGACGACGCTTCATCCAGTCCCAAACATGCTCAATGGGGGACAGATCCGGAGATCTTGCTGGCCAGGGTAGTTGACTTACACCTTCTAGAGCACGTTGGGTGGCACGGGATACATGCGGACGTGCATTGTCCTGTTGGAACAGCAAGTTCCCTTGCCGGTCTAGAAATGGTAGAACGATGGGTTCGATGACGGTTTGGATGTACCGTGCACTATTCAGTGTCCCCTCGACGATCACCAGTGGTGTACGGCCAGTGTAGGAGATCGCTCCCCACACCATGATGCCGGGTGTTGGCCCTGTGTGCCTCGGTCGTATGCAGTCCTGATTGTGGCGCTCACCTGCACGGCGCCAAACACGCATACGACCATCATTGGCACCAAGGCAGAAGCGACTCTCATCGCTGAAGACGACACGTCTCCATTCGTCCCTCCATTCACGCCTGTCGCGACACCACTGGAGGCGGGCTGCACGATGTTGGGGCGTGAGCGGAAGACGGCCTAACGGTGTGCGGGACCGTAGCCCAGCTTCATGGAGACGGTTGCGAATGGTCCTCGCCGATACCCCAGGAGCAACAGTGTCCCTAATTTTCTGGGAAGTGGCGGTGCGGTCCCCTACGGCACTGCGTAGGATCCTACGGTCTTGGCGTGCATCCGTGCGTCGCTGCGGTCCGGTCCCAGGTCGACGGGCACGTGCACCTTCCGCCGACCACTGGCGACAACATCGATGTACTGTGGAGACCTCACGCCCCACGTGTTGAGCAATTCGGCGGTACGTCCACCCGGCCTCCCGCATGCCCACTATACGCCCTCGCTCAAAGTCCGTCAACTGCACATATGGTTCACGTCCACGCTGTCGCGGCATGCTACCAGTGTTAAAGACTGCGATGGAGCTCCGTATGCCACGGCAAACTGGCTGACACTGACGGCGGCGGTGCACAAATGCTGCGCAGCTAGCGCCATTCGACGGCCAACACCGCGGTTCCTGGTGTGTCCGCTGTGCTGTGCGTGTGATCATTGCTTGTACAGCCCTCTCGCAGTGTCCGGAGCAAGTATGGTGGGTCTGACACACCGGTGTCAATGTGTTCTTTTTTCCATTTCCAGGAGTGTAGTTTGGACAATAACGAGTCCAACCAGCCACAGAGTCTCTTACAAAGAAAGTACAGTCAGAGAGCCAATGAAAAGCGCTGCCAACACAGAAGCAGCCCACTTACAACTGCTTCCACACGTTGCTTAAATCTGACTGCCTGCAGCCGAAAAATCTGTTTTCACTGGCCCCAATGGCCTTACGTCATTATTCGTCATCCAATGCATTCTATAACGTGGTGGCTTCCATCTCCTCTGACTGACTAGATCCCTAATGGCTGCCGTCACATGCACTCTTGTATGTATTAAAAATTTATACTTACTTCCCTTCACAGCAACCACTTTTTAGTCCGCCGCTCGTGGTCTCGCGGTAGCGTTCTCGCTTCCCGAGCACGGGGTCCCGGGTTCGATTCCCGGCGGGGTCAGGGATTTTCACCTGCCTCGAGATGACTGGGTGTTTGTGTTGTCCTCATCATTTCATCATCATCCAGGAAAGTGGCGAAATTGGACTGAGCAAAGATTGGGTAATTGTACGGGCGCTGATAACCACGCAGTTGAGCGCCCCACAAACCAAACATCATCATCACACACAGCAACCACTTTAACAGATTTCAACTCGGCGTACATACTGTTGCATTTCATTTTCACAGGAACGCCTTTCGCAGGGCTTCAGGTTCCCTCTTGCATTTAACGGCTGCTTGTTTCCTCCTTCTCCACCACTACTACCATTACCATAATCTGTTGATGACTCACACCACCCCTATTCCACTGAGGCTGGCGTCGTTGCTTTTGTACAGGACTTGTACACCCACTATTGTAACACTTCATATTTTCAGAGAATACACCACACCTATTCCTCACCCCCATCGACACATCAATCTCCTCACAATCCATCACTAATCTCACACACGAATGGAGATCCCTAGGTACCCCTGTGCACACCCTCCCCAACATATCCAGAAGCGAGCCCTTAGGAAAGCATCGAGGACCCTTTGCTCGGCCTCCTGCAGCAAAATTTTATTTGTTTCGTCATTCTGAGTCAGTTCGTATGTTACATACATTCACTTTCCTTATACTGTAAGCGAAATCTTCCAGTTTCCTCTTGCCTCTTCATAATAATGCTCAACTGCTCCCAAAAGACTGTTGTGCTGCTCCTTATACCTCTGTGAAAGCCACTGTTTCAACTGCTCAAATGTCTCCACCTTATTCACCATGTTCGTGCATCTCATAAAATTCTTCACCTCTCGGACCAACCCCCAATACTCGGTGACGTTTGAAGGTCATCCGCGAACGACATCGTATCCTCAGACGACCTTCCAGAAAAGAGACTGGATAGGTTAGCGAAAAAAGAAAAAAACAAAGAAACCCCATGATCAGGCCCTGGAGACCACACAATAGTCGAACGACCGTCATGTTAGCAGCAGCTGGATCTCTTTTAAGGGTGGGTACCCCTAGCAACACTAACTCCTCATCTCCAGCAGCTAGCTTGTTGACTCTTCCATTGCTACACATTCCTTCATTCATATACAAAACAAATGCGCAATAATTAGCAACAGATAAAAAGGAAACAATTAGACCTTGCGCCATATCATCAACCATCTAAACTCCTTACGTTGCTCCGGAATATGACCAAAACAGTGGCACATAAAACAAATTACAGATACGTATTCAGCACACAGTGTGGAACACTCAAGCAAATTCCACTGCAAACACCTCAACGGCTCTAAACAGTGCTTTTTATTGCTGGCATGAATATCAGGCACGTCACCCAGCTCTACTAGTCTAACTGTCAAGTTATGGTAACACACTGTCTTAGATCCCATGTCTGTCACACACATAAAAAATAGCAAACAGTTTCTCCACGAACCCCTCCATGTTGATACCACAGATCGCTGTCCAGACGTCACACTGTGTAGGCAATGCACCTTCTGCTGCTCACTGATAACCACGTCAGTACTTCTGACACCACTTTGTAACCAAAACTGAGGTCAGCTATGGTGTCAGGTGGTGGAGTTGCCGAGGGTTGAGACTGGATGGCAGGCCGATGAGGCCCAGGAAAAAGTGGATTAGCACTTTGTTTCCAATTTATACATCGATTCAGAGGAATGTTGGGGATGCCTTCATGACTCTGATACACGAGAGTGGGCATGTAGTCGCTCAGCCAGCATCTAGTGTTCATCGAGCTGGCTGCAAGACGTGCTGGCGCCCTGCTTTTCTGGCGTCTGCTCTCTGCGCCTGGCTGGCGGCTATCTCGCATGACCCACACAGCCGACGTCAGTGCCGAGTACTTGACTCTTGCAGAGGTAGCCCCTCTTCAATGAATGACCACACCCAGGTGGCCAAGGCGAGTGGCAAGGAATGTAGCCTGCTGCCTCCTGGTGGGAGTCTTGGTGCTGCTGGATTGGTCTGGCAGGCTCGCTGCTCCGTGGCACCAAGTCTAGTTGACGGGCTTAGTGCAGGAAGCAGACAGGAACTCAAAACTCCGACTGCAGCTGGTGGCTCCTAGTCATCTCCTCATCTGGCATAGCACCTACGTCCTGGTGGTACTGCTGGACAGCGAAATAATTTGTTACAAAATCAATGGTTATTTGCACTGGATAACAGAGCACTTGTGCTCATACACCACTCCTGGGCATGTACTACGCAACACCACCAAAACTCTGATGATGGAGACCTTGTCTCTGCTGTGCATTACCACTGAACTGGCAAGTTACATTGAGAGAGGCTACCCCATCTTGCTGTAATTTCATATGCTTGCTGTCTTAATCCAAACTGTGACACACCACTCACGCTGGTCATTGATGGCTAATACAGTGTCCTACCACAGCTTCCCACAAATTTTACTCTTAACCTGGTAGTGGTGCTGTACCTGGATGTGACAGTGAGATTATGTGGCTTGATTTAGGGCAGTCTCACATCCTCCTACAGGCATCTTTATGCTTCACCTATACACACTTTAATTCTAGTTTGTTTGATACAAATAATTCCAGTTATGCATGACTGTGATTCGTCTTATCACAAGGTACAGGACCATGTCAGGTGAGCATACATAGGATAAACCTTTTGCCACATGAGATCTTAACATCTTGGATTTTTGAGTATGTGTAAAAAAACCTTATCTCATGAATATAAATTTTGCTTTGTCTACTAATGAGAAGAAGAAGAAAGTGCAACTTGCAGGGAAAAGTTAGTCAATTTACAAAATAAATGCATGAGGTTTGGCCTCTTGTGCCACATATATTACTCCATGGAAACAGGCAGTCCATGATTATTATCCCCTCCATAGACATATAGGAACACTGTGCAAAATTTTATAACATGTGCTGGATGAATGCCATATAGTACACAGGTGGAGAAAATTTCAAAAAAAATATTTTGCAGGTATTATATGTCAAAACAAAGATGTGTTAATTACAGGAAATTTTAGGAACCTGTAATGGTTGTTGGTCCTAATGCATCATGCACATTGTCATCTGAATGGAATGTGAATATGACAGTTATCGACAATGTTCACCTGTGTTAAATCTGTTTCCTTGAAGAGATGGTAGTATTATTCCTTCCATGCCCATACACATAGGTTTGCATTAAATGTGTAGCTTCTATTTCGTCATGTTCTGTGTGCCAGATCCTATTTTAGTTAGGGTAAGATCATTTTTGTCGAAATAAATCCGGTATAACGAACAGTTTTCACATATAAAATTTTTAATTGCATTACTGTCAGGTTGAAAAAAAATTGAAAAATGTCCTAATGGCTATGTCTCAGTCTCTGAAATTGCTAAAGCTGAATTGTTGAGTTTAATCTCATTTAAAAGTATGCAAAGTCGCCTGAAAATGGCAACAAACGGGCTGTACACGAGACTCTTTATGCAACACACACACATATATATAGGGTGGTCCATTGATAGTGACCGGGCCAAATATCTCATGAAATAAGCATCAAACAAAAAAACTACAAAGAACGAAACTTGTCTAGCTTGAAGGGGGAAACCAGATGGCGCTATGGTTGGCCCGCTAGATGGCGCTGCCATAGGTCAAACGGATATCAATTGCGGTTTTTTTTAATAGGAACCCACATTTTTTATTACATATTCGTATAGTACGTAGAGAAATATGAATGTTTTAGTTGGACCACTTTTTGCGCTTTGTGATAGATAGCGCTGTAATAGTCACAAACGTATAAGTACGTGGTATCACGCAACATTCCGCCAGTGCGGACGTTATTTGCTTCGTGATACATTACCCGTTTTAAAATGGAGCGTTTACCAATTGCGGAAAAGCTCGATATCATGTTGATGTATGGCCATTGTGATCAAAATGCCCAATGGGTGTGTGCTATGTATGCTGCTCGGTATCCTGGACGACATCATCCAAGTGTCCGGACCGTTCGCCGGATGGTTACGTTATTAAAGAAAACAGGAAGTGTTCAGCCACATGTGAAACGTCATCCACGATCTGCAACGAATGATGATGTCCAAGTAGGTGCTTCAACTGCTGTCGCGGCTAATCCGCACATCAGTAGCAGACAAACTGCGCGAGAATCGGGAATCTCAAAAACGTCGGTGTTGAGAATCGATTGCACCCGTACCATATTTATATGCACCAGGAATTGCATGCCGACGACTTTGAACGTCGTGTACAGTTCTGGCACTGGGTACAAGAGAAATTACGGGACGATGCCAGATTTTTTGTACGCGTTCTATTTAGCGACGAAGTGTCACTCCAACAGCGGTAACGTAAACCGGCATAATATACACTACTGGGTAACGGAAAATCCACGATGGCTGCGACAAGTGGAACATCAGCGGGTAAATGTATGGTGCGGCATTATGAGAGGAAGGATAATTGGCCCCCATGTCCTAGTGTCGCGACCGATGGAAGAAGCCATGCGCTGGGCCGTTCCACACCACCCACCGTCCACTGACAACTGCAGCCGCACGCTAAGCACTTTCTGTCACGCGCGGAAATACCGCAGCCTTCCTCCTCCATCCTGGCACATTTTCTTCGTGGCACGAACTGCTTCAGGAGTTATAAATCTGGTGTTTCAGCAATACTGCGAAATATTTTCACATACATATCTTCAAGATGTGTCAGGAACTAAATGAACCACTGCACAAAGACAGAGAAAGCATTGCAGATGGCGAAAATATATTTAAACAATTTGTATACTGGCACGCTTGAACACAGGCTCTACAAAGATCGCGGCAGATTCTGGCACACTTGTGTAACCTCTCAGTCCTCATCCAGCCTTCCTCCCTGAAGCATTTCGGTCACTTTTTTTGGAAATACCACAGCCTACCTTTGTTTTTGAGCATGAACTGCTTCAGGAGTTATTAAATCCAATTGAAAATGTCTCTAAATGCACTTTCAAAGAAACCACTGCACAGTAGTTTGCTTCAGTTTTGCGATGTAATTACACTTCTTATTCCGAGGTGTACGTCGACACTTGAACACTGACTATAAAAAGATCGCTGTGGGTTCAGGCACACTTGTGAAATCTCCCACTCTTCATCCAGTCTTCCCCCCTGAGACACTTCACGTGCTTTTGTGGGAAATAATCTCGAAATCAGTATCAGCTGCAATATCCGATTTTACACGCCAAAACAATGATTTTCGGAAATCGAAATAAATATCTCTGTATCCCTAAACAGGACGCTCACCACTTTCCGAGCTTTAGCTGCTTGTTTGAAGGCACTGCCAGAGAGAGAAAAATTTCTGAGTGCTAGAAATGCTGTGATGTTTATCAATGTCTTGAAACGCTGAGTGGGTTTACTTTATGTTTACTGCTGGAATCAGGGATGTTAAGGGTATTATTTTTTATTTTCCTCACTTTTAGGAGCACACTAGTGTCTAAGCATAAACAGGAAAATTAGAACAATTACATATCTATACGTTCATGACATATTCCGAATCCCACAACAGATCGTGAAAAAAAAAGAAACACAAACAGAATTCGAAGCACTGTACTACAGACGAGAAAAATGGCTGGAATTTTCGGTGAATTTTCTATGTCCTTCAGCTCCTGGTCTGGATATGCTCTAAGCAAACAATGGCTGGTGGGGACAGCAGATAAGGATGGTCTCCTTGGATATGAGGTTCAAAAATGGTTCAAATGGCTCTGAGCACTATGGGATTAACAGCTGTGGTCATCAGTCCCCTAGAACTTAGAACTACTTAAACCTAACTAACTTAAGGACATCACACACATCCATGCCCGAGGCAGGATTCGAACCTGCGACCGTAGCAGTCACACGGTTCCGGACTGCGCGCCTAGAACCGCGAGACCACCGCGGCCGGCGGATATGAGGTCACAGAGCTTTCTGTACATACCTTGTCCCTGTCTTGTTCGAACCAGTCTGCATGAGATCCTATGCCCCACAAAAAGGATGGCTTGTAACTCTCTGACGTCATGGAATTTCCTGTGAATAGAGCATTCTGATTTCTTCTTACTGAATCTACCCAGCAATTTGTTGCTGCCAGTGTGGGAGCACTGTCATCCACTTTCTGCAAGATGGACATATTGCGAGACTTTCAGTGGCAATCTATTTTGTACAGATCGAAAAACATACAACTGTCATTTTGCACTGACAGCTAAACCCTGCAAAAGTGGTCTGCAGATCATGAAATACGGAAACTATCGCAAAAGACACTTCCTCAATAACACTGCTCTTTTATTATAGAGGAAAGCTTGAATTTTTCTGCGTGAAACCAATCTCCAACCAGGCTATATCACCACAAACGTTTGTACCGCCATACTATATCGATTTAGTAAGCAAAATTCATATCCTGCACCATACGAAACCATCACTTCTGCATCCTGCATTTAGCTATCGACCACCAGGCACCCATACATATACTGCGAAGGCGGATTTCAAAAAATATAAGCACCCACACTGTATACAGGGTGGTCCATTGATCGTGACCGGGCCAAATATCTCACAAAATATACGTCAAACGAAAAAACTACAAAGCACGAAACTTGTATAGCTTGAAGGGGGAAACCAGATGGCGCTATGGTTGGCCCGCTACATGGCGCTGCCATAGGTCAAACGGATATCAACTGCGTTTTTTAAAATAGGAACCCACATTTTTTATTACATATTCGTGTAGTACGTAAAGAAATATGAATGTTTTAGTTGGACCACTTTTTTCACTTTGTGATAGATGGCGCTGTAATAGTCACAAACATATGGCTCACAATTTTAGATGAACATTTGGTATCAGGTAGGTTTTTTAAATTAAAATACGGAACGTAGGTACGTTTGAACATTTTATTTCGGTTGTTCCAATGTGATACATGTACCTTTGTGAACTCATCATCTCTGAGAACGCATGCTGTTACAGCGTGATTACCTGTAAATATACCACATCAATGCACTAAATGCTCAAAATGATGTCCGTCAACCTCAATGCATTTGGCAATACGTGTAACGACACCCCTCTCAACAGCGAGTAGTTCGCCTTCCGTAATGTTCGCACATGCATTGACAATGCGCTGACGCGTGTTGTCAGGCGTTGCCGGTGGATCACGATAGCAAATATCCTTCAACTTTCCCCACAGAAAGAAATCCGGGGACGTCAGATCCAGTGAACGTGCGGGCCATGGTATAGTGCTTCGACGACCAATCCACCTGTCATGAAATATGCTGTTAATTACCGCTTCAACCGCACGCGAGCTATGTGCCAGATATCCATCATGTTGGAAGTACATCGCCATTCTGTCATGCAGTGAAACATCTTGTAGTAACATCGGAAGAACATTACGTAGGAAATCAGCATACATTGCACCATTTAGATTGCCATCCATAAAATGGGGACCAATTATCCTTCCTCTCATAATGCCGCACCATACATTAAACCGCTGATGTTCCACTTGTCGCAGCCATCGTGGATTTTCCGTTGCCCAGTAGTGCAAATTATGCCGGTTTACGTTACCGCTGTTGGTGAATGACGCTTCGTCGCTAAATAGAACGCGTGCAAACAATCTGTCATCGTCCCGTAATTTCTCTTGTGCTCAGTGGCAGAACTGTACACGACGTTCAAAGTCGTCGCCATGCAATTCCTGGTCCATAGAGATTTGGTACGGGTGCAATCGGTGTTGATGCAGCATTCTCAACACCGACGGTTTTGAGACTCCCGATTCTCGTGCAATTTGTCTGCTACTGATTTGCGGATTAGCTGCGACAGCAGCTAAAACACTTACTTGGGCATCATCATTTGTTGCAGGTCGTGGCTGACGTTTCACATGTGGCTGAACACTCTGTTTTCTTCAATAACGTAGCTATCCGGCGAACGGTCCGGACACTTGGATGATGTCGTCCAGGATACCGAGCAGCATACATAGCACACACCCGTTGGGCATTTTGATCACAATAGCCATACATCAACACAATATTGACCTTTTCCGCAATTGGTAAACGGACCATTTTAACACAGGTAATGTATCACGAAGCAAATACCGTCCGCACTGGCAGAATGTTATGTTATACCACTTATACGTTTGTGACTATTACAGCGCCATCTATCAAAAAGCGAAAAAAGTGGTCCAACTAAAACATTCGTATTTCTTTACAGACTACACGAATATGTAATAAAAAATGTGGGTTCCTATTTAAAAAAAAACGCAGTTGATATCCATTTGACCTATGGCAGCGCCATCTAGTGGGCCAACCATAGCGCCATCTGGTTTCTCCCTTCAAGCTAGACGAGTAGTTTTTTCGTTTGATGTTTATTTCGTGAGTTATTTGGCCTGGTCACTATCAATGGTGTTGTGTACATAGTTCCGCGTAGTCAGCGCGTACACAACTTTTCCACTAGAGCGCGTACCGCTAAGCACAACAGCGCAAGCGCAGCACTCGTCCGTCTCCGCACTGTGAGATGGTGCTGCCTTAGAGACGGACCAAATTCTGCTTCCGCCGATCCGCGTATTAATATGTAACGCAGCCAATGAGATTGCTGCTAACATAGAACCTTTTCTCGTTACGGATCACACTCGCGCAGTGCTACCTGAACGTGCGAGGTATTATGACGAGTGTACAGACCTCCGATCAGTCAGTCTGCATTTGTCTGCAGCAGTCTGTACCAGTCTGCATTAGTCTGTACCAGTCTATAGTCAAGTTTCAGTCTGCACCTAATAAGGTTATCATATTCCTGTACATAGCCATGAAGATAAATGTATAGACACTTTGTCAAGTATCAGAGATATGTGACAATAAGATTAACGTACCAAGACCAAAGGAACTTCAGATTGTCAATTGTAAATAGCATCCAGAATCAAGTTAAGTAATTTTATGCTTGTTATTATTTTAATAAATGTGTGTGAAAATTAATAAAGTTGTGTTTAAAGTTGGTCACCGTCAATCTGCTACTCTAAGAGTGCAAGTGGCATTTCTATCGTCTTACCTAACAACAGAAGATAAACACGCCACGATAAGACCATGAGACATATTTCTGACACCCGGCTACTTCGTTAGAGCGACAAGTCAAATAATCTGATGGTGTGTGTACTGAAGGTCTTACAGTATGCACACCACAAATGGAACACCCTGTATAATAGCAGCACTAGATACATCGCGTGAGATCGGTCGATCATCCACTGTGGCCAGTGGTCACAAGGTATCTGCTACCGATCGCTTGCATAGTATAATTCCGAAGATAAAGAGGAAATTATATCCCTAGAAACCGGAAACCTTAGGGAGGTCATTACATGGGCTATACTGCAAACCATTATGTAACTAGAAACTTATCTCGTCTGCGAAGATCTTTATGTGATAACACGAAAATAAAGGAAACTGGCAGATCCACTTGAATTTTTTAACGAATACCGATGTCAGTGATATAACATATTCCAAAAATTCCTTGCACTTTTTAAATTCAACTGAGGGTTTAATACTTATAATCGTGTGTGTTTATCATGTCTAGAAAACCAGCAAACGCCTCTTCCACCAGTTTTACAGCATCTAGATACACACAATATACACCACAATCGGTGTTCTCTAAACCAGATAAAGACGGGAAATATGTAGAACGTCAGTACAAGCAGTGAACCGATCTATTCACATGGGAGGGAATAATTTTCTAGCGCAAAACACTCGTCTTTATTGAATCTTCTCAAATTTCCACGGAGGATACTCACAACACAGGCGATCACGAAGGCTGCCCAATACATATTATTATTCACTGTCCGCAGCTCGTGGTCTTGCGGTAGCGTTCTCGCTTCCTGCGCACGGGGTCCCGGGTTCGATTCCCGGCGGGGTCGTGGATTTTCTCTGCCTCGTGATGACTCGGTGCTGTGTCATTTCATCGTCATTGACTAGCAAGTCGCCGAAGTGGCGTCAACTAAAAAGAACTTGCAATACGGTAGCCGAACTTCCCCACATGGAGCCTCCCGGCCAACAATGCCATACGATCATCATCATGTTATTCACTCACCTAGAAGGCAATATGGTTAGGTCAGCTACATAATTGTGCCCCACCTGCCCAGTCTGGGCGGCTTAGCAACGGCTCCCGCAAATGTCATTCGTTCTGTCCACAGTCTACCTCTGCCACGTAACCGTACATCAGGCATAATCGTCCTAGGAAACCAGCCGTACAATTATCACTGTAATTGCAATTAAATATTACTGTTGCAGCCGGAATAGGATGGCATTTGACAATGAGTGAAGTATCGGAAATATCTTCTCCTGACACCTGTTGCTCCAGAAATATCAATATGTGTACCATTCTTATGACTGGACACAATTTTCCACGTAAAATCTTTCATCCCGCTTATGGCTATCGATGTCCTGAAATCGCAGTTCACCATGTCAATTCTATACTTCCCTTAAGATCAGACATAGTCATTTTCTTTGTACGTGTCAGAACACTGACCACAGTAACTTTTCACCCCAACATTGATCACAGCGAATCTATCACGCATCCCCTATTTAGCATAATTCTTCGCCAGTAACTGAATGCTGGTGACACCAAACAATTTTGAGCGAAAATCCGCGATGGATGGACAAATATCATTTGTTTTTCTTGAGAGTGGCGCCAGTGTGTGTTAGAAAGAGAGATGTAGTCGTTTTATAAGCGACCCGTAATCAAAAACACGATCTCAACGGCTATGTTAATGTCACCCTGCATAAAAAGCGGTCTTGGTTAAACAGGCACACAAAAGTATTGCTAACGATATTCAGTTAAAAACTATACAAGTTTTATAAATCAAGGTACGTTATTGCTTCCCAATGAAGTGGTCTTTCACACAAATACATTGACATTGAATACAGATGGTGATCGCTCGGGTGGGTATTAACAGACCGAAAACGCGGGTGCACGTCGCCGGCGGTGTAAGTTCCTAATAAATTCACCATTCTCACCGCATGTTGTTGTTGTTGTGGTCTTCAGTCCTGAGACTGGTTTGATGCAGCTCTCCATGCTACTCTATCCTGTGCAAGCTTCTTCATCTCCCAGTACCTACTGCAACCTACATCCTTCTGAATCTGCTTAGTGTATTGATCTCTTGGTCTCCCTCTACGATTTTTACCCTCCACGCTGCCCTCCAATGCTAAATTTGTGATCCCTCGATGCCTCAGAACATGTCCTACCAACCGATCCCTTCTTCTAGTCAAGTTGTGCCACAAACTTCTCTTCTCCCCAATCCTATTCAATACCTCCTCATTAGTTACGTGGTCTACCCACCTTATCTTCAGCATTCTTCTGTAGCACCACATTTCGAAAGCTTCTATTCTCTTCTTGTCCAAACTAGTTATCGTCCATGTCTCACTTCCATACATGGCTACACTCCATACAAATACTTTCAGAAACAACTTCCGGACACCTAAATCTATATTCGATGTTAACAAATTTCTCTTCTTGAGAAACGCTTTCCTTGCCATTGCCAGTCTACATTTTATATCCTCTCTACTTCGACCATCATCGGTTATTTTACTCCCTAAGTAGCAAAACTCCTTTACTACTTTAAGTGTCTCATTTCCTAATCTAATTCCCTCAGCATCACCCGACTTAATTTGACTACATTCCATTATCCTCGTTTTGCTTTTGTTGATGTTCATCTTATATCCTCCTTTCAAGACACTGTCCATTCCGTTCAACTGCTCTTCCAAGTCCTTTGCTGTCTCTGACAGAATTACAATGTCATCGGCGAACCTCAAAGTTTTTACTTCTTCTCCATGAATTTTAATACCTACTCCGAATTTTTCTTTTGTTTCCTTTACTGCTTGCTCAATATACAGATTGAATAACATCGGGGAGAGGCTACAACCCTGTCTCACTCCTTTCCCAACCACTGCTTCCCTTTCATGCCCCTCGACTCTTATAACTGCCATCTGGTTTCTGTACAAATTGTAAATAGCCTTTCGCTCCCTCACCGCATACAGAAAGTGATTCGGCTAATGAACGTGGTATGAAGCCGCTTTTTGCAACTTCCTCTTGCCGCCGCTAGATATTTCTCAGGCTAACAAACAGTATCTGTAATGCATTCTATCTTGATGCTTTGTAGGGTTCTGCAATATATCCACTGGGCTGCAGGCGAGGGAGCATTGAGAATGATCATGTACAGTAGAGAGTGTGCTATGTCACGAATCACTTAAAAAATGCAGCGCTAGATTGAAGTTATAAGAAATGAACAAAATCCTATGACCAGTACACCAACTTTTCAGATCTATAGTGTTACGCTTTCTCTTACATATGTTTTCTGTGATTTGGAATCAGTTCTATCCATTGAACCCCATACTTGCGTTTGATCCTGTGAAGATGTCTTTTAATGGCTACAGCCACTAGTGAATCACATCTGTGGCACTCTCATATCTCGAAACGAGCCACCTTTTTTGCACGTATCTGATAAGGACCCTGTACAGCAAAACTTCGTTGTGGCATTAGACAATCCCTCTGCATCTTGTAAGGTTCTTCAGTCTCTGCACTCCCTGCAGCTTTGTCCATGTGATCATCCCCACTTAGTCGGAACTGGGCAGAAGTCGGAGAACGCTATATCTACCATTTTCTGCAGCCCATGGAGAAACAAGGTTAGCTGGTATAGTGTGGCAAGGCCCATGTTCTGACCATTCAGTGGAAATGGGAACACGTCGTAGCTCCACCAACCGTGCACAGTGTATAAGGCCAGAGCCAAACGAAGCTTTCTGCTGCAACACTAGGTAGTAGAAAAGGCAATACGAGCAAGTATAGTGGTGTTTCTTATTGGGAAAATTAGGAAGAATCCAAATGATATGGGAACTGGAAGAAGGACGAGGATTTTGCTACTGCAGTGTAGTGTGTTTCCAAACTACATACAGATACTACAGTCTAATGAAGATGTGCGTCCCTCAAGGTGCATTCATGTCTGTCACTCAAACATTCTCTCTGTCATCATTATTTTTTACCATCAAACAGAGAAGAACTATGAACTATAAAAACTCTGCTAACATCATCCAGTAGACCACTTGATAAGATTTTACCACATTCTCACTTTCGATATATCAGGAAACAAATACCGTCTGTGTGTTGACATTGACCATACGTGGTGATCCCATTAAATATACACGCACTGGTCCGCTGGAGCAGGTGCCCAGTAATCGATGTCGCTTGTGCAACCAGTGCAAAGTTTCATTGCCTGTACTGCAGGAGGACCATATCCAACAGATTATCAGTTACACGATAGGGTCCCTATGTTGTTGTTTGGTACATTATTTTTCTGCTGTAACATATTCATGCAGTTTGTAACCTCCCAAGAGAAATGCAAATGACAAAAAATTGAATGTTAACCAGAATATAACCTAGTGTAACCTCCCAGCAAATAAAATAATTTATTGACAATGACAAATAAATGAGAACTACCAATCTGACCTATGTGTAACCTCCCACAAAAAAAAATGAAAGTCAATTCAATAAAAAATGAAATCTCAGTGACAATGAAATCGCAAATAGACCGAAATGTCGATCTTTAGGCCCTGATTAAACTCAAATTCTTACCTCAGTAATACTGCATCTGCTCTTATTTTTCGCCATAGCTTGGAGGAAATGCATCGCAAATATATTCCTTTCTTTTTTTTTAATTTATGGGAAACTTTTCTTTAAGGAAATGCGAGGAAAATATTATTTCAAAAAAGGGATTCTTTGTTAAACATGGTTGGTTTCAAAACGAAATTATTATTGGGGCGATTCTTGAACAAATTAGTTACAATTAATTTACATTACATTATCAGATGTGCGCAAAGCTGCTTCATTACCTTATTTAACAATATACCTCGTCCTGAATCTTGACCAGAATGCCATGTTGACGCCCGCCGACTCGTCACACACAACTGCTAACTCGCAACTGCACCTACCGACTCCCTACATGCAACTACCCTCTCGCAGCAGAACTGAACTCTCGCGCGCTATTATAGTCTGATTTAAAGTAGTTGTCACTTGACAGGCAACGGGCTGCAGGGCTCCCGCCACCAATAAACCAATGGCAGCCGGCGCTGTCGGCTGCCACTGCGATGCCACTTCGCTCTGCTGAGCATTGTGCCAGCCAGTCCTTAGCGAGCCGTTGTAGACGTGCGGGTGAGATATTTGAGTGACTTGTAGCTTCACGTGTTTACGATGTCTCATGAAAGCAGTTGCAAGAGAGGGAGGCCGAGGCTGCACACTCCTCGGAAACCTCCAAAAAGTGGCGGACATGGCGTCGTTATACGCAGTCAGGCGTGTGAATACGTGTGTTCTTAAGGGAGTATTTTGAGACAGAGAGGGATGCAGGAGGGCCTCTCGTTCCTTTGGCTAAAGTGGTGGAGGGAACTGCAGCTGCTCTGCAAGTTAGCGAACGATCAGTAATAAGAATCTGCAAGGAGAAATTCACGAAAGAAGGCTCAAGTGAATCATCTAAATTGGAGACACCTGGGAAAAAGAGGCGACTAGAGAAGAGGGTCACAAAACTTGACTCTTTTCAGGAAGATGCCATTCGTCGTAAAATATATGCATTTTATTCGAGCAAGGAGTATCAAACACTCAAAAAACTACATGATACCCTCACAGCGGCTGACCTGTTTCAGGTTACGAGTCGTGAAAATGTTAGGATTCCGCTATAAATCCATCTCTGGCAGAAAGTTACTAATGGAACGCCAAGATATTGCAGCCTGGCGATGCCGCTTTCTTAGAGAATTAGTGGGGACAAATTTTGGTGATATCGTTTGGCTTGATGAAACGTGGGTGAATGCAGGACACAGTTTAAAAAAAGGCTGGACAGACGGTACCATCAGCGGTACTATGGCAGCTGCGATAGGTAGAGGAAAAAGGATAATTGTAGCACATGCTGGAAATTCAAAAGGTTTCATTCCAAATTGTCTGCTACTATTCAGTTCAAGTAAGACCTCCGACTACCACGAAGAAATGAACCACAATACTTTTGTGAAGTGGTTTGAAGACGGTGTGTTCCAGAACTTAACAAAAACCCTCTATCATTGTTATGGATAACGCTCCTTATCACTCGCCGAGCGAGGTGGCGCAGTGGTTAGACACTGGACTCGCATTCGGGAGGACGACGGTTCAATCCCGCGTCCGGCCATCCTAATTTAGGTTTTACATCTACATCTACATTTATACTCCGCAAGCCACCCAACGGTGTGTGGCGGAGGGCACTTTACGTGCCACTGTCATTACCTCCCTTTCCTGTTCCAGTCGCGTATGGTTCGCGGGAAGAACGACTGTCTGAAAGCCTCTGTGCGCGCTCTAATCTCTCTAATTTTACATTCGTGATCTCCTCGGGAGGTACAAGTAGGGGGAAGCAATATATTCGATACCTCATCCAGAAACGCACCCTCTCGAAACCTGGCGAGCAAGCTACACCGCGATGCAGAGCGCCTCTCTTGCAGAGTCTGCCACTTGAGTTTGTTAAACATCTCCGTAACGCTATCATGGTTACCAAATAACCCTGTGACGAAACGCGCCGCTCTTCTTTGGATCTTCTCTATCTCCTCCATCAACCCGATCTGGTGCGGATCCCACACTGATGAGCAATACTCAAGTATAGGTCGAACGAGTGTTTTGTAAGCCACCTCCTTTGTTGATGGACTACATTTTCTAAGGACTCTCCCAATGAATCTCAACCTGGTACCCGCCTTACCAACAATTAATTTTATATGATCATTCCACTTCAAATCGTTCCGCACGCATACTCCCAGATATTTTACAGAAGTAACTGCTACCAGTGTTTGTTCCGCTATCATATAATCATACAATAAAGGATCCTTCTTTCTATGTATTCTCAATACATTACATTTGTCTATGTTAAGGGTCAGTTGCCACTCCCTGCACCAAGTGCCTATCCGCTGCAGATCTTCCTGCATTTCGCTACTATTTTCTAATGCTGCTACTTCACTGTATACTACAGCATCATCCGCGAAAAGCCGCATGGAACTTCCGACACTATCTACTAAGTCATTTATATATATTGTGGAAAGCAATGGTCCCATAACACTCCCCTGTGGCACGCCAGAGGTTACTTTAACGTCTGTAGACGTCTCTCCGTTGATAACAACATGCTGTGTTCTGTTTGCTAAAAACTCTTCAATCCAGCCACACAGCTGGTCTGATATTCCGTAGGCTCTTACTTTGTTTATCAGGCGACAGTGCGGAACTGTATCGAACGCCTTCCGGAAGTCAAGAAAAATAGCATCTACCTGGGAGCCTGTATCTAATATTTTCTGGGTCTCATGAACAAATAGAGCGAGTTGGGTCTCACACGATCGCTGTTTCCGGAATCCATGTTGATTCCTACATAGTAGATTCTGAGTTTCCAAAAACGACATGATACTCGAGCAAAAAACATGTTCTAAAATTCTACAAGAGATCGACGTCAGAGATATAGGTCTATAGTTTTGCGCATCTGCTCGACGACCCTTCTTGAAGACTGGGACTACCTGTGCTCTTTTCCAATCATTTGGAACCTTCCGTTCCTCTAGAGACTTGCGGTACACGGCTGTTAGAAGGGGGGCAAGTTCTTTCGCGTACTCTGTGTAGAATCGAATTGGTATCCCGTCAGGTCCAGTGGACTTTCCTCTGTTGAGTGATTCCAGTTGCTTTTCTATTCCTTGGACACTTATTTCGATGTGAGCCATTTTTTCGTTTGTGCGAGGATTTAGAGAAGGAACTGCAGTGCGGTCTTCCTCTGTGAAACAGCTTTGGAAAAAGGTGTTTAGTATTTCAGCTTTACGCTTGTCATCCTCTGTTTCAATGCCATCATCATCCCGGAGTGTCTGGACATGCTGTTTCGAGCCACTTACTGATTTAACGTAAGACCAGAACTTCCTAGGATTTTCTGTCAAGTCGGTACCTATTATTTTACTTTCGAATTCACTAAACGCTTCACGCATAGCCCTCCTTACGCTAACTTTGACAACGTTTAGCTTCTGTTTGTCTGAGAGGTTTTGGCTGCGTTTAAATTTGGAGTGAAGCTCTCTTTGCTTTCGCAGTAGTTTCCTAACTTTGTTGTTGTACCACGGTGGGTTTTTCCCGTCCCTCACAGTTTTTCCGTGATTTCTCTAAAGCGCTCCAGGCAAATGCCGGGATGGTTCCTTTCAAAGGGCACGGCCGACTTCCTTCCCCGTCCTTCCCTAATCCGATGATACCGATGACCTCGCTGTCTGGTCTCCTTCCCCGAACCAACCAACCAACCTTATCACTCAGTAATACAAGATAAAGCACCCACAAAGGCAACGAGGGAAAACGACATTGTTAGCTGGTTACAGAAACATAAGGCACAGTTCGACAGTAATTTGACAAGGGCAGAATTATTAGAACTTGTATCGCAACACAAGCCAAAGAACCCGACTTACATTATGGATGAAGTAGCAAAAAAATACGGGATTGCCTCCTTACCATTGCCATTTCAACGCAATAGAGCTGATTTGGGCTCAGGTTAAACGGCATATTGCTGCAGAAAATAAGAAATTCACATTAACCGAGGTGGAACGCCTTTTGAAAGAGGCAGTTGAAATTGTGACATCGGAAGACTGGCAGAAGGTAATGCATCACGTGAAAGGAGTGATACAGGACGCATGGAACAATGAAGGTATCTTACAACAAAGTGTCGAAGACTTGATTATATCTGTCAATACGAGCAGCGACACGGATAGTTCCACTGACTCTGACTCTGAATTAAGCGGTGTTTTCGCATTGTCTGATTAGTGTGTAGTGTACTTACTGCCATTAAATATTGTGTTTGTGAATTTATTTCGATTAATTCTTATTCTTCTTGTGAGACTAAGAAATACTGTTTGGCCGGCTCTCGTCATCTCCTTACGGTAAGTTAGACTGAATTTGAATTCTATTTCATCTTGTTTATATACCAAGATGTTATTCAATCTGTGTAATAGTTTTCGAGATTTGCAAAAACTTTTCCGGACGCGAAAATTTCTCACACTACAATAGTTAACGTGACAACGGCCCTAATTAAATTTAAGAAAAGATATTTGATATGCTTATAGATACCACCGAGACCGATACTGTACGAAAATTTCAAAATATTTACATAATATTTATAGGAGATAGAGATTTTAAACGTCATACTTGTTTCGAGTTCAGTACTGATAGGGTTGCTTAAAAACGCTGTTTTCAGAAATTTGTATGCAGGAAACGTAATGCACTACCAAAACTTTTAAGGATTCATTGCCGAGTGCATTATTTTGGTAATGAATGGAAAAAATATTTTGCTGTGACACTAATACTTTTTCAGTAATAACGTGATAAGTTAGAAGCTGTTTGCGAAATCGAGAATTTAAATGGTTTCAAACAAATTAACGTAACTCTTGTCCTAATTAAAATTAAGAATAGATATTTGACAGATTGAGAGACATTGTAGAGATATACATCATATGTGGGTTTGAAATTTTTTACTTACTTTTTGTAGGAGATACAGGCTTTAAAACGATTTTCTATCGCCGGGGGTAGCGATGCGCTGAGGCGGCTGCCTCCAGCCAGTACTTGACGTGACAACGCCGCAACTTCGCAGCGCAAACGTCAAGTGACAACTAGTTTAAATCAGACTATACTCTCTCGCAACTGAGCTGACTACTTGCTCTCTGGTCAGAGATTCTGTGGCTCGCCATCGCTGCCTATGAAACGTACGCATTTCATAACCCTCCACTGGGGGGGCAAAAATTTGGCAGCGATGGTGAGTCATTTGGACTTGCCAAGCGCGGCAAAATTTTTCCTTAACTAATTAACTTTACAATTACAAAGAATATACAGATGTAGAACATGAAATAAATGCAGTGCACATGCACCAAGTACAAAACATATTAGACAATGTATATACAATGAGTACAGAACGTATCAGCAAATCATAAAAATGTATATACACACCATATTAATAAATGATAAAAGTGCACAGGCACTGAAAAATTCTTTAGTATTTTCAGAACAAATAAACAGAATGGCAAAAAAATCATGTTGACAAGTGACATGAGTGCACATGCACTGCAGTTCAGAACATATCAACAAATGAGGAAATATATATACAATGAGTAACAAATGCCATAAGTGCACACGCACTGAAGTGTTGAACATACTAGGAAATCACAAAATGTATACAGAATGAGTACAAATCATATTGAAAAATGAGAAAAGTGCACAGGCACTGAAGTAGTGAACATATCAGGAAATCACAAAAAAAGGTATATACAATAAGTACATATCATGTTTACAAATGACAAGAGTGCACATGCACTGAAAAATTCTTCAAAGTTTTCACAACAAATCTCATTGCCAAATGACATAGGTGCACATGTACTGTAGAGTAGAACATATTAGCAAATCAACAAAAAATATATAGGTCATGGATACAAATAAAAAAAAGGATTTTTACTATGTTACAAGAACTAGGATAGGAAGGGAAGGATTGTATCATGGTTGTAGCACTTTAGATTGCACCCAGCTGCACTGAAAGTCCATATCTTTCTACTGTAGCACAGCACCAAGTGAAACAATCTGCAGTTCTTTTCCCAGAAGTGTTTATCAGCGTAGCCAAGACACTGAACTGTCGTAGTAATATTCCATGTTATCATTTTTGCAGTACATCAGGTACACCAAACAGTGGGACCATAATAACATCTCCATCGCTCACGGTGGTGGACAGCATGTCGTGTCAACACCACGCTTTTACAAAGCACACCAACGTAGAATTAGTGCAAAACCCAAATATAGTGCTCCATGATCATGAGGATAGACAGGACAAATGGATATTACAGTAATTCAGGGTAGTTCGCTCAGAAGGTGAAGGACATTAAGTCACATACAAGTCGTCATTAGTAATTACATTAGAAGTCTGCGGCATTCATAGCCCAATTATTGAACATTTCTGTACCATGAATGTAGTATTACAGAAAAATGTTCATTAAATTATTGGCATCATGGGTAATCGTATTACAATAAACAGTGGCAGTCCTTGGCCAGTTACAAAGCATATTTAGTATGACAGAATAATGTTCATCAGAAGTCATCATTAAAAAGGAGAGTCATTAGCATTAACATAATTCATTGAGTTATACTAATTATTGGCACTCAGTGGCCAGCAAGTATTGAATAGTACAAAACATTACACTAATTATTGGCACTCAGTGTCCAGCAAGTATTAAATAGTACAAAACATTTATCGTCATTCAGTATTATCATGAGAAGTCATAATTGAAAACAGGAGCTAATCAATAGCATAATTATTAACAATTCATTTAGTTACATTAATTAGTGGCAGTCAGTGTCCAGCAAGTATTAAATAGTACAAAACATTTTTCATCATTCAGTATTATACAGAATTCTCTTAAATCAGTAGCATTATTTGAAACTGGTGTTACACACTAAGAAGTCATTATTAAAAATCATTAATTACAGTCATAGCATTAATAATCAAGAGCATTATAACTAGTCTCATTACAATAAACAGTGGAGTTATTAGCCAGTTACAAAGCATTAAGAAGTCATTACTGGAGTGACATACTATTCAGAGCTGATCAGTATTATTCAGAATTCTCTTAAACTAGTAGCATTATTCGGGACTGGTAATACATTTTTTGTTTTGTTTTTGTGCTAGCAATGCATTGCGTTGGGATCGATAATTAATTGCTGAGGCATAACAATATTTGCTTTTGACCTATTGCTGCAAATGAGGATAGTTAACGTCATTCGTCATGAGTCAGCTGTAGCAAGGTTATGAAACAAGGCAGTATATGTGATCACATTTATAAATGATAGACACAACTGGGTAAAAAATAAAAATGTAAGTGCTAGTACAGGTATAATAAGTAACAGGTTTAGTAAGTATCATGAAAAGCTTCTGCTGAAAAAAAAAATACAAAATGGATTATTGAGCTGAAAGAAGAAACGTATACTATGCTGAAAAGTAGTGAACTTCGAATTAACAGGTAGTGAAATTTGTATAAAAAATATGTTCCATAGCTGTCCTTTCCAAAACCTTCCGTCATCCTACTATGCAATATAACACCTGCTGTCAAAGCAAACTGCAACAAATACTTAAATAACTACATAGCATGAATACATAAACTTCAACATCATCCTCATCTGTAAAGAAAAAACTTCATTATCCATCACTTCATTATTCATAACTCCATCATTATCATCACCTGTAAAGAAAAACTTCATTATTAGTAGTAGCATATTCTTCATCATTATTCATCATCACTCATTATCATCTGCAAAAAAATATCACTTCATTATTCATTATACAATTATTCCTTATCTCTATCATATTTCATCACTAAAACTAAAATGTGTAGTTCTGTCTGACAGCCTGCATCAATCGCCTCGTATTCTGAAAGAAAAAAAATTAGTTAAGACTGCTATATTGCGATGTGTATTGTATATTCTTGTTAATGCTTGTTAATTCTGATCCATTTACTCTTCTTCATAAGGTTTTTGTATCCTCTTTCGTCTATTCCGTAGTTGAAATCCCCATTTACGTTTAATTTATTTCATTTACGCATCATTTCTTTCTGAAATTGATGAACAAAGATTAATGCCTTGCATTTACATCATATACCCACTAAATAATTACTGATTAACGGTAACATAATTAAGCATACAGCATAACATGACAAAAAAACGTAATATGTCAAAAGCATAGACAATGTTCAAAGGCAAAAATGTACACAGAATATTACAATGCAGCAGCAAAAAAAAAAAAAAAAAAAATGTAAAATAGTCACGATGTTGAGATATCATAGGGCAAAATATGTCAAAGTCAACTGGTGTGTTATACCTTAACTATTTCACAGTGCATACAAACAAAACAGGTAAATAATCATACATACATTAAAAAAATGAAAAATGTGCACGGTCTGATGTGTAACGACAAAAAAAGCGACCTGCTAGCCTTATCTTGCCGAGCACTTGCCAAGAAAAAATACGACAGTCATCAGTAAGTAGTCACATAAATATAATTGCATAAGTGGTCATAAAATGTGTAAATTCATTCGGAAAAATATGCACGGTCAGATGTGTAATCGACAAGAAGAGCGACCTGCTAACCTTACCTTGCTGGGCACTTGCCAAAAAAAATACGATAATCATCAGTAGGTGTTCATGTGAATATAATTGCATAAGCGGTCATAAAAAAAATTAGGAAATGGCATTACAGTGTGATAAATCAAAGTATGTTCACTCAATAAAAGGTTTAATATTTGAGACATGGTGATTGCCTTTACTTTTTCTCGTTCTCAAAGTTTCGACGTGTACAACATTGGGGTGAGGAATGCTGCGAATCCGATATGGACCTGCGTATAAAAGTTCAAATTTACTGCACTTACCTTTTATTTTGTTGGATAAATAGTGTGTACGTACTAATATCTTCTGTCCAATGTGAAAGTCTCGACGTGTACAAACCTGTTTTTGCTGTCTTCTCCGGCGCTCTGCGGCCCGTTTGATGTTATTCAGTGCAATGTCAATTATTTCACGGTGTCGTAGCCGACGAGATGTAGGAAATGTTACTAATTCTTTAATTTTGTTTGGTGGTTCAACGTTTTTCAGTATAACAGACGGAGATAGCATAGTGGATTCATTTGGAATGGAATTAATTACATCCTGGAATGAGTGTGTCTGTCCCAATCAATGTCTTTTATGGCAGTAAATTCTACACAGTTTACCAATTTCTTTCATTAATCGTTCACAAGGGTTCGATGAAGCATGGTACTTGGATATATAGATCGGAGAAATGTTTCTAGCTCGTAACATACGTGTCCATATAGCAGAACGAAATTGTGATCCATTGTCAGAAATTACTTTCATCACATGCCCTACATGAAATAAGAAATGCTTTACAAATGCTTTTGAAACAGTTTTAGCAGTAGCTTTGCGTAACGGAGTGAAAGTAACAAATTTTGAAGTGAGTTCAACAGCGACAAAGATGTAGCAAAAACCTCTATCAGTTCTCGGAATCGGACCAAAAATGTCTACAGCGGCCATATGTCTTAATTTAACAGGTATAATGGGATATAACGGAGGAATGTGTGAACTGGTGTCTGACTTAGCTTTCTGGCAAATTTTACATGACGCTAAAACTCGTCGTATACGTTTCTCCATGTTGTTAAAATAACAGTTCTGTCTCAGTATAAGAAAAAATTTTCTTGCTCCGTAATGTGCGTAGCTTAAATGAGTGTACCAGATTAATTTGTTAACCAGTTCGTCAGGAATACATAATAACCAATTGTTGCTGTCAGGATGAGAGCGTCGAAACAGAATGTTATTGCGTACAGTGTAATGGTGTCTAATCGTAACATTATTCTTATCTTGCCAGAGGTGTTTAATTTCTTTCCATACGTTGTCATTATTCTGCTCTCGTGCTATGTCCTGTAATGACGATGAAATAAAATATTCAAATGAC
The DNA here is from genome assembly GCF_023864275.1 of Schistocerca cancellata. Taxonomy (NCBI): domain Eukaryota; kingdom Metazoa; phylum Arthropoda; class Insecta; order Orthoptera; family Acrididae; genus Schistocerca; species Schistocerca cancellata. Next base: position 804,518,627 of record NC_064628.1, read on the forward strand.
ACTTGTTGGATGTACATCACGCTGAAATGTGTTTTGCAGAAGTTGGTTGCGACGTCTTGCTGATTGTTGCGGAGAGAACGAGATAGTGCGTCTGCTACAACATTTTGTGTGCCGGGAATGTGAACTATTGTAAAATTAAATTCCTGTAAATAAAGCTTCCATCTGCTTAATCTGTCCTGAGTGAATTTAGCCGAAAGTAAAAATTGTATCGCTCTGTGGTCTGTATAGACGGTGGTATGTCTTCCGTAAAGAAAGTGCTGAAATCTCGTAAAAGCCCATACAACACATAATGTCTCTAGTTCAGTAACGGAGTAATTTCGTTCAGCAGGTGACAAAATGCGGCTTGCAAATGCGATGTTTTTAATTACTGTAGAACCATCTTCTTCAATTTCCTGAAAAATATGTACGCCTAAAGCTGTGTTAGAACTGTCGGTGGCAATGGAAAAATTTCTGGTAAGATCTGGGTGCGATAAAAGTGGAGCATTCATTCAACAAGGCTTCTCTCAGGTTCACAAATTCAGAATGTGCTTGCTTATCCCAAGACCAAATAGTGTTTTTACCTGTTAATTGGCATAATCTAGGTGTGTCTAAAGCAGAATGATGAATAAATTTACGAAAAAAGTTAATTAAACCCAAAAAGCTGCGTAATTGTTTCGTTGTCGTAGGAACAGTAATGTCACGTAAAGCTTGAAGTTTTTCCGGATCAGGCGCAATGCCTTCTGCTGAAATTACGTGTCCAAGAAATTTTATAGAAGTTTTGCCAAAATGCGATTTACTAAGATTAACTGTAAGTCCTTGTGCATGAAAAGTTTGTAACAGTCGTTCTAAAATCAGATTGTGTTCAGACCAGTTAGCTTCTGCAATAAGAATGTCATCTACGTACGTCGTAATTCTGTCTTTAAGTTATGTCGGAAGTATTGTGTTCAAACCGCGAATAAAAGCTGCAGAAGAAATAGTTAAGCCGAATGGTAATTTGCAAAATTGATAACAGTCACCAAAACAGAGAAAAGCTGTATACTTCCTGCAATTCGGATGAAGCTGAATTTGCCAAAATCCCGATTTCAAATCTAATGTAGAATAAATAGCAGTACCGTGAAATTTCTGTAAAAGTTCCTCTAGTGTCTGTGGTCGATCTGTTTCGTTAATAATTATGTCATTGATGTGACGTGAATCAAGTACGAGGCGAAGTGAGCCATCTTTTTTCTTAACAATATGTAGCGGGTTTATGTACGGACTAACTGCTGGTTCAATAATTCCTTGGTCAAGCATATCCTGCAATTCTTTTTTAACTTGTTCTCTGTGGATATATGGAATAGGATAATGCTTTGCTTTAAATGTGTCGTGCTGTTTGACTTGGAATTCATACATGAAACCGGACATAGTACCAGGAATGTTGTCAAAAACTGTAGCTTGCTGTAAAAGAATTTTGTGTAGTTGCCTGCGTTCGTCGTCTGTATTTGCACTACTCTGTTTAACCTTATCAGAAATCATCTGCATTACATCATAGTCAGCTTCGTCTGGAGTATTATAGTTATGCACATACGTATCTGTGAACAATGTGGAATTATTGTTTATGTTTCGTGATACGGAAATGACCTCTGTGCGATTAATTGTCTGTTGTTCCGCAGATAAAGAGTGCTGAAATTCTAAAGCCAATTGTACATCTTCATCCTTTAGCATTAAATAGGAATTCTGAAAATCAACCACTGCGTCGTGTTGTACGAGAAAATTAGTACCTAAAATAACGTCTGTTGTCAATAAAGGAACAATCCAAAAATTTGAGTGAAATGTGTGACCTGCAATACAAAATGATAAATGTGTCTGTAATTTAACGTCTACTCCTTTACTCGATACTGCTCCTTTTACTTTCGTTTTACCTAATGGTAATGTAGGATACGTATTCTCTTTATTACACTTGTTGAAAATTTCCTCATTTATTACTGACATAGGTGATCCGGAATCGATTACTGCTGAAAATTTCGATGAACCAATTTTAATTTCAATGACAGGGTGTGAAATAGTTTTCTGAACAACTGGTCTTTCCTGTAAAAGTGTTGTGGCGTAGCCAGAGCCACGCCACTCTGAGGTAGCCGAAAGGCACGCGATGTAATGCAGACGGGCGTGAATTCTGGAACAGGATAACTATTGAATGGTAGCAAGAAAAGTACGTAGTTGCTTTATACTTAACTTTTATTCTCTGATGAATACAGCGTTCTTCTTGAGACATTTATACTATAACTCTCAAAGTAGGTAAGGCTAATGGCGCCTTGCTAGGTCGTAGTCATGTGCTTAGCTGAAGGCTATTCTAACTGTCTCTCGGCAAATGAGAGGAAGGCCTCGTACGTCTAGTCGCTAGCAATGTCGTCCGTACAACTGGGGCGAGTGCTAGTCCGTCTTTCTAGACCTGCCATGTGGTGGCGCTAGGTCTGCAAGTACTGATGGCGGCGACACGCGGGTCCGACATGTACTAATGGACCGCGGCCGATTTAAGCTACCACCTAGCAAGTGTGGTGTCTGGCGGTGACACCACAAAAAGAGTGTCTCTGATGTCGTCAAAAGTAATAACATTTTCGTGAACAACATTTTGCGTGTCAAAGGTAGTGCTTGTGTTACTGGAAGATGCGACCTGTACTGTATCTAGTCAGATTCTATCTGACGTGTTATTATTGTCAGGACGATTCTGTGGCATTTCGACTATTTGAACTGTACTATTATTTCTTCCAGACGTATTACGCTCTGGATGAAATCTGCTGTCGGGTTCATTCATGAGAATATGTTCTTGTGGATAATTTTGCTGCTGATATGACCGACTGTTAGATGTACGCTGAAAATTGCCCTCATCGTTTTTACGTCTGTCGTGATAGTCATTCCTATACGGTGCATTGCGATAGCAATTGAAGTACTGTGTTTTCTGTACGTAGTTGTTTCTTTGCTGCCGTGTGTTACTATTTGTTGTACCAGGGACTATACGTGCACGCGCCAAAACTTTAAAGCCCGGTTGACCTTGTGCATTCCATTGTTGGTTAGGTATGCTAACCGGCTGATTTTCATGCTGTTGTGGTGGAAAACGTCTATTGTTACTAAGATGTGGTTCCTGTTGCTGAAAATTTTGACGATATTGATAATCAAAATTTTGTCTGCTATTAAAGTTCTGGTGGTTGACGTTCCTAAAGCGTCTGTTATCTTTGCTATTGAAATTACTTGGTTGACCGTAATTACTGTAAGTTTGTTGGCCTTGGTTGTTATATGAAAAATTTTTGTTTACGAAGGAATAATCTGATTGCTGCACTTCTAAAAGCTGCAGCAGATCTCTGAATGCCGAAATATTTTCTTTTTGCTGACCCGTTAAAAGTGACACTCTTAATGATCGTGGCAATTTAGAAATACATAATTGAATAAGTGCAGATTCACTATAAGGTTCACTTAGGTACTGGTTTTATTGCACCATGTGCTCAAAAAATTGCGTGACAGTAGAAAAATTTGAGTTCTCATAATTTGGTATATAAGGTTCACTTAGGTACTGGTTTTGTTGCACCATGTGCTCAAAAAATTGCGTGACAGTAGAAAAATTTGAGTTCTCATAATTTGGTAAACTAATTAATTGATCTTTAATTCCGCGCTGTGTCGTCTTCGACCAATACGCTGACAGAAAAGCATTCTGAAACTCTTCTACCGAATAACATTGTCTCGCGATCGGTCTCATACGAGTTGCCGGTTCGCCTTCCAAAAAACTACAAATGAATTCAAGTTTGTGTGTTACAGGCCAAGTCGGTGGAAAAGCAAAGCTAAATTGTTGTATCTAATCTAGCGGGTGAATCTGTGTTCTGTCATTTTTAAACACTTTAAATTTTCTCACTAACAGAAAATGTTTGTAATCAAAATTATCGTCTCTGTGTGATGGAACAGGTTCAGGATTGTATGGGAATCTGTTTGACTGTGGCTGTTCTGATCCTAAGTCCCGTACTCTCTGTAGATTACCCAAATTATACGCGCTGCGTGGGTCTGAAAAATGTTCGTGAAGTGGCGTCTGCTGTGATGTGTTATTAACTGAAATACTTTTCATCTCTGTTACTTCTTGCTGTAAACTTGACAATTTTCTACGCAACGTGTTATTAGACGAATCAATCTCATTAATTGTCTGCTGTAAATTTTGGAATTCAGGTGTTTGGTTAAATGAAACTGGTGAAGTATCGTCTGATTTGCAGTCATTATTACTTTCAATAGCGTCAATACGACTGGCCAATTCATCACATTCAGGGCCGGCCTTAGCCATCCAGGTGCCCCGGGCGAGTCGTCCAGTTGGCGCCCTTTATTGTATAAATAGCGAACCTGGCAGTGCTTTGCAACACGGTATTTGACTGTTTTCTAGAAATCGTCTTAAGTGGTTAATGGCGTCATCTTATGATCATAACATGGTTTTTTCCATCGTAAATTTGAGTATTTTATTTTTTTAAATGGAAATGAAATCCAAATAATCTGAAAGCCCGCTAAGACGCTCCATGTGAGTCTTGCGTAGCCTGTGACGTCAGTCCAGCATGCTGCTGTCGCTGCCGTAACAGTCAGTATAGCAGTGATATATTGTTTGGGCATTCACGTTTTGGGAAATTGTCTAAAAATATTGCGTAGTACTGCACTGTACATATACAAAAACTCCAGAAAATTGTTTTTGCGTGTTCCAAACAAAGAAAAGATGCGTAAAATGTGGTTGAAACAGGCTCGTATATCCCAAATATTTCTTTTCTTTTCTGAAGCGCCTCTGTACTAAAGCGAACAAAACAAAACAAAAATTATTCAAATTGGTCAAGCCATTTCTTTGTTTTGGTGAGACTAACACACAACAATTGATTTTTATATATAGGATGTAATATGTATAACGAAAAAACACTAATTTTGAATTGGTTACCATATTTTTATTGAATTTAATATAACTGTAAGCCATAAACCTATATTTTCTGTCAGTCATCTGAACACAAAACATATTACGCCTAATGAAAAACAATTATAAGCAACTAAAATTTTACTTTTCTCGCTTTTCTGTCGGCAAAGTCTCTGATCAGATTAGCAAAGTCCAGGTTTTCTGCAACCTCATTTTCAATGGACAGTGAGGCCAAACTGGTTAGTCTTGTTTGAGACATTGTAGACCGCAAGTACGTTTTTATCAACTTCAGTTTGGAAAAACTGTGTTCGCCGCTTGCGACAGTCACTGGTATTGTTAGCAAAATACGTAACATTATCCAGATGTTGGGATATAACTCTTGAAGATTATGCTTTTTTATGAAGTTTAAGGCTTCAATAGGCGTTGCCTGGCTGTCTTCGAGATAGTGTTGCAGGCCTAAAATTTCGTCGCACAGCAAATTTCCATCAATATCTGACTTCATGTTGACAGTTAACTTTTCTTGTAATTTAGAACAGCACTGTATTAGTTCTTCTTTATTTTGATTTTTTTTTAATGTCAAACAAGAAACTCCACGTCGCAGAAAATTCTTGCATCTGTTCAAATCTTGCTTTCATGGATATGTGCACGGTGTCCAACAGTGCATTGAAAAACTCTACTTTAAACTTCTTTTTTGGGTCAGTTATTTGATCATCCTTTATTTGATCATTCTCCTCAGGGAGTCACACCTAGTGATACGTGGCTGGCGACCACAGGGTCCCGAGCTGAGTCCTGGCATTGCTTCCACTTACTTATGCCGGGCTCCTCACTTTTATCTTTCCTATCTGGCCACCCTCGGCCAGCTCCTTTCTCTTTTCCGACCCTGACGCTATTAGGTTTCGAGGGCTGGGGGTCTTTCATTTTCCAGCCTATACTTCTCATGCAGCGTCTGACCCGGAGCGGGCGGCTGCAAAAGGCGTCTGTATCCCATGTTAGGGGCGGCCTCCAGAACTGCGGAAGGCAACGGAATACCACCGCAGATTGTCTTCCCTGCATAATGCAGTCTCCATTTTATGCACAAAAAATGGCTTCCTCTCATGTTAAATCAGTGTCCGGAGGTAAAATAGTCCCCCATTCGGATCTCCGGGGGGGACAACTTGAAAGGAGGCAAAAAACCAAAACGAGAATTGGTACTTGGAATGTCAGAACTCTGCTACAAGCAGGAAAACTAGAAAACCTTAAAAGAGAGATGGAAAAGAATCATATGGACCTCGTAGGAGTTGCTGAGGTAAGATGGAATGGACATGGAGAGTTGCAGTCAGATGAATATGTATTCTACTACTCAGGAGGAGAAATAAAAGGAATTAATGGAGTAGGAATGATTATGACAAAGGAATTGGCTAAATGTGTGGAATATGTAGACTATGCAAATGACCGGGTTATTGGTGTAAGGCTGAAAGGAGCACAAACTTCTGATTGTCCAGGTGTATATGCCAACTTCAGATCATGATGACCAAATTGTAGAGGAAACGTACAATGTAATAGAGAGAATAATGGACGAAAATAAAAAATGCTGCAAAATAGTAGTGGGGGACTGGAACGCTATTGTGGGAGAAGGGAAAGAGGGAAAGTCATGGTCTTGGAAAGAGAAATGACAGAGGTGAATGGTTAATTGACTTCTGCAAGGAAAGGCAGCTGATAGCGGCAAACACATGGTTCAAGAACCATAAGAGGAGGCTCTACACTTGGAAATCACCAGGGGATAAATACAGAAACCAAATAGATTTTATACTGGTAGAAGAAAGATACAGGAACGGAATCAAGAAGGTGCACACATTACCAGGTGCAGATATTAATAGTGACCACAACTTACTTATGGCAGAAATAGAAATAAGAATGAAAAAAACTGAAAAAGGCGACAATGGTGAAGAAGTGGGATCTAGAGAAGATAAGGTCCAACAAAGAACAAATTACAGAAATGCTGTCTTGGGACTTTCTAAACACATTACGAGACAAAGAAGCACCTGATAATGCCAACGAGTACTGGAATATGCTGAAAGAAGGAATCATTAAAGCAGGACAGAAAAATATAGGATATGTAAAAGGGAAAAGGTCAAAAAAACCATGGGTCACACAAGAAATGATTTCCAAGATGGAGGAGAGAAGAAAATTGAAAAACAAGAACACTGAAGATGCAAGAAAGATATACCGAAGGTTAAATAATGAACTGCGAAGAGAAACAGAGCAGGCTAGGAGAAAATGGCTAAAAGAGGAATGTGATGAAATTGAAGAACTGGACAGGAAGGGAAGATACGACTTACTATACAACAGAGTAAAGAGTATGACAGGGGAACAAAACAGAGCAGGAAGTGCTACTATGGAAATTTTTAGTAAAGACGAAGAGGTAGTGTACAAAGATCGTGACGATGTCCTCCAGAGATGGGAAGAATATATAAAAGAGCTATACGACACAAATAGCAAACCAGAAACTCTGGAACTTGAATCACACAACAGTGTAAGTGATGAAGAGAAAGGACCGACCATCATAATGGAAGAAGTAAAGTCTGCCATTGCTGCAATGAAAAATGGCAAAGCAGTAGGTACAGATACAATACCGGGAGAAATACTAAAATGCTTGAACCACAATGGAATAAGAGAAATATTGAGGTTATGTAATAAAATATATGACAGTGGTGAATGGCCTGAGGACTTTTTGACAACAGTAATGATTCCATTACCGAAAAAACAAGGAACCAAGAAATGCAGCGAGCACAGGACTATCAGCCTCATTTCACATGCAGCCAAAGTGATGTTAAGAATAATTAATAAAAGACTTGAAAATGTAATGGAGGAGAATCTCGGAGAGGAGCAGTTTGGCTTTAGACGGAATACAGGCACCAGAGATGCAATAGGGCTCCTACAAATCTTGGGAGAAAGGTTTATTGAAAAAGGAAGAGACCTATATATGTGCTTCATCGATTTAGAAAAGGCATTTGACAATGTGGTTTGGGACAAGCTGGCGACTATTATGAGGGAAAAGAGAGTGGACTGGAAAACCAGAAGACTTATAAACTCATTATACCTTAATCAAAAAGTTTCAGTTAAAGTGAGAGGAGAAAGTACAAACTGGATCAGACTAGGGAAAGGAGTAAGACAAGGATGCTGTTTATCACCTACTCTTTTCAACCTGTACTTGGAAAATATGATTGACCAATGCTCATTAGTTGACAAAGGAGTAGAAATTGGAGGAAGAAGAGTAAGATGCTTGAGATTTGCTGATGACATGGTCCTTCTAGCCACAGGGGAAAAAGAATTACAGGATTTGGTGGACACCATTGCAACTAACGGAAAAAAATATGGAATGAAAATTAACACAAATAAAACAAAAGTATTGGCAATAGGAGGAAATAAGGAAATAAAAATTGTGCTGAATGGAGAAACACTAGAACAAGTGCTAAATTTTAAGTATCTTGGAAGCAGGATAGACACCAACTGGAAGTGCACCACAGAAATTAAAACAAGGATAGCAATGGCAAAAGAGGCGTTTTATAAGAAAAGGAGAATCTTCTGCAGCGGTCTGGACAGAGAACTCAGAAAGAGACTCATAAAATGTCTTGTATGGAGTGTTCTTCTATATGGCGCTGAAACATGGACTATGAGGAAAAAAGACAGAGAAAGGCTGGAGGCTTTTGAGATCTGGACATGGCGGAAGATGGAAAGAATAAGTTGGATGGACAGAGTAAAAAATGAAGAGGTACTGAGAAGAGTGGGAGAGAAAAGACAGTTACTAGATGTAATAAAGAAAAGAAAAAGAAATTGGATTGGGCATATATTAAGAAAGAATGACGGACTGATAAAAACAGTTTTAGAAGGTTATGTAGAAGGGAAAAGGAAGCGAGGAAGGAAGAGATTCCAGATACTGGATGACATGATGGACGGTACAACATACAGCAGCCTTAAGAAGGAAGCAATGGATCGCAGAAAATGGAGAGGCAAAGGACCTGCTAATATAGCAGATAACTGATGATGATGATTTGATCATCAACAGCCTCTTCACCCGGCCTGCGTTTAATACGTCTTAATCGCATTTGTGGTTTAAATGATGGCTGCGTATCAAGATCCGAAGCCAGTTCAGTTGCTGTTACAATAGCTTGTTCGAAACCTGTTTGTCTATATGTTTCCAAATAAGAGCAACATTTGTCAAGGATTCCCATAAACTCGACAAAGTTGATTGTGGGTGACTGACTTGCTTTACTCACAACGTTAATTTGAAACAGAACATCATACCATGTCACGAGAGAAACAATGAAGCTGAAGTCTTTTAATTGTCCTCCTAGTGTTGTCACTTCATGTGACACCGCAGCATCGCTTTGTTCAGTAGCATCGGGCAAGGAAACCAGAGCGTCATGCATTTTGCATAATTGATAACGGACTGCTTTGATGCTATCAATTCGAGCTTCCCAGCGTGTGTCACTTACATTTTTCAGGGTGTATATCTTCAAATGGTCGGTCAAAATTTTCCTTCTATTTACCGATCCAGCAAATAGATTAAACATTTTTTGTAACATTCCGAACAGTGTCACGGATTTTACTGATGATTTTGCCGCATCACACAATACCAAATTATAACTATGGCATCCACATGGCACAAAAAAGCTAGTGGATTTAACTTCTTAATTCTGTTCTGGACGCCTTTATTTTTCCCCTTCATGTTCGCGCCGTTATCGTAGCCCTGTCCTCTGCAGTCATTAATGTTAAGGTCAAGATCACTCAATGTTTTTAAAATGCTTTCTGTGAGACCTTCACCGGTTGTATCATCTATTTGCAGAAATGAGATGAAATGTTCTTTTACACTTGCGCCATCCTCTGTTATGTCGGCGCATCTTAAAGTTATCGAAAGTTGTTCTTTGTGGCTTATATCTGGAGTACAGTCAGCTATGATTGCATAATACTTTGAACCCTTTATGCGGGATACGATTGTAGACATAACGTGTGATGCCATGAGTTCTATTAATTCATTTTGTATATTTTTACCGCAATAATGGTCAGCCAAATCACCACACAATGCCAGTCTGACGTGCTCTTCCATGATTGGATCAAACTTTGCCAATAACTGTACAAGACCTAAGAATTTTCCATTATTTGGGGTAAATAATTTATCTGATAACCCTCTGAATGCCGTATTATTTTCAGCCAAATACAAAGTAATGTGCATCAATCTTGGAAGCACATTGCTCCATCGTAAACTTTCTTTAGAAATTAGCTTTTGTTCTTCCTTGTCAATAGTTAATCCAGCTTTAAACCTGATTTCAGCATCAGTCCACTGAGTAAATGCTTTTTTGTGGTTAGGACTATTTTCATGCAGTTTCAGAGCTTCACTTAAATGTTTTCAATTTCTGAAACCCACAGTGGTAGTCAAATTAGTAGTTGATTTTAAATCAAACAGTCGACAACAAAAGCAAATGGCACTGTCGTTTAATACAGAATAAACTAGCCACCGTCGTCTGATAGTTTCTTTGTTTGATAGTTTTCTTGTGTAATGAGTTGAAGAGAAATGACGCCCATTTTCATCTTTTGGAAAGTTATTTAGACCTACTTGTGTGGGTCCACATATTATAATGCGATCTATATCTCTAGCATTAAGTACTTTTGGCAACGTACCTACATCAGAAACATTGTATTATTTTATTGAAAGAACGTTGATACTTTCATCGACCACAGATGTCATGTGTTGATTTTGACTTGGAAATATCAGAGGATTCATGCAAAGATGTACTGCACTGGTCAATTTGATCACCTTCAATAGGTGATTGTATATTTTTTGTGTATAATTGTTCACAGTCTGAAGAAATATTTGCTGATACATGGACTTTTGATTCAATATCTGAAGTATTTGCCTTAGAATTTCCTTTAAGGTACTTATAAATATTCATGTGCTTTTTAGTTTCTTCAAGAACTTTTTCTTTTTCAGCTTTTCTTTTCCGATTTTCTGAACCAGAAAGCTTTTTTTTAATCATTTCGTTCTCTTCTGGCATGATTTAATAATTTGACAAATTATTGCTTGGACACTGCTCTATTTCGTGACCATAATATTCGATCTATAACAAATAAAGAAATTCACCTATCAGTAGACGTAACTAGAAAAAAACCTGAATTGAAAGATAAAAATGTTTTTCGCACTTACCAAAAAATTAAAATGTTGATGCAGTCACGACACTCGTTTCACTCACAATTATTCAGCCACGAAAACATGACCGCTGCCTCCGACTCTTACTGACAATTACTGACATGTGGGTGCAAATCGTAGCGCTGCCAACATATGCAGTCTAACAAACATTGTGTGGCGCTGTATTATTTCAGTAAGTTAGGGGAGAATTCTCTATGAATGAAGTGCACGCATTGCATGATCTATTAATTAATGTACATGAGTCATTAAGTCACAAATATTCAATATAAATACATTTGTATTAATTAAATCATAATGTAATGTATATTTCACAGTCTGTATTTTCTTTTATTTGGAGCGACCGGTAGTTTCTGTTGTGAACGAGAGATGGTGCGGCTGCATGGGCTCTTCCTTGTTGCAGTTCTTGAAACAAATAAGAGAGGCGCTTTGGTAGAGCCCGTGCTAGCCCGCGTCAAACATGGATGGTTGCAGACAATACAAAGATTGCATTCAGCATGATTTCTCTTCTGCTACCCCGAATTCATCGCGCATTCGTGAGATTAGTGACGTATGTTGAATGAGACTGAATAATATTTTAGTTTCGCGAAATGGGTGATTGTAAATTGTATTTTTTTTTACATGCGTTTAGTACGTGGCGCCCCTTGGGCCCCGGCGCCCTGGGGGACCGCCCGGGTCGCCCCACCCTAAAGCCGGCGCTGATCACATTTTTCAGTCAGTATTTTTACCTGATCATCGCTTTTAATGTCAGAAGTATTATTCTGTTTTTGTAATTTACGTGTGGTTTCGTTTAATTTTTTAACGTCAGCTTTGATGACATCGTAATCCTGTGTTACTTCTAATTGTTCAAATCTGTCTGTCACTGTCTGAATATCTACTGTGTGTGTACCTGTTTTTGATTTAAGATCAGAAATTTCGTCACGTAATTCCGCGTTCAACTGTTCGATGGTATTAATTTTGTCGGACACTGTAGCAATATTGTTGTCTACATATGTTTTTGCCTTTCAAAACATTTTATGTTTATCATCTAGTGTCTGTGCAGTGATTGTTTCCATTACCTGACGTTTTACTTTATTTTGATCCTGAATAAATTTGCGGAAACGCGTATTACTGTTTTCTATGTGATTAAAACGTTCGTCAATCTGAGTGTTCTGTTGGTCGAATTTCGCGTCAATCTTTTCATCCATTGTGCGCGAAAGTTCTGCTGTCATTGCTTTAAACTCATCGCGTAATTGTGTTGCTTTTTCATAGCATTGTTTACCGACTGCGCTAATTTCCTCTCTAAGTGTTTCTGTTGTAGCTGTATGCATATCCCGTAATTCTTGAGCAACAGATCTAATTCCTTCGCTACTTTTTCTTGAACAAGCCTCAATTTCCTCGCGTAACTGTTCTTTAGTATCATGACACTGCGCGGCAACGTCTCTAATTTGTTCACTAAGCTGTCTGGAATTGTTGTCTAATTTTTCATTTAAATGTCTGGAATTGTTGTCTAATTTTTCATTAAAGTGTTGTTTGAGTTTTTGGTTATCTTGTTTGACCTGTTCACTAAGTTGTTTGAGATTTTCCTCATTGTTGTCTAATTTTTCACTCTGTTTTTCATCCATTTGTCGTAAAAATGACATAACTTGATCCAAGCCAAAATTACCGGCTCTATTCTCCGTGCTGTTTAATGGTGGATCTAGAATTGCCTCACTTTCTGTAACCATTTGGTTATTCTGCGATTTAGAAAAAGGTTTATCAGTTGGATGTACACTGTCAGACACTATTTCGGAATTAAATAAATCCGTCGTATTTTGTGTATACTGTTCATTTTCATTAGACAAATTTGTCTGTTCGTCACTTGAATTTTTCAAACCGGGTGCATTAAGATGGGCAGCGCTCATTACAATAGAACGCCCCGTGTCATCAATTGTCGTCAAATTAACAGAGGAGACAATTGAGTTCGTTCGTTCATGATTAAGATAAAAGTCATCATTAGTGGTTGGAACACACTAATTGTCAGTGAACGCAGGATTGTCATCATTACACTGCGTGTCACAAGTACTATCGGTGAAGTTGTTTAAGTCGGTAATTTCATTCATAATACCTCGCGATACACTATTCACAGTCTTTCGCGGCATTTTTACTATAGTCACAATTATTCACACATGAAATAAGCACAATGCAAAAAGCAACAAACACAAATACAACAGAGCAACGAATTGCCGATTATCTGAGGAAAGAAAGTCACAAAATTAGTAAAAGCGTTGCACCAAATGCTAATTATATTAAAGCAAATAAGAGCAGATATCTGACTACTTTTCAGAAGATTCTCAAAGAAATACGATCCTGGCCGGCCGGAGTGGCTGAGCGGTTAAAGGCGCTATAGTCTGGAACCGCACGACCGCTATGGTCGCAGGTTCGAATCCTGCCTTGGGCATGGATGTGTGTGATGTCCTTAGGTTAGTTAGGTTTAAGTAGTTCTAAGTTCTAGGGGACTTATGACCACAGCAGTTGAGTCCCATAGTGCTCAGAGCCATTTGAACCAAATACGATCCTGGTCCAGATGTCGCCAAGTGTAACCTCCCAAGAGAAATGCAAATGACAAAAAATTGAATGTTAACCAGAATATAACCTAGTGTAACCTCCCAGCAAATAAAATAATTCATTGACAATGACAAATAAATGAGAACTACCAATCTGACCTATGTGTAACCTCCCACAAAAAAAAAAAGAAAGTCAGTTCAATAAAAAATGAAATCTCAGTGACAATGAAATCGCAAATAGACCGAAATGTCGATCTTTAGGCCCTGATTAAACTCAAATTCTTACCTCAGTAATACTGCATCTGCTCTTATTTTTCGCCATAGCTTGGAGGAAATGCATCGCAAATATATTCCTTTCTTTTTTTTAATTTATGGGAAACTTTTCTTTAAGGAAATGCGAGGAAAATATTATTTCAAAAAAGGGATTCTTTGTTAAACATGGTTGGTTTCAAAACGAAATTATTATTGGGGCGATTCTTGAACAAATTAGTTACAATTAATTTACATTACATTATCAGATGTGCACAAAGCTGCTTCATTACCTTATTTAACAATATACCTCGTCCTGAATCTTGACCAGAATGCCATGTTGACGCCCGCCGACTCGTCACACACAACTGCTAACTCGCAACTGCACCTACCGACTCCCTACATGCAACTACTCTCTCGCAGCAGAACTGAACTCTCGCGCGCTATTACTCTCTCGCAACTGAGCTGACTACATGCTCTCTGGTCAGAGATTCTGTGGCTCGCCATCGCTGCCTATGAAACGTACGCGTTTCAAGTTTAAGACTACAGCTGTGTACACAGCCATACATTTTGTTTTCCACCATGACTTCGAGGTCCGTGTCAAGCACAAAACCAACATTAGCACATTTCGATCCATTGGCTCTCACAGAAAACTGAACAATGCACAGTGTAAATTATGCTGCTGCTCCCACAGTACACAGGATAATTGAAATAAAAGACAGAGGCGGTGTTTATTACTGACGAAAATGCACAAGATATCATAACATATGGAAACTGGAAGAGTTTGCGGCATTGCAGAGCATTTGCTGACAGCTGTCCGAAGTTGATAACCTCTTCATTTAATCTTATCTTAGCAGACGTCTTGGTTTTTCATTTTGATTGATTCCTCATACAGCAGTCATGCACACGATCATTGATTTGGTGCTGGCTGGAAGGTGTTGCTCCCACCAAGACTCTCCCCATCTGAAACAAGTGGCCTGAGTCAATCATATGTTGTAATCAACAGCGTACCATTGAGTGGATGGGATGAACAAGACACCATCAATATGGGACAATGTACTGTAAAAAGCACCACAGATGATAGTGCGATCAAGTTTATCAATTTTATCGGTTTTTCCGTAATTTCAACACCGACCAATGACATAGCAGTATGCTACCCAATTTCTGCATCATCGCTAAACGCCCCTCCACTACTTTCCGAGTACCATATACTAGATCACGAATGTAGATAGATGACTGTGCAGTACATCCATCCAATATTAATTCTCGAACATATGTACCAAAGTATACCAGACAATGTCCTACTCCGATGCAGTTAGGTTATCTACATATTTCTAGCACTTTGACCATAGTGTGTAATTTACGATTACGATTGCCTCTATGTGGATGGGAGTCACAGAGCATTGTCTCATTTTTAGAATAAAGTTGGAAACTGAAAGATCTTCCTTCAGTGTCTTTGACCGACCCTCCCTGCAACACTGTTGCCAATTTAATTTACAGCTGACCAGAAGTAGGAAGGTACTGCACCCACTACACTCCACACCTCGTGAAGGAGCAGAGAGAGCTGAGTCCATAACTGCTGTTCACTGAAGACTGTTCTGCACCAACCTTACTCACAGCACTCATCCAAGCGCACAAGACCTCTCCAGATGCGCTCATGTCGACGAAGTTAACACCCTTTATCGATGTATACTAGATATGAGAGTATTGTAATGATATAACAGATGTTTAAGAAGAAACATGTGGTTTATGCATAATGGAGCTCGAGACGAACAGCGTTTGAGGCATTTTATGTAAATCAACCTATTGTTCTAGTATCTGGGGTCAGTACCAAACAGGCATTGGTAAGAGAGAAATGGTCCTAGAACATAAACACATGCACTCCTAAGGCTACATATTTCTGCACTTAAACACACTATAATGTTAAAGCCAGATGGTTTCCAAAGTATTAGTCATGCGGAGTGCAACACGCTTAATACTCTAATGCAGAACATGTATGTCCAACATCTGACATACATGCAAGTTTTCTATCCCACTCACTACAGTGACAAACATTAAGATGATAAAACTACTTTCCTCTACACCAAAGAAAACAACGTAGATTCTTTGTTATACACACACAATGTAGATTTCTGTAGGTGTATAGCACTCACTCTTCATCTCCGATCGCAGTTCAGAAATTATACTATGCTCACATGAGTCTGATAAAAGCAGTGGAGAATATATGCTGTGAGGAAAGAGACAAAGACATAGCAGCGATGTTTGACATGTGAAATTACATGCCATGCTGCCACTAACTCAGTAAATAGGACATCTGTCAAGTACATGTATACACAGGGATTGCAAATTGTTTAAATATTCTTTCATCATCTGCAAAGCTCTCTCTCTCTTTGGGCAGTGGTACATTTAGTTCCTGTGACATATTCAAGTCATGTTTGTGACAATTTCTGCACATTGCTTACACAACAGAGTTAATAAGTCCTGAAGCAGTTTGTGTTCAACAACAACAGGTACCCAGTTGCCATGAAGGCTGCAGTAATTCCCAGCACTGAAGGAAGTGCTTAGGCGGCCCTGGCTGGTGGCTGGTGTGGTGTCGCCTAGCGTGTGGCTTCTTCCAGTAGCCATGGCTCTGGTGCATGGAGTGCCCGCAACAAAGCTTTTCACATTTATTTAACACAATATGTGACAGTATAATTACATTGTTCATTTCACTATCAGAATAAAAAATCTGTAATTGTTTAATATTGTGTAAAGTGTTTAAACACCAGTCTCAATTTTGAGGTGCATTGCTATTTCAGAAATAAATAAACAATATTCTTAAACAAATTGGTTAAACAAAACCTCATGCACAGTACACTAGCCTACCAATGTGAGATCCTCTCAGTCCAGCAACTCGACACAGACTGAGCGTATTTCCCACCAGTTTCCAACTAGGGGAAGGAAGGGGAGGCAATGGGGGAGGGACTGGGGACTGCCAACAGCGCCCTCTGGTGGTGGTGTTGTGTACTAGGTCATTTGTTCCCCAGACCTCAAGGTATAGACACAAAATTTGATACTCTCGTCAATAAATGTAAATTTCCCGCCATTTTTGAATTCCTGCCATTTCCAGGGATAGAGGAGGGTGGAGTTAAGTTAGTGGAGGTAGCCCAATCGTCCTATTACCTACCAAAATTTGAATTTCCCTCCATGACGTCAGTCCAAGTGCCACACATATAGCCGCCATCTTGAATAAATTTGGCACCATTGGATAGTGGAGTGATGCCCATTTCTCCCACTATTGAGACAGACAGCCACCACGCTTTAGCGATAATTATAATGACTAAGAAAATTGAATAATATGCCAGTGAGACAAGATGAACGCTACCCGATCTGAGTCGAATGAACACAATAGAATGTGGAAAATTGACTCCCATCTATGGGAAAACTGTCACTCACCAGTCAGAAACATTAACACAGCCAGTAACAAAAATGCAGCCCACACTCAGTAAGCATACGCAGACTGACAACAGGGATGATGTAACAGGAACAGACAGTACCAGTGACCTGCTAAACCACTCTTGTTATGTAATTGACAGTATTTTGGACACATTAGAAAAATGGGTAAAGAAGGAAAAGGAAAATGCTACAGGCAATAGGAAGGAACAAATTACAGGGTTGAATCAGACAAGGACGAAGATGATGCAAAGGCTTACACCTTTGACAATAATGAGAGTCTGAAGGCTAAAGTTTCAGCAAAGGAAGTAGAGTCAGTTTTGCAAAGTTTTGAAGAGGAGGAATTGTTGAAATAAGGGGGTAGCAATAATAACGAGGTCAAGGTCAAGGAATCTATTAGCTGTGTTTACTTGTCACAATCTGTGAAATTTGAGGACAGTGTTATAGATAACAATGTTGTGTGGGGATGCAGTTGCTCAGAGACAGAGAGTTGTGTAGCTGACGTGCAACGAACGAAAGTAGAGAACGTCGTCAAGTGCTTTGATTTAAAATTGGTGGACCGGTTGGAAAAGGCAGCTGAGAATGTAGAGATTAATGAACCTATGACCCAAAGTATAAATGTACTTGGAACTGAACAAAACTATTTTACCTGGAAACAGACTGAAAAAGATTTATTAGATGACTTTTATGAGGAACCTTTTCAGACTCGAGTAACTAATCCTATTATAAAAACTAACTTCTCGAGAGTAACAGTGCATTATTTTCTTGATAGTTTGATTCTATTTCTAACAAGAATGAGTGAACAGTCATGAAAGTTACTGATGTAAGACTAATAGATGGTACTGGAAAACTTTCTAGTGCAATACAGCATCAAGCTTTGACATCAACTGGTATAGGTGATGTACTAATAGATCATTCTTGTTCAATCGTTCTCAGTTTGAGTACTGAGATGTTAATTGGCACAGATTTTTAATGAACTATCAAAGAAAGATCGACTTTGACCAGAGCCACTTAGCATTAACTTTATCGGATTCTCGAGTGATTACAGAGCCTTTCATATGTAGGCAGTAATAATGAAGCATGAGATCTACCTATCAGAGTGATGAGGAGTAAGGGATATTTTCGGCAAGATACTGAATTTAGGAATAATGTGCAAAATGCTAATGTGGAAGAGAACTATATCCTCAAAGCAATAGGAGCTAAAGGACAATCGACAGATCAAGGTTGGACAGAAAATGAGAGCATATCGCCAAATCTTCCCCCACTAGTTTTAACATTGGTGAACTAGTGTTAGTCAAAACTAAAGAAAAATCTAAGAAAATTTCAGTGGAAACAAAGAAGATTACACATGTTTATCAAGGACCATTGAGGATAATAATAGGTAGGCCTCATGCAAACGCAGAGTGTTTGAAGTACCTGAAAAGTAAGAAAAAGCTAGGTCTACGAAACACTGTAGATCTGAAGCCCCTCAAATTGATACTGACAGAATTCTATAGGGAGTCTCCCATTCTTTGGTGGGTACACCGTTTGGCATACTGTGGAGTTCCAGCTGAATGAAACTTTATTTCCCTTCCAGGTTTGATTATCTTCTTTTGTCCTATCTCTACCAAGTTCTGTAGGGAGTCAAGCACTGTTAGGCAGATACACAGTTTGGTGTATTGTGGGGTCCATGCTGAGTGAAACCTTCTTTCAGTTTTCATTCTCTGTCCTATCTATACTAGATTTTGTAGGAAGTCTGCCACTTGGTGGGTAGACAGTCTGGCATACTGGGTGGTGCCATCTGGATGAAACTTTTCTCCCTTTCCAAGTTTAAGTCTCTTCTTCTGTTCTATCTTGAGGAAGTAAGGAATATATTCCTTCATATTGTGCATATGCTATTAGTTTACAAAAGCTTTCTAGTAAACAAGAACGATTCCCAAAAATGACAATACCTAAATGATTACTTATAAAAGAAAATGAGAGTTATTTTGCAACAGTAAATTCTAAATGTTAAAATAGCAGTCAGTAAATTATTATTGCCCATGATAGAAAAATAATGACTAAAGCCCATAAATAATAAAAGAGATCCACAAAAAGGATTAGTAACAGTAAAATACCGACACTTTGTGTTAAGAGAAGTAATTGAATCTGGTAATTCGTAAATTCTGAAACAAGAAACTCTGCATACATTAATAACTTTCAGTTGGAAGTAAGATTGTCTGTAGGTAAGAGATGATAATAAAATGATGCCATTAGAGGCAAGCCAAAGCGTTTTGATATGAATTAAAGTAGATGTATGGAAGTGATGTGAGGATCACAACAAAATTATAAGTACAAATTAGGTCAGTAGGTTGACTAAGATGGAGAAAGAAGTCTCGAAAAATATGGATAAATGAAAACAGGGAGAAAAAGGGAAATGAAGTCAGTAGGCTGATGTATATGATAAAAATGCTGGAAAACTGGTAATTCCCTCACCTCACGTCTCGTAAAACGGTTGAGAAATGCGTGATCTTGGTTAAGGCAGATGGTCAATATAAATATTGCAACATACAGACAACAATAGAAGTAAAGAAATGTGTTAAAAATGCAGGTTTTAGAGTATTGGTATGTTATAATAAAAAAGCTTTTTGTTTATGTGTGTGATAAAGCAAAGTAACTGCTATCAAACAAATAACTTCTTTAGCGTACTAATCATGCAATAACATGTTTTGGAAGATGAGCATAAAATTGCATTTCACTATATCTCTGAAAGTGTGAGGAATAATGGTTTTGGAAGCTATAGAGATCAAAATATCTAAGAATATACCCATTGATGATGGTGGCTTGAAGCTGAGTACAACATGAACCTGACAATTTTGACAGGCAGACACAGACTGAAGATGTTATGACAACTGAGTGGGCATCTGTAACATCACAGCCAGCATTATACTATTTAGGAACGAGGCTAGCAACCTCATGGTAGGCAGTTGACACTTTACCATAACCAGAGTACTAGCTTCTGAATTTATAACTATTCGAAAAAGGTATAAGGGCAAAAAGATGTAATTCAGCTTAAGAATTACTTTGAATGCAACAAACAATTAGTCAGGAGAAATGAGGAAATTTATTTACTGAACTAAAACTAAACTCCATCCAAACAGGTCTTGGAAGACCCTAATGGTAATGACCGACCGCCGTGTCACCCTCAACCTATACACATCACTGGATGCAGATATGGAGGGGCATGAAATCAGCACACCGCTCTCCCAGCCATTGTTAGTTTTCGTGACTGGAGCCACTCCTTCTTAATCAAGTAGCACCTCAATTTGCCTGACAATGGCTGAGTGCAACCTGCTTGCCAACAGCATTCAACAGACCTGGTGGTCATCCATCCAATTGTTAGTCAAGCCCAACAAGCGTTTAAATTCAGTAATCTGACAGGAACTGATGTTACCTCTCCAGCAAGAGAATTGGTGGAAAATTTATTTAAAGGTAAATAATAAAATGATCAGTTAATGGCTTTTTCTTTAAGCAGCAAATAATTTAGGTCTGAGCACTTGTTTAATAGATAGATTTCAGTTTATAAAAACAGTAGTCCTGAGAAAGTTTGATAAAATTCGACTATCTGTTATGTCTTCAAAAGCAGTTTTGAGTGATATTGACTCTCTTAAGAATAAATATTTGAATATTTCTGAGGAAACCAGTGACAAAGCAATAAAATGTTTTTGAGTTGAATTGTGTATATAATATTATAATATTATATATATTTTCAAGATGGTATTTCCCCAAAGAAATTTAAGCATACTGTTTCGAGATACTCACAGAAAATGAAAGAAAACATGAACGAAGAATTACTATCCCATCTCATTATCTCCAATGTTTTCAAAAAACTGAGATGATAATGGACAATACACTTTTGAACACTTAGTAACAGTTGCAACTAAACAGGTCATATTTACCTTGTTTGGTGTTACATTACACTTAGCAGTAATCAGGTATAGTGTGCTGCAGGATCCTCTCTTATGTCTATTGTTGTTTACAATACATATAAATGACCTTCCACATGTTAAAAGGTGTCATTGTTCTCCTTCCACGAATGAAATAAATGAAAACATCAACAGCTGGTTCCATTTAAATGAATTGTCATTAAATTTTGGACAAGGCTCGTTTTATGTGATTCAATACTTCACGAAGAAGTTCATTATCTTCATTACCAATAAAGGTCTTACACTCGAAAAGTGTAAATGAAGAAATAGGCAACTTAATAGTTTAAAGACTGTAAATAAATTACTACCTAGGTGACATAATCCATATCCTAGAATTAATGAAGAGCCATTGTTCGCCTGTATTTGCAGTAGTTATGATTAACAGTACAGGTGACATAAAAATGAGGAGACTAGTTTATACTATATGTTTACATTCATTAATAAGATATGTAATATTTTCATGGCGAATTCAACTTAGAGGAATAGTATTTTGATAATATAGCAGTGTGTAAGAATACTAAGGTGTATAAGAATTTCATGAGGTATTAGACAGAGAATATCCTGTTGACTGCTCCACTCTCTCTTTCTCATTAATGTTTTTTAATGATATAACCCTAGTATCAAAGAATACCTCTATAAAGACCTCAATAGGGTCACGTAATTTGGTTAAGTATCAAATATATAGGCTGATATGTACTTCAGATCCTAGAGCCTGCTAGGCAACTCCTACCTCATTGAAGAGCAATTTCGTAGAATCTTGTAAGATTATTGTTTTCGACCGTTTTATAATTAACAGTCGCACTGTAATGCAGTTATGTTTCATCATGTCAAGTCATTCGGTTATATTACGCCTAAATAAAACATATATCTTTGACTTTTATCCACATCTTAAGAGGCCCCACATGGGGGGGGGGGGGGGGGGGGGGAGTAGACAGTGACTTATGTAGACTAATATAATGTTATGTTAAACAATATTTTACGTCAATGTATTGTGAAAGTATTATCATACGCTGCCTATAATTATTTTCCCTTAATTTGTTAACTTTCCATGCAATTTTTATATAGTATTTCATTCTTATGGAAGAATAAATTCGATTATTTCGATGTAATAGTTTTGAGTTTTTTGTGAAAAGTTTCCGAGAATTATCAAGATGATGATAAGTCCATTGTGAGGAGCGGATTTTTATAATGAATTTTTCTATCTGAATTATGTACTCATTACATCATCAGTTTAACTTTAGTGTTTTAAACTGATACTCAGTTCTGTACCGTTGATGTTTATCATTTCGTTTCGATATATCGTTAATATTTATTGGGCACTGAACGCACTTCGATAACGTTGTAGAACTTACAAATACTGGCTGGGTCTTTGACAAAGCTTGGCGCCATATTGTGGGTTGAAGTTTTCTGGCGCGTGGATAGTAACGTTTGTGGAAGATGTCGGAAAATCAGGTATTTGATGTAGTCATGTGGTTATTACATAATTTGTAAGTTAATGAGATGCTTTCTTGGATATATAGTTGTGGGTGTGGTAATGATCTCTGGGTTTGCGTTTTTAGGAACAAAAACCTGACGCCGGGCCTGGAGACGGCAACTCAGAATACATAAAGTTGAAGGTTGTGGGAAACGTAAGTGTTGACTCTGTGGTACTATCCACATTTTTTTATCAGAGACTTTAGTTTCGTAACTTCCATTTTGTGTTTGTAGTACACAAGATGCAATTCATGTTTAGGCTTTTGCAGCAACATGCTAATAAACGTTGCCAATCACGCTGTAATTGCATTGAGCAGGTGTGCTTATGTATTAGCTACATTGCTTGTGCTTTCAATATTTTTGAAGTAGTTTACTGTTGAGTTCTACGAAGTTCTCCTGAAAGGTGTACGTTATGTCTGCATTACTATCAAACAGATTTTGTGTCGTGGTTTAACTATGATGCGTTGTTTGAACGTATATAGACCCAACGACTAAATTCAACTTAACCTGTTCAGTGCTGCATTGAATTTGTGAACAAGAGTTAAGAATCTTGCAGTTTATTGGAGTATTAACCGTGCTTTGCGGATATTGCGCAGATTTGTAAATTGTTTTGTCTTTGATAGTACTCCCTTTGTTTACTAGCGAGTCTGTGTTAATAGGCCAATCATTATTATTGCAGTGCTAAGGTTAGCGTTGTTAAAAAATGTGCGGATTGGCAATGTTGATTTGAATTAAGAAGTTATTTTGCTACAGCTGTTCGTCATGCTAAAAAGCAGTACTATCTACCTTTATGAGGATTGGAATAGATGCTAATGATGGAAAAGTATTTTGATGGGTGAAATTGTTTCGTGGCCGTAGATCATTGTTGAGGTGAGGTGGAGTTGAACGAATGGTAGGTAGACCAGTGTCCCTAGAGTCACATTATTTAGGAAAACATTATGGACATGGAGTTTTTTGATATTCAGTTGGTTGGCAGTTCTATGAACTATTGGAGGGAAATTGACTGCTACTACTATAGAACTTTTCACCCTGTTAAAGTGAGACTATTCTTTTCTGCATTTTTTTTTCTAATGATGTAGCTCTTCAGTTCTTATAATGTGTACATATAACTTGTCATGTTTTGTACTTTAAGGTTGTCTAATAAATTGAAGTTATTTGTCACGTTCACATATTGTAAAGATCAGATGGTCACTTCCAAACCCTGTGACTAGAGGCATGGATCTAGGTGGGGATCACTGTAAAACTTTGAGGCAGTGCATAATCTTCTGTAGCAAATACAAAATATATAAATGAACTTTCAGTTGATGAAACTGTAGTCCAAAAATCTTGTCTAAAATGCTTTTAAAAAGTTGATGGCGTTTACATTTGTCACGATTTGCTTGGAATATGTCGATCTCTCTAATATTGCTGACAACTTTTGCAAAGCTTATCTGAACAAAGGGCATCTGGTCAACTCATAGAAACATATTCACTTCTTTGTGCTTAACATCTGGTGTAAATTTCGTAAATTTTACTGTAAATATACTGTACTTCATTGAATCAGCTATACTGCAGCATGAGGTGCAAATTGTAAATTTATACACAAAGTAAATCAAAGAACTGATGATGTACCAGTTCTTTCCATTAGTTTTAAGCTAACTTCCAAAAGCTCTAATAACAAGTTTTCTTTTGACTCTTTGGGGATAAAGTTTTTTGGAAAATATTTGTTTAATGCACTGTTTGCCTAAACATAACAAGTTGACAAATTGTTAAGCTAAATTTATTAAATCAATCGCAACAGAAGTGGCCCTAGGTACAGTGGTGTCACTGTTAATGCAACAATTACTCTCCCACCCTTTGTATTCAGAGCAGTATGAATATTTGACAGTCAAATCATGCTGTTCAACTTGTGATTTGTAGTGGTGCACTTGGAAATTAAATTTTACGGTCTTTTGTTACTCATGTTACAGAAGAATCTATTGTAGGTTTTGAATTTTATTTAAACACTTATGTCCTTCGTGTTTTCTTTATATAATTTGCTCCCAAATTGTGATGTAGAGTAGTCCATACCAACTTATGCATGGTAGGAAAAAATCTTACCTTCATAGTCTTGAATGTTAGTGGATTTAGCATCATTTCAAATGAAGGACTAAGTAAGGAACTCAGATTTGTTTTGTTTTCTGCTCGGAAATACAGCTCTCCAAAGATGGCACTGCACATACTGTTTTGAAAATGGGAATGTTGGGGGAAAAATGTAAATGCTGTATATCAGAATTAGTTCTAGATACTTTATTTTAAAGCTAATTGTTTTATTATTACAAAGAAAGCCTCCATTTGGATTTGTCATTTTGCTATAGTCTTCTGAATTTTTTTAATTAATCTAGGGGATCCCCCCCCCCCCTCCCCAAAATGCCAATCCATAATTTCCTTTTCTCCTCTCTGTTGATTAGTACCATGTAGTTTTACATTCCCTGAAAAGGAGAGCTTTCCCTCTTAGGTTGAATAGGTTTTATAAACTATTAAAATTTTTGGCTGTACATAAAGCTTGTTATATTATCACATAACTGGCTCATAAAAATCAAAACCTAGCACTATTTAACATAAATTTAGTTTCGAAAGATGAGTAAGACTTGTTTCTCGAGCATTTTAAATGGTTCACAAAATGTATGTGAAACGTCCAAAGACATCAAGGTTTCAGTTTATACAACTTCTGTGGACTTTGCTTTGTACTTAAAGTAGCCAGTTAATGAACTAAAAATGTGTTCCGCTATTTCATTATCTTTCTTTGATACAGTGATGCATTCCTGTTGAACCAATAGGAAATGGAGCACTTAGTCTTCGAAACATTGTGAACAGGAAGTAAGCACTGATGGCATTGTTGTTGTCCTTCAGTGTGAAACCTATATCCAGCAGCTGGCCCATGTGGTAGCATAAAGTTCACTACAGTTTTGTTTAACTCCTAACCACTGTCTGTAATCTCTGCAATCCAACAGTCACAGTAGCTGAGTGGTCAGCGTGACGGCTTGCCGTCCTCCGGGCCCGGGTTCGATTCCCGGCTGGGTCGGAGATTTTCTCCGCTCAGGGGCTGGGTGTTGTGTTGTGTTCATCATCATTTCATCCCCATCCGGCGTGCAGGTCGCCCAATGTGGCGCCGAATGTAATAAGACCTGCGCCAAGGCGGCCGGACCTGCCCCGCGAGGGGCCTCCCGGCCAATGACGCCAAACGCTCATCATCATCATCAACAGTCACAGTAGTACACACATGCCACAAATGGCCCCCTTCTCAGCTTGTGAATTTGAATATTAGCCTGCTATTTCTAAGGTGTTTTCCAGACAAATTGAGATGTCTTCTTTCTTGCTCTTTAAAGTGTGGGCAATATGTGTTCGCCCATCACTTGGAGTCCAAAAATGTCTTCTGAATTCCTTTAACATGTGTAGTTTATTTGGCCTGTTCTTCTTTTTCTGCTCACGGAATTCTTACATTTCCTCTTTGGACAAAAAATGAGGGCTGTGTATGTGTAAGATTTCAAATTTCTCATAAAATCCTCAGCATTCTGAATTGCAGCTGTATTTGGTCTGGAGAGATTGTTTTATAGCATGGTGCTTACACTATCACAAGGTCCCTTCCTGTGACCAGTATGCCCAGTCAGTTGACACAAGTGACTTACTCAGTTGCTGGTAATGATTTTAGGATGACAGGAACACCAACAGAAATAATCTTTTCTGCTCCTGTTAGCGGTTCAAGAATCTTGTGCATTGCTAGCAAAGCATGTGCCGAGTCATGTCCTGTCTCATCACTTAAGAATGCAACACTTGTGGTCTTGTTTTGAAAAAGTCGCTCCTGTAAAAATTGAAATGTGGGCATTACTCGAATGATACTCTTGTTCTTGTGGGAGAATTACAGACCAGTTCTCAGCAAAATCACATTGAAGCACTAAACATAGTTCTTAAGCCTGTACACACCCTTTAACTTCTCCAATGTGGTGTTGGAATTGCTTCAGATGCTGGTGTGTTACTGCTTTCACTGACCATTTACAAACTCCATCAATGAAGCTGTCTAAGGCAAGTTTTCTTAATTAGTTTATTTTCCTCCCATGTCGCATTTGTAATTTCTGCAGTTGGGATATGTCGATCTCTATAATATTGCAGAGAACTTTTGCAAAGCATATCTGAACAAAAGGCATCTGGTCAACTCATAGAAACATATTCACTTCTTTATGCTTGACATCTGGTGTAAATTTAGTAAATTTTACTGTAAATATACTGTACTTCATTGCTAAGTCTTCCACGCCAAGTGTCTGTAAAGACACTCCTGCCTTTCCAGGCCAGTCATCACATTTTTAATAGAAACAAGTCTCTTGCTTTAATTCAGACTACTAATGACTACACATGCCCAACTGAGGTGTCTTAATGTCACGTGCTCCAGGAAGTTCTTTGAAGTTACCACACAAAGTTCAAAATTTGCACAGCACACATATTAAGACATCTCTAGGTGGGTGTGGAACTACCCACTTAGGTTGCAGCGCATAAAATTTTGACCTTCCAATATGTGAAATATTCTAAATTGCAAAAGTTTCTTTAATACTGCAAGTCTTATACCTCTTCACTTTCACAACTTTTTGACCTTTAACTGTTACAGTTATAGTGTCTTTTGTTGGCGCTCTGGTGAGAAGTCACATTTACCTTCCAGATAAGACTGCACTATTTGAACTTGAGCTGCTTCTACAGAATGACCATAATAGGGGCCTGGTCTTCCAAAGACTCCGATTACAGACCTCACATTTCTTGATTAGTCTACGATGTGCGTTGATGCTGATGGAACATGATTCTGAATTGTTTTCTTTGAAAATCTCTCTGGAATAATAGTTAAAACCTGCACCTTTTTACTGTGGGGTGTACAGTAATCAACAGCTAAATTGATATTTGTGAAAAATTCCTGGCAATTTGTGCAAAATTGCTTTGGTTCATTTTCTTCTGAAGATGGGATGTTGACTGGTTTGGGGTATTTAATTCTTCCTCTATTGATGCAAAATCTGCATCTGCCCCATGGGGGGGGGGGCTTCACCTTGTTCAGATACGATCATTTTCTCATTCTGTCAAACCATAAAGAACACAAAAAGTGATCACTGGAAACATCTTAACTTTTGAAAAATCTTCAAATGAGAACACTTATTCCCAACCTGAACATGTGTTTTTTGTCTTATATGGAGGTTGAATTAAAACTAATGCTTCCACCTTTTGTTAATTGGGTTTGGGTGGGAATATTTTAATAAATAAAGTGCAGAAATAATCCTTAGAATGTAATCTTTAATTACCAATACTCACTTTTCCACATAATCATCAGTTAGCTAGATATGTTTCTGCCAACAAAGAAGTTTTCTAAAGCTGTCATGGGAGAAGTAGACACAACCAGTCTCGCAGTTCTCTCAACATCATCAGAAGCATAAAGATCTCCTCCGCAGATGGAGAAATGTCGCCTTCATTCTCGTAATGCGAGAAGAGTTCCTGGCAAATTTAAAGTCTGTGCACTTTCATTTCAGGCATCAGCATCTGGGGTACCCATTGTGCAAAGATAATCAGATAGCCAAGCAAAGCAATAATGTGACTCTGACTCACATGTTCTTGTGAAAAAGCCAATTGTGCTTCCAATTTCTGAGTGATAAAACGATTGTACTGAGACAGTCAACATTTTTCTTGTGAAACTCTGTGGTTGCTGTCACAGGACATCCAACACCGTCACGCAGGGCAGATGTTCCTGCCTCATCTTTAAACGTACTCGCCCAATGATGTACAGTACTCACATCAACACAATCACCATAAACTGCTTTCATTCTCTGATGAATCTCCTGTGGGGTGACACCACCTGCTGTCAAGAATTCAATGACTGCACGTTGCTTAAATTGCATTGACTGACGGTCTGTGTAGGGTTCTATACTTCACACTGTAACAACACAACTATTAAGTCCTAAGGCTTCCACCAACTGGAGCTGTAGAGAAGATGCTACAGAACAAGCCAGTACCTGCCACATACCAATGCTGCCAACTGTTGAAAAGTTACGAAGGTGGAGGCATTACTTTTATCAATAAACTCTCGTATATAACCCTCTTTATGGATATGCAAATAATCAGCACAGTTCTCGCCCATGGCCCCAGTTGGAAGACAATTCAGACAGTCCTTTCCACAAAACTTGCTGCAACTGTCATCTGGCAAATTCCTCGCGAAAAGACAGAACTCATTGGATGGTTTCACATTTCTTAGAAGCCTCTTAAGTGAACAAATAAGCACTGAAGAACTACAATAGATAAATCTGTAATGAATGAACAAAGAAACAAAGTACAACAAAATGAAGAGAAATAACTTCAACAAAGAAAGTGAAAAGAAATAACTGAAACAGGCACAATAGAAATAAACATTGTAACGAAGGAATTAGTAAGAAAAACTTCCGTGAAAGTTAAAGATTATTTAAAATAAAATCATGGTATTAATCAACAGAAAATTTCTGTGAATTATAAAAAATTTCAGAAGGTGACACTAAAAGATCTTTCACGGATATGTCCAAACTGAGGATACTATTGTAATCATACAGCAGTTATCTTTAAAATAAAAAAAACTTTTATAAAATATATAGAACTGTTAGTCAGCATTTTTAATCCAAAATTGGCATCTTCAAAATGTTCAGTGTCGTCTGTGGAGGCCTGTATCTCGGGGCTTTTATTTTTTTTTTTGAGAAAACAAAATCACACGTTTCTTATTTCTGAATTTTAACATGTTAAATTCAATAACATCAGATACTTTGAAGGTACCCTCCCTGCCTGAAGTGATAGGAATTATGCTTGAATGAATTTTAAGCTATTAACATAATTGGGTCATTCCATGTGAAATCTACAAATGAAACCATAGTTTTCTACCTTACCCTCTTGGATTTAAATGAAATTAAGTATGCCTATAGTACTCATAAATAGTACCACAAATTAATTTTTTCACATTTTTCTGATAAGAAGTTACTTAGTAATGGACTTTCAAAAATTGAAAAAGTGACAAATTTTTGACTCTTGGAACAATGTTTTCTTTATAACTCGTGTTCTAATGAAGATAGAACAATAAAATTTACTTCATTGGAAAGCTCTTTTAAAGAGCTTAAATATATAAGATTTTGAAAAACTGTATTTTAAAAATTCTCAAAGTATATGTGAAAGATAAGCTTTACATCTACATATTCTGAAAGTTTCAACTTGGGATGAGCATGGGATCACTATCAAAAGCAATTTTATGTTTACCACTGATTCTCCAAAATCAGTCAGATAGGTGAATTTCTATTATTTTGCTACACATGAAAATATTACAGTGTTAGATTTTGTTACATGGCCCACAAATTGTACTTTTGAAACGAATAACTGCTTATTAAACTTTAGTGCTAACTATTTATTAATAGCTGTAAAACCACGAGGAAAAAAGAAAAAGGAAGCTATCTCTAGTTTTAACAAGAAAGATGATGAGACTTACCAAACAAAAGTGCTGGCAGGTCGATAGACACACAAACATACACACAAAATTCTAGCTTTCGCAACCAACGGCTGCCTCGTCAGGAAAGAGGGAAGGAGAGGGAAAGACAAAAGGATATGGGTTTTAAGGGAGAGGGTAAGGAGTCATTCCAATCCCGGGAGTGGAAAGACTTACCTTAGGGGGAAAAAGGACAGGTATACACTTGCGCGCGCACACACACACATATCCATCCGCATATAGACACAAGCAGACATTTGTAAAGGCAAAGAGTTTGGGCAGAGTCAGCAATTTTCACCTATTGTTGAAAGTGACCCCAACATTCTTTTGTACCAACCTCTCAAGAGTCTGTAAGTTTGTATGCCTACAACCAGTTAATGTTTGCATACTATAAACATAATGATTTTTTTTACAGGAAGTGAAAGAATAGAGAAGTAATATTGTGTAGTATCGAATATAGAAAGCTTGGGGCATTCAAATTCAAAAACATTTTTTAATTTAGCTTGTTCAGTTGAGAAATATAAATTGCCTAAAGTTTTAGCTTTGTGCTGAAATTCCATTTAATGAAGAGGGCCACAAGAAAAACTTACAGCCTGTTTCACAATGGATGATAGCAATAAAACCTTTCTTAACTTTAAATAAAAAAGTGTCACAACTGCCGTAAAAAAAAATTGCACGAGTAGAAATTTGTGATACATATAGCACAGAAAATGAACTACTGTATTCTGTGGTGAAACAAAGTGAAAAGGTTTTATGTGATAGTGATGTAAAAGACATTGCAGCAAGTGAGGCATTAGAAAGGTAACTTCAAAGGCAACCATCCAGAGCTCCACATTGGTTTTTGAAGTTTGCAGACCTACATCCTAATACTTGTTTTAGCTGGAAGTAGAGGTGCACGTAGTGTCTGTGTGTGTACTACCCATCAAAACTTCTCATGCTGACTGGATGTAACATTCCTCAGCTGACAAAGGATGAAGATAATCCGATAAAAACTTAGACTGCATTGCAAGAGTTGTATGTAATCCATCATTACCTGCTTATCATTTTGGTGAATGTAAATTCTGCCCTGGCCCAGAAACATTAAAGACATATTTACAAGATTTGTTGAATACTAATGATATTGATAATATAACTTATCAGCAATGGGTTTCCGTTGATCATACATCTCTAGAAACAGCGATAAAATCATGTGACAACTTTATTGATTGTTTTTTTTCTTTTTTTGATAAATTAAAATCACTTACACAGCATTCATTTGTTGCTAGTCAACAATCAACCTTCCAAAAGAGACTGAGAAATTAACTTAAAGAAGGAGAGGTCATAGCGATCTGTTTTACGAGAATTACTCCTTTGCCATTCAGGGTGAAGTTCAAGGCTATCACTAGACAAACATGCAAGCAACGATTCATCCCACTTTTGCTTATTACAAGGATGGGAGCAAATTCGAGCACACAAGTCTTGTAATCATATCAGAATGCCTAAAACAAATGACACTGTTGCTGTCCATTTGTTCCAGTCATGCTTGATGATGGACTTACCGACTGTTAAATTCGGTAGAAAACCAAGAAAAATATATTGTTTCTCTGATGGAGCAGCAGCTCATTATAAAAATAGGAAGAACTTTATCAACCTGTGCCATCATGAAGATTTACAAACTGAAGCTGAATGGCATTTTTCAGCCACCTCGCATGGGCAGGGAGCTAGTGAAGATGTTGGTGGAACAGTTAAACGACTTGCAGCTCGAGCAAGTCTGCAATGGCCATACAGTGATCAAATAATGACAACAAAACAACTTTATATGTTTGCCAAGGAATACATAGAAGGAATGAACTTAAAGTAGGCTACTAAAGATGATCACAAAAATGAAGAAATGAGACTTTGGAGAGATTTGAGAAATGCTGCAAAATTGTAGGGACACACAAACTTAACACTTTTATTCCTTTTAGCAAGGACAAAATAAGAGTATTCAAACTCTGATGATAGTAAAATTGAACTGGTTACAGTTTCTGACAATTATACAATACTATTCAGACATTAAAGGATATGTTGCTTGTGATTATAATGTACACTGGTGGTTAACCTGTGTACTTGAAAAAATCAGGAGAAGAATGAAATCTCAGTTTCTTACATCCACATGGACCGTCACCATCTTTTACATTTCAGTCATCCAGACATTCTTTCCATAAGCAGTATGGAAGTAGTGGCAATTGTGAACCCTCAAACTGCTAGAGTGCAAACATATGTTATCCAAAGCAGAAATGTTGATGTGCAACAGACTGATTAGTTTGAAGTATGAAGAAGTGCACTAATAGGATGACTATTTGTAAATAATAATTACTAACTGAATTTAGGTCTGATCTCAGGTATTCACCTTTCTGTGTTTTTTATTTTTTAAGTTTTCATTTTGTATTTATTAATTACAGGAGCATAAAATATACGTTCTTTTGTCATTTATAAGTTATTTTTAATTACCACATTTTACAGCAACATACAGCTGGTGAGAAGTAGGCCTAATATCTAAAATTATTTTTACGAATTTTTAAAGCACCACCCGTAACGCAAAATTGCTTTTGATAGTGATCCCATGCTCATCCCAAGTTGAAACTTTCAGAATATGTAGATGTAAAGTGTATGTTTCACAAATATTTTTTTTGATAATTTTAAAAATACACTTTTTCATAATTCAGTAAATTCAACAATGTTTTTTAACAATTTGTGTGTATATATATTAAACTAATAATGTTTAGTGTCACATTAAAGCTCTTTAAAAGAGCTTTCCAATGCAGTAAATTTTATTGTTCTAGCTTAATTAGAACATAAGTTGTAAAGAGAACAACATTGTTCCGAGAGTAAAAAATTTGTCATCTTTTCAATTGGTAACTTTTTGTCAGAAAAATGTGAAAAATTAGTCATGATTTGAGTAATATATGCATACTTCAAAAAAAAATCTGAGGGGGTCAGGTTGTAGCACTTTGATTTGACATGGAATTGCCCAATCAGAAAGTTGAAAAGTCAGTCTTTTGATCT
Organism: Schistocerca cancellata; assembly: GCF_023864275.1. NCBI lineage: Eukaryota > Metazoa > Arthropoda > Insecta > Orthoptera > Acrididae > Schistocerca > Schistocerca cancellata. The sequence continues at coordinate 804,551,814 of NC_064628.1, forward strand.
GTGCATCTTAGATCAGGCAGTTAAATGCTAGGCATGTGATTGTCACCTAATTATTTTATAATCTCTTTACAATCTTTGTGAAACATGTTGAATAATCCTTGGAAATGTTTTTGTTGCCACTGTAATGTAGTCCATGTAATCATCAAATTGTATATCTTGTCCAAAATAGCACTACTATGTATAAACCCCAAGTTAAGTTGAAGAGGGTATATGCAACAAAAACAGATACTGTCAGTAAAGAAATTTTTGTGGGTGGCAATTGAGTGGTCTTTTGTGGTGCAGTAAGTTAAGCCCCAAATGTTAGATTAGGAAAAATGTAAGATCTTTCATAAAATACTTAAAAGGATTTTTATAAACAGAAAAAATATGTTACAGGATTCCAATGAAATTCACTTCCGTGTGAAGATGACAACACAAATGGGGAAGCTGAAGAAAAGCTACAGTGAGAGAGTGGTATGTGTTGTAAAATTAACTGTGGAAAATTTGATTCTTTATGAACTCAAGACTTCCATTGTATTTTGAGAGTACTATATATGGTATAGTTCTTTTCAGTTTGCAAAAGAAATATGGCTTTTATTAATCTTTTCTGCTGAGGCCATAAATTTATTTGAAATGAAGTTTTCTTTCCACACAGTTGGTCAGTTTCAACTGTTCGCTGAATTTAAAGTGCACATTTGCATCTTCTGGCACGTATGCCATAATAATGAACCAAAAAGAGCAACACAGTAATGGTACTCCAGGAAAAATTGGCTTCCCAAAAACCATGCTGAAAAGCTTTCGCAGAATTTTGCACATCTGCCTTCCATGAAACGCAATGTTTTTTTCCATCCAAAGACATGTTTCTACTCTTGTCTAGTACCAGCTGTGGGCTTGACATTATTTCTTATGTAGTGTTGTTCCTGTCTTAAATTTACAGAATGCAGACATTATTTCTTATGTAGTGTTGTTCCTGTCTTAAATTTACAGAATGCAGTTCTTCAGTAACTTATAGCCTGTTAGCCCAACGTGTTTTATCATACCAACTTCCCACGTGGCTTTATATGGCCAGTACTTCTCTAGTAGAATATAAACTGCCAAACGTACAGTTTTCTTGGCTTCACAAGTAACCTTGATATGTTTTATACTGTTTGAAAAGTCATGAAAAGCTTGTCCTTAGTTCTGATGTATACAAACAACTGTTTTTCTTATGTTTGGAAGAAATTTGTTACTTTGTATTAGCTTTTTGCAGTGCCATGTGGATGTAAAGTTGATTGGAAACTCTGCATTACACTAGAGCATTAATAAAACAAATTCTGTTAGTCGTCATACAGCAAAATATTAGGTGCTTTGAGTTGTGTAATTTTTGCATTCCTTATCTGGAGCAAACACACAGCTAGGGCTAGCTACATCATCGTTGCTGCGCATGTGCAATGATGATGGTCCTATGGCAACTCAAAACAAACCTATTTCTAAAAATTCAAGGGAAAATATTGCGAATGGTGGTTTGAGAAGCATTACATTCAAAGTAAATGTCCTTTTGTGCAAGATAAATTGTGATGAGTGAGAATATGTGATTAATGTTTACAATCACAGTGTTGGATTTTAATTAAACTTAAGTTTGAGAACCATCCACTTAAAGAAATTTTGGGCTTAGAAGACTTGTAGTTAAGCTATGTTTATTAATTTAAACAATGAACAATCGCAATGTTGCTCTCGGTGCATTTTCGTAATGTGGAAGTATGCAGGGTACATTTTGCTGTGCATTCAAAGATGTTTCCAAAATGTGTTCTTTTTTTTTTCTGAGTGTAGTTTCCTAAAGTGTCTGGAAGTTCTGTGCCTGTGTATGAAACTTTACCACTAACAGGATTGATACATTTTGCAATTCTGAGGCAAAGTACAGTGTTATTTAATGCAGGAAAAAGTGTGTTTTTAACTGGGAAATACAGGAAGAATCTGGTGTAGTGTGCACAGAATGCTGTGGCCAAGTGCTGTATGGTCACCTAGGCTTTGATTAGTATCGAAGTAATTTATTTTCAGCTGGCCTTTTAACAATTAGAGAAGTGTCAAGAGTGGTGAATTTTAAGTAAAACTTACATATTTCTCTCATTGCCATGTTACAATTTGATTCTTTTGCTGAAACTCTGCAGAGCACCTTACTCGTATGTTTTGCAGAAGCAATTGTAAGAGAATTCTGAAACATTAGTTTATTAACTTCACCAAGTGGGGAACTGAGGAAAGGATCATTCCACGATAAATCGCGCAGATTGTCACCCATCATCTCCGGTGTTCATGAAACTTTGCACATTTGCTTATACTTATGATGTAAGAACTTCTGCAAGATCTTTTTGTTCTCAGACTAAAACTTTTTTCATATAAAAGTTCAAATGTAGTGACATTCTGATAATTGGGATCTGCAAATGTCAAAGCAAAATAGTACTTATGTACATAAATGCCCACAATTCAGATGTCTATGAAGCTGTTGATTTGGAATTTTTTCACATAACAAATATGTAATTATTTAAGCAGTAAAGTGACAACGAACAATACAAAAAAAATTGATGGCTCTTCCCAAAGTCTGGAAACAGTACTCACACATTGAAAAAATGCTGATAAAATTTCCCCAACCTAGTGGGAACTCAATAATTCGTCTAAAGTAATTCCCAAGATCGTACACACTATTATAAAATAAAATTATTAGTAAGTTTTCTACAAATGGACACACCAATCTGAAATCATAGTACTTTGTGTATATCACTCCATTGTTCAGAATAGCATTCATACGAGATTATGAAAGTGCAGAGCTGAAAAAACAAGTTAGGATTACAATTATTCTAGCCTCATTAATGTTAATTTAAGATCCCTGAAACAATCATTGAAACTTCTTTAGAGCGTCTGTTTTTAATCCACTGTCACAAGTTGTATTCTGTTAACTTCACATCTTTTTCATTAAAGTAATACATTCTGCCTAATGATGTTTATTTAGGTACACCAACAGCACAGAAGATGTTTTCCTAAGGCATAAAACAGTCATTCCTTCTCAGGCCAAAAGAATGACACTGGTGGTCCAGGTGGGTGGAAAAAAAGTAGTTAAACATCTTCTACTCCTGGCGAAGGCAAAGTACCACCTGTCATCATATACAGCTGCTACAAGAGAATTTTGCTGAGGATGAGGGCATGTCCAGTATGGATTTTTTTTCACAGAATGAAAAATCAATGAAGGCTTTTCAGAAGTTACTTTTCTAATCTCTAAAGAATGACAAGAAAGTTGGTTGTAAAGCTGAAAATTCACAGTATCAGGCATTGTGCGGGTGGTCGATAATCTCTTCTAGGTTCTTGTATAGGAAATCTATTTTGACTTTCTCTAGGAAGTAAAAACAAAAAATCTTCAGCGATTTTAGCTTCGCAGAAATAGTACACACCTGATACTGTTACTTGTGCATCATCTGCTAGTTGAAGACTAGCTCTTCTCAGTATAAGTTTCCTAGTTCCTCCCAAACAATCACAGTTTTAGCATGACTGGTAGCAAAATGGAATACATCAATATGCTCACACAAATTTTTAAAGCTTTTTATGTTCTTATAATGAGCAGTGTAGTAACACTGTTCACGTTACGTCGCACTTCACTTAGCGTAGACCGGGACTGTGTCCTAGGCATGCCCGATGTTGACTGACTGCGCTCTGCCTGTCCTGCCGGAGTTGTTGTTGTTGTTACGCCGGCAGAGGGCGCGTCCGAATTCTCGCGTGCCCTCTGGTGGACGGGACTCTACTTGCGGCAACTACTGTCCATGACGCGCCGTGCCAATGTGCGCCTCCCGCGATCTTTCTGGTGGCTACTACACTCCTCCTCCTTCGGGGGGTGAAGCCACTGTGATCCACTGCGTCAAAAGGTGGAGCGTCGGGCAGGAGCGATGACCTCCACATCCATGGGATGGCCGGAGTCGAGGGAATCTGCCAACCCCCGAGCCGGAACCTTCGAATATGGCTGGAAATGACCCACACGAAGAGGCCCCAGTCGTCCCACAACCGGAGCCCGGGACAGAACGGGCGACAAGCTGTCGAACTCTGGATCCTGTTCCACCTCAGGAGGGGCAAGACCCACTGGCGGGGACGAAGGGGAAGCGACGACCACAGGGAACTAGCCCCCTGCGAAACCGGGCCGGCTAGGGGGGCCAGCTCTCGCTGGGGAGCTCGAATGACGGCGATGCCGGTGCTGGAGCCACTGGAGGCTGCCAAGGCTGAGAACCATCACAGTGCGGCAGAGTCACAGCTGGGAGAGGAGGTAACGTCCCCTGTGAAACCAATACAGGTGCCGGCAATGGGGAAGCCGGTGTCCGAGAGGGCGGGGGGTGGGTGCCCGAACGTGGACGCAGCTGATTTTGGTGACGACGTACCACCCGGTCCCCCACCTGCAAGGTATAGAGCCGTCGGCCATGTCGGTGCAGGACCACCGCCGGTATCCAACGTGGATTGCGACCAAACCCACGGGCCCAGACTGACATACCCAGTGGAAAGCCAGGTACTCCGTGTTGGGAAGACTGGCGAGGACCAGGCTGGAGGAGGTGCAGCAGAGTCCTAGGTTGACGCCCATGGAGGAGCTCTGCGGGGCTGCGGTCTCCCATTGGTGTGGTCCGGTATGCCGTCAAGAAAAACGTCAATGCGTCCTCTGCAGGAAATTCGTGCACATACTTTCTCATCTGCATCTTAAAGGTGCGCACCATGCGCTCAGCTTCCCCATTCGATTGTGGATGGAAGGGGGGAGAGCAAACGTGCCGAATACCGAAGCGCCTACAAAAATCCTGGAAGGTCTGCGAAAGAAACTGCGGTCCATTGTCCGAGACCAGGGTGATTGGCAGACCTTCCACAGAAAAGATTTTTGCTAGTGCCTGGATTGCAACGTCTGAAGTGGTTGAGGAGCAGCGAACCACATATGGGAATCTGGAATAAGCATCAATGACAATGAGCCAAAAGCCATTGAGAAACGGCCCCGCAAAATCGATGTGAACACGTTCCCACGCCTGGGTTGCCGGTGGCCAGGAAGAGAACGCTGCCCTGGGAGATGCTTGTTGGCTCGCACACTGGGAACAGGCGGCCACCAAGTGCTCAATTTCTCTGTCAATACCGGGCCAGTACACATGTCTGCGAGCCAAGGTTTTAGTACGGGAAACACCCCAGTGCCCCGCATGTAATAACTTGAGGACCTCCCGTCGTAAACTTGCAGGAACAACCACGCGAGGAGCTGTATCATCGGTAGCCAGAAGGAGAACTCCTTCAAAGACCGAGAGACGGTCTCGTAGAAGAAAATAATTACGAAGAGGGTCCGAGGCCCGGCCCGGAGGGCGGGACGACCACCCCTGCTGAATGAGGCGAACTACTTGCCGGAGAACCGGGTCAGCCGCTGTTTCCCTGGCGACTCGAGAACTAGTGATCGGGAAGCCATCAACCGCCTGGCGGGACGCCACATCCAAATGAAAACACATAATCTCCTCTCGATCAAATGTAGGGTCCGGGCCCACCGGAAGACGGGAAAGAGCGTCGGCGTTGGCATGCTGGCCTGTAGGGCGAAAACGAATGTCATAATGGTACTTAGAGAGGAACAAGGCCCAGCGCTGTAGTCTGTGGGCCGCCCTATCCGGAATCTGAGAGGCGGGGCCAAATAACGATATTAACGGCTTATGGTCAGTGGTTAACTGAAACTTCGTGCCATACAAGAAAGGGTGAAACTTGGTAACAGCGTAGACAATGGCCAAAGCCTCTTTTTCCACCTGGGAGTAATGGGCCTGCGCGGGACTAAGCGTTTTCGACGCAAACGCCAGTGGTTGCTCGGAACCATCTGCGTTGCGATGGGCCAGGACCGCCCCCACCCCATACTGTGAAGCATCCGTAGCCAGGACTAACGGCTTATGGGGATCAAAAGTAGCCAAACAAGGGGCTGACGTGAGGAGGCCCTTCAACGAGGTGAACGCTCGCTCGCATGCAGGCGACCAATCAAAAGGAACACCCTTGTGCAGAAGGCAGTACAGGGGGCGGGCTATAGTGGAAGCCCTGGGAATGAACCGGTGGTAATAGGCTATCTTGCCTAAAAAAGCTTGTAACTCCTTCAGCGATGTGGGCCGAGGAAGGTTGACGATACCTTGGACCAAACTTCCTAGTGGCTGGATGCCATGCCGAGAGATGGTGTAGCCCACATACTCAATGGACGGTTGGAAGAAGGTTGACTTCTGCAGGTTGCAACGCAAGCCCACAGACCTGAATTTGAGAAAGAGGGTGCGAAGGTTGTGCAAGTGGTCCGTCGTGCTGCGGCCCGTGACAATTATGTCATCCAGGTAATTAATACAATGAGGGATTGTCGACGTGACATGCTCAAGATAACGCTGGAATATCGCCGGGGCACTGGATATTCCAAAAGCCAACCGCTGGTATTGGTAAAGACCAAACGGGGTGTTGACGACTGCCAGCCGTTTGGAGTCCTCATCAAGTGGTATCTGATGATAAGCCTCTGATAGATCGATTTTCGAAAAATAGTGGCCTCCCGCCACGGCGGAGAACAATTCATCAGCACGAGGCAAAGGATAGGTGTCCACCACCAATTGGGAATTAATGGTGGCCTTAAAATCGCCACAAAGACGTAATTTGCCAGAGGGCTTCTTGACAATAACGAGGGGCGAAGCCCACTCACTGGAAGAAATGGGAAGAACGACCCCTAGGGCTGTCAGCCGGTCTAGCTCTTCCTTTACCTGAGGGCGGAGAGCCAAGGCGATCTGCCTCGCGCGTAGAAAACGCGGGCGAGCCGACGCCTTCAACGTTAAGTGAGCTTCAAAATCTGAAACACGCCCCAGGCCCTCCTCAAAAATGTCTGGAAAGTCTGAGATCAAAGATTCTAATGAGTGATAGGGAACGTCTTCGGAGACCAACTGTATGGTGTCAGCGATAGAAAAACCGAAAGCCTGAAAGGCATCCAGGCCAAAAAGGTTAGCGGAGCTCGCATCACTGACAACAATAAAAGTAATAGGCCGAGTGACTGATTTGTAAGTCACGTCGGTAGTGAATTGACCCAGTAGGGGAATGAACTGTTTACCATAACCGCGTAGACGCCGGTAAACTGGCACCAACGGGGGCGATCCAAGGTCGGAATACGTTTGCGCATTCAACAACGAAACTGCCGCGCCCGTATCTACTTGCAGTTGTAACCAGCGCGACCGAACTGACACCTCGATAAAGAGTTTGCGTGCTGATGCGTCGGGAGCCTGGCCCGATGAAACTTCCTGAATGTCAACGTCCATGTCCTCTGTACTTGCTTCCTTCGATTCCTTTGAGGCTGAGCGGCAAACTTTAGCAATGTGACCGTTTTTATGACATTTGCGACAAATGGCCCTACGCTGGGGGCACTTTGACCGATCGTGATGTATATAGCATGACGCACAGGACGGCAACAGGGGCCGGCGGCCGGAATTCTGTTTACGCGCCTGTGCGGGAGCGGCCGTAACGGCCGGATTGTACCGCTCGCACGTCGTCCACCCCGGACACAGTGGACGCGGCCGCGCCGCCCTGAACCTCCGCGGCGTCGCACCACGCTTCCAGCTGTTGACCTGCTGCGTGAGAGACTTCATACGATTGAGCAATGGACAGGACTTCTTCGAGGGAAGGGTCTTCTAACTGCAGGGCCCGTTGCCGGACCTCCCTATCAGGGGCCGAACGAACAATGACGTCGCGTACCATAACATGGGCATACGACTCCCGCGATTGCTCCGTGACAAAATGACACTTGCGACTAAGACCGTGCAGGGTTGCGGCCCACGCCCAGTAAGACTGATGGGGCTGTTTCTTGCATTGATAGAACTCGACCCTAGCCGCCACAACATGCGTGCGGCGGCGATAATAGGAAGACAGCAATGAACACAATGCGTCAAAAGACAAGGACGAGGGTTCCTGCAACGGCGCCAGCTGCCGCAAAACTTGATACAACGAGGGAGATATCCAAGACAAGAAGAGAGCACGACATACCTCCGCATCGGCAACATGAAACGCTTGGAAATGCTGCCGAAGGCGATGTTCATATGCGTCCCAATCCTCCGCCGTCTCGTCATACGGGGGAAAGGGAGGAGGGAACGGCGCCGGAGCAGACGGCGGTGATAGCAACGCCGGAAGCACTTGTTTCATGGTGGCCATGAGCTCCGTCTGTTGCGCAACCAAAACCCGCACCAAATCCTCCATGCCGTGGAGAAACTGCGAAACCGGAACAACGACGCAACACGCGAAAGAACGACCCTACTCGTCGCCAATTGTGTAGTAACACTGTTCACGTTACGTCGCACTTCACTTAGCGTAGACCGGGACTGTGTCCTAGGCATGCCCGATGTTGACTGACTGCGCTCTGCCTGTCCTGCCGGAGTTGTTGTTGTTGTTACGCCGGCAGAGGGCGCGTCCGAATTCTCGCGTGCCCTCTGGTGGACGGGACTCTACTTGCGGCAACTACTGTCCATGACGCGCCGTGCCAATGTGCGCCTCCCGCGATCTTTCTGGTGGCTACTACAAGCAGCACATCCGTCAGTGAAATAAAACCCTTTCTTGAGTGATGCTCTGCCAGCCACTTAATCAGTTATTACTGGACAGCATTTAAAAATCCTAATCATGTTCCATATCATCACTTATAAAGCAGTGGTTCATTGTTACCAATTTACTTGCTTCATTTACCACATACAAGCAATCACAAAGGTGGATTGTATAATTGCTTCTTGTCCAGTGGTAACTGGTGGTTCTTTCTGAATTACAAAACTGTAGTTATCAGCTAAGTCCATCAACAGAATTGCTTTTTCCAGAATTACTTACTTTCAATTTTTTTCAATGGTTGTGATTGACACTTGGGTATAAATGAGTGTGGTTTAAGTGCCTGTAATTTTGTTACCAACAAGAATGGCGTCGAAATACTGGATGAAATTGTCAGATTGCTTGTATGTGATGGGGTTGGAGTCCCCAACAGATGTTGGGCAGTATCACCAGTGAGCCAGTGTTGATCCCTTGGTATTCAGTTGTGAGACACGAAAGCTGTCTCCTGTGTTACCCATTTGTGTAGTGACACTGGATTACAAGGGTGCACTTTTATTTCACTACTTCGTTGAAGGCAGCTGGATTTTATCTGAATAATAGACATACCAATTTTTAGATCATTTCGGTATGAGGAAATAGAGGTTGCAAATCCATAAAATGTCATTACTTTTTGAGTCACTAAAAAACTCGTGTATTACTTGTGATTGTGGTGTTGAGTGACGAATCATGTGGTAGGTGGGAACCACCATCTGCAAAATTTAGATAGTCTCTTCTTAATCGTGGTTTGTTTACTAGTCACCTTAGTTCCAGTCCATTTAACCTTTGTGCTGGAACAGATTTTGTAGATATACCTAATTGAACTTAATAACTGTGTGCAAGGCAGTATTAAGCTATTGTTAGCTGGGCCATTCAATGTGAAGCGGTCTTAATTTGCAATAGTCCATGCATGACTATCACAGACTTGCTGAAATTTTATTTGAACATTTGCATATGTTCCTGATGACCTTTGCTAAAGTTTTACTTTTGGTATTTAAGTACTTGCAGACATACGGTCATGTTTCCTCCAATAGTGTAGCTATTGACAGTCCACCCACGAATTTTCAGCAGCTTCGAGACATCTCTGGAAATCTTTCCTTGAAAGAAACAAAGCTAGGCTATCTTGTACAACTTTTTGTGCTCTCACAAGTGAAATAATAAACAAATTTCCGGATCAATTTTCGTGTGGATAGTTAAAGCAAATATGGCCAAAATAGGTGCTCCGAAAAACGTGAAATTTAACTTTCTCCAGAAGTAATTTTGGGATGAAATTTAACTTTCTCCAGAAGTAATTTTGGGATGAACTTGAAACTTTGCACACAGCTTACCAATACAAGGTCTAAGAATATAAAATTAATTCTCCTTCTGCTTTCCATTAGTTTATACATTGAGGGCAAAGTTGATTTTTCTAAAGAGGTATTATTGGCCCACTGTTAAGTGTTCTGCTAACCCTTTTAAACTACAGTGTCTTCCATTTATCTGATGGCTGCCTGTGTGGTGCAGTATGTGCAAATAAGCTCAGTCTTTTATCAGAAGATAGCAGCAACTTTGTAAACATTGAAAATGAACATTACATCCAACAGGAAAATCCAATTAAAATGGCAAATGGTAAAATCAAAATCACTGGGAATCATAGGCAGCAGGCAAAGAAATGCAATGTGCTTTTTCTAGTGGACAATCATGGGAGAAAGCTAGCTACTCTTTTGCAGGAAGTGAATACAGATTTGTGTGCAACTGGCATCGTGAAACCCGGCGCGACGACCAAGAATGTTATTGAAGGTCTCGGAACAAGGGAATACGCTGAAGAACAGTGACATTGTTTGTGTGATGGGTACCAATGACATAGCTCATAACGAAGCCGGAAAGTGCATAACAGGTTTGAGGGACTTTTTAAACATAAATGAAAAACACTGTTGTGACAATACCTCATAGACGCGACCTCATGTATAATGCATGTGTGAATAAAGAAATCCATAAAACCAACACTAGAATAAAACAATTATGCTCTACTTATGCAAAATGCCATGTAGTAGATATTAAGACTGGCAGAAAAATCTGCACACTGAACACAATGAACATATGAATTACCAGGGTAAAAAATTTGTCAAGATATAAGCAAAATTATAAATGAAATACAAGAACGTAACTGCATAGTTTTAAGACACTATTTCTGGGGACACTTATGGACCTCCTTTTTTTAGGCAATAAAACGTTACAGGGGAAGGAACGGTAGAAACCACGTTAAGGGAAAACTGCAACAAAGTAATAAATTCAGATAACTGTGTTTTAGACCAATTGGTGAAAATAAATGAACATGCAAGACCTTGTGACATCAAAACACCTTTCTGTGCAGATAACGATATAAATGTACAATCACTTCGCGGTAAAATCAATGAACTGCAGTACTGGCTTGATAAAATTAACTGCAGTATATTGTGTATCAATGAACACTGGATGAAACAGTCTGAAGTAGATTTGGTGTGTTCCTCATATATATTTGCTAGTCACTAGCTATTGCAGAAGGGGCGTTTCACATAGTGCAGTCTCAATCTATGTTATAAGCAAATTAGGTTTAGATTATTCAATAGTAGACCTTAGCAAAATGTGCCTTGAAGACATATTTGAAGTAGCCGGTAATACACTCATAAAAAAATTGTAATTGTCAGTATATCGAACTCAAAGATCTGATGATGAAATAATATTTATAGAAAAAATTAACGCACTAATTTTGCAGTTGTCCAAATATAAACAACATAAAATTATAGTTGTAGGCGATATTAACATAGGTATAAGGGCAAAGAAGAAAAATGTTATCTATATGGTTAAGTCTTTGAAGCCATTGAACTATTGTTGTCTTAATGGAAAGCCAACCAAACAGAATGCATGTCTGGATACAGGGGAGATCCAGGAAAAACCTGGGAATTTTTTCATCCGGGAAAAACCCAGGATATTTTTAGAATTCTGGGAATTTTTCATTGTTTCAGTTTTCAGTTAAATTTTTGTAATTGACTGGTAAGAACTGATACTCTAACAGAGGATATTACTGTATCCCACTACTGCAGAATAATGCTTAAACAATAAAACATAAAAGAGAAAAAAACAAAAATAACTTAAATTGCAAAGGAAGTGTGCCATATACGATGACACACAGTGCTCATGCAAACGTCTGCCAATAGAAAATTTTTCAAAGGCTTTAGGAAGACTATGCAGTGCTTAATAACAACAAATTGCCTCCAATGAGCATGAAGTCGCAACTGTTTACATTCGATTTGTTTTAGCAGTTACACGTGGGCACCTGCGCAGTTGAGTCACGTTTGAGTAGTAGATTCTCCTGCTTCTAGATACAGGAATGTGACTGTCAGCTGTGCAAGCAGTCACAGCTAGATGCTACTAGGAAAAGGGAGTGCCAAATTCATATTCTTGAGGGGGGGAGGGAGAACCTGTTTCACAAAGCGACTAGCATCCAGTGCACATTTGTCTATCGATTATTCATATGATTTTTGCTTCCCTGTTGGTTTTTGAACATCTTTGAACACATTTTAAGTTAATTGGGTTTGCGAATGATCAGCATTGTTATAATTACTAGCGAAATCCATACATTCAGACTACCAGAATGGAAATAAATGACTGACAGGAATAACAGGTGAGAAAGAATATGTATAAGAATATGTATTATCTTTTCGGTGTATCCATTAAAATGAAATTTCGACAGAAAATTTTAGGCCAGATCGCTACACTTGTAAGGACCAGTAGTACAGTCCCCAGCTAGCAGCCGTGTAAGTTCTAGTCTTGATGTAACGTGGAAAACGTTTTGTCGAACACCTAATAATGCCTAACCGGAAAATAATTGCAGGATAACTAAACCTGTCATTCTGACAGGGTTAGTGAAGTTAATCGGCGATCAAATTTTGACAGTGGCAGCAATAGCTACAGAATTGGTGATGACAAGCTTGTTTGTTAGAACGAGAGAGGAGAAGAAACGGGGACATCACGCAAATTCCGAATTTATAAAAAAAATTCGTAATATTACTTTTCGATCTCGTGCTTGAAGCTGGTGCGTACGAATGAAATATGAAATTATTTCCTAACATAAAGCTTTTTGCTTGTACTAGGCCTAATAGGCATTTGATATTGGTACTTCCTGAATTATATTGTCGTGTTTTAAAAATGGCTATTTGTGCCAAAAACAGTGTCGTTTACTTGGTGTGTTACAAAATTGCTGCTGTATTAGAAAGGCCTGTTTTGTTTTATCTAGCAGACAGTGACAAAAAAAAGACCTAATCAGATCGATAAACCAGACCAGTCTTGGGTATTATTTGTATTAACAGCTTTTTCAGTATTAGACAACAACATTTAGACTTTTCATGTAGCAAAACGTTTGAAACTTTGATGAGGTAGTAGACTCTTTTGCAGAAAGGAAGGTGCACAATGTAAAGCTGTAGCAAGATTAGAGAGAAAAAAATGCTAGGAGCTAAGGTTTGAAGAAATGTGGAATTTCTTGCTTATCTCTTGTCATTTGGTTGTATATATCCTATATTTAATTTTGTCGCACAAAACAGCAAGTTATTAACTAAGAGGCAATAAACAGTTCAGATTTTCTGAAGAGTTCTTGTTCTCTAGATTACAAATAATCCCATCTGTTATTAATTGCGAGATTTTTTTTTTAGAGTGGCAGGCTGTAAAACTGGCAGACTGGGAGCAGGAGAGGCACCAGAGGACATTTAAACTTCCACTGTCCTGAATATAGTTTGGACATGTGGTAGAAAAATGCTTTATGAAGAGGCATGGCACTGCACTTTGGCACAATTAAGACCAAATAATGTCTTACATTTCCTCGATTACATATGTTTTATGTTTCATACTTTTCAGAAAGATGTGTTCTACAAGATGAACATAATTTGAATGTTCAATTTTTATTTTATTTTTTAGTATTGACGGGTTCGCAAATGTCGTAGATCCGTGGCTGATGCGCAGAGCAGTCTGGGTTATCGTGGGTAGTCTCCATGTGACCCGTGTTTACATTAGTGATTTTGCTGTTTCCCCTTCGTTTACTCTCACGTCAAATGAAAACAAAACGGATATCTGTGGCCTGGAGCTATCAAGTGAATTAAAACACACTCCCATAATTATGGACGACTGTATGATATTATTTTCAGATTATATTTTAATTTCCACGTTTCTGACAGTCGAGCATTAATCGCCTTGCGGAACAATGAAGTTATTTTTGTCTGTTTGCTAAAGAAATTTGTATTTGAAACAAAATATTTAATTCCACAGTACTGGCTAGTTTCAACTGTTCGCTGCATTTCAGGTGCACGTTTTCATTTTCTAGCACACATGGCATTATGCCATCATAAAGGCTTAATATCAGGTCGAGGTCTACTTCATTTGGAATCTGGACATACAAATGTGTGCTTTAAGTATGCACTTTAAATGTCCACATTTTAGTATGGTTCACAAAAATTCAGATGCTCTTGGAGTATAGTGTGATGTCTTGTTTCTTTTAAGAAGTAATGTATGATATTTTAATATTTTATATCTAAAAACAAAGATTCTGTAACTTACCAAGTGAAAGCGTTGGTACGTTGACACACACACACACACACACACACACACACACACACACACACTCTTTCAAACTCTTCTTCAGGAAAGAGGGAAGGAGAGGGAAAGATGCAAGGATGTGGGTTTTAAGGGAGAGAGTAAGGAGTCATTCCAATCCCGGGAGCGCACACACACATCCATCCGCACATACACAGACACAAGCAGACATATCACACGTACTTACGGGCTTCCTACGCCAAGGTAGCTACCAAAGCATGGTGTCGCCTGGTATCTGCGCTCTCTGGCAACTGCTGAAACGAACCTATTTCTAACAGGTCGCGGGAAAATATTGCGAATAGTGGTTTGAAAAGCGTTAATTTCAAAGTAATATCCTTTTACGTAAGTTGGACTATGTTCAAGAATGTACCATGAATTAACTAAATCAGTGTGTTTGACTCTTTGATGACGAGCCTTTTAGAGGAATTTTGAACCCTGAATATCAGACATTTATGACGTTATTAAAAATTTTACTGGCGCATTTGTGTGATATGTCTTAAAGTGTAACACTCGCAAAAAAAGATCAACAGTATATGCGATAACTTAGCTTCTCTTGCAGCTTGCGACCAATATTATATGTGAAAGCTTTGCTCTTCTTGTAGCAACACTATGTATATTACTTTGAATTTTTAACTTTCCCTGTTTGTGTGTTCGTGCAACTTAACAAGTGATGTTGCTGATGGCTGACTACATCATATATTCTATGCTCTGAATATCCGCTGTCATTGGCTGGCGAGATCACGTGACGTGAGCTATGAACGGCTTACAAAAGCATATCGAAATCCCGATTTCAATTACTCGGAAAGTAACATGCGGTGTTTGGAATTCCAATGTATACTTTCGTATTATGAAAATACGCAGAATACATGCTGATGCATATCAAAGATATTTCCAAAACGTGTCTTTTTCGCTGATTTTCGTTTCCTAAAGTGCCGGGGACTTGTACACCCGTGTATAAAACCATAACCATTTGAAGAATTGAGAAGGGAAAATATACTGTCACCTGGGAGAAAGTGTGTTTTTAACTGAGGAATCCGGGATTTTTTCCTTGTCCACGTATACACCCTGTGATAACATAATTAGTAATGTATGTAAAGATACTCTTGAATGTGACATAATAGAATTAGGAATATCAGATCATGTAGGACTATGGCTTCGAATAGAAAATTTAAAAATCAACACTAAAGAAAGAAAAGTGACATACAGACTTCTAGGAGAATCCAATGTAATCAACATGATTAATGAGTTACAGGAAATTGGTATTATAAAATTAATAAGGCAACTGATAACTGCTTTACTATTTTCCTCACAGAAATTAAGCACATTGTAGAAAAGACCTGGTACACTCCAAAACTTAGGATACTGCTTCTAATTATGAAGGATAAGTCTAATAAAAGTGGTCAAGAAAAGGCAAATTACATAAATATGAGAACTTTGCAAATAAGAAATACGAGGCTACGTGCAATGCAAATGATCAATACATTTTGAATTCCAAAAATAAATGTAAAGCAGCCTGGAATGTCATAAAACAGGAAATTAATATCAATAAAGTAAACATCCCTATAGACTGTGATATTCAATGATTATTTTGTAAATATTGCCACTACCACTCCACTCAATAATTCTATCATAGATGCAGAAGCACTACTCATCCGTACAAAACAGACTAATGAGAAATTTACTTGGAGCCCCATCACCTTAAACATCATTTGCAAATCAATAAACTAAGCAATTACAAAACAGAAGACTATTATGGACCCAGTAATTTAATCATAGAACGTATAGCAAAGGAAATCAAACTGGCACTTCTCTCACTGTCAGAGTACTAGATGAAGGAATTTTTCCAGAATATCTTAAGCTCACAGTTACACTACCTATGTATAAAAGAGGTGATAAAAACCTCCCAAACAACTACAGACCCATATCAGTAGTACCAATCATATCCAAAATAATAGAAAATTGCATGCATATGCAGCTATGCAGCTATTTTGAAAGCAACAAACTATTAAATGAACAGCAATTTGGATTCAGGTCTCACCTATCAACTGTAAAAGCACTTGAAGCTTTGGTGAACAATGTATATGAAGCATATGAAAAGAGGCTGCATATATCTGGAACACTTATTGATTTGAGCAAAGCATTTGATTCAGTGTCTCATGACAATTAAAAAGTTAGAATACTGTGGTATTGAAGATATACCACTCAACTTATTCAAATCTTATTTAAGCCATAGGTTACAGCTTGTATATGCAAACTGGTAAAAACAAGCCGGTTTTATTAAAAGTTTCCTTAAAACTAATTACTTATGAAATCGGCACATTCAAAACCCTGAATAGCATACCTAAGTGAGAGAATTAAAGTTTCAATATTTGGGTGTACATACACACTTTATGGATACTTGAATGAAAATTAATAGGAACAGTTATTTGCAGGGGTGCAATGGTCTATATCATTTGATAAGCATTTGCCACCTTTGGCATGACAACCATTTGAACCTAAGCCTTCAGTGGATAACTTCATTCTGTTTTGTTTAGTGCTGAATTCTAATTTTTCTTGTCCACTGACATCTTCCTCCCACCTTAACTTCGGATTCTGTTTCCTTTAAGCACTGCATTGAATATTTTATTATTCCCTTACTAGATCTTGATGCATATAATGCCTATTTTATGCAAGTGGTCATCTCTGGTTAATTATATAGATTAGGCTATTATATAATTCATAATGTAATCTCAAGACTCAAATTCTTCCAGTGGCTTAAAAAATTAAGATCTTTCTTTCAAATATGCAAACTTCCTGTTCATTGCATTTCATTGATTTCCATGTTTCAGCACAGTCTGTTAGCTCTGCCCTCAGTAGAATTTAAAACATCATAACTTTAAGTTTCCCTGAACAGCAGCTTAGACTTGAGTTTCTTTAAACAAGGTTCATTAGGATAACCTTAGTTTGTTATATACTCAGTTTCCTATTCATTTATCTGTAGGTTCATATTTCTAGCAGCTCTTTAAAGAGGCTGCTCTTGTTTTTGAATTTACATTGTCATGCAGCCATGTACAGGAGGCTCCCCTTGTATTGATGTCCACATTTCCTATATTTTTCAAAGCAGTGAATCTCCCTTTTGTACTTTGGTTCTTGTGGCCACAGTACTTGATAAAATATTCCATATCTTAATGTGACTAAGGTGTTAGTTCTTGTGGCCACAGTACTTGATAAAATATTCCATATCTTAATGTGACTAAGGTGTTCTCAGAGAAATTTCCCCAAGGATGATAAATTTACTAGGAATATCGAAAACTTCTGTTACATACAGCACTCTGTCGTATTGTCAAAGGATTATCTGAAGTGTATCAAAGCATGTGCCTCTAAACTGGATTATTCCTGTGACAGTTTACATATCTGAATATTCTCTCCAGCAGAGCTTCTAAAGTGTCTTTGCCCATTCAAGAACTTAGCTTCCCCCATTACCAGTGGAATACTGCAAAAACATCTTCAGGTATGTCATTGGCAGTAGGAGTGAGAAGTTGGGTACAGTGGGTCAACAGAATAGTGAAATTTGTTAGCTATATCCTTGTGTTGTACATAACTATTTTTATGAAATTTCAGAATAGGAGGAAATGAATGGTAATAGTGCTAGTCTTAGAAATCGAAATGCATTTAATCTTGGAATTGTGATCTTACGAAATTTGCTTGAACTGAAAGCCACTATTCTAATTAGTCTTTGGAGATCTGGGGATTGTTGCAATTTTGGTATAGCTGAAGTACGTTATTGACATCCTAATACTAAAATTTATGTATGTTTTTTGTCCGTTGACTAATAGTGAAAATATGCCTTGTGGTACTGCGTGTACTGGGTGTTGAATTAATAATAAACTATTCTTAGCCACCTTCATTGACTGCTGTAGTGCTTAGAGGTTAGCTATAACCCATCAAGGTCTTCTCGTTGTCGTACAGCATTGTCAGTTTGACAATGTCAGATGTTAGTAAAAATAATGAAATAAATATTAAACATAATTATTTTAGTGTGGAACAGTATGCAGCATTTGCAATAGAAAATTATTGCCAGCTTCTACAAAAAGCAAAATAAAAACTAAAATTATGAGAAACTTTGACAAAAAATCTTTTCTTCGGTTGGTGGAAAAAAGGAACTGACATATCTTATAACAACATTGGTTACAATGACAAACTAGCAATAACGTCATGATTTCTGTGGCACGGCCATATTCCTCATGAGGAACATATTTCTGATCCTTGCTTAATATGTTAAATGTATATACTTGTGCCTTGTTCATAAAATCATTTTCAGCCTTAGTTAGCAACAAGATTTTCTGAGAGTCATTCCATGACCAATGGTGTAGTATAGACTCCTCACCTCTTTGTCAACCTAGCACATTCGTACTACAGTAGTGGTGACAATAACAGAATTTGTCAACAGTGCACTTGTCAGTTTCCATATCAATTTGTTACAAAGTGCACACATTTTAGAACAGCATGAAAAAACAAAAGTTTTAACTGTGGAAGAAAGAGCGAGTCATTCAGGGAGTAGAGAATAAAGCTAAAAAGTTACTTTCATTGTCAATTTGGCCTCATAAATTCCACAGTTCAGACAATGTGGAAGAACAAGGATAAAATTGTTGCTATGTTTGAACAAAATGGATCTAAAATTAAGTAGTTCCAAAAAGCTAAATGGGGGCAAGTGCTGCTCCAGTGGTTTAAGTGAAAGGGAAGCATAAGTGTAGCAATTAATGGGTCCTATCCTTATAGTGAAAGCAGAATAATTTTCTTAGAAATTAAAAGATGAAGAATTTGTGTGCAGCAGTGGCTGGATTGACAGATTCAAACAAAATCATGGCATTACTTTTCACGAAGTGAGCAGTGAAGGGAACAGTGTGAATACTGAAACAATCCAACAATAGCTCTCTACCATGTGGCCAAGTCAGAAAAGGAAGACAATTGTTGTTGACAATTGTCCAGCACATCCTGCACTTTCTGTTCTGCAAAATATTAAGCTTGTCCATGGACCAAGGGGTAATTAGGAGTCTTAAAAAGCCATGAAGTTGAGTAAAACTTTTTAACGCGGTTTTGTGAAGGCAAAGTTTTCTTGAAATACACAAGACTATTCTCCTCAGCCACATATTCTCGCTGCTGCAGTGTAACTTAATTACATGAAAAATTGATGCCCATTATCCTTCCAGAAGAAGGTCTGCTGGTCTCTGGGCCAGAATAATTTTTTTTTTTTCACAGAGATCACTGTATTTATCTAGCCATCGGGATACTCTGTTGTAGTATTGAAGTACAGTTCTACACACTAACATTTTCTCAAAAATTGTCAAGTTCTGTTATCTTAATTTGTATCCCATTCTTGGAGAATCAATGCACCTATCTAGAGATTCTGCCAATGTTACAAACCGTTTAATATGGAAAGCAGTCTATTTGGAAAAACAAGACTTTGTCATTTTATGAACTTCTGTAAAATTATATTTTTCCTCTTTTTCACTATTGACCAGAGTAGCAAAAAATCTTCAGTAAGTTAGATACAAAATGTCTTCATGCACACAGCTCGGAGTAACACTACACATGGGTCCTTGCACTTGCTCACAACCAAATGCTCATCACAGCACCATTCCACAGAAGACTGAAACCATGTGTGAACATTTGATATTGCATGGAAACGCACAGCTTTAGCTGGCACTGCCATGATGCACTGGTAAGGGAGCATGCAGCAAAGATCAGTCACGAGTGAGTCAGTGTTCAGTACGGGTGGGTGGCAGGGATCGGGTACGACTTTGAGGTATCAAATTTTGTGATTGCCTCTCCAGTAAGTTGAGGCCATTCATGATTGAAATATGGTAAATGAGGGTGCCAGGTTTTTCATTTAATAATATTGCAGAAAGCATTGCAGCAGGTAGTTTTCCTCAACTTGCACCAGCACATTAATACAGTTACAAATGGGTGCATTATTCCTACGTAAGTGGTTACTTTGCATAGGTTTTAGATGATGTAGGATTTGATAAATTGCTGTCCCTTGTTACGGCATTTCTTTGCTTTAACGATTTTGTGCATTGAAGTCACATTTACATTGACATTGCAGATAAACGGAAACATGAAATTGTCTGCTGTGAGCAAACCTAAGAATGCTCAGTTTTTTTTCCCCCCCCATTAGTATTGCAATCTCTCCAATTTTCTTATGGGGTATCCAAAGTGGTAAATAGTGCACAATTACTGAACTATGTAATTGAGTAATCCTAGATGGAAGAAAGGTTCTGTAGATCACTAGTGTTGAAAATAAGGGATCAGTCCATATCTGAACAAAATTTTTGATTTAACATTTAACAATATGTGTGCTCGCACATACCTACTAACGGATAGTGCAGGTACTAACTTTCGTCTGTGCCATTTTCAATTTTTAGATTTCAAAATGTGGAAAATTGTTAGCTGTTCAAAATTTTTATATCAGAATTAGTTGATTCAGGTGGCACTTTATTTTTGACCTATGTATAGGTAATTGAGAGATCAATCTTACCTTTAAAAAATTAAAGGTTTCTTTTCAAAAACCAGTTTACTTTTTTATTTGTTATTCTGAAGATAAAAGGTGGATTTGAAAAGAAAAGAAATTGTAAATATAGTATTTTGTATGTCCCAAGTCACATTATGTTCTCAGTATATGCCTGTATACACATTATTTAAAAAAAAATACTATTTATGTTGCAGTATATCTTTACATTGTATGAGATTTTCTCCAGGGTTAGGATTCTGTTCGTATAAAAACATGCTGTGGGGACTTGAAGTAAAAGTTCTAAACAACTACAGAGCTATGAAGTAAATGGAGATGAAGCTGATGATTTAAAATAATTATTCCACCCAATGCAGATGAAATGAAATGAAGGCATTGAAGAAAACACTGAAAAGACTGTACTGTAAAATATGTAGCAGGACGTCAGAACTAAAAGGGATGAAACTAATGTTACTGATTTGCTACATGGTGTGAAACTGGTGCACACCCACAGACCTCAATTGTGAGTGGTATACATGAGCAGTGAACATTTTTTCAGAATGTCTAGCAAGTAAGTGCCCTTGGTATTCAAGAAAATTTTATGAGGAAGTAGTGACTACTGTTACAGAACAAAGCCAAATCTGTTTGCCAGAAAAGTTTCATCTAATCAAAGTAGAATTAAAATTCTTTGTTAGTATACTACTGAATGAGCATCATAAGCTTCTCCATGAGTGTGTGCTGGGAATGTGTGCCCCTTTATTCTTCAGTTTTGTGAGGAAATGGGTTTCGGTAAGTAAATTCATTTCTGAATGAAAACTCCAAAATACAGAAGTGACAAGTTGTAAGAACAGGCTGTATATCGAAGAAGGAATTTTGTAAATTAGGTATATGTGATTCAGACCTGTCAATTGATGACATGATGTTAGTATGGCAGACGTTTAGGTACAGATATTCTGTGAGGGGAAAGCCTATCAAATTATGATACAAAAATTGGCGTAATATTTCCAGTTTTCTTTGATTTTTTTTTTTTTTTTCACCATACTGTGACTAGACAGCAAACTGGACCTTTAGCTGCAAGGGTAATAAACGAGCTAATCTGCAGTATTCCTGAAGTACCTGAATCACATGCTTTTCTTTGACATCGGTGTTGGCACATTCATTACATTGGGAAAGAGCAAAATAAAGCCACTTGCTTGATACAAAAAGCTAAAGAAAATTAAAAAGCTTATGTAACTACATGTTTGACAAAGATTATGAAGTTCTAATAGTGAAATGGATAGACCACAAACCAGTATGTGTAGCCACATATTAAACTAGTATTAGTTGTATGAGTGACGCTAAAAGATACTCATGGACAAAGAAAAACGAAATTGTGCAATGTGACATTTCATAAGCTAAAGAAGTGGTGATGGCAGCTGTTATTAACACAGTTCATTGACATCTGTGTGGTAAACCAAATTGCTAACCAAATGGGCTCTTCTTATTTTTGTATGTCTGAAGGAGAATAGTTATGAGATACCTTTCGAAGGAAATGGGATCAACACTAAAATGTAGAGGTCCACAAGGAAGCAAACTGATGGGAGATTAGGTGAGCACAGATGAGACTAGAGCCAGGAAACTATTTTATTGTGCCAAATAAAACAGAGATGTGCATATTGTAAGCAAAAATATAAACATGGTAGTTAACAATGTTGGTGTACATGACAACTTGTTTTTATGATAACTAGACAATATCACAATGTTTTTATTTTGTTTGTGATATAGTTTTGCATTGATGATGATATTGCATGTTTTGATATCAAGTTTTTCCAGTGTCACAAATTTCTATAGTAATACACTGATACTTTCAAAAACAACTATTCTTACTTTTCAGACATTAAATTAAATAAATTGGCTAATAATGGGTTGAGCAGTAAAATTTGGCCATTAGCAAACACTTCATTGTTTGCAGTGTACTACAATGAGGATAGCAGATTTCAAATATCTGATCATCTCAGTTCTGACTGCTTAAGTGTTTATTGCAGTGCTGACTGGGGGATGTGGGGGGGGGGGGGGGGGCTGTTCCAGGAGGAATGGTCAAGAGTCAGGAATATGACAGGAACAATCATTTGAAACAAAAAGTTGCACTGTGCTGTTTTATATAAAAGTACAATTACAATTCAATTTATGTAACACTGTATAAACAGATGTAAATTTGTCACTATATGGTACACTTGTTGTGCCCGTTAGTATTACTCTACAGTTTAATTGGTTCTTGTTTGCTTTTGCACATGAATGAGTTTTGCAGCACAAATATTTAGTATACACATAAGCACTTCGTTGTAACTTGTGACTTCAAAGATTCCTTATCTATTAATGGATTGCTAATACATATTTGTGAATTTATGAAAGTCATAATAGTATATGGAAGTACTACGTTACTTGTTTTTTTTTTTTTTTTTTTTTTTTTTTTTTTGTGTAAGTGCAGTTAACAGAAATTTAGCCTAACAATACTTTAACAGACCTAATAGTTTCTTCAACTGTGGTAACTTAATTTCTTTTAAAACTAGATATGTAGTGTGAACAATATTGCAGACTGGTACCAGTGTATTATCAGAAAATCTATTTGAATTACGACCATTAAAAAAGGTTTCATTTTTAATACCCATTCTCTTGTATCTATCAGGTCAATATCAGTAACAAAATCTAAAGTATCTCGTTAACTTTCTTCCAGTGAAAATTATTCTTTTGGTCTGCAAAATTCTTATCAAAGACGGCAATTAGTCTACATGCCTAGTAGACGATATAGCTATTTTATTATCTACACTAGCTATCTTTTATTTTTGTCTGTTATGACAATGGTGATAGTGATATCCTTTGCTATTTCTTTGCCAAATACAATTACTTTCATAACATCCATAATGTTCAAAATACGGTAAAACCTCTTTGTAACAAATCTGTGGTACCCATATATTTTTTTCTCAAGTCGGAGGGTTCCCTTAAATTTGAGTCCCCCTGCGGGTCCGGGGTAAGAATAGGCCCGAGGTATTCCTGCCTGTCGTACGAGGCGACTAAAAGGAGTTTCAACCGTTTCGGCCTTCCATGTGATGGTCCCCCTTGGGGTTTGACCTCCATTTTTCAAAATTCTACAGAAGTACGAGCCTTTCGGGGAAGGACACCTTACGTGGTGTACCACTGGTCCTAAGTGCACTAAGACCTTGGCACTCAGCATTCCACCGGCGTTGTAACCATACCCACTATTCCTCAAATTGGGCCTAAACGCCTGATGGGTTGTCCAAGTTACGCCCATAGTGCATCTCCATCTGCACCAGCGATCATGATGGACTTTCCATGGCACCAGAAATCCAGCACGGTAGCCAGCCCGTTGTGGTGGGGTCGTCATGTACCCTCTAGGTTGTAGCCCCCTGACAACACAGGGATTGTACTGCCGATACCTGAGCTGCAGCCTCCCCACGTCGGCCAAGGAGTAGATGCCCGTCTCCTTGGGCATCAGGACTCCCGGCAATGGTCATCCTGTCAGGTGGCCCTTTCTGCGGCTGGGTGGCGCCCGTGGGGAGAGCCCCTGGTCGGAGTGGGTGGTATCGGGGCGGACGTTTCGCAGATGAAACGTCACCACATATCAGGTCGCTCTGCGGCCGAGTCTTTCAAAAGAAAAGGTACCGTTTCTAGTTCTGGTTCTCCTGCCCTTTCCCCCTTGGCCACTCCATGGGAGGAGGGACAGGCCCGCCGGCTTGGGGCGAAGTACTTCCCCCGCTATTTGGTCTGTTCTCGAACCGATGGGGGATATTCGCCACCTCCAAGCCCATGTTCTTTGTTCAGCACATTGAGGACATCTTCGGGGAAATCGAGGCTCTCGGCAAGATGCGTTCAGGGTCCGTTCTTATCAAGACCACCTCCGCCACGCAGTCGGCGGCGCTCCAGGCGTGTGACCGCCTATGGGACATCCCAGTCTCCATTGTCCCACATCTGGCACTAAATAGGACGCAGGGGGTTATTTTTCATCGTGACCTGCTACAATCTGATGAGGAGCTCAGGGCCAACCTGGAGCGCCGAGGCGTGCATTTCGTCCGGCGAGTCCAGCGCGGCCCCAAAGACCGTCGCATCGACACCGGGGCTTTTATCCTCGCCTTCGAGGGTGACGTTCTCCCGGAGAAGGTAAAGGTGATGTGCTACCGGTGTGACGTGCGACCCTACGTCCCGCCTCCTATGCGCTGTTTTAGGTGTTTGCGCTATGGGCACATGTCGTCACGGTGTGAGGCTGAGCCCCTTTGTGGCGATTGTGGACGTCCTCTTCTTGAGGAACATACATGCACCCCACCACCTCGGTGCGTTAATTGTCCTGGCGTCCACTCGCCTAGATCCTCAGACTGCCCCGCATATCAGAAGGAGAAGAAGATACAACAAATCAAAACTTTGGATCGGCTCTCTTATTCTGAGGCCAGGAAGAAGTATGGCCGCCTCCATCCCGTGCCATTGACCACTTCGTTTGCCTCAGTTGTGTCCACTCCTTCTGAGGTATCCTCGCCCCTATCCTGTCCCCCCTCCGCCTCCTCCGCCCATCAGGGGGCTCTGCCTCCGCCTCCCAAATCCCTCCCTTCCAAATCCTCCTCCCCCGTGGCCCCCACCCCCTCTGCCCCAGGGGCCACCCTTCCTCCTCCTTCTCCCCCCACGCCACCTGATAAGCGATACTCTTCAGGCGTCCATCGGGGAAATGTTCCGGACCCCAGCTTCCGAGGTCCGGCGTTCCAAAACGGACCCCACGCGTGAGGACCTTCTTCGGGTCCAGCCCACCATCCCTGTGCCTCCTCGGCCTTCCAAGAAGGCCTCCAAGAAGAAGTCTCTATCCCCCTCTCCACCCCGGCACGTTTCGTCTGACGCTCCATCCGTGAGTCGCTGCTCCCGGCCGTCCTCAGTTTCGCCGGGACGCTCTGCTGCCAGGCGCTCAGCTGGCCTTTTGTCGGCAAATTATGCTGCCCCTCGTACACAACCAGGGACAGCGGACGCAGCTGGCGACGAGTCGATGGAACCGGATCCGCCTCCCGTCGGTTGTAGCGTTGTTCCCTCGACACCTGGCCCTCCGCGGCCGTCGAGGTGACCAGCTCTTCCCCCGTCTCGTTCCTTCGACTTTTTGACTAGCGATGGCGTTGTTTCATTGGAACATAAGAGGTATTCGATCTAATCGGGAGGAATTACAACTGCTCCTCCGCCTGCACTGTCCGCTCGTCCTTGGACTCCAGGAAACCAAGTTGCGCCCGACTGACCGTATTGCCTTTACCCACTAGACCTCGGAGCGGTATGACCTCACCCCTGTGGACGGTATCCCAGCTCATGGTGGGGTCATGTTGCTCGTTCGGGACGATGTCTATTACCATCCCATCCCATTGACTACCCCACTCCAAGCAATAGCTGTCCGCATTACTCTTTCTGCTTTTACTTTTTCAGTTTGTACCATCTACACTCCACCGTCGTCTGCTGTTAGTCGGGCTGACATGATGCACCTGATCGTTCAGCTTCCCCCGCCGTTTTTATTGTTTGGCGACTTCAATGCCCATCATCCCCTTTGGGGCTCTCCTGCATCCTGTCAAAGAGGCTCACTCTTGGCAGATGTCTTCAACCATCTCAATCTTGTCTGCCTCAATACCGGCGCCCCGACTTGCCTCTCGGACTCTACTCATACCTACTCCCACTTGGACCTCTCGATCTGTTCTACCACTCTTGCCCGTCGGTTCGAGTGGTATGTCCTTTCTGACACCTATTCGAGCGACCACTTCCCCTGTGTCGTTCGTCTCCTGCACCACACCCCATCCCCACGTCCTTCGAGCTGGAACATACTGAAAGCTGACTGGGGACTTTACTCATCCCTGGCGACCTTTCTGGACCACGATTTTCCCAGTTGTGACAGTCAGGTCGAATACCTCACGGCTGTTATCATCAATGCTGCCGAACGTTCCATTCCTCGTACTACTTCTTCTTCACGTCGCGTTTCTGTCCCCTGGTGGAACGAGGCTTGTAGGGACGCTATCCGTGCTCGACGACATGCTTTACGCACCTTTCGCCGCCATCCTACGTTGGCGAATTGTATTGAATACAAACGACTCCGAGCGCAATGCCGTAGAGTCATCAAAGACAGCAAAAAAGCTTGTTGGGCCTCTTTCACCAGCTCCTTTAACAGTTTTACTCCCTGTTCCGTCCTTTGGGGTAGCCTGCGCCGGCTGTCGGGCATTAAGGCCCACTCCTCGGTACCTGGCCTGACCTCAGGTAATGCGGTCCTTGTTGATCCTGTGGCTGTCTCCAACGCCTTTGGCCGCTTTTTTGCGGAGGTTTCAAGCTCCGCCCATTACCAGCCTGCCTTCCTTCCCAGGAAAGAGGCAGAAGAGGCTCGGCGACCTTCCTTCCACTCGCTGAATCTGGAAACCTATAATGCCCCCTTTACTATGCAGGAACTCGAACGTGCGCTTGCACTGTCCCGGTCCTCTGCTCCGGGGCCAGATGCCATTCACGTTCAGATGCTGGTACACCTTTCTCCGGCGGACAAAAGCTTCCTTCTTCGTACCTACAATCGCGTCTGGACCGAAGGTCAAGTCCCCATGCGTTGGCGTGACGCCGTTGTTGTTCCTATACCCAAACCTGGGAAGGATAGACACCTTCCTTCTAGTTACCGCCCCATTTCTCTTACAAGCTGTGTCTGTAAGGTGATGGAGCGCATGGTTAATGCTCGATTAGTCTGGATTCTTGAATCTCGACGGCTACTTACTAATGTCCAATGCGGCTTTCGTCGCCGCCGCTCCGCTGTTGACCACCTTGTGACCTTGTCTACATTCATCATGCACAACTTTTTGCGCAGGCGCCAAACGGTAGCCGTGTTCTTCGACTTGGAGAAGGCTTATGATACCTGTTGGAGAGGAGGTATCCTTCGCACTATGCACAGGTGGGGCCTACGCGGTCGCCTGCCCCTTTTTATTGATTCCTTTTTAACGGATCGAAAGTTTAGGGTACGTGTGGGTTCCGTCTTGTCCGACGTCTTCCTCCAGGAGAACGGAGTGCCTCAGGGCTCCGTCTTGAGCGTAGCCCTTTTTGCCATCGCGATCAATCCAATTATGGATTGCATTCCACCTAATGTCTCGGGCTCTCTCTTTGTTGATGACTTCGCGATCTACTGCAGTGCCCAGAGAACATGCCTCCTGGAGCGCTGCCTTCAGCGTTGTCTAGACAGCCTCTACTCATGGAGCGTGGCAAATGGCTTCCGGTTCTCTGAAGAAAAGACGGTTTGTATCAACTTTTGGCGATATAAAGCGTTCCTTCCGCCATCCTTACATCTCGGTCCCGTTGTTCTCCCATTCGTGGACACAACTAAGTTTCTAGGGCTCACGTTGGACAGGAAACTGTGTTGGTCTCCACATGTCTCTTATTTGGCGGCCCGTTGTACACGTTCCCTTAATGTCCTCAGAGTTCTTAGTGGTTCATCTTGGGGAGCGGATCGCACTGTCCTGCTTCGCTTGTATCGGTCCATAGTCCGATCGAAGCTGGATTATGGGAGCTTCGTCTACTCGTCCGCTCGGCCGTCCCTCTTATGCCGGCTCAACTCCATCCACCATCGGGGGATACGTCTTGCGACCGGAGTCTTCTACACTAGTCCTGTCGAGAGTCTTTATGCCGAAGCTGCCGAGTTACCGTTGACCTACCGGCGCGACGTACTGCTGTGTCGGTATGCCTGCCGGCTGTCGTCTATGCCCGACCACCCCTCTTAAAAGTCCTTCTTCGCCGATTCTCTCAACCGTCAGTACGGGTTGTATGTGTCTGCCCTGCTGCCCCCCGGAGTCCGCTTCAGTCGCCTGCTTCGACAATTGGGTTTTGTCCTCCCTAGCACCTTCAGAGAGGGTGAGAGCCCGACACCAACTTGGCTCCAGGCTCCGGTTCATATTTATCTCGACCTCAGCTCACTCCCGAAGGAGGGTACTCCGGCTGCAGTGTATTGCTCACGGTTTGTCGAACTTCGTGCTCGACTTGCCGGTCACGCCTTTATTTACACAGATGGCTCCAAAACTGACGATGGTGTAGGCTGTGCCTTTGTCGTCGGGGACACCACCTTTAAATACCGGCTCCTCGACCAATGTTCCAGCTTTACGGCCGAGCTTTTTGCTCTCCATCAGGCCGTTCAGTATGCCCGCCGCCACCGCCATTCATCATATGTACTCTGCTCTGACTCACTCAGTGCTCTTCAGAGCCTTGGAGCTCCCTATCCGGTCCATCCCTTGATTCAATGGATACAACAGTCCCTCCATTCTTTCGCTGATAATGGTGGTTCTGTCAGCTTTCTGTGGGTTCCCGGACATGTAGGAGTGCCTGGGAATGAGGCTGCGGATGCTGCAGCCAAGGCTGCAGTCCTCCTGCCTCGGCCAGCCTCCCATTGTGTCCCGTCATCTGACGTTCGTGGGGTTGTATGTAAGAGGCTTGTGTCGTTGTGGTGGGATGTTTGGTCATCCCTCCAATGCAACAAGCTCCGGGCAGTAAAACCGCTCCCAACTGCTTGGACAACATCCTCCCGACCATCTCGGCGCGAGGAGGTCCTTCTGACCAGGTTGCGGATTGGGCATTGCCGGTTTAGCCACCGCTACCTGCACTCCGGTGACCCAGCCCCGCAGTGCCCTTGTGGTCAGGCATTAACAGTGCGCCATGTTTTATTGTCGTGTCCCTGTTTTAGTCAATTTCGTGTTTTCCTATCCCTGCCATCTACTTTATCGGATGTTTTAGCTGATGACGCTCGAGCAGCTGCTCGTATTCTGCGTTTTATGACTTTAACTGGCTTGTCCAAAGGCATTTAATCTTTTTACTTATTTTATCTGCATCTTTGTCAGGTCCTTCTGGTGTCCCCTCCATCCCCTTGAGTTTTACCAGATTCCATGTGCTCTAACAACAGTGACTGGGTGCTAATGACCTCAGCAGTTGAGCGCCCTTAAACCAAACCAAAAGAAAAACTTAAATTTGAGGGCTTTGCCAGACTACATGGGGAGTGTTACCCAGAATCAAACTAAAACAGGTTTAGGTCATATAAGTGCTGTTTAATTACAAATATTATATGTACAAATTTAAATGCCATAAACATAAATTGTTAAACTTTTCACAGAACATATCCTTTATTTTTCTTAAAAATGTGGTCTTGTTTATCCTCTCAAACATTCTAGTGAGAGCAGTTGTCACTCAGCTTTTTGATAAGTTAGAACTAATTCATCTACATTAAAAGAGAAAAAGAAATTCATAGTGTTAACTCTGTGCACAGCAGCAGTGGAACTTGATGCAATGCCCTTCTTTTTTCTTTTTTTTTTTCCATTGTTCCGTGTTCCTTTACAAGTATTTAACTTGCATCATTCAGGTTTGGAAGTCAGGGCAGGGCATTTATCATCACAGAAATGCCCTGGAATCTTACATTTTCAGAAGTATTGGTTTTGCTAGCCCATCCTACTTCTAGAACAATGTTGTCTTCAACTGCATCTAATATACCATAGCTGTCCTTTGTGAAATGATTTAACAGTGTCTGTTGTTACAAAATTCCAGGCACCAGTAAACATATGCACAGCCTGTACAGGGCTTCGTATCGCTTCCTTCCTCGCAAAGAATGACATTTGACTTCTGAACAACTGCTATTCTGTATTTGGTAAAATGTACATTCCTCAGAAATTGTGTGTGGTATGTATGGGGCATAGGTCAATAAGCAAAGTTCCTTCCTGCTGTACCCATTTACCCATTGTGGCATCTAAATGCCTAAATGTTGTACAGATTTGACATCTCCAGGGTTTGCTGTTGTACTCATATGTCTAAAGTAGTGATTTTATGTTTTGGGAATTAATAGTTGAGGCAAGGTTTCCTTCCATCACTATTTACACACAATAGCCTTGCTACCCTTCTTTACTTTTATCTTCAGCCTTTTTCTTTTTTAATTTATGATTTTACAGGATGTAAATTATAACACCAGTTTCATTAGTGTTGAAAATGTATCTAGACTTACGTCAATCATGGTACAATAGAGACTCGATAGTTAGAGTTTTCAATAATCCGAGCCTCTTTTCTAAAAAGGTTGCAACGATCTACTTTCTTTTTCTACTGACATGATAAATAATTAAAACATCTTTGCAAAAGATATAGGGAGAGTACAGCTCAGTGACAAAGCAGACAGTAATGCAATCAACACCGATGATTAGCTGCCCTGTTGCGTGAACATCTGTTGTCAGTATAGCACGAAATACCCAGACTGCTGCCGGCTGCTACTGATCAAAACTGGGGTAGTTTCCATTGCTGTAGTTCCCAGTACCTGTACTGTATAGTGTTGTGTGTCGTTTTGTTTGTTGACTGTGTGTTCCATTGTACACCTTCCAAAGATGAGTGCTGTAACAAAAAAGAGGAAATTTGTGCCTTTGCATCTAAAATTAGCAGCACTGAGACGACTTGACAAAGGAGAAACAATAAAAAAACCTTGCTGTTAATATGGTGTCGGTGAAGTGACTGTTGGTGACTGTTTCTTCGCCAGACTTAAATTGGAACAGTTTTCTTCAGATATGATCACTCGAATCGCAGTAGTATAAAGAAGTCAGATATCAAAAAGTGAGGCTTCGTTCATGTGGTTTACCCAACAGACAAAAGGGTGCTCTGATTTCTGGCCTAATCTTGCAAGAAAAAGCTTTGTTTTTCAGAAACCAGCTGCAGGAAGGAGATAACAATTTCGCCGCTGGTGTGGGCTGGCTCGACAAGTGGAAGAAGAGGGGTATAGAGTGCATCAACTAGACGTATGTGGAGAAAAACTCTCTGGTGACGCTAGGGCCGTTTCAAAATTTATCGTAGAGTTTAAAAGAATTATAACTGACGAAAATTTGTCTAATGAACAAATATATAACTGTGACAAAACTGGGCTAAATTTTAAAATGTTGCCAGTGAAAACACTTGCTTATTGTGAAGAAAAAAGTGCTCCTGGGCACAAAAAAAGCAAAGAGTGGCTCACAGTTATGGCAGCTTCAAATGCATCTGGAAACAACAAACTAAAACTAGTTGTGTTTGGGAAGTCTGCCAAGACAAGAGCATTCAAGAATATATCCATCTCGGCTCTTCCGGTTGTCTATACATCAGAATAATGCCTGGATGAATCAGGAAATCTTAAAGAACTGGTTTTTAACTCATTTGAACCTGACTGCAAGAATTTTTTAAAAGAAAGGACTGCCATGCAAAAGCAATTTTGCTCATGGATAATGCGTCCTCACTTCAAAGCGCAGGAGAACTGCAGTGCATCGGTATCTGCACCTTGTTTTTCCCACCAAACGTTGTCTCGTGCTGCCCATGGATCAGGGCGTTCTGGAATGTCTAAAAGTATCGACGGCGACTGATAAACTCGATCCTGCATTCCGAAGACAACGAAAGTATTGTATGAGCTTTCAAGAAAGTGACTTTCAAAGACGTCGTGTACTGGATTAAAGAATCTTGAAGCGAAATAGTCAAACACAATTTCTAAGTCATGAAGGAAAATTCTACAGGAAAGTGTGCCAGACACAGAAACTGAAGATTTAACAGATGAAGATGATCAACCATTGTGTAATTTAATCAGAAGATTTCCAAGGTGTGAAGAGGTGGAAGTAGCGAGTGGTTAAATTCAGACAAACTGTTGGAAGTGCTAGACTCTTCTGTAATTGACATGGTTAACATTCCATTGCAGTGTGTGACGAGGCAGAGGCTGCACTGATGAGTCACAACGATGGCTACGTTGTTCTCTAGGCTGCCATATGCTATGTGGAACAACATCCTGAGGCGACACCAACTGACCTACTGCTCCTGAGATGGTGGCGTGACATTACCACGAGGAAACGTTGCAGCTTCGCCAAACAACACTTCACTATTACTTGTCTAAATAATTGTTATTCTGCCAATGAAAATGTATGTGTAAATACTTTTATTTTTAATAAAGTTCATATTTTGACCTTTATTACTTACAATATCATAATATTTCTTTTTCCCATTTAAATTTCGATAGTTCAAGGTGGTTCTGAAATTGATAACTTTGACAATTTAGTACACTACCTACTGCGCTTCATAGTCGGTGGCTGTGACATGTCAAATAACCATAGCCTCGTGGAAATTCCCTTTCAAGTGGTATCACAACAAGGGATCTACTTAAATGTCAACCATTGAGTACCATTCACTGCATTATACGACCTGTGTGAAATGAAAGGCAGAAGCACTCACTTGAATGTGTTAAGAATAATGTAAAAATGTATTTCAGTGTGAAAGATTTTTAAACCATGAAATAGGGCTTAAAAAAGTGTGGAGAAGTATTATCATTATGGGAGCTGTGCCCGGACCGATGAAAAGATTTCTTGAAAATTGGGTTTGTTAATTTGCTGCTTTAATTTTTTAAGACCATTAATCCAGTAAACACTTCAGTGTGCTTGATAATTGGCAAATTTGATGAAATGCAATCATTTCACCATCATGTGACATTTGCATGCAATGGGGAAGGTTTTTAGCAACAGGGTCCTTTTGCAATAGTTAATATTTCTAATCTGTGTGTGCTGTATGTTGAAGATAAAAGAAGGGAGAGGATGAATCCCAGTGCCAACACATCGTCTACTCTTGACAGATAACACCAACTGGGCTGCCAAGCTTAATGTCCCCATTTCATGGACAGATCACAATAGTGTCACATTCCCTCACATCATGACACTGTGGGGAGGCTTGGTACTTAAACCAGGACATCAGCATAATGTCTGATCAGGAATTTACTCCACCACCTCTGCACTCCTTGATGGCTAAATACTGGCAGTGAAAAAATTTTCTGCCTCTGACTAGAACCGGCTTACCCTGGGTCAAACATCACTGCACAAGCATGCATTTGTGACCTCTGCCACTGAGGTGGGTAATAGGGAAGGCTATAGGTATTGCGTGCACTAAGCCAAAATTGCAAAAATCAGTGGGTAGCCGTACATGCATCTCCGCTTGCTAGGGGTAGCCATACATGCATCTCTGCTTGCTAGTCGTCAGTTGGCTCATGAAAAAGACCAACCTGTATTGTCACTGGTGACGAAAAACAGTATTACGGCAGTCTGGCATATGGTTTGACATCGCCATCAACATTACCGATACTGTATCCGGTACACCAATGCAAGGCTTGAACTTGACAAGAGTCTTTTGAACTAGCACTGTAAACAGCTTACTCGTGGAGGATGGAGTCCTTCCATTGCAGATCACACCAGCAGCAGCTTGTCAGTTATGCTGCACGCATTCACAGCTCCCCTAAGCATCCAAACTTCAAACTTGTCTCTTCTTTTGAAACAAAGAAATCCATCTTCTACAACAGTGGCCCAGACCAGGTATTATGTTCATAGTTTGCATCTGGTCCCTCCTCCCTGAACTCCAGTTGTTTCCTCTACCATCCCTCCTCTGGGCCCACTCATGGACACTTCCATGGTGCCTCCCTCGGCCACAAATTTGTCTTGATGTATGACAAGGTACAGAAGACTCGGTTCAGCTGTAGGCCATCTTGTGCCAAATTTTTGTATTTTATTTTATTTTTAAATCCTTAGCCCACCCCAGGGGTTCAGAAGTCGTCTATACTGATGGCTGTTAGGTCGCTGGTCATGTAGGCTTTGCTTATACTCTTGTGGACCATACTGAACTAAGTTGTTTGCCAGATGGCTGGAGTGTTCACTGCGGAGTTAGTAGCCATCTCGTGTTTTGAGCATATCCGCACCTGCAGTGGTGAGTTCTTTCTCATCTGCAGTGACTCCTTGAGCAGTCTGCAAGCTGTTAACCAATGTTACCCTCACCATCCCTTCATCATGACTGTCCAGAATTCCTTATATCCTTTGAACAGTGTAGATGCTCAGTGACCTTTGTCTGGATGCAGGGCCACATTGGGATCCCAGGGAATGAACTTGGTGATAGCTTAGCCAAACTGGCTATCAGTAAGCAGACTTTTGGGATCGGTATTATGGAAACAGACACCCAGTTGGTATTACGCTATCAAGTTTTAGGGATCTGGAACACGGAATGGCTCATCCCGACTTCAACAAACTAACTACAGGTGATAAGAGATTCAGAATCTGTGGAGGTCCTCTATGCAGACCTGTCACAAGGACTCTATCCTCTTTGCCAGCTCTGCAGTAGCCACACTTAGCCGACTCGTGGTCATCTCCATTGCAAGAACCCACCCCACTGTTGTGGTTCCTGTTAGCCACCCTCATGCGGATTGTTAGTGACTTAATGCCTTAGTGGCTGACTTTGGTCATTATCCCACCATGAAAAAACCCTCTTTGAGGGAGGGCCATTTAACCCGATCAGTGATCCACCCTGGCCCTCACCCCACCTGCTCTTTTACTGTTCATTGCCCACTCTTGTGTGGTCCATTTGACTTCATCTGATGTGTATCTGTTCTTCTCTTGCCTTGTGTGTGGTTGGTAATATTTCCTAAGCACTTGAGTTTGGTACCTCTGGTCCACTCATTGCATTCTTTCGAAGCCTTCTGGCTGCTCCCTAGATGGAGCACCTTGCCTGTTTTCTTCCTATATTGCCTTTTCTCCCATCCTTTTTTCCCCATCCTTATCTAGATTTTGTTTATCTTTGGTAGATGTTGGAGTTTTCTTCCCCTGGGTTTTTTGCAGTGGGCCATCTCTTACTACATACAATCGTGCACACCTGTCTGTTAGTGTAAAAAGGGACTGATAAGCTATTAGTTTGGTCTCTCTAATCATCCAACTAACCACAAGACTGGTTGCCATGTTACAAAATGGCCCCTTTTTTTCCACAGCCAGTTGTTCAAAAATAGACACCAGTCACAACTGTAAGATTTTGCTCAAGAAACCATTGTGGCATGCATTTTGAAGTATTTACAACATAGGAATACTAGCAGAATAAAGATGCCCCAATTCAGTAACTCACCTTCCAGGGGAACCATTCTACACATCATTCCAGTGTCTGAATTTCGCTATGTAATTAAACCATAATCTTTGAATTTTAAAAATATGTAGTCATTTCTAAACATATTTACTCAGATGATTAGTCTCACTAAAACTAGATTAATACATTAACCATTGTCATCAAAATTTGGTAGTAGATAGCTTACATTTTTGAAAATACTGTTATAAGTAGCCAGCTGTTTCTTTTTTATCCGTATGTAAAACCTAAAAATCTGAAACCTAACTGCTTGTCTCTTCAGAAAGATTAAGCTCAGGAAGATTGATTATTGATAATGACTGACAGAAGTTCTATAAAAAGTAATTGAAAAGTGTCCTACAGGTAAGACTTGATGTATCATTAACAAAGATTGTGTTGATCAGCTTTATTTGTCCGTTGGAACAACTGCTGCGAACACATACAGTGAAGATAGGTATTGTTTGTTAGTCATTCTGAAGTAGATAGTTCTGTTTCAGGTGACCTTTATTATGTAAAAAAAACTTTAATGGTTTACACTATGGAATTGATCAACATGTAATTGTTTCTAGTATGGATAACACCTCAGCTTCATTTTTAAAGTACTGATCTCATTGGTACTATTTTGTTAAGTAATATAATATTCTGAAACTTGGGAACCTATTCTCTATCTTTGAATTGGACACACATGAAAAACATTTTTAGATATTTTCTGAATAGTATTTGGTTTCCAGTAAAACCAAGCAGTGTGCAAACATTGTTATGTATCAATGCCCAACCCAAAACCTTTATACTGACATTGTTTTGTTTCATAGCACTCTGTGAAAAATGAGCAATTTTATTGTTTAAAAACAAATTCTGTATGCATTGAAAGTGCAAGAATTTTTCTGCTTTGTGAATTAAGTGGATAAAAAACTAAATCTGATGCTATGAATTCCAGACCTTTGTGTTAATTGATAAGGTAGCCGCTAAGGTACAATTATCCCCCTAAAGGTGATTTTTTTTTTATTTAATGTAGAATTAGTGCTTAGCTGATTCCTCGCATATTTTATTTTTTCAGGGGGTTCCTGTTACATCACTAAGGTTTCTTTTTGATGGTCGGAGGATAAATGATGATGAAACTCCGAAACAGTTGGAGATGGAGAATGATGATGTGATCGAGGTTTACCAGGAACAGACAGGTGGAATGTTTTGAACTGTGCTATTCAACTTAAATGTTGAAGCCTTTTTATAAAGTAAAACAAGCAATGGGGAAATGGACACTGAAGGCTTTCTCCCATTTGCACTCTTCCATCAATGAAGCAGCACATTCCTTGTAGTGAAATTTTTGTTTTTCATCAGTTTAGCTTTACAAAATTACTTATTTTCTGTGGAGCATGGCAGAAAACAAATTACGTAAGAAAAGCATCTCTTGCACAGAGGTTTTGCCTCTGACAATCCAATTTAGTGTACATTGAGAAATGACAAGGGAAGAACCTTAGTTTCAGATTAATTCACCTCATGGTTTGAAGTGCTGCGTGTTAAGAAATGTGAATTGTGGACTTTTTAAAGCTTTGTAAAGATGCTGCAGGAGACTTAATATGTAATATTGTGTGTTCCGTTATGTATACATTAAGTTTTCTGTATTTGAAGTATGTATTTAATACTCTTGATGTTTTAATGTAAGGTGTCAACTTTCTCAACAGTTTTGTTTATGAAGTGACTGGAAACTATTCTCAAGAAGTGATAATATGTATGATTGTAAAAGAACATAGAATCTTAATCTAAATAATAAAACCGTTTAAAATTTTTTGTAGTTACAGTTTTAATCCAAATCCAGGTACATGAAAGTGGGCAGCAGAATTAACTATTAAACTCTATTAGTGATTTGATGCTGTTAAAATGAATGTCATCAAGAATATCAGCTGATTGTTTTAACAAGGCTAACTTAAATAGCTGCTGTTGCAGAAGAAAAGGTATTAGATCAGGAAAGAATACGATGGGTATGCTTCCAATTGCTTCACATCTATTAGGTCAGTAAATCATTAGCCATTTAAGGGAGGATGCTTAGCCAAAGAAATTAAGTACTAGTCCCTTATATGGAAGTATTAGTTAGCACTTGGTCAATGTCTTACACAGCCAGTGCACTGGCTATTTGTGAGAAGTTTGCATAGTGTAATTTGAAGTAGGTGCATCCCTTTGTATGCATGTGTGTTTACATTTTAAGTGTGTCATTTGTGGTGTACATTGAGCTAGCATTTGAATGCTAAATTTCTGTTTTGAGAAATTACAGTAGGATAAGTTTTGCATTGTTGATGATTCTCTTGTTACATACGGAAGAGATCAAGAGTGCAAAGCTTTGCTTTCTTGTGTTGAGGACTGTGTAGTGCCAAAGAACACTATTTTGAAAGAATTATGCCTAACAGTAGGATCTGGCAGAAATGTTTGTGGAACAGTTACAGTGAATGGGGAGAGGGGAGGGAGACTAGTGCAGATTCCTACATTCGTCAGTTGTTACAGACAATGGGGTTGTTCTCTGAAAGCTAGTTGTGGATCTAATTGGAAATGAACTTCCAGGCAAATATCTTACAGAGTTAGTGCTGATAAAATTCCAAATGAGGCAGTTTCTTCCAACACACACCTTAGTGGGACATAAATTGAACTTGTCAAACAATAATGCATAATTTTGATGTAATTCATAAATAATTGGATACAATCACATTTGAGAAAGGGTTACTTTGTTTTAACCCATTACCCTCCATGAATCCCCCACCCCCATCCCTCCCGGTGGGCCCAGGGGCTAGAATAGGCCTGAGGTATTCCTGCCTGTCTTAAGAGGCAACTAAAAGGAGTCCCACACCTTTCGGCCTTTGTGATGGTCCCCTTTAGGGTTGGACCTCCATTTTCAAAATTTGCCCAAAGAGCGAGCCAATTGGAGAAGGGCACGTTCCCCTTCGGTCCATCGTGCAGTGAGATCCTTAGCCCATTTTCTTGGTGTGGCATTGCAGTCCCGCGCATCATCCATCTCTTGAGCGAGGACACCTTCCTGGGTGCATTTTCCTCCTCCCACTATGCAGTGTCATTTTCTGTTCAGACAATGGCCATGGAATTCTTTGCACCTCATATCCAGCATGGTAGCCGGTCTGTTATGGTGGAGCTGCCATGTACCCTTTTGGTTGTAGGCCCCCCCCCCCCTGATTACACAGGGATGGCTCTGGTGATGCCTGCACCGTTAACTCCCCATGTATGCCAAAGAGTAGATGCCAATCACCCTGGGACATCGGGACACCTGCCAATGGCCATCCTGCCAAGTGACCTTTGCTGTGGGTGGGTGGCACCTGTGGGGACGGCCCCTGGTCGGAGTGGGTGGCAGCAAGGCGGATTAAGTGCAATGAAGTGTACCGTGTCATCACTTGCTGATGATCAAATTCTAGTAGTTCCAAGTCTCAGTACAATGCAAGGAAGTATGATTGTATATTTTTCCTCTCCTGGCCACACCATGGGAGGAACACCAGGCTAAGGATGGCAGTGAACCTTATTCGCCCCGGTACCTCATGTGTAAGAGAGCTCATGGGGACGCCTTTGTCTCAAAGCCTCAGATTTTTGCAGATCATTTAGAGGACAAGTTTGGGTAGGTAGAGGGCTTGTCCAAAATGTGGTCAGGGTCAGTCTTGATAAAAACCGCATCCTCTGCCTAGTCATAGGCATTACTTGCTTGTGACAAGCTGGGGAATGTTTCCGTTACCGTCACTCCTCATAAGAGCTTAAATATGGTCCAGGGCAGGGGTCGGCAACCTTTTAGGTAGTTTTTAAAGAGCCACAAAAATTTTTCTTCCCAATGATAAATAGTAAAGGAAAACATTTATTCATATGCTATAAGTAGTGTTTTTTCACAACAAATTAGATAATGGTATTATTACATAATCACTTATTAAAGTAAAATATTAAAACAAACGTTCACTTATAACACTAACTTGTACTTCAGTAACAAACAATTGAGCAAACAAATTCAGTGGGAGCATTGGCTTTGCACGGTTTTAGAAAGTTTGGATAAATTTGGCTCATAATTTGTTTTAGATTTCAAACACGACTCTATAAATTTTCATTTGTTAGTTGGCTCCTTACTTTTCTTTTAAAGCTGTCCACTTCTGTTCCATTATGTACATACATTTCTGGACTTCCAATTTGCTTTTCAACTCTGAATTTTACACTCCACAAAGCTTTACTTTTTAAATCTATCAATTGCTTTTGTAGAGGTCCACTATAAACTCCAAATGGCTCAATGTGGCTTTTGTTACTAGAGATGACTTAACTATGAATGCTAGAGTGGATTTGTTGGCTTTGAATTGCTGAAATGTCAGCAAATTCATCTTTCATTTTTTTAAAAACTAAGTCAACAGTTGCACTAGTTTTATCGCGATATTGCTTTAGAAATTGAAAATGAAGTAATTTACTGCTCTGAATATCTTCTACAGAAATAATTTTTCTTTGAAACAAACCAATTTACCAAAACAAGTTGGGTTTCCCTTTCCTTGCAGTTTTAGATTTAGCTCATTTTATTTCGTCGTCATATCCTTCATAAAGTAAAATTTTTGCAGCCATTCGCTTTTGTCTAATTCAGGGTGATTAATGCCTTCTTCATTGAGGAATGTATTTACTTCATTCAAGCACAAAGCAAAATGTTTCAACCCCTTACCCTTGGAAAGCCATAGCAATTTATTGTGAAGGAGGAGATCCAAATACTGAGTCAACATTTCGTTTAAGAATTCTTTAAACTGATGATGGTAGTGCTTTTGACAAGATGCTGTTAACAATCTTGATTACCAAATTCATGACTCAACTATTTTGGCCAGAAATGTGTGCACACAAAGCGCTTCTTGGTGTATTATGCAATGAAACATCAGAATTTCATGGCTTATTTTGCTCTGAAGAATCGTTGTCACTTTATTTTTTCCTGTCAAACTTCTGGCTCCATCAGTTGCTATTGAAACGATTTTATTTGAATAGATCTTATTGTAGAGGCATTTCTGCACAGCAGTCGCTATGTCTTCCCCTCTAGTTTGTCCCAAGAGCGGTAGCAATCCTAAAAGTTCTTTCGGACATTGGGAAGACATATACCTCACAAAAAGGGCAACTTATGCCGTATCTTTTATATCATAAGGCTTATCCATAGCAAGCGATATGGCAGAAGCCAGTTGAATTTCTTCCACCTGCAAATGCGTTACATTTGAAGGCATTTTACTTTGTCTTGTACTGTTTCAGTGGATAGTGGCAAATCTTTGATTTTTTCAAGATTTCTGGTTTGTTTTTGAAATCATGAAATACTTCAGATGCACGT
Source organism: Schistocerca cancellata (assembly GCF_023864275.1). Taxonomy (NCBI): domain Eukaryota; kingdom Metazoa; phylum Arthropoda; class Insecta; order Orthoptera; family Acrididae; genus Schistocerca; species Schistocerca cancellata. The sequence goes on from NC_064628.1 coordinate 804,592,682, forward strand.
ATGAAGCAATTTTTGAGATACTCGTCATCTGTGAATGGTTTGCCTTATCTAGCAGTTCCTAGTGATACCACGAAGCTTGCCAGATTAACATTACTTGTAGATTGCGACCAGTTATTTAACGTGGGACTTCATTGCTGTACTTGTTTCTGGAGCTCATCGGCAGCTTTCCTTTTTTTTTTTTCAGCTGCATATTTACTAGCTGTGTTCTGTAGTGAAGTGTGTCTCTAAATTTGATTTCTTATTGTGAGTTTTTCGTGGCAAATGAGACAATGGAAGGCCATCTGAGTTGCATGTGAAAGCGAACGATTGAATTCTTGATGCTCTCCTTCAGTTTTTTTGTCATGCTTGCAGTGAGCTGTGATACGGACTTGTCAGGATTCAGAACGTGCTTATTGTGGTGCGACAGTGACGAGTGTCACGGGGGAGAGGTGCAGTGAAAAGCGAGAACAGTGGGCTGAGTGTGAGGGATAGAAATGGTGCCTAATCCTTGTTAACACTTTCGCTGTGGCTGATGCTCATCAAGCCACGAGCCAGTGCGGCTGACGCTTAAAAGCGTCCGCGCTCACTATCTAATTACTGTAGTTTAGTTGCAGTGTCTAAGCTAGCATCATAGTATGTAAACTTTTGTTAGGTGTGGTCAGTTATCTAACGTATATTGTTCGTAATGGCGGCTAAACCGAGCGAGGTGGTGCAGTGGTTAGACACTGGACTCGCATTCGGGAGGACAACGGTTCAATCCCGTGTCCGGCCTTCCTGATTTAGGTTTTCCGTGATTTCCCTAAATCACTCCAGGCAAATGCCGGGATGGTTCCTCTGAAAGGGCACGGCCGACTTCCTTCCCCATCCTTCCCTGATCCGATGAGACCGATGACCTCGCTGTCTAGTCTCCTTCCCCATACAACCCAACCCCAACCCAATGGCGGCTAATGAACATTTGAATGATGCCTGTGTGACCCCTATAGGTGTCAGAAAGCAAACAGACTTTAAAACATGACCACAATAAAGTCGAAACTTATTTGAAGTAATGCATCTAAGGTGTCATCAAGTCAGTATAGAACATGATCTTACAAGGTCTTGACGTCAGCCTGTAGCTCAGGTGTTGTTAGGAGCGTCGGTTATGAGTGGTACCTGCCGTTTCGGAGTGTTAACCGGCCCGCACTCGCACGTTGCCAGGCCGCACTGGAGAGTTGCGCGCCTGCATCGATGCCTCAGCAAAAGTATTAATTGATCAGAATGATTTCAAAATTTTTTTCGTATAAAATAAATATCTGCATATGGAACTAGACGCGGCGTCACATCCAAAGAGCCGCTTGTGGCTTGGGAGCTGCAGGTTGCCAACCTCGGGACCAGGATATTATATTCCACAGGTACCTTCTTTTGTCCGGCATGTCTATTGGGGTCAGAGGGATAATCAGGTTGCCACTGGTGCCTTTATCTTGGCCTTAGAAGGTGACACGTTACCCAAGATCAAGGTGATGGTCTACTGCTGTGATGTCAAGCCATATATACCTCCCCAATGCAGTGCTGGAAGTTTGGGCATGTCTTCCTGTTGTGCTTCCAGCATCACATGTTGAGATTTTTGACGACCGTCCCATCGCAATACTCCATGTGCCACGTCTCCCATGTGTCCATTGCAGAGAGCATCATTACCCTTGCTCACCAGAATGCAGGATTTTACAGCGAGAAAGGAAAATCATAGAATAAAAGACCCTGGACCGACTGACCTACAGAGACCAAGAGGAAATTTGAGCGCCTACATCCTGTGGCTATGGCCTCTTATGCTGCCGCTACGATAACAGTTGTAGCCCCATCAGTTTCGCGAGTTTGTTGTCTTTCAGTGACGGAAGACTACACCTGCCCCCTTGATAGTGGGGGCACTTCCCTCTCTGTTGCTCCTGCACCATCTAACTCAGGAGTACTGTCCCCCAACCATTGGGGACACCAGTCTCCTTTTCTCAGCCAGAGAAGCGTAAGTCTTCTTTGGCTCCTCTGACTAGGAAGGGGTCCCTTGGGTCACTCCATTCCCAGGTTTCTGCTAGTGGGAAAGATGACACCCACCAGTGACTGAAGTGCCCAAAAGCAGCTGGTCATAGGGCTTCATGATGATCCTCCGTCCCGGAGACTGAATCAGTGAAGCCCTCCCAGCTATAGAAACCCAAGAATCCGTGAGAGAAATCCAGAAATAAGACCAAGGGAATTGCGATGGCACCCACACTACTGCTGCCTACAAGATCTGCATTTGTGGATGAAGTGAAGATTCTGGCATTCACTGAGGACCTAGATCTCGCCAGAACCTCAGACTCGATGGATATAGCCTGTTCAGGAAATAAGTCGGTGGCAGCAGGTGACTCTGGTTCCCGGCAATTTGGACCCTTGCCTTTCGTGGCTACAGGGGATATTACAAGAACTGTACTGAATATAATAGTGTCAGGTGAAGTCCGTGTCCTGAACTTAATACTTAGTGAACCTGTGCCCCTTCAAACTCCTCTTGGAGCTGTGGTTGTCAGGATACGGACGACACAGGAAATGTCTGTGCAACGTGTATCTCCCTCCAGATGGTGCGGTACCCTGAACGTTTTGGCTGCACTGATTGATAAACTCCCTAAACCTTTCCTACTTTTGGGAGATTTTAACCCTTTGACTGCTGGAGGCACATGATCTTCTTGGCACGCTGAGGTGCTGCGGCCTGCACTGTCAGCCGTATACCTGCGCTAATGTGCGTGACCCTTGAGCTGCTGCCTGGGGTGGAGCGCACCTCGCTGCCCCACCCGCCCTGTTCTGAATATTTCTGCAGTGACTGCAAATCCACACGAAATATTGTCCTCTCACGGCTGATACAGAATACTCGTAAATGCTCTCACTACGTATTTCCCCTGCAGGTGAATTACCACAGAATCAAACTGTCTGGTAAAACTATTTTCCGTCACCAAGAATGATATCTTACTTGTAGTTTTCTTGCACTATTTTTGTAGATTATGCCGAAAGCGACGTGATTTGTTAGCTTTACATCAACAGTTTATTGCTCTTTCTTGGATACCCGTTTATAATGTCTGCATTTTTCTATGCGTTCCTCACTGTACTAACTCAAGAACGAATAAAATAAGCCATAGATTAGATTACTGTAAGTTATTTTTGTCGTTCAGAACATCGTATTAAGTCATTTATAGGAGTAAGCGACGTACACACTATAACATCGTAAATTACTGTGAGCAACAGTAAGAACAATTTTACTTCATGTCGTTAAATTCACATGGCCTACTGTTTGTATCGCTGAATTGTCCGGATATTTGTTGTGCTTTGTAATTGCCCGATTATGCGTAATTTTGTTTCTTTGACGAAATTTGTACAATACTTGTGATTGTTGCACGTAAGTATTCAACAGATTTTCGAACATTTGAAAGCTGTGAAATCTCTCTTTTTTTTTATTAGCACATTAAATTCACTTATATAGAAAATGCAAAGTCAGGAACTGTAAATGTAGGCGTTACTTTTATACTTTGTGAAAATGTTTCCCATACTTCTTTTTGATCCGGGCTTTGGACCGGCACTGGCGAAGTTAAAAACATTTTTATTTTCTCTTTTTATAATTTTTTTTTCGTTTTCGGAGTTTTTTCTAATAGCATTATTGTATTTGTTCTATGCTGCAATAAGTAATTCTGTTTTGTGCGGTATTTTTCAAAACAGGGTACGACACACAATGGTACCTTGCAAGCTTTACATACGTACCTGCTTTCTCGATGCACTTTTTGTTTCCAGCAAACAATGCATCTACGCTTTAGTGCACTTTTCTTGGATTGCTCACTTGTTATGTCTGGAAAATGCCTTCCCACAAATCTTAGAGGGTTATCATCAGAACACCTTCCTGTGCCAGCTTTTCTGCGCTCTAACGCATACGTTTCTGTAAGTTCCCTACCAGTGACAGATGAAACTCTATCGTCATTTTACGACCTGTTAGTGATCTGTGTAGGACATGAGCATTTAAAACACACAGATCTAGAACTTGAAAAAAGAACTTTTTGTACCACTTCATTGTTTTCCGTATACATCCGACAGAGCTAAGCAGCATATCAGAACGGTCAACTGCTCCCATATTTACGTTATAATCTAAAATGCTTTGTGGTTTCTCAATTTTTTCTCCAGTATTCCTGTCAATCTTTCCTGTGTCAACCATTTCTGTGGTGTTACATGTGGTCAACTTCCACACTTCCCTTCCTACTTTATAGCAATCATTGTATCAGTACACATAAATTGAATATCTCCATGTTCCCAGTTTCTTCTGAAGTTTCGGTATGTTGCGTCTGTTCTTACGGATAGTACCACATGCGTTCGTCCCATGACTGTGCAGCCAGGCAAACAGGTCTGGGCTTGAATGAGATTTTCACTCTGCAGCGGAGTATGCATTGATATGAAACTTCCTGGCAGATTAAAACTGTGTGCCGGTTTGACAGGACGCGAAGAACACTGATGTGAATTCCGATGAACAGTGAACTGTAGTGCGAAGCCTAGGCTCACAACGGACAAGCTAGTGGCCAGAACTGTGAAAGGCTACTGAGACATGGGAGGGGAAGTCCGCTGTCAGAGTTATCTCGTCATCAGCACTCAGGTAGCGATGCGCCTATACTCATCAGCGCTCAGGGGCCGGCAAGCGGTTGCGACTATACTAGTCATTAGCACCCAGGGAGCGGCACACAGCATGACTAGTAAACTCGTCAACAGCAATCAAAGGGTTAATGCCCATAACCCCTTGTGGGGTAGCACCATGCTTAGTGGTTGTGGCCGAGATGTCCCAACTCGACCTGTGCCTCTTAAATACTGGGGCTGCCACATATTTCAGTGTGGCTCATGGTAGTTACTCTGCCATTGATTTATCAGTTTGCAGCCCAGGACTTCCGTCTCCACTGGAGAGCACATGATGACCTGTGTGGTACTGACCACTTTCCCATCTTCCTGTCACTGCCCCGGTGTCATGCCCACGGACGCCTATCCAGATGGACTTTAAGCAAAGCAGACTGGGTAGCATTCACCTTTGCTGTCTCCGTTGAATATTCCCCCATGTGGTGCCATCGTTGTTGTGATTGAGCAGGTCACTACAACGATAATTTGTGCAGCGGAAAATATGATCTCTCATTCTCTTGGGTGGCCTCCGGCTAAAGAGTCCCTTGGTGGTTGCTGAGGCAATTAGTGTCTCTCTGCAAGCTCTACAGTGACATAAGCTGCACCCTTCCCTAGAGCACCTAATAGCCTTTAAGTGGCTCCATGCCCACGTTCACCTGCTTACAAAACTGGGAAATAGGAGTGTTAGGAGAGGTACATGTGAACCATTGGGTGCCATGTCACCTTCCCAAGTCTGGACAAAGATCAGACGTCTGGGTACCCCAACAGGTGTCCCTGATAACACTAATGACGTGCTCTCTATCGACACAAATGCAATTGCTGAGCACTATGCTCGAGCCTCTGTGTCTGAGAACGACACACACACGGCCTTTCGCAGCACGTATTGGATATCCACAGTCTGATGATTAAACATCTCTCATCTGACTACAAGCGATATCTCCTTGTCATCTTCAACCGGATCTGGTGTGATGGCGTCTTTCCATCACAATGGCGGGAGAGCACCATCATTCCAGTGCTAATCCCCAGTAAAAATCCGCATGATGTGGATAGCTATTGGTTCATCGGCCTCACCACTGTTCTCTGTAAGCTGCTAGACCATACGGTGTGTCGGCGGTTGGGTTGGGTCCTGGAGTTACGTGGCCTACTGGCTCCATGTCAGGGCAACTTCTGCCAGGTCGCTCTACCATTGATAATCTTGTGTTAGTCTGCCATCCGAAAAGACTTTTCCAAACGCTAACACCTGGTTGCTGTCTTTTGACTTGCGTAAAGCATACGACATGACCCAGCGACATCATATCCTTGCCACATTGTATAAGTGGGGGCTGTGGGGCCCACTCCTGATTTTTATCCACAACTTCCTGTCGCTCCATACTGTCAGTGTCCTAGTTGGTGTCTGCCATAGTCCCCCCCCCCCCCCCAATACAGGAGAATGGCGTTCCACAGGGCTCTGTATTGTCTCTCTTTTTAGTGGCCATTAACAGCCTAGCAGCAGCTGTAGGGTTGTTGGTTTCCCCTTCTCTGTATGCGGATGACTTTTGCATTTCGAATTGCTCTTCCAGTACTGGAGTTGTGGAGAAATGCCTACAGGAAGCCATCCAAGAGGCACTGTCTTGGGCTCTAGCCCACAGTTTCCAGTTGCGAAGTCATGTATCGTGCACTTGTCAGCATCGTACTGTTCATCCGGAAGTTGAACTTTATCCTAATGACAATCTAGTCACTGTGGTGGAGACGTATTGATTCCTAAGACTGGTTTTCGACGCCTGATTGACTTTGCTACCTCACCTTCGTCAGCTTCAGTGGGAGTGCTGACAGCACCTCAACGCTCTCCGCTGCCTGAGTAACACCAACTGGGGTGCATACTGCTCTATGCTGCTGCAGTTCTACAGTGCCCTTATTCAATCCCCCCTTGACTATGGGAGTCTGGTTTACGGTTCGGTGGCGCCCTCAGCATTGCATTTACTTGGTCCAGTGCACCACGGGGGCGGTTTGCCTAGTGAAGAGAGATTTTAGAACGAGACCAGTGTCCTGGTGGAGGCCGGAGTCCCTCCATTGTGGATCCGATGTGCGTAACTGCTTGTCAGTTATGTTGCACACATTTGTAGTTCTGAGCATCCGAATTAATTGCTTTTTTCCCACCCGCAGCAGTTTGTCTCCCACATCGGCGGCCCAGGTCAGGGCTCAAGATTGCAGTTTGTGTGCAATCCCTTCTCTCTGAGCTTGAGTCCTTCCCATTACCACCTCTACTTGAGGTCCATTCACGTATACCTCGGCTGAAGCTTTGTCTGGACCTTTTGCATGGCCTTAAGGACTTTAACCCCCAGCTCTCAGCTGTCACTTGATCTCGATTCTTGATGTGTTCCGGTGCTCTGAAGTTGTTTACACCGACGGCTCAATAGCTGATGGTAATGTTGGCTTTGCCTATGTCCACAAAGGCCATATTGGACAGCATTCCTTGCCTGCTGGCTGCAGTGTAATCACTGCACAGCTTGTGTCCATGTCTCGTGCACTTCAGTACATTCGTTCCTGTTCTGGTGAGCCGTTTCTTCTCTGTTCTGACTCCCTGAGCATCTTACAAGCTATCGACCAGTGCTACTCTCGCCATCCTTTGGTAGCGAACATCCAGTCGTTCAGTGGTGTTTGTGTGGACCCCTGGACATGTCGGAATCTCAGGCAATGAACTTGCTGACAGGCTACGTGGAAACCGCTCCTGGAGGTGGGCATCTCTGAAACTGACTTGCGTTGTCTTATGCCGCAAGGTTTTTCAGCTTTGGGAGACAGAGTGGCATAACAGTATGCACAACAAACTGCATGTCATTAAGGAGACTGTGAATGTATGTAAGTCTTCCCTGTGGGCTTCTTGCAGGGAATCAGTTGTCCTTTGTCGGCTCTGCATTGGCCATACATGGCTCTCACATGGTTACCTCCTCCGTCGTGAGGACCCACCTAAGTGTTGCTGTGGCTCCCAAATGACAGTCGTCCACCTCTTGCTGGACTGCCCACTTTCTGCCGCTCTGCGGTAGACTTCTTTCCCAGCACCCTACCCTTTGGTGTTGGGCGACAATGCCTCAACAGCAGCTTTAGTTGTACATTTTATTTGTGAGGGCACCGGATATATCATTTGATCTGAGTTTTAGCACGTCTGTCGTTCACCCTATGGCTTTTAGGATGGAGGTTTTAATGTGTTGCAGAGTGGATGGCTTCTCCTTTTTTATTCTCATGGTCAGCCAGCCGTGCTCATCTTTCTTGTTTTTAATCTCTTCTCCCTGTTTCTTGTCTCTCTCAGGTTTTCTTTACCTGTTTTGTCTGTTGTAGTGTGTTGCCCTCCTGTCGTTTTTCTGGTTGTTCCGTTCTCTTGGTATTGTGCCGTACGTCGTCTTTGTTTCTTCTTTCACTTGGGTAATTGTTCTACTGGGAACAGGGGACCGATGGCCTAGCTGTTTGGTCCCTTACACCCCCCCCCCCCCCCCCCCTTTAAACCAACGTGCTGTGATCCCCATTTGGGGAGTTGTCTTACTATTTTGCATTGTTGTATAGACATTTAAGCTTGTAGGATGTTGTTAAACAAGATAATTGCACATGTTTGTTCATATGAAGAAATAGTTAGTTCAACATTATGACAACAGCATAAGTTATATTAATATATGTAAATAGCCTCCAGCAGCTATGTATAGCCCATGCAGATACAGTGGCCAATGCGCAGTGGCAGGGGTGCATATTTGTTCTTGAAGGAAAAACCTTGTTTCACAAAGTGCCTAGTAGCATCCAGCGCACGTTGGTCTATTGATTATTCATATGATTTTGAATGCATCCATGTTGGTGTTTTAACATTTTTGAGAACCTTCCAAGTTGATTTCTGAATGAATGAATCAAGTTTATTTTGAATCCGTACATAGTGTACGTGATGTCTGTCAGGTAAATAATCGTCGTATCTAGAAATAAACTTTCCTGCAGACAAAAGGGGACGGGGCTATGCGAGCTGAGCAGAATAAAGCCGAACGGATGAATGCCAATCGCTGTCTGATTACATTGTTGACTGGATATGTGGATGATCATCGTTGTCACATTTATTAGCGAAATCCATAGATTCAGACAACCAGAGGGGAAATAAACGACTAACAGGTAAGAAAGAGTACGTATCATCTTCTTGGTGTATCCAAGAAAATGAAATTTTGACAGAAAATTTTTGGCCAGAGTGCTACACTAGTAAGGGCCAGTTGTACAGTCCCAGGCTAGCAGCAGCTTAACTTATGGTCTGGAAGCAGTGCGGGAAACGTGTTCTACGAACGTTTAACAACACCTGACTGGAAGAATAATCGCGGGATAACGAAACCGATGATTCTGACAGGATTAGTGAAGTTAACAGGCAAATAAGTTTTGACAGTAGCAGGAATAGTTAGAAATTAGTGATAAGATTGTTTGTTAGAACACGGAAGGAGAAGAAATGGGGACATCACACATTATGGAAGAGTATCACGATTCCAAATTTATATAAAAATTTCGTGCAACTACTTTTCGATCTCATGCTTGAGAAACTGGAGCGTATGAATGAAATGTGAAACTATTTCCTAACAAAGTTCTTTGCTTGTAGTAGGCCTAACAGGCATTAGATATTGGTACTTCGTGAATCGTATTCTGTTATAATAATGAATATTTGTGTCAAAACAGTTTCGTTTATTTGGTGTCTATTAAAATAGCCGCATATTACGAAGGCCTATTTTGTTTTATCGAGCAGATGGTGTCATAGACGTCATCAGATTGAGAAACCAGACAAATCTTAGGTGCTATTTGTATTAACCATTTTGGAAGTATTAGACATTTCGATTTTTCATGTAGCAAAACGTTTGACGAACTTTGAGGTAATAGATCCTTTCGCAGAAAGGAAAGCACGTCGTGTGAAGCTGTAGCACGATTAGAGAGAATAAATGTGTACTGTCTTGTTTGTCTCTTAACTGGTTTTATGTATCCTACATCTAATTTTGTCACACAAAACAGCAAGTTATTAGCTAATAGGCAACAAAGAATGCAAATTTTTTGGAGAGTTCTTGCTCTCCCGATTACAAATAATCCCATCCACTATTAATTGCAAGCTTTTTTTTTTAAAAAAAAAAAGAGGGTCAGGATGTCGGACCAGCCGACTGGGAGCAAGAGAGGCACCACAGGGCATTTGAATTTCCACTATCCTGAATATAGTTTGATGGCATCCATTACAAAATATACATGTTTTGATTCCGCAGAGCGAAATACAGTGACGTGATAGAAGAATGCTGTCTGAAGAGGCGTGGCACTGCACTTCGGCGCACTTAAGATCAAATAACGTTTTACATTTCCTCTAACACACGTGTTTTATGTATCAGATTCTTCAGAAAGATGTGCGCTACAAAATGAACATGTTTTTGAAAAACTTGACTTCCGGAAGGCGTTCGATACAGTTCCGCACTGTCGTCTGATAAACAAAGTAAGAGCCTACGGAATATCAGACCAGCTGTGTGGCTGGATTGAAGAGTTTTTAGCAAACAGAACACAGCATGTTGTTCTCAATGGAGAGACATCTACAGACGTTAAAGTAACCTCTGGCGTGCCACAGGGGAGTGTTATGGGACCATTGCTTTTCACAATATATATAAATGACCTAGTAGATAGTGTCGGAAGTTCCATGCTGTAGTATACAGAGAAGTTGCAGCATTAGAAAATTGTAGCGAAATGCAGGAAGATCTGCAGCGGATAGGCACTTGGTGCAGGGAGTGGCAACTGACCCTTAACATAGACAAATGTAATGTATTGCGAATACATAGAAAGAAGGATCCTTTATTGTATGATTATATGATAGCGGAACAAACACTGGTAGCAGTTACTTCTGTAAAATATCTGGGAGTATGCGTGCGGAACGATCTGAAGTGGAATGATCATATAAAATTAATTGTTGGTAAGGCGGGTACCAGGTTGAGATTCATTGGGAGAGTCCTTAGAAAATGTAGTCCATCAACAAAGGAGGTGGCTTACAAAACACTCGTTCGACCTATACTTGAGTATTGCTCATCAGTGTGGGATCCGTACCAGATCGGGTTGACGGAGGAGATAGAGAAGATCCAAAGAAGAGCGGCGCGTTTCGTCACAGGGTTATTTGGTAACCGTGATAGCGTTACGGAGATGTTTAACAAACTCAAGTGGCAGACTCTGCAAGAGAGGCGCTCTGCATCGCGGTGTAGCTTGCTCGCCAGGTTTCGAGAGGGTGCGTTTCTGGATGAGGTATCGAATATATTGCTTCCCCCTACTTATACCTCCCGAGGAGATCACGAATGTAAAATTAGAGAGATTAGAGCGCGCACAGAGGCTTTCAGACAGTCGTTCTTCCCGCGAACCATACGCGACTGGAACAGGAAAGGGAGATAATGACAGTGGCACGTAAAGTGCCCTCCGCCACACACCGTTGGGTGGCTTGCGGAGTATAAATGTAGATGTAGACCTATCTCAAATTGCTCGTCGGAGGACGGCGGCAGCTATAAAGTGTTGTCCCGGTTCTCTCCGGCAAGTGTTGAAACGAACCTATTTCTCACAGGTCGCGGGAAAATATTGCAAATGGTGATTTAAAAAGCGATACTTCGAATGTAAATTTCCTTTCACGCAAGTTGAACTATGTGCGAGAATGTACGATGAATTTCTTAAATCGCACAGCGTTTGACTCGCATTTAAAAATCAACTCTTTGATGACGAGCCATTCAGAAGAATTTGGAGCCCAGAAGATGAGACATTTATCTCGTTGTTAAAAAATTTACCGGCACATTTGTGTGCTATATCTTGAAGTGTAACATGGGCAGATTAACATAATATGTGGAAGCTTAGCTTATCTTGCAGCTTATTAACCTTAGAGACCAATATTATATGTGAAAGCTGTGCTTTTCTTGTAGTACCACTATGTATATCAATTTAAACCATTAACTTTGCTTCTTTGTGTGTTCATGACTTAACGCTGATGTTGGTAATTGGCTGACTACATCACGTGTCCTATGCTCTGAATATCCGATGTCATCGGCTGGTGAGATCACGTGACATGGGCTATGTCTGGCTTACAAAAGTGCATCGCAATCTCGATTACAATGCTTGGGAAAGTGACATGCGGTGTTTGATGGAATTAGAATTTATACTTTTGTAATACGAAAGTATGGAGGGTACATGTTGCTTCACATCAAAGATCTTTCCAAAAACCTTCCCCCCCCCCCCCCTCCTTCTGAATTCAGTTTTCTAAAGTGCTGGGAAATTATACACCCGTGTATAAAACGATAAACCTGTAAAAGATAAATTTTACATTTCCGACGGAAAATGTCAATAACACGGAAAAAGTGTATTTTTAGTCGGGAAACCCGGGAATTATTTTCCCTTGTCCGCATATACACCCTGAAACAAAAAAAAGTTAGAGCAGGCTTCAGTTTAGGATGGCACTTCCTCTTCAGTGCTCAGCATTTCTCCCACGCCTGCCCGTAACACCCATTACAAGCAGGTCACATGTGTGCCCTGCTGTTTGCTCATTTGCCGGCCATAATGTTCTGTGTGGACTGTACCAGCATGTTCGATAATCGTTTTAGATTGTGTTTGTCGATCTTCTCTCGCACCTCCCCCATCTGTCCCTCCCCCCACGTTGTTGTCGTTGTCGTCTTTAGTCCTGAGACTGGTTTGATGCAGCTCTCCATGCTACTCTATCCTGTGCAAGCTTCATCATCTCCCAGTACTTACTGCAACCTACATCCTTCTGAATCTGCTTAGTGTATTCATCTCTTGGTCTCCCTCTACGATTTTTACCCTCCACACTGCCCTCCAATGCTAAATTGGTGATCCCTTGATGCCTCAGAACATGTCCTACCAACCGGTCCCTTCTTGTCAAGTTGTGCCACAAGCTCCTCTTCTCCCCAATTCTATTCAATACCTCCTCATTAGTTATGTGATCTACCCATCTAATCTTCAGCATTCTTCTGTAGCACCACATTTCGAAAGCTTCTATTCTCTTTTTGTCTAAACTATTTATCATCGATGTTTCACTTCCATACATGGCTACACTCCATACAAATACTTTCAGAAACGACTTCCTGACACTTAAATCTATACTCGATGTTAACAAATTTCTCTTCTTCAGAAACGCTTTCCTTGCCATTGCCAGTCTACATTTTATATCCTCTCTACTTTGACCGTCATCAGTTATTTTGCTCCCCAAGTAGCAAAACTCCTTTACTACTTTAAGCGTCTCATTTCCTAACCTAATTCCCTTAGCATCACCCGACTTAATTTGACTACATTCCATTATCCTCGTTTTGCTTTTGTTGATGTTCATCTTATATCCTCCTCTCAAGACACTGTCCATTCAGCTGCTCTACCAGGTGCTTTGCTGTCTCTGACAGAATTACAATGTCATCGGCGAACCTCAAAGTTTTTATTTCTTCTCCATGGACTTTAATACCCACTCTGAATTTTTCTTTTGTTTCCTTTACTGCTTGCTCAATATGCAGATTGAATAACATCGGGGAGAGACTACAACTCTGTCTCGCTCCCTTCCCAACCACTGCTTCCCTTTCATGTCCCTTGACTCTCATAACTGCCATCTGGTTTCTGTACAAACTGTAAATGGCCTTTCGCACCCTGTATTTTACTCCTGCCACCTTTACAATTTGAAAGAGAGTATTCCAGTCAACATTGTCAAAAGCTTTCTCTAAGTCTACAAATGCTAGAAATGTAGGTTTGCCTTTCCTTAATCTATTTTCTAAGATAAGTCGTAGGGTGAGTATTGCCTCACGTGTTCCAACATTTCTGCGGAATCCCCCCCACTTGAAGGTTTATTTTATTTTTCCATGATGGCTCTCCAAATTTTTATCTCCAATTGGGGCTCATGGCAGGTCCCACCTAAAACATCTGGTTTTCTTTTCTCTCCAGCAACTTATATAAGGGAAGTTCAAGAAATTGTAAATGTGACCCAGTTTCATGGTTGCTTTTGAAGATGAGGGTGAAGTGAATGACACCTTTGACATTATTGAGCTCCCTCCAGAATAGAATCCCACCCTCCAGAATAGTATCCCAGCTGACAAGAGAGAAACTTTTCAAAAATGGTCCCTTAATGAACCTGCTGAATAAGAATGTCGTGAAATTTCTAGTTCCTTTCCTGACAGCTTGAGCATTGATGGATAAATAGATAATACAGACTCTATTATCTGAAACAATTCATTAATGGGAATCAAGTGAGTCGGATTCATTGTACTGTGTGCTCTATCTGAAGTGGTTACTGCTATCATATATTAGCCTATGAAGAAAAATTGATGTTTCAGTGTTAGGAGTTGGCGGATCAGTGTAGCGATTGATTTCTTTTCAGCAATATCCTGAACTCCACAGAATCCATTTTGATAACCAACTCTTTCACGAATTTGTTTGATGAGAGCTCTCTGAAATGAAAAGGTGAATGGTACTGACTGAATATCTATTTTGTTGAAAATGAGATCAGCATGAAAAAGGAACATGGATACAACGGCAGTGATGTGGAAAGATAAGTTGTGTAAAACTCCATCAAATGAGACATTTCATCCAGTTTTCAAAGAGATGGAAACAAAGTCGAGAATCATAAAGTAAGTCTGGACAATACGAGTGAAATGCGCAAAAGTACCTTGTGAGAATTGGAGGGAAGAAATATTACTTTCCATTGTTCACCAGTGCAGTAGATGCATCTCTGATAAGTCCATGTCAACTAATATTCCAGGAATGGAAAATGTTCTGCTTCAGTGGAGAAGGGTGGTAAGGACATATCTTGCTTCTGATCCAAAAATGGCAGGATATTCGTCATACTTGAGAGCATCTACTTCTGAATGCATGACGGGGGTAATAAAGAGAATGTGGAATTAGCATGACAGCTGTGACCTGAGTGCAATATGGGACTCAATATTTGAATGCATTCTCTGGCACAAAAATAAAACAGAAAAGGAGTGGCACGTACCATGGTCCCCATTTAGGGATCGACTAAAATATTGCCTTTATTTCAATGTTGTTCATTTTTCTTCAACATTATTTTTCCCAATCTCTTTTGTCAGTCAGGCAATCAAGAAATAAATGTAGATTCAAGAAAAAAAATGTTAGTAAATGGGTTAAATAAGATTGTACAGGTTTTGGAGCAGCAAACTACAAAGTACTCAGAAATATAATGGGCAATCAAATGAAAAGAGATGGGGAAAAGTAAACAATTTTGTTACCTAAAAAGTAGTTGCCAAAACTGATTATACATTTATCCTGCTGTGAGAAGAGCTGGTCAGTGTGTGCTTCTATTTGTGCAAACAAATAGATGTCCATGAATGTCTTCCTTCAGGGCTCCAAAAATATAGGGTTTGTAGTCCATGAAACAAAATGTCATGGTTCTGTAGGCAACTACAAACATTTTCCTGTGAAGGCATTGACCTATTGGTCTTATAGTGGGATAAATATATAAATAGTTAATGGCTTTTACTTCTCAAATAATAAAGTTTACTTATTTTTTTCATCTATCTTGTTTTCATATGGCTGCTCCTTTTTCATATGTTTAAGATAGTGATAATTCAGTTTACTCATTTATTAGGAGTACAACACATTGCGTATGAACAATAATGAATCTACATAATTATTCATCGTGTGAAATTCTAATAACTGTATATGAAGTTCTCTTGAGTTTCACAATATTTATTGATTGGCTGCAGAGGAGCCATTTGTTTCTCCAGTATTAGATGCAAACATTCCTGTAAAAAGCCAGTTGTTGATTAAGCTTTGACTCCAATCCAAAATGTTTTTCTAGTAATTGCCCTAAGTCCTGAATCTCAGCTGAGATCAAGGATAGTCTCCATGATATAAATTTAGAACAACTGTAGCTAGGTTTAACTGTTGAAATACCACGGCCGAGACTTCAGTGTTTGCAAATTCCATCTTTAAACTAACTGTTGATGTATAAGGGGCAGTCAAATCAAGATAGACCCTCCAGAAGTGCAATCTATTTTACAATATGTTTCTCCTATTCTGTCATGTTTCCTTCAGAAGTTTGTGCAAAATGAAGTGCTTAGCTGAGACAAATTTAAACTGACAGCTACATGGTTTCTTCCTTTCTTCTGCAGCCTCCTTGGAGTCGCTAACTGCACAGTCTACTAGAAACTTAAGCATGTGATCAGCAATGTCTTGGTACTCTTCCAGATCACAAATTACTGGCTTGAACCCTAATGTCGTCTTGTATTTGCCCGAATACTCTGTCCAATGGCAGAAAGGAGTATCCTAAGATGGGAAACAGTTCAATACACTTTACATGTGACGTTGTAGAGCTTAGATTCTGCATTACGAAACCACCTGCACAATGTCGCAAAGCCGAGTAGCTAGACAAATCACATATAGAAAGCCTTTTAGATACTGCTGAAGAATCTCATTTGATCTGTTTCCACATCTGCATTCTACAAACCACTATAAAGTGCGTGGCAGAGGGTACATCCTTTGTACATCTATACTGTTCATAAGATACTTTTTTTTATGTTCCATTCACGTGTGGAGCATGGACAGAATGATTGAGTCTCTGCATGCTGTAATTAATGTATTCTCGTCCTCACTATCTCTACGGGAGCAATATGTAGGGGGTAGTACTATATTCCTTGTCATCATACACTCCTGCAAATTGAAATAACAACACCGTGAATTCATTGTCCCAGGAAGGGGAAACTTTATTGACACATTCCTGGGGTCAGATACATCACATGATCACACTGACAGAACCACAGGCACATAGACACAGGCAACAGAGCATGCACAATGTCGGCACTAGTACAGTGTATATCCACCTTTCGCAGCAATGCAGGCTGCTATTCTCCCATGGAGACGATCGTAGAGATGCTGGATGTAGTCCTGTGGAAGGGCTTGCCATGCCATTTCCACCTGGCGCCTCAGTTGGACCAGCGTTCGTGCTGGACGTGCAGACCGCGTGAGACGATGCTTCATCCAGTCCCAAACATGCTCAATGGGGGACAGATCCGGAGATCTTGCTGGCCAGGGTAGTTGACTTACACCTTCTAGAGCACGTTGGGTGGCACGGGATACATGCGGACGTGCATTGTCCTGTTGGAACAGCAAGTTCCCTTGCCGGTCTAGGAATGGTAGAACGATGGGTTCGATGACGGTTTGGATGTACCGTGCACTATTCAGTGTCCCCTCGACGATCACCAGTGGTGTACGGCCAGTGTAGGAGATCGCTCCCCACACCATGATGCCGGGTGTTGGCCCTGTGTGCCTCTGTCGTATGCAGTCCTGATTGTGGCGCTCACCTGCACGGCGCCAAACACGCATACGACCATCATTGGCACCAAGGCAGAAGCGACTCTCATCGCTGAAGACGACACGTCTCCATTCGTCCCTCCATTCACGCCTGTCGCGACACCACTGGAGGCAGGCTGCACGATGTTGGGGCGTGAGCGGAAGACGGCCTAACGGTGTGCGGGACCGTAGCCCAGCTTCTTGGAGACGGTTGCGAATGCTCCTCGCCGATACCCCAGGAGCAACAGTGTCCCTAATTTGCTGGGAAGTGGCGGTGCGGTCCCCTACGGCACTGCGTAGGATCCTACGGTCTTGGCGTGCATCCGTGCGTCGCTGCGGTCCGGTCCCAGGTCGACGGGCACGTGCACCTTCCGCCGACCACTGGCGACAACATCGATGTACTGTGGAGACCTCACGCCCCACGAGTTGAGCAATTCGGCAGTACGTCCACCCGGCCTCCCGCATGCCCACTATACGCCCTCGCTCAAAGTCCGTCAACTGCACATACGGTTCACGTCCACGCTGTCGCGGAATGCTACCAGTGTTAAAGACTGCGATGGAGCTCCGTATGCCACGGCAAACTGGCTGACACTGACGGCAGCGGTGCACAAATGCTGCGCAGCTAGCGCCATTCGACGGCCAACACCGCGGTTCCTGGTGTGTCCGCTGTGCCGTGCGTGTGATCATTGCTTGTACAGCCCTCTCGCAGTGTCCGGAGCAAGTATGGTGGGTCTGACACACCGGTGTCAATGTGTTCTTTTTTCCATTTCCAGGAGTGTATAAAGCTGGCTCTTGAAACTTTGTAAGTAGGTTTCCTTGGGACAGTTTGTCTATCTTCAAGGGTCTGTCAATTCAGTCCCATCATCATCTCTGTGATAACTTTCCCGCAGGTCAGATAGTCCTATCATCTTTGTACCCCTATTAGTCCTACTTGGTATGGATCCCACACAATTTAGCAATGCTCTAGGATGGGCTGCAAAATTCATTTGTAGTTGGATTACAGTCTCCCACTTTGAAACATTATCAAGGGCTGATGAATATTTATGAAACGTCTTTCAGACAGTACTTCATTACAGATGACAGCACCACCTCCGAAAGTCTGAGGTTACTGCTATTGTCTGCAAGGTATTTAACACTATGGCTTCTGCATATCTAATCGGGATTCTTTTGTTTTGCCCTGGTAGGACTCACTCCAATCGCGTCACTTCTCACTGGCGTATTGTGAAGGTCCTCAGGAGATGATATATCCTCAAGTTTTACTGATCTCATTTTCAGTTCCCACGAGGTCTCGATACTGTCTCTCTTATTTCCCCGAAGTTTTGGGAATAAACAGTCGAACCTGTTTTTATGTGGTCCATTTTTATGCAATTTTCTTTGCACTAATTGTTTTGTGCCATTCTTTTTATGCAGTCTCTCTCCAGTGCATTACAAATTCCTTTACTATGTTTTAAACAATTATTTGTTCTAACAATTTGTGCAGTTTCTGAATAGATTTTTTACCATTTGTTTATGCAATCCCAATCTACAGCACAGAAACGTAAATTTGTTTCCGTAATTTCTCTCTCTCTCTCTCTCTCTCTCTCTCTCTCTCTCTCTCTCTCTCTCTCTGTACATGGCACCTTCGTTATCTTTGTTCGCTATTTTTCGGAAATCTGTGTGCCAGGAAAATGTGTTGACTGCATTATGACTGGAAGCACCCGATGTAGTAGTGACAAAGTTCTCTTCAGTAGCAGGTAAATGATCCTTGATCAAAGATTTGCATAACTGCAACAAAAAATCATGAAACTGGAGACTCTTGAATCCTGCACTGTGTGAATGCATTATATAAAGTGCAATTAAACACTTTTTGTAGTTGGCTTGTATACAGGATAGTAACCAGGATTGGTATGCCCTATCCACTCATTCTTCATGTATTTTTTGTAATCCAATGCAATTTCACATTATTGAGTTGTGTGATTGTTTTTTCTACATATTTTTTGTGTGTCAACCAAATTGGCATTACGTATGGTGGAAATTATTCGTATTTTGGTTTTCGATGCTGTCTATAATTGTGTGAGTACTTCACCTTTTTGTTGATATTTAGTTTTACGTTCTTTAATTTTGCCGGAAATTCTCTATTTTATCACAGCATTCCATTAACTTGAATTTTCTTCATAAGCAAATGCTCCACAAGTTTTAAAGAGTTGCAGTACATACCCATTTATAGATAATGCCATTTTCACAAACATGTGAATAGTTCCAACATTTTAACCTTAAAGGCTGTCCAATGCCTGAGTATATTTTGCATGAGGAAGTATCCCATTATGGAATCTTCTAACGTCCAGACGAGTATACCACATTTTATAAGTTTCAATAGATTATAAACTTTAAAATGTAATCTTCCACACCACAGTATCATTCCTTCATTGATCAAAATATTTTTACCTAACATTTTCTTGAAACTTTTTAGAGAAATATCAGTTATAGTTTGCACCTTAAAGAGTCTGTCTGCATTATCCAGTCTACTGTTGTTATCCAAAAATATGTAAAAATGTTATTTGTCGAAATCTATTATGGGATATTGTTTTGCGAAATTTGGTCTTTCCAATAACCAATTCGTCAACCAATAATTGTCCATCCATGGTTGTTATGATTCCCATAAGAATAACAAACCCAAACCATTTTCTAAGTGTGGACGCCTTCATGTCAACAAATTTGGGACTTTTTTTTTTCTCTGTCCCTGGTATCCTCCAGTTTGAATTAAGATTGTAGTACTTATTCATTTCAGTACTAATAAGTTCAAACTAATTTTTCCCTATAAACTATTCAACAACATCCTTGATGTTATGCGTATGCTGGGAAATGCATTAGGACCCGGAAATCCTTCAGATTGATTATTGGTCCCTGGTAAATCAACATCTGACCACTCTACACTGTGATCCTCATATGATTCTTCCATATCACTTGACAGTGGTAGCGTTTGCCGATTTCTCCACCTATGTATTTCGGAGTCATCTGAAGATTCTGCTTCACTCTGTTTTTCTCATGCTGTTAGCCTTCCGTTTCTTTGCAATCCTCAAGTATGACAGAAAACCTGTGTGCACAACATCACCCATAACTGTATCATCTCCTTTGTTTGCTATTGTCAAAGGGCAAGAGTTTTTATAAAAACATATAATGTGCTAGTATGTCTGTACCTTACTGTTCCTTGACAGAGAACTTCTTCTTCTTCTTCTTCTTCTTCTTCTTCTTCTTCTTCTTGCGTTACGGCCTCTGTAGGACCACGGGTAGCCCCTTCGTGGATTGCATTTTCCTCTTCTTCTCCCAGAACCTCTTCATTCTTTCTCTTCTCCTCTCCTGCTCTTCTTCAGAGATCTTCAGTTTCCGTTTCTCCTGGCGGCTCCACTGGTGACATTCTAATCTTTTCCTGTATTCTTCTCTGTCATTGATCTCCGGCATATTTGTCGGTGTATATTTGTTCCTCCAATTTTCCTTTCCTTCGACCTTGATTCCTAATTCCGACCAGTCCTTCTGAAGTTCAACAATCCACTTGGTTCCTGTCTTTCCCCTTGTCCTCCCTGTTGTTTCCTACACTCTCTTCGTCATTCTGTCCATACTCATCCTAACTACACGCCCAGCAAACCTTGCCCTTGTGAGTCTGATTTCCCAGGATATTGTTCTCATGTTCCGGTACAATTCTTCCCTAGGTCTTCGCATCCACCTCTCTCCACCTCTTTTGGGACCTAGTATTTTCTCAGTATTTTCCTCTCTTCTTTCTCTAGCTGCTCTGCCCCGTTTCTTCCTAGTGTCATCGTCTCGGCAGCATATAATACTGCATTCCTCAATGTTGCCTTGTAGTGGCTTATCTTTGCCTCTGTGGATATATTCTTTTTATTGTATACCTCTCTCATCATGCAGATGGCTGACCTCATCTTCTTTATCCTCTCTGTTATTCCCTCCTTGCTCCTGTTATTTCATTGTAATTTCATTCTAACGAGCTGCATGGTCACCGATGGCATGTCCAAAAGAACAGATACCATCCTAGTATATATAGTTAAGCCTCACCGGCCACTGGACCATCTTCTTCTTCTGTGCGAGTGCACAAACAGTGCCCGAACTCTTACGGGAATCGGCAACACGCCACGAGTAATGAGTATAATGGGCGGTGGCACTACGAATGTAGTGCGGGACAATACATTGAGAATGTGGGTTTCGCGGGAGGCATGCCAGAGATAAACCCCTGCAGTCGCGCTGTCCTCTGTGCCCTCGGTGGCTCAGATGGATAGAGCGTCTGCCATGTAAGCAGGAGATCCCGGTTTGAGTCCCGGTCGGGACACACATTTTCATCTGTCCCCGTTGACGAATGTCAACGCCTGAAAGAATTGGTACCTAGCTGCCACCACATTCACTTGTTGTTCATAATAGTTAGTTAGCGAATCTACAACCTGATTGTAGGAAAGTTCACTCAGAGTGGCGTTAGAGAACAGTTTCTGAATTAGGCGAATGACTGCACTTCCTAACCATTGACAAAAAGTAATGGAGTTTCACAGTACCTGACACATCGTGGCGATTACTTGGGCTTCGTACTGTTGCGACCAATCAAGCCATTCCTCTTCTTTTTTGTTAAACTGGTGAAAAGGCGGTATGGCACTTGGGGCTACAGTTGTTGCAATTGCGCAGCATTGGTAGACTGGTTTGTTAGCAACTGCTGTAGTGTGTTTTTGACGGCTGTCTGCTGCATCTGAAACTGAAACATCTGTGTTCACTGCATTGCATCTATTGCTTGCAGCTGTGCTGCCTGAGCAGGGGGTAAGAGATGTGGGTTCCTCTTCTTGGAACAGGCAAATGCAATTAACAGACAACGCAAGCAATAAAAATAAGCATGCAAGCAAAGAAAATTTTTGCAATGCCCCCTGAAAACACTGGATAGAAAAACTCTATAAGAAACACTGTTAAAAGATGTAAACACACCCCTGCAAAGAAAAAAACAAGGTAGAATTAAAGCGCAAAAACACAAAAGTCCATGACAAACAAAACTGTGGAAGCCAGGCTCTGGGCTCTTTTTACACCTTTTCGCCAAATATTATGTCCAGCCTCGTTATTAAATATGTGGTGTGTAGAATCCTGCATGCTTGGTTCGCTAGACAAACGTTCAAACAATTTGTATTAATGAGTTTTATTACAAAAATAAAATCACAATACTTAACTTTGGCAACTACACAGATGTGTCGCAAGCAAAGGGTGACATACAAAATAGTAAATCTTCTTCAGTATAGACAATTCCAAGTCTGTGCTACATAGAGAATACAAGCGAAGTGATGTAGCTCTAGCCTACATAGATATTCATTTCCTGTAATAATTATTTCCCCAAGGCTTCATCTAAGGCATCTGGTTTCAACAAAACTCCATGTCATTCCAGTCATGTGTCCAGTTTTACCTCTCTACCTACATTATTCCATAAATTAGTGCATTTTCAAATGTTAACAGTCTTTTGGGTCACTCTGTGTATGTGATCACAACAGTCTGCATACCAATTGTAGGTTCTTCCTTGCTTAGCAATTTCACATTTACAATTAAGTGTTAATTTTTTACCAATACATATCATTTATTCGTTGCCGGACTCATTTTAAAAAGTACTACTACTCGATAACGGTCAGTTTTCCAGAACAACAATTGTGCTTCAAAATCTAAATTCACTTTATACTCAAATAATCAGCCTATTGCAAATAGCACTTGTAAATTAGCATTAGGAATTATTAACAAAGTTTTATATAAATTGAAAATTTCCTACACTTATAGGTATGCTGATTTCTTGTTTAATTAATTTCCCTATGTTTCCAGTAATCGCTACGATGTTTACAACAGGCGGGATAGGACACAGCTCTTTATTTCTCATTGTCTGTAAAAAATCTTGTGAGGTCAGTGAAATCCCACTACCTGAGTCGATATAAATATCCACTTTCTTTTCATATACTTGCCCAACTATTATGGATTTTTGTTGGCTTTCTTCAATTTTGTCACTCTTGTCTAGTGACCATTCTCATGTAGGTATCTCAAGGGTAAAAGTAATGAATTTTTCTATGTACAAGACTGTTGTTGGAATGCCACATCCTGGATCTGTCCTGTCCCAGGACATTCCTCATTTTTCGCTGTAATTACTGGATAATTCCCTTTTATTACCCCGTTATGTGATGCAGATTTATTTATAGGTACTGTATTATCTGTACCGTTGTTGACTCTGTTTGGTACAAACACCTGCGACCGTCTTTTGAATTACTCCAGTTGGTACTCTGGATGTGATCATGGAATAAATCAGTCTTTCGTCTCTTCACAAATTAGTTGGGAAAATGCTTACTCTCTCAGCTACTATTTCGCTTGGTTTCCCCTTCAGCATTTTCACTATACTCCCTATTTTAAGCATCTAGTCCTTCCACAAAGTCAACAAGTCATTAACAGTTGTTCGCCCTCTATGCCAAATTTTCTTTCACACACAAACTGGTAATCTACCTATACTTTCACGAGGTGTGACTCTTCTAATGGGTTATTTAAATATTTAGATCATGCTTAGATGTCAATCCGTATCTGCATCCAGTGGCATTTGTGGGCTGAGGGTGACACGGCAGCCAGTCTGTACCATTGGGCCTTCCAAGGCCTGTTTGGTTGGAGTTTAGTTAAGTTACATGTCACTCAGTATATTTCTTATAAATTCCCCAAGAACTGTTGTAATATATTGGGTCTATTAATTCTAAGCTTATCATTACCTGTGTGCTGGAGAACCAGTACTTCCTCTTGAACTTTTGCTGATAAGTCATCCCAAGATGTAAAATTCTATGAATGAGCAGTTCCCCGTTCTGCCACATTCTCTAGCAAACAACTATTTTTTTATGGTCTTTCTATTTCCTGGGTAATGATCTAGAAAATACTCATAAAAATATTTTTGATGTACCTCCCCAATAGATACTTAAAATCTGGAAATTGTTTTGGTAAATTCATACTATTTCATGGTTGCAGTTCTTCTATTCAATCACTTGACACACCAGTAGTACTGACATTCGTTTTCTTACTAAGTTCTCGCTGGGTATTGTCTAATACTTCC
The DNA here is from genome assembly GCF_023864275.1 of Schistocerca cancellata. Classification (NCBI taxonomy): domain Eukaryota; kingdom Metazoa; phylum Arthropoda; class Insecta; order Orthoptera; family Acrididae; genus Schistocerca; species Schistocerca cancellata. The sequence goes on from NC_064628.1 coordinate 804,616,650, forward strand.
CACAATTTCTGATTTTTTTCTGATGTTCTACAGCATCACACAAAGAATTAGTGGTATTGCTTGTAGACTCAATTTCATCTTGCACTTTTTGGTCAGCTAACTCCAAATTAGTTAAAGTATTTTGGACATGAATTATTTCACCAATTCTCTACCTTGTTTTGGCACAATTATTCTGCTTTGTGTTTATCAGATTTGACTGCATATACTTTCCAATCCATGATTTGACAATTCCTATGTTGGTCACATTTCTCATTTACCTCTTTAAACTATTCTTGAACCTCCTTCCTTTCTTTGTCAACCTGTAACTCCCTATGTAAATTTCATAAGGTCTCTTTCACAGTAGAGGTGTTATCTACTTTCATAGTTACCTCTTCCACTTGTTTTGTAAATCTGATAAGACTTGTCCTTGGATTGTAATACTATTAGACAACCAGACTAATTTTCTTAATTCCTCCCCTTGTTTTTTTTTATCTCTTTTCCTTGTGTTTTTAGTTTCTCCTCTTGAGCCTTCATGAGAACCATTAATTCTTGTTTTGCGGGTAGTAACAATCATACAGTATAGACAACAGTATATACATTTAATAGTCCTTAAATAACCTTACTGTGTTTTAACAAAGTCAATGCTGTTTACAGCTCACATAACCAGCAGTAATGTGCTGCCAATGTGAAATGTGTGTACTAAGTAATGCAGCAATGAGTTGCTGCACAATCGTTGGGTAGCCACCTGACCATCGCCTGCACTGCAAAGTGAAGATATGCTGCTGTCATACTAGTTGTCAGCTGCAGGGATGCCATCAGAGATCGCTGCTGCAATCGCCATCCCCAGATCACCCCGTGAAATTCTTCCATGTTGTCAAATCTTCGTACTTACATACTGAAATGTACTTAAGAATGCAAATATTCTTGCTTGTTGATCCTGTTGCTATGGCCAACTCATCTCCTTTGTCCAACACGTTGTAATAGTTAACACTTCTTTAGTCTGTCAACTTAAAATTGTTTTTTCTTAAATATTTAATTTAATTCAGACAACACCACTACAAGTGTCTGTTCTGTGTGTTATTGAGTTTCTGTTGCTCTAAGTAGTGCCATGCCTTTATCACATTTCTCCAGTAAAATTATTATTCTTTCTTTTCTCAGACATTATGTCTGGTCAAAAATGGAAAGTGACGCAGACCTTGATCAAGCGTGACTTCCTTTTAACTGTACAGTATATGTTACATTGCATTTAGGAACTTTCGGGTAATTGAACATGTATCAATAATTACAGATTTATGTAGTTGTATATATAAGTTTGGATGTAGCTGTATTGCGTTGATGTACTGGTGGATATTGTGTGGTATGACTCCTGTAGTTGATAGTATAATCGGTATAATGTCAACTTTATCCTGATGCCACATGTCCTTGACTTCCTCAGCCAGTTGGATGTATTTTTCAATTTTTTCTCCTGTTTTCTTCTGTATATTTTTTGTATTGGGTATGGATATTTCGATTAGTTGTGTTAATTTCTTCTTTTTATTGGTGAGTATGATGTCAGGTTTGTTATGTGGTGTTGTTTTATCTGTTATAATGGTTCTGTTCCAGTATAATTTGTATTCATCATTCTCCAGTACATTTTGTGGTGCATACTTGTATGTGGGAACGTGTTGTTTTATAAGTTTATGTTGTAAGACAAGCTGTTGATGTATTATTTTTGCTACATTGTCATGTCTTCTGGGGTATTCTGTATTTGCTAGTATTGTACATCCGCTTGTGATGTGGTCTACTGTTTCTATTTGTTGTTTGCAAAGTCTGCGTTTATCTTTTGTGGTATTGGGATCTTTAATAATATGCTTGCTGTAATATCTGGTGTTTATTGTTTGATCCTGTATTGCAATTGTGAATCCTTCCATCTCACTGTATATATTGCCTTTTCTTAGCCGTGTGTTGGATGCGTCCTGATCGATGTGTGGCTGTTTTAGATGATACGGGTGCTTGCCATGTAGTGTTTTCTTTTTCCAATTTAGTTTCTTTGTATCTGTTGATGTTGTGTGACCTAAAGGGTTGTAGAAGTGGTTATGAAATTGCAATGGTGTAGCCGATGTATTTATATGAGTGATTGCTTTGTGTATTTTGCTAGTTTCTGCTCGTTCTATAAAGAATTTTCTTAAATTGTCTACCTGTCCATAATGTAGGTTTTTTATGTCGACAAATCCCCTTCCTCCTTCCTTTCTGCTTAATGTGAATCTTTGTTGCTGAATGTATGTGATGTATTCCATATTTGTGGCATTGTGATCGTGTAAGTGTATTGAGTGCTTCTAGGTCTGTGTTACTCCATTTCACTACTCCAAATTAGTAGGTCAATATTGGTATAGCATAAGTATTTATAGCTTTTGTCTTATTTCTTGCTGTCAATTCTGTTTTCAGTATTTTTGTTAGTCTTTGTCTATATTTTTCTTAGTCTTTGTCTATATTTTTCTTTTAGTTCTTCTTTAATATTTGTATTATCTATTCCTATTTTTTGTCTGTATCCTAGATATTTATAGGCGTCTGTTTTTTCCATCGCTTCTATGCAGTCGCTGTGGTTATTCAATATGTAATCTTCTTGTTTAGTGTGTTTTCCCTTGACTATGCTATTTTTCTTACATTTGTCTGTTCCAAAAGCCATATTTATATCATTGCTGAATACTTCTGTTATCTTTAGTAATTGGTTGAGTTGTTGATTGGTTGCTGCCAGTAGTTTTAGATCATCCATGTATAGCAAATGTGTGATTTTGTGTGGGTATGTTCCAGTAATATTGTATCCATAATTTGTATTATTTAGCATGTTGGATAGTGGGTTCAGAGCAAGGCAGAACCAGAAAGGACTTAATGAGTCTCCTTGGTATATTCCACGCTTAATCTGTATTGGCTGTGATGTGATATTATTTGAATTTGTTTGGATATTAAGTGTGGTTTTCCAGTTTTTCATTACTATGTTTAGGAACTGTATCAATTTAGGATCTACTTTGTATATTTCCAATATTTGTAGTAACCATGAGTGGGGTACACTATCAAAATCTTTTTGGTAATAAATGTATGCGTAGTGTAGTAACCTTTGTTTAGTTTTAGCTTGAAATGTCACCTCTGCATCTATTATCAGTTGCTCTTTACATCCTCGTGCTCCTTTGCAACAGCCTTTTTGTTCTTCATTTATAATTTTGTTCTGTGTTGTATGTGTCATTAATTTCTGTGTAAAGACTGAAGTTAATATTTTGTATATTGTTGGTAGCTGTGTTATGGGGCGATATTTTGCTGGGTTTGCTATGTCTGCTTGATCTTTAGGTTTCAGATAAGTTGTTCCATGTGTAAGTGTATCAGGGAATGCGTATGGGTCTGCAATGTAACTGTTAAATAATTTAGTTAGATGTGAATGTGTTGAGGTGAACTTCTTTAGCCAGAAATTTGCTATTTTATCTTTTCCAGGGGCTTTCCAATTGAGCGTAGAATTAATTGCTCGGGTGACTTCATGTTGCAAAATTATCATTTCGGGCATTTGTGGTATCATCTTGTATGTGTCTGTTTCTCCTTGTATCCACCGTGCATGCCTGTTATGTTGTACAAGGTTTGACCATATGTTGCTCCAGAAGTGTTCCATGTCTTTTATGTTTGGTGGGTTGTCTATTTTAATGTCTGTGTTATCTATTGTCTGATAAAATTTCTTTTGGTTTGTGTTGAATGTTTGGTTTTGTTTCCTTCTATTTTCACTTTTTTTGTATTTTCTAAGTCGTTTGGCCAATGCTTGTAATTTCTGCTTCTTTTCATCTAATTGCTCTATCGCTTCTTGTTGTGAGATTTTACCTAATCTTTTTCGTTTTTTGTCTGATATTTCATTTCTTATAAATTGTGTTAGCTGTCCGATGTCTTTTCTCAGTTTTTCTATTCAGATCTGTAGCCTGTGTTGCCATGCTGGTTTTGTGGGTTTCTTCTGTGTGTTGGTTTGTTCTGATCTCTGCCTAGTGTGTATATTTAGTGTAGTGAATGCTCCTACATAAACCAGTAGATGTAACTCTTCCATAGTTGTATTTTCGTTTATTTTGTTGTGTATGATTGTGTTGACAGTTGTTATTGTTGTTTCAACTTGTGGGTTATTTGGTGGTCTATGCAAGAATGGTCTAATGTCTGTATTTGTGTCTTTGTATTCTATATATGTCAGCTGAAATTTCTCTTCTATATCTAACACGTGTCTCTCTTCGTGTTCTATTTGTGCTTGTTCTGGTGGCCGTCTTAAGATGTCGTTTTCCTCTGATTGTTTAATTGATGTGTGGTGTTCTTTGTTTGTTTGCTCTGGGATGTTTGTGTCCATTACTGTATTTTCTTCTTCTTCTGATTGCACATTATTTTGTTCCAGTATTTGTTGTACTTGTTGTTTGATGTTTTCTAATTCTGACTGGGGTATCCTGTTATTTTTGATTATTACACGGATCTGATCAGCTAGTTGTTGTTCTGTTAAAAATTTTAATTCTGGGTATCTGGTAATAAATTTTGTGTATACTTGTGATCTGTATCCAGTAGTGTTGGTTCCTACGTTTGTTGCTTGGTAATAACAGAACATGAGGTGTCGATTAACTTCATCTGACCACCTCATCCTCTGTCTTTGTTTTCCTTCTAGAGTGGTTGCAGGAAGCATATCCTACAAAACACCTCTGTTTGGATTTAAATCATTTTCCGTGTGGCTAGCAGTGTCGTTGTGGACGGGCATAGGGTTCAAGCGTCGTCCCCGACCATGACAGCGCTTGTCCGAGGCTTCATTAGTTCTGTCCTGAACCAACTAATCACACTAAAAGGGCGGTTAGCCCTACTAGTGGTTTGTTCTTTTCGTCGCCTTTTACGACTGGCAGAACATACCGAAGGCCTATTCTTTTCCTGGGCCTCCACGGGTTATTATTATTATTATTATTATTATTATTATGGCTTTCTCTTGTCAGCACCTCTAACTTGCATCCTGCACTAGGGCACTGGAATGGAGTGCAACTGATGTTGTGATGTGTTTTCACTCCAACACTATCTGTCATCCGGTTGCATGTGTGTCAACTTTACCTTCCAAGTAATTTTTGGTCATCGTTCTCAAAGTTAATTGGTGTAATGGACCTACTATGCAATGCCATTAAACTGAAGAGAGCTCTGGTCTATTTAAGCTACTGAAATGACATAATCAGGTTTGCAATAAATCCTCTGTGTTATAACAGTGTTTCATTTATATTATTGCTGGTGCCTCTTTTCCCCTATACTTCCATGGCACTGCCAAGTCACAAATGCCAAAGTGTAAGTGAGCCTTCACAGCAGGCGGAGACGCACATTTGCTGTGGCGACTTGCCAAGGTGACTTACTTTCACACCTATCTGCTCATACACCTAACAAGGATGCACATGGTGGGATGTACCACGCTTAACAACCATGTAAACTATGGTGTCAGTTTCCATGAACATCTTTCACTGGCCTAAGAGGACAAAAGGAGGACATGTTATTCCTTACGATAAACATGTTACACCAAAACTGAGTTGTTACAGCGTGACAATTATTGAACTGTATGAAAAAAAGAAAATGTAAATTAGTTATTAACTACTGCATGCACACCCTTTACTCAACATGTAAACATCACCACAGATATTCAGATTTAGGTTATGACATGTTCGATATGCCTGCCATCATTGGCGATGATGTGGTGCAGACGAATAGTGAAATTCTGCATGACCCACTGAAGTGTCAGAACATCGATGCTGTCGATGATCTCCTGAATGGCTGTTTTCAGTTCAGCAATTGTTTTGGTGTTATTACTGTACATCTTGTCTTTAATATAGCCCCACAAAAAGAAGTCACATGTGTTCAGATCTGGAGAATGTGGCAGCCAATTGAGTCCCATGCCACTGGCCTCTGGGTACCCTAGAGCCAGAATATGGTCCCCAAAGTGCTCCTCCAGGACATCAAACACACTCCTGCTTCAATGGGGTTGAGCTCCATCTTGCATGAACTACAGCTTGTCAAATCAGGATCACTTTGGATAATGAGGGTGAAATCATCTTCCAGAACCTTCACGAACCGTTTGGTAGTCACAGTGCCATCAAGGAATATTGCACCGATTGTTCCGTGACTGTACATTACACACCACACAGTCACCCATTGAGGGTGAAGAGGTTTCTCAATTGTGAAATGCAGATTCTCAGCACCCTAAATACGCCAATTTTGCTTATTTATGAACCCATCCAAATGAAAAGGTGCTTCACTGCTAAGCCAAACCATACTAATTTCATTATGCCTCGCAGCCACCCGTGCAGTTTGAATGTCCTAACGCAAACCATTCAGAAGTTATGATGATTTTATTTCACATAGTTCTGTAATTGTCACCGTGCAAATGCTGATAAATCGTTTCTGGCACACTTTAGCTTGAAACTTATCGACATTGGCAAGTTTCACAAAATACTAAATAACAGCACTCTTCCTACTGCTACCTTCTTTTGCAGTTTTATTTCTTTTAGGCTTTTCTGCTCCCAGATAATACAGGATGATAGCGTGTTGCTCAATTTCATTGGGAGAGCTGTATAAGTTCTTATGGAACTGTTGAATATCGCACATCCTTAGTTTGCTGCAGTTGTATGTTGGCTCCTTATGCCTGCTTGGTGGATACAATGGTGATTCCATAGGCCCATGCCTTTAACAATACAGTCATAGCCTGACAGTTATTCTCGACATAAATGGGAAATGAAAAGGAAGCTAATAATAAGTGCCGAATGCAGTATTTGATTAAATCAGAATAATGTAATTATTAATGTATGTTTAAATGCCAACTTTTATTCATTCATTGTAGTGAACACCATGCAAGTATTAGTTTTTCTGAATTAGCATTGACCCCACAGCCTAAACTAATCACATAAGCTGTGAGTGGTCCCAACATGCTTAAAATTTTTTGAAGTTTGACAATGGCATAAGTCAGACAAAACCTTCACAGATAGCAGAAAATCTTCATAGACTAAAATTCTAAGTACAAAGTGAAATCCCAAATGCCAAACAGTGACTGTATTTATTAGCTACAGAACAAGACAATAACAGTATTACATTGAGTTTTGGTAGTTTTGTAGATATTATTTCTTATAACATTAACCAGTTCATAACATTAACCAATTAAAAAAATGCTGATTATTGTTGGGAAGCCCAAACCAGGGAACTTCATGAGGAGGGTGCAGAGCATGGCATTGCAGACTCCAAGGAAATACTGGGGCTGATGCAGGCACATCAAATGAAGACCTTGTGTCACTGCACGACACCCCAGGAATACCTCAGACATAAAAAATCTGACCAACCAAAAACAGTATCATACTCCTATTTCAACTAATAAACACTAACTTCATTTTTGATTAACCATAAATTTAAATGATCACCATTTACTCAATTGTGAAAGACATTCAGGGTAGTACTGTCACCCTAACTCTCATTTATTTCATAAAAGTCCTTATACCCTCACATCTGCCAGCCTATAATTGAGTAAGCATGAGAAATCTTAAAGTAATTACTTGCTTACCTAATTTATTACAAAACATCCAATTGAACTCCCTTTTTGGACTAGCTGACAACTGCTACAGCATTACAACATGCTGTATCGCAAAATTTACATTTTGATTCAGACATTACGGCCATGTAATCTAGATAACTGCTACTTAACTAAAGTAATATTCAAGTTTCTCCCTTTTTTTGGGCTGGATGCAATTTCAGGTTAAAATTCAGATAATGTTATCTTTCATCTTATTGCTAAATACTGTTATTTACAACTTTCAGTATTCAATCTTTACAGTCAGAGTTAGCTGTATAAACTACTCTGGATGATGATATCAGTATAGATATGAAATATAATGCAACACTTCCAGAGGGTCATTAGTCGATTACTAATAGACACGTCCTTCCACGATTATATTTCATCTCAGGTAGATATGCTGTGGTCTTTTATTAATAAAGAGGTTGTCTCTCTCTCTCTCTCTCTCTCTCTCTCTCTCTCTCTCTCTCTCTCTCTACTATGAATGTCAACTTGCTGGTTTAGTGATAGTCAATGTAAACTAGTTACAACAATTCATCAATCTATAGATACAATACAATACATTACACTACTATTGTTGGAAGCTTGCTTTATTGGCATCACCTCAGACAATCCATTGATAACTGGTTAAGATAAATGGAGAAAAGATGAGCTCTCTCAATGGAGCTATTATATAGTGGACTGAGAAAAAGATAGAATGGTATCCCTCATAGGGGAAATGAAAAAGGAAATGGAGATCAGGAATGCTGGGACTAAAAAAAAAGAAAACAACAGCTGAAGGCAGATACCGTTCCCACACCAGAATCCCAGACTGGTTGATGGAGAATAGTGATGACCTTTGATTCTGCAGAGTGGTCCCCACTAGCTTCAATCCCACATGCCCCAGAAAGGTTGATTCTAGCACCCTACTATGGAGAGCATAGTGGATCAACCTAAAACTTCTGACTACTTAACGCTATTCTACTGGGGAATATTTTGATCTTGTTGATGCTAAAATAAGAAAATTTAAGTTTGTTTCCCAGTTACCAACTAATACCAGCAAATATAACCAATTATTCTACGAACTACCGCCTTCCCCCAGAGAAAAAATCATGCAAACCCAAACCCAGAAATCTGACTCCTTCAAAAAGATAGAAACTCTTTACGCCATAAAAAAATAACTCACTACTAAATAGATAATGATTGTAGCTCTTTGTCTATTCATTATCATTACTACTTTGTCACAATAGCCGTTGAAATTTTTCTTAGGTGATTAGCACCTTAAGCACAAACTTGACTCATAGTGTACATTCAGTGCAATGCAGTGAACCTTACAAGCATGTAGAGTCCTCAGTAAAAATAATTACGTCTCTGCCACAGCAAAGTTCTAACTTGGAAGAGGAAATCTTCATCATCAGGAGCAACCCTGTGCTCTACACAGAGAGCAAAACAAATTACTATATTCAATAAGAGAATCACCATGCAGTAGAACCAATAATGTCCTACTGTACACACTTCCACTAATGACCATGAACTATTTCTTCTTTGTACTAATATTCAACAAAATTTCTTTCTAGATTCTCTCTGAGGTCAACCTCTTGCCACTGGCTGACTACCAAATTCATATTGCTTCCTCAATATGCTGCCTCTTAGGTAGGGAACCCAGTTACTCAGAGGGAGAGGTGGGGGAAGGACCATATCAGGGTTACTTTAAATTAGTTACATAAAAGTAATGGTAAATAAGCTTGAAACCATTGACTTATTATTTTCTGGGAGCACTTCATACCTTGCTGTGTTCTCAAATTTTGATCCTGCACCTTTAGTGTTGCTCCGTTCACTCTTTATGTGGAAACAGTATGTAGCTACAGTAAGAATGGAAACACATAATAGTGTGGAACATGGTAAGTATGGCTTTTGGCACCATAAAATGCAAAGCAGTGGCTACGTACACCACAAATTTATTTGACAATAATGCTGTGCCACATTTTTGCCAAGTGTTCAAGTGTCAGCAAAAATAAATTACTATAGATAGTGAAAAAGAATTAGTTGTGTATCATGAATAATAAAGTACATGGTACTGTATCTACTACTACTACTACTACTACTACTATTACCTCTCCAACTCTGTCTAGACCTATTATTTCTCTCCTCAGTATTTCCTGGTCTTGTATTCCTTGGTCTTGTATTCCTTGGTCTTATATTCCTTGGTCTTATAGTTGTTACCATTCCTATTTTTGTTACCACTTTGTACCATGCTGCCATTCGAATGCCATCTTTCTGACAGATTTTCTACAGTATCTATTTGCCCGATGTAATTGTTAATTTTCTCCTGTCCTTACCCAGAAGTTTCTCTCTTGCTTTCCAAGACAGTTGATTGCTCACTTCCAGTAAATGTTCCTCATGGATTGGATCATCTAGATTCTTGGTCTTGTCTAATTGGTGCTCCACAAAGTTTCTATACCATATGATTTATTACTGTTACGAGGTTTGAACCATGATAATTCTAAATATAATTTTTCCTGAGCTGTTTCACTCCAGTATTTTGATTTGGAGTCAAGTTCCCAAAATTAGTGTTTGTTTTAAATTTATCAATCTTCAGGATAGCCCATTGTGCTGCATTACCTGTTAAATGACTAACAAAAACCTTATTTTACTACCATGTGTCAAAGTGTACAGTAAGCTTTTAAGAAAATATTGGGGTGTATGTAACCAGATGGTGATAATTTGGGAAATTTACGATTTAATCTTCTGCTTAACACTGCCATAAAATCATCTCTGTTATAACAACTTACTTCTAATTAACTCATATTTTTCCTTCTCCTCTTGACCTGTATAGTCTAACATCCCATTTGTTATATGAGTTGTCTGCATGTTACCATTAGTATCTTGTCTCATTGCTGTTTCACTTACTGGTGTTGTGCCAAATGGTGAAACTGAAGTGGGTTTCAAAATATTCTTATTCTGACTATGGGCATTGTTATTCACAAGTTCTTTCCCACATTCTACTTTTTGAATTCTAGGTTCTAAATCATTAATAATTGTCATTATTGTATCTATGTTCTACTTGGTCTCTTTTTGTGAGCTGTTTTTTGTTTCTAATAGTTATTTTTCTAAAATTCCTGTTCTTATAATGAAATTGTTTTGAACTGATTTTATAGTATGTACACTCATGCTCATAAATTAAGCATAATTGCAGAATGTGGTGCCACACAACGTGGCACTACACAAAATTGGCACTAATAGCATAGGCACATAGGGAACACACACAACACAGATCTGTAAGTCCACAGTATTGGTGATAAGGTGAGAAAACCATCCCAATACACATGTACTACAAAACGCCACTGTTTCCTGCGCATGTTCTCCGACATCAATATGGGATATGATCACCATGCACAGGTACACAGGCCGCACAATGGCTTGGTATGCTCTGGATCAGGTGGTCGAGCAGCTGCTGGGGTATAGCCTCCCATTCTTACACCAGTGCCTGACGGAGCTCCGGAAGTGTCTTAGGGGTTTGAAGATGTGCAGTGACACGTCGACCAAGAGTATCCCAAACATGCTCGATGGGGTTTAGGTCTGGAAAACAGGCAGGCCTCTCCATTCGCCTGATATATTCTGTTTCAAGGTACTCCTCCACGATGGCATCTCGGTGGGGCCGTGCATTATCATCCTTCAGGAAGAAGGTGGGACCCACTTGTACCGGAACATATTAAAGGCTTTACTGCACCGAAGTATGCGATACCCTCCAAATTCAACCAGTTTAACGAGTATTTATGATTATAGCAAAGGTATTGTGTATGTTAACAATGATTGCATAACATGTCTCCATAAACAGTCAACCCATTAAATTATACTGAGTAACTGACCCACACAAAAGTTAATATCACTTGATCACTGATACAGCAAATGTCATCATGTAAAAACACTGAGTTCATCGTAAATAATTAATATGAAGTACGAAAAATAGTGGACAACTTAGGTGTTTTGGATCTCCTTAAATAAAAATCACCCAGTGAAACCTATTTGTTCACTAGGAGCGTTTGCACTCAGTATTCACGAAATCAATCCTATTTTAGACGAAAACCAATGTAATTCTTAATAATTCATGTTATTTACTTATTTATGCAAATTAGAGAAGTCAATTGACAAACTTCTAAAAAACGGCCTTTTTGCAACAGAAAATTATTCTGTCAAGTCAACAAATCTGTCTGTCATTTTAATAACATGTTAAATTATGTCACTCGATGCAAATTAATAACTTTTCTGCACAAATTATGATAACAGATGTACATGTGACTTATAAACTATATCTCTTTTTAGTAGTTCTTTGACAATGTTATAAATACGAGCAGCAAGAAGGGTCGAGAGGCAGTCGGAATGTCACTTTGGTAAAGTGTGTTCGTGTGTTATTGTTTGAGGTGGATAAACAATGCAAAGAACATGTAACAGAAGTACTACTTTGTGTTGAGTCATGGTCTTTGGTGGACAGTGGAATTAAGATGGCCACCAGAGTAATAAATATTTGAAGTTTACATATTTGTTGGTTTCGCTCGTTCTTTGTCATCAAAAGCACATAAAAAACACGGGACCTCATGTTTTTAACCCTAGACAACCAGATTTAGAGCCAGCATCAGCATCGAGACACAGCAGCGATCCAGCAAGTAGCAGCGATTACCACAACACAATGCATTTTAATGGCGCCAACCTAACATCAAGTGCTAACAAGCTCTGTAAATGGGAGTGAAATAGTGCGATTATAGCAATTAGCTATATCTACGACTAGGCGACCATTACACACTGCAACCCTGAAAAGGCAGACATACTGGTGCAAAGTGATATCCTGATACACCTGACCTGTTACAGTTCCTCTGTCAAAGACATGCAGGGGTGTATGTGCACCAATCATAATCCCATCCCACACCATCAAACCATGACCTCTATACAAACCTCTTTCAAGGACATTAAGGGGTTGGTATCTGGTTCCTGGTTCACGCCAGATGAAAACCCAACGAGAATCACTGTTCAGACTATACCTGGACTCATCCGTGAACATAAACTGGGACCACTGTTCCAATGACCACGTACTGTGTTCTTGACATCAGGCTTTGCGGGCTCTCCTGTGACCAGGGGTCAGTGTAATGCACCTTGCAGGTCTCCGGGTGAATAAACCATGTCTGTTCAGTCATCTGTAGACTGTGTGTCTGGAGACAAATGTGCCAGTGGCTGCGGTAAGGTCCCGAGCAAGGCTACCTGCAGTACTCCGTGGCTGTCTGCGGGCACTGATGGTGAGATATCGGTCTTCTTGTGATATTGTACACTGTGAACATCCCGTGCTGTACTGCCTGGACACGTTTCCTGTCTGCTGGAATCGTTGCCATAATCTTGAGATCACACTTTGTGACACACAGAGGGCCCGTGCTACGACCTGCAGTGTTTGACCAGCCTCCAGTCGCCCTAGTATTCTACCCCTCATAACGTCATCAATATGTGTTCTTTGAGCCATTTTCAACACACAATCACCATTAGCATGTCTGAAATCGTCTGCACACTTACTTGCTGCACCATAGTCTGGCATGCACAGATCTGCATATGTGCACTGCTGCCAGCACCACTGTGCGAAGACCGCGGGTCAAATGCACCGCATTGTCGTACCCCGAGGTGATTTAAACCCGCAAACCACCCACCAGAGCATTGTTTCACCGTGTATCAGCATTATCCTTAATTTATGAGCATGAGTGTATATGTTCTAATTTGTTGCCATGCTTGTTATCTACTAGTTCAAGTTGTACATCTATTTTTTTCTGTGTTTAAATTACTTGACTAATTTTTGTTGTAAATGATCCATTCTACCATTTATCTGAGATGTGTAACCAGACATTGTGTCTATTTGCGTTTCCAAATTCATGGATTTGTTATTTGTGAAAATTGCTCAAATACTGCTTACATGATTACCTCCATTGCCATACTTTCTTCTATGAAAGGAATGTTTGCTCAATAAATTGCCAACAATAGTGATTTCAACCAAACTTGGTACACCCATCGCTTACTGTCTAAAAGTATTCATTGTGGGGTTAAGAACCATCTACCCATAAAAGGTGTGGCAGTGGGAGAGAAAAAGAAGTAAAGCCCACAATGCCGTAATACCTAGACTTTATTCATCTAGAATTTGAGAATGAAAACATTTAGTGACTTGCAACAAACTTAACACATAATTTCAAACATTTAGGAAACGTTTTCTCACTGAAAGCCCCACAAAAGGATGAAAACAAAAGTTTGTCACTTACTACTGTATATTTTTGCTGTTCATTCAGTAAAACTGCCGCATCAGGCTTTACATTTAAATTTATTACTTCTTTGCTGCTGACACTGTCCACATATACTGCTGAAAGTACCAACAAAATAACTTGATTGTACGGCACATAGTTCAGTAAATGATGTTACAAACTTTGAGCTGCATGAAAACAAAACTGCAGGGTGAAATTCGCTAGAGATACTAATGAAACATGTTAAATATATGTGAAATGTATACGCATGCAAAGTTGCAAGGAAAAAAAAAAAACAACTGGGGGGTCAATTTCAACCAAACTTAATACATATGTAACAAATTATCTGGAAAGAAATACCTGGGAGTTAAGTACCAGCAACTTCCTACTGAAGTGGGTATGATAATGTGGAGTGAAGAGGGGGAGGAAGGGATGAAGAGAGGGAGAAGGAGAAAATAGGCAGAGAGAGAGGAGAGGAAATGGACATGGAGAGGGTGGAAGAGGAGATCCACAGAGGAAGGAAAGAGGAGGAGATGGGTAGAGAGGGGGAGAACAGGAGATAGATTGAGAGATTGGGAAGAGAAGATCGGCCGTGGGTCAGGGAGGAGAAAATTGACAGAGAAAGGGAGGAGGAGATGGACAGAGATGGGGGCAGATGGACAGAGAGAGAGAGAGGGGGGGGGGGGAGGAGGAGATGGACAAAGAATGGGGAGTAAAGGAGGTGGACAGAGAGAGGGGAATAAGGAGATGGACATAGAGGGAAGAGGAAGAGGAGGACAGAGAGAGGGGGAAGGAGACGATGAACTAATAGAACCGGAATAAATATGTTCTCGAACAATGCTGGGAACTCGATTAGTATTAATACAAAATTATTTGTAGTAGCTATTAGCCAATGTGTTTTATGATTTGTGTACACTTTTCTTAATCAAGTGTCTACTAAAGATGCAGCTAGTCAAATACACCAAGCAATGTACTGCATGTTACTGTTCACAGAGCAATCTAATTGACCCACTGGATAGCTTTATGTGAATTATTCTGATTGCTTTATCAGCTAAGCACTTTATTCTGTGTTGAGGTGTTGGACACTCCAGCATGGCATTGTGGAATGAGGTACTGGAAATCATGGAACATTTGCCAATAATAGTTGAGATATTCACTGACAGCAGCGGCAGGTGGTTGTATTCAGAGTTACTGAATCATCTTAATCAAAATCAATCTTGATGTTATAGTGCAGAACAACTTTGTAGATACTAATTGGCTGTATTAGCAACTGTTGAATGAAATTAAAGCATGTAATATCAAATAATTACCTCCAAAATATTGTTATGATGGCTTGTTTAATTTTTAATTTTGTTGATATACTTGGTAACCACTTATTTACTGATGTTGTCAAGCTCAAATCCCTCATATTTTGTGGCAAATGAATTGCACTCAGTGGGGAAAAAAAAGAGCAACACTTGAAATTCGTATTAAATAATATCACAAGTCACACCACTTCCTTAGAGGAGCTGTTCATAGCAAATTTTCTCAATATTACTTCATGCTCCTCTGCTAAGTAATTTGCAAATATTTTTCTTTTATAGTGGTTGCCACCTGCAAGGCTGCAACAGTGTGACTTATTATCTTCTACTTGTTGTATTGTAATTATGGTGTCAGCTTGTATAATTAGCGTTGGTTGACAGCAGTTGTACATTCTTCCAGTTCAAAAGCAGTTTCACCACTTCTGAGGGATCTCATCATGCTGAAAATTTCTTGAAGCTTCACTCTGGCATCAATAAGACAAGATATTGGTAAATACCAGAAAATCTTTGCAGAATAAAAGTATGACTATGAAGTGAAAGCCCATAGGCTAAACATTGACTAGATTAATCCACAGAATAACTCGCTAACAATTTTACATAGCTCTTAATGGTTTGTTGGCTTTGTACATACTCTGTATGCAGATTATCTCATTTCTTGTGATGTACAATGATGTGTTGATTGTTGTTGGGAAGCCTAAGCCACAGACCATCACTTGGAGGGGCACCATGGCATGGTGCATCACATTGCAGACTCTGAGGAAATACTGGTGATGACGCAAGCATGTCAAATAGAGCCTTGCATTCTACAGGATGCCCTTGAGTACTGAAAAAAAAAATGCCCAATGAAAACCAGAATCATACTACTTTTTCAACTAATAAACACTGACTTCATTTTTTGTGAACCCTAATTTGAACTGATCACACTTGCTAAGTTATAAAATCTATTGAGGCTACAAATCCCACCCAAACCCTCATTTATTTCATGAAATACCCTTGTACCCTCACAAATCACAAAAATGACATTTCCTTGCCTTTTATATTTTTACTTTGTTTTCTTTCATAACGCAGGATCACTTTAGTGACACCTTTCTGTACCTTGTGGAGCTGGAGTAACACTTTTTCCATCGTAATCACGTAATTTCACAAATTTGCATACATCTTCAGACCTCATTGGCAACAGCTGTAGAAAACAGGGAAATATGATGTGTTTCCTTTGAAAGGAAAGTAATGCATTTCATTGACTGGTAAAATAAGGCAACTATTGGAATGACACTTCGAGTAAATAGTTCTTTCCAGTTCCACAAGGATGCTGTATACATTAATACAATATCGTGCTGAAAAGCAGTGCCTCCAAATAGTTTATGCAAAAGCTCTTAAAGCTTTTTAAATAAAACAAATGTTATTAGTATTCTACATGTGTGTTCTTCATGTCTACATATTTATTTGTCAACATAGTCACCCTGGTGACGACCACAATTCTCCCAATGACAGACCAGTTTGTTGTACCATTACTGTAGGATGTTTGACCTTGTTTACAGAGCCGCAACCTCACCTCTGTACTGATTCACCACTACCAAAATGAAGTCCACGAAGGTGTTTTTATAAGTCCACGAAACAAATGAAAATTTTATGGGGCCAAATCAGGACCATATGGAGGACAAACGATGACACTGAATCCAAGGTGTCGGATTGTTGCAGATGTCACAGCACTTGTGTGTGGTCTGGCAGTGCCATGTAGGAATGGACTTTTTGAATGCAAAACTTGATTACAGCCCACTGTTTCTCACACACTGACATAGATATGTTACACACAGATGTACAGCTGTGTTACATGCTACAATTCAGAGCCCTCTAGTGACAGTAAAGAATAAAGATGTAGAATGTTAATAACATTGGTTTTATTTAAAAAGCTTCAATAGTTTTCACATAAAATATTTGGAGGCATTACTTTTGGTGCACCCTCATATTACAGTTTTTACTCTAATAGACAATAAGACACGTGACTTAAAGGAACATGAAACTGAAATTTTCAGTCACACAGATTACTTTAGCTATTAGACAAGTGTGTGTTAGACTGGGATTCAAGCCAATATATCTGCCTTTTGGACAGATGGTGCTTCAGCTTTTCACTCACCTTTTCCCTTTCTTTCCACAGCACTGTTGGAAAGCTGCAATGTTTAGAAAAGCTTGGGGAGGGAGACGCCAGTGACAAGTTTAAACTGTCTGTTGGTGTGTAGCATGCTCATATACTACAATCAGTGGGGTATTGTCTGTGAGAAGCAGGCACCAGCAATTAACTCCCTTTCTGACACATACAACCACAGCAGCAAATACTCCCAGCTGCAGCAAGTCTTGTTGTACCCCATCCACCTCTCTCTTCCTTGATCTTCCAAATGCTCTGCTGTCTGTTGGGATCCAACCCATTACAATTTTGGGTCATCTCATTCTTCCAGTTCTCAGTATATGTTCAGTTCATTGGAGTTTTTTTTCGTTTTCATCACTCCAGTGATGTTAGGGTCCTCATATAGTGCTCCTAGTTTTGTATTGTGGTGCCTTCTCCATTCTCTGGTAGTTGGGTCTCAAGACTGGTCCACATATTTTTCTAAAGACCTCTCTCTCAAATACAAGGAGTCACTTAAGATCTTGTTTTTGTGTGCTCCAGGTTTGACAACCATGTAGTACTGATGTCATTATTAACATTTTGTTTAGTGTCAGTTTTAGTTGTTGTGATATATTTCTACATTTTAAGACGAGGTGTAGTGACTAATAGCATCTGTTTCCCACATGCAACCTTGCCTTAATCTCTGCTTCAGTTGATGTTGCTTCAGTAGAAATCAATCCAAGATATTTAATTTCTTTCACATGTTTACACCTGGTACAGTTCACTGTTAAATTTTGGAAGTTATGGAGTTTTCTTCCTGTGGTCATGTACTTGGTCTTTCCAGTACTAATTTGTAGCCCAAATTTTGATGCCACTGATTCCAGGATCTGAATACTTCTTTCCAGTTCTTCTTGTGTGCATGTAATCAGAGCAACATCATCTATGTAAGCCAAATAGGTACAATTTTCATTGTTAATTTGAATACCCTGACAATTCTTTGTTGAACTCCTGCATTACCTTTTCAAGTGCCAGTTGAAAAGGACAAATGATAATCCATCTCCTTGTCATAAGCCTGTATCCACTCGGAAACTTTGCAGTTTTATTGCCTATCTTAACCTTAAGTTTTGTATCATTGAATCATATCGGCACAAGTCTCACCAATTTCGTTGGTATGCCAAATCCTGTCATGGTCTTAATTGAATTCAATAAACAGATACTATCATAAGCCTTCCCAAAGTCTACGATGAAAGATGTAATTCTGTAGATAGTTGGAGAAGGTCTCATATCAGTTGTTTAGTTACACTATATCCATGTAGTTGTCACATACTGATTTATCTTTCTTTTTGTGTCTGGGGTATATCACAGACACCATCCAGTCCTGTGGTATTGCTGTTTTCAACTAGCTTATTGATGTTGGAGCAGAGGGCTTTGTCTTCTCAGTGGAATTTCCTTCCTCTCCTGGACTCAGGCCATTCTTAAGATTTTTAACCTATTTTCTCATCTCCTTGACGGAGGGTGGAGAATTTTGTGGATTTCCTGTTGAGGCCCCTGAAATATTCCACCCATTGTCTCCAAACCATTTGTTCTTCAGTTAGCATCCTTTCATGGGCATTTTTTATGGATTTTCATTGGTGGTTTCATCCTCCTTTAAACCTCTTCACTTTCCTATATACAGGGTTATTACAAATGATTGAAGCGATTTCACAGCTCTACAATAACTTTATTATTGGAGATATTTTCACAATGCTTTACACACACATACAAAAACTCAAAAAGTTTTTTTTAGGCATTCACAAATGTTCGATATGTGCCCCTTTAGTGATTTGGCAGACATCAAGCCGATAATCAAGTTCCTCCCACACTCGGCGCAGCATGTCCCCATCAATGAGTTCGAAAGCATCGTTGATGCGAGCTCGAAGTTCTGGCACGTTTCTTGGTAGAGGAGGTTTAAACACTGAATCTTTCACATAACCCCACAGAAAGAAATCGCATGGCGTTAAGTCGGGAGAGCGTGGAGGCCATGACATGAATTGCTGATCATGATCTCCACCACGACCGTCCATCGGTTTTCCAATCTCCTGTTTAAGAAATGCCGAACATCATGATGGAAGTGCGGTGGAGCACCATCCTGTTGAAAGATAAAGTCGGCGCTGTCGGTCTCCAGTTGTGGCATGAGCCAATTTTCCAGCATGTCCAGATACACGTGTCCTGTAACGTTTTTTTCGCAGAAGAAAAAGGGGCCGTAAACTTTAAACCGTGAGATTGCGCAAAACACGTTAACTTTTGGTGAATTGCGAATTTGCTGCACGAATGCATGAGGATTCTCTACGCCCAGATTCACACAGTGTGTCTGTTCACTTCACCATTAAGAAAAAATGTTGCTTCATCACTGAAAACAAGTTTCGCACTGAACGCATCCTCTTCCATGAGCTGTTGCAACCGCGCCGAAAATTCGAAGCATTTGACTTTGTCATTGGGTGTCAGGGCTTGTAGCAATTGTAAGCGGTAAGACTTCTGCTTTAGCCTTTTCCGTAAAATTTTCCAAACCGTCGGCTGTGGTACGTTTAGTTCCCTGCTTGCTTTATTTGTCGACTTCCGCGGGCTACGCGTGAAACTTGCGTGCATGCGTTCAACCGTTTCTTCGCTCACTGCAAGCCGACCAGTTGATTTGCCCTTACAGAGGCATCCAGAAGCTTTAAACTGTGCATACCATCGCCGAATGGAGTTAGCAGTTGGTGGATCTTTGTTGAACTTCGTCCTGAAGTGTCGTTGCACTGTTATGACTGACTGATGTGAGTGCATTTCAAGCACGACATACGCTTTCTCGGCTCCTGTCACCATTTTGTCTCACTGCGCTCTCGAGTGCTCTGGTGACAGAAACCTGAAGTGCGGCTTCAGCCGAACAAAACTTTATGAGTTTTTCTACTTATCTGTAGTGTGTCATGCCATATGTCAATGAATGGAGCTACAGTGAATTTATGAAATCGCTTCAATCATTTGTAATAGCCCTGTAGTTCTTTAAATCATATTCCCTAAAAGTCATGCTGAGCTTCCTCCATGATGTTTCTTAGGTATTTTCTTTTTGTTTTCATTAGTGTGGCATGTGTTCACTCTCATATTTCTTCAAACTTGTATTTTCTGTCTTCTTGCATAGTAGTTTGTGTCCATAATAATTTGACCTGATTTCTGTCTCAGGTAGCTTACTCGCAGTCCTCATCAAACCATCCTTGTTTTTCCTTAGTTTGCTTTGGAAATACTTCTTAGGCTGTTTCTTTAATGGCATCAGCAATAATCTTTCAATTCTGATCCATCTCAGTATTTCTGCCCTCTTCATTCTCCGGTGCTTCAACACTGTTGGTCAGTTTGATCTTGACAGTGCCTCTTATATAATCTTTGTTCAGATTGTATTGAGTGATTTTTTTCCCCCTCTCCTTTGCTCTTTTTGGGTATCCAGATTGTTTTCATCACTAATCTTACAGTGAAGTAGTCCAATCCACATGCAGCAACTCCTGCCATCTTGATGTTTTGTATCCACTTCTTTATTCTTGTCTATACCAATACATGGTCAATTGGTTCACTATCTTCCCATCCAGAGATACCCAAATTCCTTTACATGTTCTTTTCCTGCTAAAGTCAATACTACTTATGAAGTCCCTTTTGTAGTGGTGAATTTAGGCAACTTTGTCATTATCGTTGTTCACATCATGTAAGCTGTGTTTTCCAGTGGTTCCCATGAAGGTTGCTTGTTTCCCTACTTTTGCATTAAGATCTCTCAAGATTATTTTGTATAGTTCACTTTGTACATTGTAGAAGAAGGCCACTAGTTCCTTGTAAAATGTGTCCATCCACATAGGCTCAGCTACCAGATGGGCCACAGATGGCAGATAGCATGTGGCGCTCAGATATCGGGGTTAGCTGAATGAGTATTGCTGGACTGAGGCAGCAGGATCAGGAGATGCAGGAGAGTATCTTACGGTGTAACTACACTCTGTAAACATCAACAAAGGCTCAATGCTGTGGAAGAGAGGGAGGGAGGAAGGGAGAGAGAGAGAGAGAGAGAGAGAGAGAGAGAGAGAGAGAGAGAGAGAGAGAGAGGGGGAGAGAGAGAGAGAGAGAGAGAGAGAGAGAGAGAGAGAGAGAGAGAGACAATCTGATAAAGTGATGTGGGCTGAAGGAGATGAGATTGAAGATGAAGGCTGCAGAGAGTATGAGAATAGATTAATGGGATGAAGTGAGACATGCGGATGATTTAGAAGTAGAGATGAGAAATGAGATCTGTATACTCATTTTAAACTCTCCAGCAGGTTGTATGACATTTGTGAACTCTCCCTTGTCCATATGCTTGGACACTCAAAAATTATCCCGACTCCACCATGTCCATTAAACTTAGAACCCATGTTGTCATGTAGAAGTGGATTATATATGGAGAACAAGTATAAAAGTTTTTAAGTATAAACGAGGACTCATGACTTGCTGCTAGATACACAACTGCTTTGGATATTAAGATTATTATAATGAGCGACCGAAAAGTTTCTGTTCAAAGGTCTTACACTCCATAATTGGTAAGCCAGTCAGAAAAACTGCCATGAGCATTGAAGCAATCATCCCACCTGGTTGGAGATACCTGTTTGGTAAAATATTATGTCCTGCTCTGTGAAGAACTTTATAACTGCCTGTTGCACATCCTCATTCAACAGGAATTGCTGACACTTTGAGGCCATTTTTTAAGAGACTGAAGGCATGACAATCACTTGGGGAGAGGTCAAGAGCCTCCCACTTGAGTTGGCATAACTTCTGTGTTACAACATCTGTGATATGAGGATGTGCACTGTCTTGAAGCAATAGCACCCCTCAGTGCACCATTCCACAACAATGGTTTTTGACAGATGTGCTGCCCCATGTACGTTCTTCATTGTCCAGCGGATGTCTTCCAGTGTTTGTCCTTTGAAAAATAATGTAATCTACTCTCCAAGCAGTGGCAGGATAACATGAATATAAAAGGTATTGTCATTTGGAACAAGAAGTATGTCATCTGGCAGCCAAGAAAATAATAACAGCATGTTTGGACACATTTGGTTTTAATGTCACTGTATTTCACATTTCTGCATTTACTGCATGCACATCAGAAAGACATGAAAGTCACTCTAATCCCTGACACACATGCCTTCGCTTATATAAGCACATTGGAGTTACATTACCTTGCATATACACTGCAGCAGTGCCCTCAAATGGAAACTTTCTGATCATCCTTATATTTAACAATACAGTTGCAGAATGGAAAGCATGAATATTGTTCTGTTTATAAATATCTGTCATTTCTGAAGAATGCTGGAAATTTACTTTAATATTATTTTACTATTCTCGGAATGTCTAACAACCGGACAGTTTGTGATGCCATTACAGCAAAAAATGCAGTACATAGGATTCTACTTTACACACCATCAAGATTGCTATAAAATGCCTGTTCCTAAGTGTCTAGGGTAAAAACCAGCCAGGCATCATTCAAGACATTGATTGCTATGAGGCCACAGCAAATCCTCAAGCCTGATGGTCAAACATTCATCCCTGTGCATGTGTCAGTTAATACGTTATGGAGCATACAAGTAATTCAGAAACTCTCCATCATTGGTTATTGATATGTTAAGAAACTCCTGAGAGAAAATGGTCCATCAGCTAGGTGTTTCTAAGCAACATGTCATAATAGTACTGCATAATATTGACATTAATTAACCTAAGTCACAAGTATTTAACAGATCATTGTCACTATGAATCAATAAAATGGCATCTGTGACATTAAAGATCCAGATGACTGATGCTTGGTAACAGCCAAACCTACAGCATTGACATTCCTGTCATCAGGTTGGAATACACAGTATTTTCTTAGTTACACAAGCCAAAGATGTACTGGGATATTTCTTGGTATTTGTTGATCTCATTCAGACATCTCACATACCTCTGGAAATTTAGCAGGTGTGGCATTTTCAATGAGAGTGATGAACTTTTATGTGAACCACGAGAAGCTAGAAATAATTATGGTTGCAACTTGTAGCAACCTTGATGCATGGTAACATTCAAACATAATAGAATAATAGATGTATATAGTTGTTCACTCCCCTGAAATGCTTACACACAGGGCACCAACCTCTTCAATAACATTATTCCTGTCTTCAGAATTTAGCATTAAAAGACATCATATAAGGGAGAGAAAAATGATGCAACCTTGTGGTAAAAGTACAATTTAATCTTATCATCCTTCTGTCCATGTGAATCCTGCATGTTAATTTAAGTACTGCCATGGCATCACTATTTTGTTAGGGCTCAAATGATCCTGCAGACATTTATACCACCAGAGAAGTACTAAATGGAGAGTTGGTAAGTCATCTCTTTCTACACCATTACTGACTTCTTTGAGTGGTGTGACAGATATAAACTCATTTAAGAGCTCTTCATTTATATTCTGAATTCTGCTCAACTCTTTTCATTGGAGAACTACTTGATCTTGATAAGAGTATCATGTATTGAAACCAGCATGCTTAACAAAGTGTTCATCAGACTTAGATTCTTGCC
The DNA here is from genome assembly GCF_023864275.1 of Schistocerca cancellata. NCBI lineage: Eukaryota > Metazoa > Arthropoda > Insecta > Orthoptera > Acrididae > Schistocerca > Schistocerca cancellata. The sequence continues at coordinate 804,640,404 of NC_064628.1, forward strand.
TAGGTCATTTTTTTAGTGTCTCTGAAAGTCTAATTCTCTTGCAATATGCCATTAGTGCCATTATTGTCTCTCCTACATGCGTATTTATGGCCCCAATGCTGAAAACTAAGTCTTAAAAAGTATGTATAAGCAAAGTACTCAGTCAGTGACAATTTCACGGAAGCCTGCATCTATATTAAAAACTTCACTTACGAAAGGTGTTGACTCCATTAAGTCCTCAGGAATTTGCAAGAAATCAAGAGGATGTACAAGCTCCAACAAAATGTTAGCTGCCATTTTCTCCTCATCGGGAAATCAGGCGATAAACAGTACTTGGCTCTATATGCCACATTTCATTAATAGTGGATACTGTCACTGTAGTGTAGGTAATTTTATTTGCATCATCCATCCATTTATCAGTTCGCAAAACAGCTCTGTTTTTGGTAATAACAGCAGTTGGTACCAGCCCCTTTTTAAAAGTGTATGCAGTGGAAGTTCCCTGTTCCTTAACTGTAGCCAAACAAGGTAGAAGAGCCTCCACACCAGTTTCACAGCCCACTTCAGTTCCTTCTCACAAGTGTGCATGAGGTTGTTGTTGTTGTGGTCTTCAGTCCTGAGACTGGTTTGATGCAGCTCTCCATGCTACTCTATCCTGTGCAAGCTTCTTCATCTCCCAGTACCTACTGCAACCTACATCCTTCTGAATCTGCTTAGTGTATTCATCTCTAGGTCTCCCCCTACGATTTTTACCCTCCACGCTGCCCTCCAATACTAAATTGGTGATCCCTTGATGCCTCAGAACATGTCCTACCAACCGATCCCTTCTTCTGGTCAAGTTGTGCCACAAACTTCTCTTTTCCCCAATCCTATTCAATACTTCCTCATTAGTTATGTGATCTACCCATCTAATCTTCAGCATTCTTCTGTAGCACCACATTTCGAAAGCTTCTATTCTCTTCTTGTCCAAACTATTTACTGTCCATGTTTCACTTCCATACATGGCTACACTCCATACAAATACTTTCAGAAATGACTTCCTGACGCTTAAATCTATACTCGATGTTAACAAATTTCTCTTCTTTAGAAACGCTTTCCTTGCCATTGCCAGTCTACATTTTATATCCTCTCTACTTCGACCATCATCAGTTATTTTGCTCCCCAAATAGCAAACCTCCTTTTCTACTTTAAGTGTCTCATTTCCTAATCTAATACCCTCAACATCACCCGACTTAATTCGACTACATTCCATTATCCTCGTTTTGCTTTTCTTGATGTTCATCTTATATCCTCCCTTCAAGACACCATCCATTCCGTTCAACTGCTCTTCCAAGTCCATTGCTGTCTCCGACAGAATTACAATGTCATCGGCGAACCTCAACGTTTTTATTTCTTCTCCATGGATTTTAATACCTACTCCGAATTTTTCTTTTGTTTCCTTTACTGCTTGCTCAATATACAGATTGAATAACATCGGGGAGAGGCTACAACCCTGTCTTACTCCCTTCCCAACCACTGCTTCCCTTTCATGTCCCTCGACTCTTATAACTGCCATCTGGTTTCTGTACAAATTGTAAATAGCCTTTCGCTCCCTGTATTTTACCCCTGCCACCTTCAGAATTTGAAAGAGAGTATTCCAGTCAACATTGTCAAAAGCTTTCTCTAAGTCTACAAATGCTAGAAACGTAGGTTTGTCTTTCCTTAATCTTTCTTCTAAGATAAGTCGTAAGGTCAGTATTGCCACACGTGTTCCAGTATTTCTATGGAATCCAAACTGATCTTCCCCGAGATCGACTTCTACTAGTTTTTCCATTCGTCTGTAAAGAATTCGTGTTAGTATTTTGCAACTGTGGCTTATTAAACTGATTGTTCGGTAATTTTCACATCTGTTAGCACCTGCTTTCTTTGGGATTGGAATTATTATATTCTTCTTGAAGTCTGAGGGTATTTCGCCTGTTTCATACATCTTGCTCACCAGATGGTAGAGTTTTGTCAGGACTGGCTCTCCCAAGGCCGTCAGTAGTTCCAATGGAATGTTGTCTACTCCGGGGGCCTTGTTTCGACTCAGGTCTTTCAGTGCTCTGTCAAACTCTTCACGCAGTATGGTATCTCCCATTTCATCTTCATCTTCATCCTCTTCCATTTCCATAATATTGTCCTCAAGTGCATCGCCCTTGTATAGACCCTCTATATACTCCTTCCACCTTTCTGCTTTCCCTTCTTTGCTTAGAACTGGGTTTCCATCTGAGCCCTTGATGTTCATACAAGTGGTTCTCTTATCTCCAAAGGTCTCTTTAATTTTTCTGTAGGCAGTATCTATATTACCCCTCGTGAGATAAGCCTCTACATCCTTACATTTGTCCTCTAGCCATGTCTGCTTAGAAATTTTGCACTTCCTGTCGATCTCATTTTTGAGACGTTTGTATTCCTTTTTGCCTGCTTCATTTACTGCATTTTTATATTTTCTCCTTTCATCAATTAAATTCAGTATTTCTTCTGTTACCCAAGGATTTCTACTAACCCTCGTCTTTTTACCTACATGATCCTCTGCTGCCTTCACTACTTCATCCCTCAAAGCTACCCATTCTTCTTCTACTGTATTTCTTTCCCCCATTCCTGTCAATTGTTCCCTTATGCTCTCCCTGAAACTCTGTACAACCTCTGGGTCTTTCAGTTTATCCAGGTCCCATCTCCTGAAATTCCCACCTTTTTGCAGTTTCTTCAGTTTTAATCTACAGGTCATCACCAATAGATTGTGGTCAGAGTCCACATCTGCCCCTGGAAATGTCTTACAATTTAAAACCTGGTTCCTAAATCTCTGTCTTACCATTATATAATCTATCTGATACCTTTTAGTATCTCCAGGGTTCTTCCATGTATACAATCTTCTATCATGATTCTTAAACCAAGTGTTAGCTATGATTAAGTTGTGCTCTGTGCAAAATTCTACCAGGCGGCTTCCTCTTTCATTTCTTAGCCCCAGTCCATATTCACCTACTACGTTTCCTTCTCTCCCTTTTCCTACACTCGAATTCCAGTCACCCATGACTATTAAATTTTCGTCTCCCTTCACTATCTGAATAATTTCTTTTATTTCATCATACATTTCTTCAATTTCTTCGTCATCTGCAGAGCTAGTTGGCATATAAACTTGTACTACTGTAGTAGGTGTGGGCTTCGTATCTATCTTGGCCACAATAATACGTTCACTATGCTGTTTGTAGTAGCTTACCCGCATTCCTATTTTCCTATTCATTATTAAGCCTACTCCTGCATTACCCCTATTTGACTTTGTGTTTATAACCCTGTAGTCACCTGACCAAAAGTCTTGTTCCTCCTGCCACCGAACTTCACTAATTCCCACTATATCTAACTTTAACCTATCCATTTCCCTTTTTAAATTTTCTAACCTACCTGCCCGATTTAGGGATCTGACATTCCACGCTCCGATCCGTAGAACGCCAGTTTTCTTTCTCCTGATAACGACATCCTCTTGAGTAGTCCCCGCCCGGAGATCCGAATGGGGGACTATTTTACCTCCGGAATATTTTACCCAAGAGGACGCCATCATCATTTAACCATACAGTAAAGCTGCATGCCCTCGGGAAAAATTACGGCCGTAGTTTCCCCTTGCTTTCAGCCGTTCGCAGTACCAGCACAGCAAGGCCGTGTTGGTTATTGTTACAAGGCCAGATCAGTCAATCATCCAGACTGTTGCCCTTGAAACTACTGAAAAGGCTGCTGCCCCTCTTCAGGAACCACACGTTTGTCTGGCCTCTCAACAGATACCCCTCCGTTGTGGTTGTACCTACGGTACGGCTATCTGTATCGCTGAGGCACGCAAGCCTCCCCACCAACGGCAAGGTCCATGGTTCATGGGGGGTGCATGAGGTATCTTTTTGAAATCTGACCCGTTAACCATACTGAATGTCTGATTTTTGCAGTGAGTGTGCCACTGAATCACAAGTTGGGACATAAGTGCCATTGCTCTGTGTCCTGTTTTTATTTGATGGAGCACATAAATTTTCTCATGGCAGATGTTGGATACTAGTAGACTTCTCTTGGCCAGGAATGCCTTTTTTGCCATAGCGTGTCCGCTTTTTATGTCCGCCTTGCTCCGTCCACCATTGGTTATGTTGCTGCCTAGGTAGCCGAATTCCTTAATTTCATCGACTTCGTGAACATCAATCCTGATGTTAAGTTTCTCGCTCTTCTCGTTTCTGCTACTTCTGACTACTTTTGTCTTTCGTCGATTTACTCTCAGTCCATACTCTGTCCTCATTAGACCATTCCATTCAGCAGATCCTGTAATTCTTTGTCACTTTCACTCAGGACAGCAATGTCATCAACGAATCATATCAATGATACCCTTTCACCTTGAATTTTAATTCTACTCCTGAACCCTTCTTTCATTTCCAGCATTGCTCCTTCGTTGTACAGACTGAACAGTAGGGGCGAAAGACTACATCCATGTCTTATATCCTTTTTAATCCGAGCATTTCGTTCTTGGACGTACACTTTTACTGTTCCCTCTTGGTTCTTGTACATATTGTATATTATCTGTCTCTCCCTATAGCTTATTCCTATTTTTCTCAGAATTTCGAACCATCTTGCTTCCATTTTACATTGTCGAACGCGTTCTCTAGGTCGACAAATCCTATGAACCTTCTTGATTTTTCTTTAGCCTTGCTTCCATTATCAACCGCAACGTCAGAGTTGCCTCTCTGGTACCTTTTACCTTTCTTAAAGCCAGACTGATCATCATCTAACACATCATCAATTTTCTTTTCCATTCTTCTGTATATATTATTCTTGTCAGCAACTTGGATGCATGAGCTGTTAAGCTGATAGTGCGAAAATTCTCGCACTCATCAGCTCTTGCAGTCATCGGAATTGTGTGCATGGTATTTTTCCGAAAGTCGGGCGGTATATTGCGAGACTCATACATTCTATGCACCATCGTGAATAGTCGTTTTGTTGCCACTTCCCCTAATGATTTTAGAAATTCGAATGGAACGTTATCTGTCCTTTCGGCCTTATTTGGTCTCAATTGCTCCAAAGCTCTCTTAAATTCTGATTCTAATACTTCTAAATCGACTCCAGTTTCTTGTTATATAACATCAGACAAATCTTCCTCCTCATACAGTCCTTCAGTGTACTCTTTCCACCTATCCGCTCTCTCTTCTGCATCTTAATGTTACCACCCTTGCTTTTAATTTCACCGAAGGTTGTTTTGACTTTCCTGTATGCTTCCGACTATCATTGTTTTTTCGATTTCTTCACATTTTTCATGCAGCCATTTCGTCTTAGTTTCCCTGCACTTACTATTTATTTTATATCTCAGCGACCTGTATTGCAGTATTCTTGAATTTCCCTGAACATTTTCGTACTCCCTTCTTTCATCGACCAGCTGAAGTATTTCTTCTTTTTCCCGTGTTTTTTTCGCAGTTACCTTCGTTATATCTATGTTTTTCTTTCCACCTTCTGTGATTACAGTTTTTAGAGATGTTCATTTCTGTTGAACTGTAATGCCTACTGGATTGTTCTTTATTGCTCTACCCGCTGCCTTAGAGAACTTCAAGCGTATCTCGTCATTTCTTAGTACTTCCGTATCCCACTTCTTTGCGTATTGATTCTTCCTGACTAATCTCTTACACTTTAGCCTATTCTTCATCACCACTACATTGTGATCTGAGTCTATATCTGGTCTTGGGTACGCCTTACAATTCAGAATCTGATTTAGGAATCCCTGTCGGACTACGATGTAATATAACTGAAATCTTCACGTATCACCCGGCCTTTTCCAATCATACCTCCTCCTCTTGTGATTCTTGAACAGAGCATTTGCTATTACTCGATGAAATTTATTACAGAACTCAATTAGTCTTTCCCCTCTCTCATGCCTTGTCTCAAGCCCATATTCTACTGAAATGTTTTCTTCCACTCCTTCCCTACAACTGCATTCCAGTTCCCCATGATTATTAGATTTTCATCTCCCTTTGCATGTATACCTGAACTATCGTTGTCGGTGTTGGTTTGCTGTCGATTCTGATAAGAATAACCCTATCACTGTTCACAGTAACACACTCTCTGCCCTACCTTCTCATTCATAATGAATCCTACTCCCGTTGTACCATTTTCTGCTCCTGTTGATATTACCCTATACTCATCTGACCAGAAATCCTTGTCTTCTTTCCACTTCACTTCACTGACCCATACTATATCTAGATTGAGCCTTTGCATTTCCCTTTTCAGATTTTCTACCTTCCCTACCACATTCAAGCTTCTGACATTCCATGCCCTGACTCGTAGAACGTTATCCTTTTGTTGATTATTCAGTTTTTTTCTCATCGTCACTTCTCCCTTGGCAGTCCCCTCCCAGAGATCGGAATGAGGGACTATTCCGGAATCTTTTGCCAATAGAGAGATCTTCATTACACTTTTTTCAATTACAGACCACATTTCCTGTGGATACACGTTATATGCAGTGGTTTCCATTGCATTCTGCATCCTCATGCCATTGATCATTGCTGATTCTTCCACCTTTAGGGGCAGTTTCCCACCCCAAGGGCAAGAGAGTGCCCTGAACCTCTGTCTGCTTTTACAAGGCCGTTGACAGAGAGAGGGTGACTTCTTATGCCGGAAGTCTTCGGCCGCCAATGCTGATTATTAATCAAAATTTAAGCGGTGACGGGTTTCGAACCCAGGACGGAGGATGTTTTGATTATGAGTCAAAGACGCTACCCTTCTTTTTTTTGCTGATCTCATTTTGTTCGTTAGTGTTCATTGCATTTATCCGGGGCGGACGTCCCATGACACCTGTTCATGTTCATCGTTGATCCACTCACTCAGGTTTTTTTTCATTACTGAGGGCAGCTAACCCCTCTGACCTAACACGATGAGCTACCGTGTCGGCGTGGATGCATAAGACGGCTGGTTGCTTGATTTGGGGGGCGGGCGTCAAACCGTGAGGTCATCGGTCCCATGGGATTAGGGAAGGATGTGAAAGTCAGCTGTGCCCTTTTAAAGGAGCCATCCCGGCATTTGCCTGAAGTGATTTACGAACTCACGGAAAACCTAAATTAGGAGGGACGGATGGCCTTTGTAATCTAGTCCTTTCAACCCCCACAAACCAACCAACCTAAATTAGGAAGGCCGGACTTGGGTTTGAACCATCGTCCTCCCGAATGCGAGTCCAGTGTGCTAACCACTGCGCCACCTCGCTCGGTGGTAATACATAAGACGGACTACTTGTGGGAGAAATTTACAATAATAATTCACCTTTCCTAGAAATGCCTGTAGCTCCAATAAGTTTCGAGCATGGGGTAGAGTGTTAATGGCCGCAACGATGTGGTCAGTAGATTGGATCCCTTCTATGTTGAGCAAGTAATCGAGGTGTTCCATTTGCTCCTGAAAAAACTGGAATTTGTGTAAGTAGAACTTGAGCCCTGCATCATTCAGTGTGATAAACATGGTTCAAAGGTTGGACGGGTGGTCCTGACACAAGGTGCCTGTGACGATTAAGTCATCCAGTTGGTTAATAGAAGTGGGAATGGAGATGGTTAAGGAGGGTTACCAAAGAGGAAGAGATCGCAAAACTTTTACTTGTTTAAGCTGAATGGGATTTGATAACCATGATGCTTTACGACTGGTCATCCAGAGGGATCTGCAAATATGCATTGGCCAAGTTTATCTTAGAAAAGTATACACCCCCAACCAGCTTTGTGAGGAGGGCGTGGTATGGGGTAGATTTCCACTTGTGTCTGGGTATTGTTTGTCGGCTGAAAGTCTCTGTACAGCCATAGGGAGCTGATAGTTTTCTTCACCACTACCAGAGATGTGGCCCAAGTGGTGCTTTTAACAGGTTCAGTCACCCCAGCCTCATTAAGACGAGCGAGTTCGTGCTTAATGGCCTTTCATAGGGAGATGGGAATGGGTTGTGCATGGCAGATATGGGACACTGCATCTGGACACAAGGAGATATGAGCCTGGAAATCTGTGGCAGTCTACTTAGAAGGGAACCATGTCAAAGACGATTTGAACCTCATCAGTGATGGAGATCCAAACAACAGGAAGACATCTAGACTGAAAAAGGTTTCTGGCTGAGTGACTATCAATACCAAACAGCATCATCAATGGTATGATCCCTTTTTATATGGCAGAGACTGTGAATTGATCCTGGATGCGAATCGAACTGTGGCCATATGCGACCAACGTTCAGGAGCGCGGAGCCAACTTCGGAAAATCCGGGTGAACATATTGAAGGTTAAAAAAAAAAAAAGTGGTAGCTCCTGTGTCCACCTGGAAATGGATGTCCTGATCCGAAGCTGTGACGTTGATAAACATCTTGGTAGCACAGGCATCACCCTGCGGAATAACTGCTAGCAGCTCAAGCACTGTTCCTTCATGCATATAGGAAACGGAGTACGACAATCATGACAGTTTATGACAGACAGTTTGGATGTACCCTTCTTTCAACAATGGACACAGTGCACCCAGCTATACAGACAGTCTGCACGCAGGTGAGCTGTGAAGCAATCAGGATCCCAGTGGGTGTGACTGGCTCTTCAGAGCCCGTCGACGGATCATAAATTGATGAATCATAACGCCGCCGTCGGAGAAAAAAACTTACGAGCATTCTGATCCATCCCCCCCACCCCCACCCCCCTTTCCTTTGCAATGCAGGACCATTGCTAATTGTGGTCGAGGTAGGAGGTGTTCATCTTCTGCCTCTACGATTTCCAAACAGTGTGTGATTCTCAAAATATCGTGCAAGGAAGGGATCTCCAACTTGAGGGCCACAGTGCATGCTTCCAGATCAGGAGTCAACTGGACCATTATAAAGAGTCTGCATATGAGAATTTGCAAGCTGAGTTCACGCAAAGAAAATCACAGTGCGGCTCAATTCTTGAAAATCAGTCATTCACAAGTGGTACGACGGACCGTGTTGCTTGTGGTGTTGATAAACTTAAATCACAATGCGACCACATGGGATCATTGTGAATAATAATTCGAAAGCAATGAACACATCCCCTCGAAGGTGAGTGCTACTGGATTCGAGATGGGAGCCAACTTCTTCAGTATGAAAAACGTCCTTGGGAAAGCCTATCAAAGGAGGAGTGACAGTCGGAGAGCATCATCAGGGACTGGAAAGGCGGTGAAATTGTTTCAGCCACTGCAGATACGTGTCCCAATCCTCTTTGTCATCGTTGAAAGGCGGAAACGCGGGTGGATGACTGTTCGCCTGGGAAGTGACCACTGGTTGCATAAGGTGACTAGCCTGCACCAGTAGCTTATCCTGAAATACACTCCTGGAAATGGAAAAAAGAACACATTGACACCGGTGTGTCAGACCCACCATACTTGCTCCGGACACTGCGAGAGGGCTGTACAAGCAATGATCACACGCACGGCACAGCGGACACACCAGGAACCGCGGTGTTGGCCGTCGAATGGCGCTAGCTGCGCAGCATTTGTGCACCGCCGCCGTCAGTGTCAGCCAGTTTGCCGTGGCATACGGAGCTCCATCGCAGTCTTTAACACTGGTAGCATGCCGCGACAGCGTGGACGTGAACCGTATGTGCAGTTGACGGACTTTGTGCGAGGGCGTATAGTGGGCATGCGGGAGGCCGGGTGGACGTACCGCCGAATTGCTCAACACGTGGGGCGTGAGGTCTCCACAGTACATCAATGTTGTCGCCAGTGGTCGGCGGAAGGTGCACGTGCCCGTCGACCTGGGACCGGACCGCAGAGATGCACGGATGCACGCCAAGACCGTAGGATCCTACGCAGTGCCGTAGGGGACCGCACCGCCACTTCCCAGCAAATTAGGGACACTGTTGCTCCTGGGGTATCGGCGAGGACCATTCGCAACCGTCTCCATGAAGCTGGGCTACGGTCCCGCACACCGTTAGGCCGTCTTCCGCTCACGCCCCAACAGTGTGCAGCCCGCCTCCAGTGGTGTCGCGACAGGCGTGAATGGAGGGACGAATGGAGACGTGTCGTCTTCAGCGATGAGAGTCGCTTCTGCCTTGGTGCCAATGATGGTCGTATGCGTGTTTGGCGCCGTGCAGGTGAGCGCCACAATCAGGACTGCATACGACCGAGGCACACAGGGCCAACACCCGGCATCATGGTGTGGGGAGCGATCTCCTACACTGGCCGTACACCACTGGTGATCGTCGAGGGGACACTGAATAGTGCACGGTACATCCAAACCGTCATCGAACCCATCGTTCTACCATTCCTAGACCGGCAAGGGAACTTGCTGTTCCAACAGGACAATGCACGTCCGCATGTATCCCGTGCCACCCAACGTGCTCTAGAAGGTGTAAGTCAACTACCCTGGCCAGCAAGATCTCCGGATCTGTCCCCCATTTAGCATGTTTGGGACTGGATGAAGCGTCGTCTCACGCGGTCTGCACGTCCAGCACGAACGCTGGTCCAACTGAGGCGCCAGGTGGAAATGGCATGGCAAGCCGTTCCACAGGACTACATCCAGCATCTCTACGATCGTCTCCATGGGAGAATAGCAGCCTGCATTGCTGCGAAAGGTGGATATACACTGTACTAGTGCCGACATTGTGCATGCTCTGTTGCCTGTGTCTATGTGCCTGTGGTTCTGTCAGTGTGATCATGTGATGTATCTGACCCCAGGAATGTGTCAATAAAGTTTGCCCTTCCTGGGACAATTAATTCACGGTGTTCTTATTTCAATTTCCAAGAGTGTAGATGGATTTCCTGATGGAGCAATTAAGTTTGCTGCTGCTGCTGTTGTTGAAACTGCTGTTGGAACAGCTGCTGCAACTGATGTTATAGCAGCGGCTGTTGCTGCTGCTGTTCCACTAGCGCCATAACCTTCCTGTCTATGAGACGCTGCTAACCTTTCACCTCATTGCCAGTTATAGTAATTTGAACCTGACAAGACTGGGAACGACTCAGGAACCCGTAGAAACTGGCCGACTAGCCAAGGGCCGTCAACAGCTAGCTGCCAAGTGTGAACTGGAGGACAAGAGGAAGTTGGGCAATAGTGAAGGCACGGTAGAAAGTTCCAACGAGCAATACAAGAGCGAAAACTAATAGAAATTCATTTGTCAAGAAAAATTATAAACCTTTTGGAATATTGTTATTACCGCAGACTGAAGGGGTAGTAAGCATGCTTCTCATGTGATCGGACGTATTTTTGAATTTTGGGCGAACAATGTAATTTCGGCTTTGTTAAAGTGAAAATTCAAAAGACTGTATGTTATATTAAAATGTGACAAAATACACTCATGCTCATAAATTAAGGATAATTGCAGAATGTGGTGCCACACAACGTGGCACTACACAAAACTGGCGCTAATAGCATAGGCACATAGGGAACACATACGACACAGATCTGTAAGTCCACGGTAATGGTGATAAGTTGAGAAAACCGTGCCGAAACACATGTGCTACAAAACGCCACTGTTTCCTGACATGTACCCCAATATCAATATGGGATATGATCAACGTGCACACGTACACAGGCCGCACAACGGGTTGGCATACTCTTGATCAGGTGGTCGTGCAGCTGCTGGGGTATAGCCTCCCATTCTTGCACCAGTGCCTGTCGGAGCTCCTGAAGTGTCCTAGGAGTTTAAAGACGTGCAGCCATACGTCGACTGGGAGCATCCCAGACGTGCTCGATGGGGTTTAGGTCTGGAGAACAAGCAGGCCACTCCATTAGACTGATATGTTCTGTTTCAAGGTACTCCTCCACGATGGCAGCTCGGTGGGGCCGTGCGTTATCATGCATCAGGAGGAAGGTGGGACCCACTGCACGCCTGAAAAGGCGGACGTACTGGTGCAAAATGACGTTCCGATACACCTGGTCTGTTACAGTTCGTCTGTCAAAGACATGCAGGGGTATATGTGCACCAATCATAATCCCATCCCACACCATCAAGCCATGACCACCATACAGACCCATTTCAAGGACATTAAGGGGTTGGTATCTGGTTCCTGGCTAACGCCAGATGAAAACCCGGCGAGAGTCACTGTTCAGACTATACCTGGACTCGTCCGTGAACATAAACTGGGACCACTGTTCCAATGACCATGTGCTGTGTTCTTGACACCAGACTTTACGGGCTCTCCTGTGACCATGGGTCAGTGGACTGCACCTTGCAGGTCTCTGGGCGAATAAACCATGTCTGTTCAGTCATCTGTAGACTGTGTGTCTGGAGACAACTGTTCCAGTGGGTGGGGTAAGGTCCCGAGCAAGGCTACCTGCAGTTCTCTGTGGCCATCTGCGGGCACTTGTAGTGAGATATCGGTCTTCTTGTGGTTTTGTACATTGTGGATGTCCCGTGCTGTGGCGCCTGGACAGTTTTCCTGTCTGCTGGAATCGTTGCCATAATCTTGAGATCACACTTTGTGGCACACGGAGGGCCCGTGCTACGACCTGCTGTGTTTGACCAGCTTCCAGTCGCCCTAGTATTCTACCCCTCATAACGTCATCAATATGTGTTCTTTGAGCCGTTTTCAACACACAGTCTCGATTAGCGCGACTGAAAACGTCTGTAAACATACTCGCTGCACCGTACTCTGACATGCACCAACACACTGCTGTGTATGTGGACTGCTGCCAGCGCCACCGTGCGACGACCGCAGGTCAAATGCACCGCATGGTCATACCACGAGCTGATTTAAGCCCTCAAACGGCCCACCAGAGCGTTGTTTCACCATGTATCAGCATTATCCTTAATTTATGAGCATGAGCGTATATTAACGTAACAACAGAAATTCTGCAACAATAATCTTCAAATTTATTTAGATCAGTTCAACCACGAGGACCTAGAATGTGGGAATTTCAGCTTCAAGAATCAGACCCCTAGAAAGAAAGTACTAGATCCAACTTTACACAAAAAGTTAAGTAAACTAGAATGCTCATTGTAATCTTCGCTCCTCTCAAATTTTTCATAAAAGACTTTGCTTATTGTGGACAATAGCTGCTACTAGGAAGGAGGGGCAGATTACAACTGCTATTTTGAAGTGCGGCCACGAGAATTAAATGCAAGGGGAGGTTGCGTGGCCCTGCAGCCAGAGCTGCAGCGACAAGGTTAATTCTTGACTACTGTTCCTCATTCTGCGACCTTAACGAAAATATACACTGAGGTGACAGAAGTCGTGGGTTATCTCCTAATATCATGTTGGACCTCCTTTTGCCCAGCATAGTGCACAAACTCGACATGGTATGGACGCAGCAAGTCGTTGGAAGTCCTCTGCAGAAGTATTGAGCCATGCTGCCTCCATAATTGCGAAAGTGTTGCTGGTGCAGGGTTTTGTGCACGAACTGACGTCTCGATCATGTTCCATAAATGAAGGACCTATTTCAATAGTGGTAAAAGTCCATTACCTCCACTTTTCTGTCTATGATGCTTCTGACACTAATGATCCAAACAAACAGAAAGAAAGGTTCATCTCTAGCAAGAAGCGATATGCTTGAATATTTCTGGTATCTCACCTGCAGATTTTTCAGCGCTCATTTAACTTTAGGACTCTGTATCTCAAAATGAACAAAAATGGACTTGTACCACTATTGAAATAAGCCCTTCAAATGTTCCATGGGATTCATGTCGGGCGATATGGGTGGGCAAACCATTCGCTTGAATTGTCCACAACGTTCCTCAAATCAATCACGAACAATTGTGGCCCTGTCTCATGACTCACTGTCATCCATAACAATTCCATTGTTATAAATATACATGAAGATAGTTACTGGTCTCGAAAGAACAGATACCATTGATGACCATGCAGCTTCTGTAGAATTGTCAGCTGTCCCCATCGAGGTATATCAACAACACCTGTCGGCAGCTAAGAGTTTCAATTAATTATCATATATTGTAGAGAAGCTGCACGGTCATCAATGGTATCTGTTCTTACGGGAACAGTAACTATCATCATATATATATATATATATATATATATATATATATAGGCTACCCAGCCATTGACCTTCGTCTGTGCGAATGAGCACAGGTTGCCCAAACTCTTACAGGAATCGTCACCTTAGTGTGCGCGAGTAATGAGTGGATGGGCAAATATCTATTAGGAACATTACGTATGTAGATTGTGGACAGTTGGGAATGTGGGTCTCACGGGAAGTGTGCAAGGGATAAGTCCTTGCAGTCGCGCTATTCATCTGTGTCATCGTTGGCTCAGATGGATAGAGCATCTGGCATGTAAGCAGGAGATCCCGGGTTCGAGTCACGGTCGGGTCACACGTTTTCGGCTGTCCCCATCGAGGTATATCAACAACACCTGTCGGCAGCTGAGGGTTTCACTTAATTATCATTAATTCCATTGTTGTTTGGGAACGCCGGCATGAGTGGCCGTTCGGTCCTAGGCGCTACAGTCTGGAACCGAGCGACCGCTACAGTCGCAGGTTTGAATCCTGCCTCGGGCATGGATATGTGTGATGTCCTTAGGTTGGTTAGGTTTAATTAGTTCTAACTTCTAGGCGACTGATGACCTCAGAAGTTAAGTCGCATAGTGCTCAGAGCAGTTTTTTTTTTATTTTTTTTTATTTTTTTTTAACATGAACGCATGAATGGTTCCAAATGGTCTCAAAGTAGCCGAACACAACTATTCCCAGTCAATGATCAGTTCATGTGGACCAGAGAACCCAGTTCATTTCATGTGAACACAACGTACACCATTAATAAGCCACCATCAACTTGCACAGTGCCTTAGTGACTACCTGGGTCCATGGCTTCGTGAGGCCTGAGCAACAGTCAAACCCTACCATCAGCTCTTATCAACTGAAATCGGTATTCATGTAACGTGGCCACGTTTTCCAATTGTCTAGAGGGCAGCCGATATGGTCACCAGTCCAGGAGAGGTGATCAGGCGATGTTGTGCTGTTAGCAAAGGTACTCACATCGGTTGTCTGCTGCCATAGCCCATTAACACTAAATTTCGCCGCACGTCGTAACGGATAAATTCGTCGTACGCACCATGTTGATTTCTGCGGTTATTTCACGCACTGTTACTTGTCTGTTAGTACCGACAACTTGTAACATCCCAGCAGATAAATTCCGTAACCTCGCAATAAAAAAAGTGACTAACCTCCCAATAAAAATGTGACTCACATACAGGGTGTTACAAAAAGGTACGGCCAAACTTTCAGGAAACATTCCTCATACATAAAGAAAGAAAATACGTTATGTGGACATTTGTCCGGAAACGCTTACTTTCCATGTTAGAGCTCATTTTATTACTTCTCTTCAAATCACATTAGTCATAGAATGGAAACACACAGCAACTGAACGTACCAGCGTGACTTCAAACACTTTGTTACAGGAAATGTTCAAAATGTCCTCCGTTAGCGAGGATACATGCATCCAGCCTCCGTCGCATGGAATCCCTGATGCGCTGATGCAGCCCTGGAGAATGGCGTATTGTATCACAGCCGTCCACAATACGAGCACGAAGAGTCTCTACATTTGGTACCGGGGTTGCGTAGACAAGAGCTTTCAAATGACCCCATAAATGAAAGTCAAGAGGGTTGAGGTCAGGAGAGCGTGGAGGCCATGGAATTGGTCCGCCTCTACCAATCCATCGGTCACCGAATCTGTTGTTGAGAAGCGTACGAACACTTCGACTGAAATGTGCAGGAGCTCCATCGCGCATGTCGTGTCGTACTTGTAAAGGCACATGTTCTAGCAGCAAAGATAGAGTATCCCGTATGAAATCATGATAACGTGCTCCATTGAGCGTAGGTGGAAGAACGGAACTAAAATGAGCTCTAACATGGAAATTAAGCGTTTCCGGACACATGTCCACATAACATATTTTATTTCTTTGTGTGTGAGGAATGTTTCCTGAAAGTTTGGCCGTACCTTTTTGTAACACCCTGTATAACCTTTCAAAAGAAATCTCGTTATGTACCTTTCAATAATTAACTGACTGTGACTCTAAACTGGTAAATCTGGACGTCAGCAGTGCTGCGTCATGGCCCTGAAAAATCATTTTGAATAAACTGGAAATTCTTACCTCAATGATGTCGCCGGATAACGCGTATATACCTGCTCCCGTAAGAAATTTTTCTGGCACAGCCCAGTGCAATGCTGGCCACTAGATTTTGTTATGTTGAAAAACAACTGATTTTCTTTACGATAATCGGCATGACTATGGATAGGAGAAATTAGTAAAAACTTTAAATTCAGATGAATGACTGTCAAAAGTTATCTTTATAAGAAAGATTATTATTGAAAGATTTTTCAAAACATTTATATGGGGCTTTGATATAATAGTAGTACAAAAATCAGTTGTAGCAATTAATATATACGCATGGCAATAAAGAACGATAATTTTTGCTTCTACCTTATACTATATTGCTCAGGCACCGCCATCGTTCTCCATGACCGACCTTGGTAATTCCATAGCTCCACTGCTCTTCTCGAGCTACGAAACACCACTACTGGACTGCATAGTCCGAATTCCAGCACACAAGTGCTCTCTGTGAGCTATACAACTCGACAACTGCTCTCTACGAGCGACCTGACCCAACCTCCCGACTGCAAGCTGCTACTACTGCTACTACTGCTGCCGACACTGCTCTCTGGTCTGCGATTCTATTGTAGCTTACATATCGCAGGCAGCGCGTGAGCAATCCATCGAAGTTACATCCGTTCGAGTGCGCTAGCAATTAATTCCTTAGTCATGGTCCTCTTACAAACTTCACGTTAAACGCCGCAGCTCTCAGTCGTTAAAGACTGTTAATTCGCGTTGTGCGACCATAATCACGTCGGAAACCTTTTCAAGTGAATCATCTCAGTAATAATGAGAGCTACGCGAATGCACTGTCCTTTTATACCTTGTGGACGCGATACTCTCGCCATCCGTATACGTCCATATTGCTATCCCATGACTTTTGACACCTGAATGTATGAATAGATGCTGAGGAAACGTAACTCACGCCCGAAAAATAAAACTTTCGTCAGACTAACTCTTTACTATTGTTACTCATTCTTCGACCCTAATCAACTTATATTAACGAAAGAGACAGAAACGATTCAAATGAGAGCTGCACGCCGCGCGGAATTGGCCGAGCGGTCTAGGGCGCCGCAGTCATGGACTGTGCGGTTGGTCCTGGCGGAGGTTCGAGTCCTCCCTCGGGCATGGGTGTGTGTGTTTGTCTTTACGATAATTTAGGTTAAGTAGTGTGTAAGCTTAGGGACTGATGACCTTAGCAGTTGAATCGCAGAAGATTTCACACACATTTGAACATTTTTGAGAGCTGCATGATGCGTCGTTGTTTTGTGTAGACTGAGTGAGAGTGTCGCAAATGCTCAACAAACTACAGAGAGCCGATCTGCAACGTTGAAAGACTTTTTTACTAAGTTTAGAGGACCCGCGTTCCAAAACGACTGTAAAAACATAGTGCATCTTTCAATTTGCATCTCTCGTAATGAACATGAAGTTCAAAATGGCTCTGAGCACTATGGGACTTAACATCTATGGTCATCAGTCCCCTAGAACTTAGGACTACTTAAACCTAACTAACCTAAGGACAGCACACAATACCCAGCCATCACGAGGCAGAGAAAATCCCTGACCCCGCCGGGAATCGAACCCGGGAACCCGGGCGTGGGAAGCGAGAACGCTACCGCACGACCACGAGATGCGGGCGAACATGAAGTAAAAGTTAGATAAATTCGGGCGTACAGTGAGTCCAAAAAGTATTCGTCTAGCTGCATACCTTTTAAAAAACAGTCTGTGTAACAAGAAAAGAAATGTAGACAAAATCTAAAGAGCCAGTCATGTAAGAAGTACCTCATCTCGGTAAGTCATTTTTGTTGAAAAGCAAGGAAAGAAATACATCCAAATCGACAGCAAGGTTAACAAGATAGAAACTGTAATACAAGAGCTAGTTCATAAAGCATTCGTCCACCATCTGAACATGCCGAAATGCTGCGCGCAGTGATTAAACTATAAAGCTGACCCACGGCACACACTGGAGTCAACCGTGTGCGGCCCCACTCTTATCGCCTGTTGTGGTTCTGAACGGCGCCGATACAGTGCAATTAGCGCCTTGGGTCGTAAGGGTAGTGAGACGACGCTGATCGAAAGGAAACTTACTCCGCGCTTATATAATGAGTGCAAATCTTCTTACGAGATTGCTGAAGTAGTCGGTAGACCTAGATCGACGGTTCAGTCGATAATAGATCGATTTTGCGGAAAAAAATCACTAAGAAACCAACCGCGTACCGGACGCCCTCACACTTTGACTGATGAAGACGTGAGATTTATCATGAGGGAAATTAAGAAGAAACCTAAAATCAGCGCTCCTAACTTGGCTGGGGAATTAGAGCCAAGGGGAAAGAAGGTATGTGCCAACACAATCAGAAATACCTTCAAAACTTATGGATATCACGGCCTGGTAGCGCGCAAGAAATTTTTGGGTCAGTGACCAGAATCGAAAGAAACGAGTTCATTTTGCGATGGAACATACATTGAAAAAGAAAGACTTCTGGAACAGAGTAATATTTTCTGATGAGAGTAAATATAACGTATTCGGGTCGCATGACAGGCGAATGGTGTGGCGCAAAAAGAATGCGGAGATGTTGCCACGCAATCTTGTGCCAACGGTTAAACACAGTGGTGGATCCCTGATGGTGAGGGGCTGTATGAGTGCTGCAGGCGTTGGAAAATTATGTTTCATAGAAGGTACAATGGATCACCATATGTATATCAAAATTTCAAAGGATAATATGAATCCTAGCGCCGAAAAATTAGGCCTGCAAGGAAATAACTTTTTTTAACAAGATAATGACTCAAAGCACACGGCTCTAAATACAAGGCTGTGTCTCCTGTAGAATACCCCAAAACAACTTAACACCCCTCCTCAGAAAGCACTCCGTCATCAGGCCACGATTGGCCTACCGGGACCATCCGACCGCCGTGTCATCCTCAGTGGAGGATGCGGATTGGCAACACGAGGTTGAGTGCACCCCGAAACATGGCAACAGCGCACGGCGGCCTGGATGGTCACCCATCCAAGTGCAGACCACGCCCGACAGCGCTTAGTTCGGTGATCTCACGGGAACCGGTGTATCCAGAGCGGCAAGGCCCTGCACGCTTCTCAGAGCCCAGAAATTAATCCTATTGAACAGTTTGGAAAGTACAGGAAGATAGGCATCAGGAGAAGACACATTTCTAACAAGAGAGAACTAAAAGAAGCACTTCAAAACGAGTGGGACAAAATTCCAGCCTCTCTGACGGCAAACTTGGTCAAGTCGATACCCAGACGAGTACAAGCAGTAATAGCTGCAAAGGGAAACCACAGTAACTATTAATTTTTGTAATTGAAATCATATTTTCAGATTGTAAATTTAAAAAAGATGAGAGTGGACGAATACTTTTTGAAGTAGCCCTTGAATAAATTCTCCATTTTGTCAAATTTTTTATCGCTATGGATGTATTTATTTTTTGTCCATCAATAAAAATGACTTACCAAGGTTCGTTGCATATGACTGGATGTTCATATTTAATGTTCCCTTTCTTTCACGTGACATACTTAGTTTTTTAAAAAAATTAGAACTAGACGAATACTTTTTGGACTCATTGTATGTAGGAGCTACCGACAGCATCTCTTCCCGTGCCACATCCGTTCATGTACTAGGAATGGGAGAATGCGTGACTAATACGATATGTTCCCTCCGCCATACACCATAACCGTGGCTTCAGAACTACAGATGTGGATGTAAGTCTACGTTTTCCGCTGCTTGTTTGTTAATTTGCATTCGGGCCGCTACGACCCGTCAGGCAAGCTTACCGTGCACAAGCGTCACAGACGTTTTTCCCACGCAACGCAACAGGTGTGTGCCGAGGCAGTATCGACTGACCACACTGGAGCAGCGAAGTTTCGCGTGAGTCTGCAGAGGGGAAACCCAGGTTTACAGCTCGCGTGTCATGAAAGTAGGGTCTTCAAGCTCGGAAAAGGCGTATGGTAAAGTTCATATTTCAATTCCTAAGAGGATTCGTTTTCTAACAGTGGTTTACTGCGATGGCCCAAGATTAAATAAACGAGCGAACGGTGTAATTAAAATCCTTAAGAACCTTTGTTTTTAATGCAACTGTCCGCATATGTACGATCACTTACTAAGACAAAATCAAGGCTGTTAAGGTTGAAGCACACTAGGCCAGTAAATCATTCGAGTGGGACGTGATTAAATAACTCTACAACGAGAAAATAGCTAGTTGATGAGATTTCACACACGGTATAGTTGATTGCTGTGGAGCGTGTATTGCAGAATGATTCGGAGAGCGAGGCCGAATCAATAAATACATCTTGTGGAAAATCTTGTCCTGTAAGAGATTTATAAAGAGATTAAAATATAAAGATGAGAAAATGGTTTCGAAAATGGGTTGCTTGACGGGATTCGGACAGAATATTAAATGTGCTCCTTAGGGAACTCGCATGAAACACACAAAACAACAATCTTCCGTCGGCCGGAGTGGCCGTGCGGTTCTAGGCGCTACAGTCTGGAACCGAGCGACTGCTACGTTCGCAGGTTCGAATCCTGCCTCGGGCATGGCTGTGTGGTTTAATTAGTTCTAAGTTCTAGGCGACTGATGACCTCAGAAGTTAAGTAGCATAGTGCTCAGAGCCTTTTGAACCATTTTTTGAACATTCTTCCATAAGTTTCCTCTGTTTGCTATTATTGAAATCCATCGCACCAATATTCATCTAAAAAGAAGCCTTTCCTTCATCAGGAAAATTGTAGGCAATGTGTACCTTCTTGTTACTGAGTGGAGTGTAAGGACCCAGAGACATTTTTTTCGGCCGGTCGCGGTGGCCGTGCGGTTCTGGCGCTACAGTCCGGAACCGCGAGGCTGCTACGGTCGCAGGTTCGAATCCTGCCTCGGGCATGGGTGTGTGTGATGTCCTTAGGTTAGTTAGGTTTAAGTAGTTCTAAGTTCTGGGGGACTTATGACCTAAGATGTTGAGTCCCATAGTGCTCAGAGCCATTTGAACCATTTTTTTCGACTGGAGAAGCCAGTTGTTACTGTATTCCTCACCTGATATTTTTAATTTTCTATTTGGTTTCCTTCTCTCGAAAATCACGAGTCCAATCGCTTTTTCCATCCCAGCGACAGTCTTGATTGGGTAGTGTATATTTGTTAATGGAAAAACCTGGCTTTCTCGTATGTTGAGTTATTTCAATGAAAGGTTACTCAGCGATCGATTTTGCAGAATATTGCCAATATTATGAGACTTCAGTTAAATTAATTATCGAAACAAGAATGCACGTTCCAATGACGGTAGACAAAATTCCTTTTATGAAAACACCATAAGGCGCAGTTTTGAAAATGACTTCAAAAAGTGTGGGACCAAGTGACCAGTGATTATGTTCGGGGACGTCATCGTTCGATGACGTCTGTTCAGTCAATTGAGAACAAATCTCACGTAGAAAATTACGTGAAACCAAAAGAAACGGTCGACGAATCAATCTCAGGGGGTTCTGGTTTTTATTAAAGAAGAATTAATGATAGAATAGTATTCGATCGCTCCATCATCTAACAATCCTTTCCCGATTTCACACCGAGGATCGCTGAAAAATATATAGATAGAATGAAAATTATATTGACAACAAGGGAAATGAGGAAGGGAATAGATTTTGCAATAATTAGGCACGATTAAATGTAATTAACTTTTCAATTATTTCCACCAAACAGTGCTACATTGACACTTACATCCGCTCTCTCGGAGCCCACGGAGAAGAAAGAAACAAATGTACTGATGAGATAATTGAAGATCAGTGTATTCATTTGTGTCAGTGATATAAAGTAAAAGTTCTATGGCATTCTAGAGGTTTCTCTTTTAAACAATTTTAATTTTATTATGAAAGAAGAAAATGAAAAATAATACATCTGTTTTTTGCTAATGTCATTTCATAAATTTTTTTTCACATAAGTACAGTTGGGAATTCAGTACCTTTTTCTCACAGATCGAGTTGTTCAGAGATCACTTGAAAAGCTAATGCGTAAACAGTCTACACATCAAGCATCATATCATTTGGTTTACTAACTTTCAGCCGGCCGGAGTGGCCGTGCGGTTCTGGGCGCTACAGTCCGGAGCCGAGCGACCGCTACGGTCGCAGGTTCGAATCCTGCCTCGGGCATGGATGTGTGTGATGTCCTTAGGTTAGTTATGTTTAATTAGTTCTAAGTTCTAGGCGACTGATGACCTCAGAAGTTAAGTCGCATAGTGCTCAGAGCCATGTGAACCATTTTGAACTAACTTTCAAAAAAGCAGAAATGCACAAATCATTCAAAGAATGAAAATGTTTCTTAGACAGATTAGTTATGAAATTTACAATTGCAATATTTGTCGGCAGTTTGTACTGACAGGTGTTATCATGCCATGCATATTTGTGTCGGAAATGTCTTTAGAGTAACTTAGTGCTGGACCAGAAATTAAAAAAAAAAAAATTAGCTTATGGCACATGCAAAGAAATTACATTTAAAGTTCTCTCACAAATTTGGAGAACCACCATTTGAGACTGACTACAGAACGATTCTACTGCCATCTACGTACGTTTTGTGTAAGGACCATGAAGATAAGATTAGAGAGATGAAAGCTCGTACGAAGCCTTATAGATAATGGTTTTTTCCTCGCTCTGTTTGCGAGTGGAACAGGAAAGAGAATGACTAGTGGTGGTACAGGATACACTCCGCCACGCACCATACGGTGGCTTGAGGAGCATGTATGTAGATGTGAATGTAGAACCGCGGCAGTGTAGTCGAAGAAACTGCTGATAGTCTCACGTGTGGTCGGAGAGGCAGCTCCTCTTCAAGCAGCTCGTCATAAGATGGTATGAAACAGTCGAAGGGGCAGTATCGTTTTTATATAAAAATTTGGCATACGCTGTGCTGTTCTTGAATAAAGTCTGATTAATACATTCATTTCACGAGAAAGTTTAGTTTTCTTAATATACAGGGTGTACTAAAAACAATCATCCTATTTGGCACGTCTATATTTCTGAAACTAATAAATATGTACAATGGATTTTGTTTTTTGATGAACGGGAAATTCGAAAACCTTTTTTTTACATACTTTTTCATAGGTGTTCAACAAGTCCTCCTTGATATGCACGGCATATGTCAATGCGGTATTCAAACTGTTCCCACAGTGCAGCAAGCATGTCTTGAGTTACAGCTTCCACAGCGGTGTTATGCGATCTCTCAGTTCATTCATTGTGTAACGGATGCACATAAACATAGTCTGTTATAAACCCGCACAAGAAATAATCACATACAGTCATGTCCAGTGACCTTGGAGGCCAGTAATGTAAGGCTGAATCATTTGGTCCAGTGCGACCGATCCATCGTTCAGAATTAAAAATTCCGGTACGTCCAGATGCCTGTATAGCGACGCCCCATCCTGTTGGTAAATGAAGTCGTTCGAATCAGTCTCAAGCATATCAAAATATGTGCTTGCAGTAACAGCGTTCTCGCCGAAGAAAAATGGATCATACACCTTTTCCCGTGAAACTGCGCAAAACACATTAAATTTTGAAGAGACCCTCTTATGTTGTACAACTACATGTGGTTGTTCCGTACTCCGTATTCTCACATTATGACGGTTCACCTTTCCATTTAAAAGGACTGTTGCCTCGTCACTAAAAACTAAGCGTGAAGAAAACTTTTACCGTCAACCTTCCCAAGAACAAAATTACAGAACTCCACACGTTGTTATTTGTCACCTTCAGGAAGATCTGGCAGCTGAATTTTGTATGATGTGTAAACGTCGACGCTACACACACCAGATGGACATCGGGGGCGTGTTGAGCTGTCGAGCTGCACGGCGAACGGATTTCTGCGGACTCCTTGTGAAACTGTGGCGGATGCGTTCGACGTCTGTGTCAGACGCTCGGGAACGGCCCAGCGACTTGCCTTTACACAAACAACTTGTTTCTCGGAGTTGTTCATGCTATCGTCTAATGCTCTGTGCTGTCGGAGGATCCACACCATACCTTGTACGAACGTCACGCTGAACAGTTATTACTGACGCACACTGCGCAAAACGTAAAACACCAGACGCTTTCTGTTGTGCCGACACCATTTTTACTAAAACGAAGTGGGCGTAGACTCATGCTACCTAGCGGGAGCCATGTAAAACTCGAGAGTTTGGTCTTTCCAACAGTAAGTTGTTCACGCACATTTCTCAAACAAGATAATAGTTATTGAGCCGTAGTAAAGTTAGAGAATGCGCTAGGTGACGATCAGTTTGGCTTTAGGAAAAGTAAAGGGACGAGAGAGGCAATTCTGACGTTACGGCTAATAATGGAAGCAAGGCTAAAGAAAAATCAAGACACTTCCATAGGATTTGTCGACCTGGAAAAAGCGTTCGACAATATAAAATGGTGCAAGCTGTTCGAGATTCTGAAAAAAGTAGGGGTAAGCTATAGGGAGAGACGGGTCATACACAGTATGTACAACAACCAAGAGGGAATAATAAGAGTGGACGATCAAGAACGAAGTGCTCGTATTAAGAAGGGTGTAAGACAAGGCTGTAGCCTTTCGCCCCTACTCTTCAATCTGTACATCGAGGAAGCAATGATGGAAATAAAAGAAAGGTTCAGGAGTGGAATTAAAATACAAGGTGAAAGGATATCAATGATACGATTCGCTGATGACATTGCTATCCTGAGTGAAAGTGAAGAAGAATTAAATGATCTGCTGAACGGAGTAAACAGTCTAATGAGTACACAGTATGGTTTGAGAGTAAATCGGAGAAAGACGAAGGTAATGAGAAGTAGTAGAAATGAGAACAGCGAGAAACTTAACATCAGGATTGATGGTCACGAAGTCAATGAAGTTAAGGAATTCTGCTACCTAGGCAGTAAAATAACCAATGACGGACGGAGCAAGGAGGACATCAAAAGCAGACTCGCTATGGCAAAAAAGGCATTTCTGGCCAAGAGAAGTCTACTAATATCAAATACCGGCCTTAATTTGAGGAAGAAATTTCTGAGGATGTACGTCTGGAGTACAGCATTATATGGTAGTGAAACATGGACTGTGGGAAAACCGGAACAGAAGAGAATCGAAGCATTTGAGATGTGGTGCTATAGACGAATGTTGAAAATTAGGTGGACTGATAAGGTAAGGAATGAGGAGGTTCTACGCAGAATCGGAGAGGAAAGGAATATGTGGAAAACACTGATAAGGAGAAGGGACAGGATGATAGGACATCTGCTAACACATGAGGGAATGACTTCCATGATACTAGAGGGAGCTGTAGAGGGCAAAAACTGTAGAGGAAGACAGAGATTGGAATACGTCAAGCAAATAATTGAGGACGTAGGTTGCAAGTGCTACTCTGAGATGAAGAGGTTCGCACAGAAAGGAATTCGTGGCGGGCCGCATCAAACCAGTCAGTAGACTGATGACCAAAAAAAAAAAAAAATGTAAAGTTAGCTTTGAACAGCCCGCCGCAGCGGGTGTCGTGAAGCAGTCGCCCTCCGTTTTCTGGTGGTGGCGCCGTTGTCAATGAAGACTTCGATGTCTCCCTCTAGTGGGAAAGGGGGAAAGTGGGCTGTACGCGTGCGTTTAAGAAGTGGCTGTATGGGCTCTCGTGGAGAGTTGGCAGTCGGGGCATCAAGAAGCGACTTCTCTGCCGCTGCTAGAGGGACAGCACACAGACCGCGGCATCAGCCTAAGGCCTGGCCAGACAGAATGCGGCCTGGCCGTCCGGCCTGTGGCCTTGAACCGCAGCGGGCAGGCCGCACTGTTGAATCGCTCGTTACTGTATGGCGGCGGTCACACAGAGTGCGGCTGTGACGCACCGGCACGCGGCCTACCGCACCGGCCGACGCCGGGTTGTCACAGATTACAGATTCGCCGCAAGCCGGAGCGGCTGCCTGCCACTGTTGGCCCACTCAACTGTTCTGTTGTCAAGACTGGAAGCAGCGGCGTGAGGCGGTTTTTGTCTTGCAGCTCTTAGTGCATGCACACAGAAAGACTTATAGAGGAGGTGAGAGAATACAACTTTTTGTATGATACACGCGATCCTGATTTGGAGGTAGAATACTTTTGTCCTCGATATACTCTTGATAGAAAGCTGAATAGTGTTGTCACTGTGACGTCCATAACTTCCAATATCAACTACTGTAAACTCGGTAGTATGGATCAACAATCGCCAGGAGAACTAGCGAAAAGAACTGTTTGTAACAGAAGAACTGGGATCCACTATCCTTCGGGCATTTTAACCTGATAGCCTTTCCGTCTGTACTTCCAAGGCAGTTCGGAAACCCCTAGTTCTATAAATCCTTCTTCAGATTTCTTCCACATCTCTGTTGTAGGAGTAGGTAAATACTTGGGCTGTAGAACAGTCCATATTGCCTGGCACACTTGTTTCACAATATCTGAGACTGTTGAACGTACTAACCGAAAAGAAAAAGCTATGGTCTGGTGA
This sequence comes from Schistocerca cancellata, assembly GCF_023864275.1. NCBI lineage: Eukaryota > Metazoa > Arthropoda > Insecta > Orthoptera > Acrididae > Schistocerca > Schistocerca cancellata. The sequence goes on from NC_064628.1 coordinate 804,666,832, forward strand.
CTGTCGCCTGTAGTCAAGTATCTGGAAAAGATTAAAATCGAGTATGCCGATAAAACGAATAGATAAGTTAACGACCAAAGATATGTTTGTTTAAATTCAATGACAATGTTATGAATACAATGTCTCTAGCGGGACATACGCAACTAGATGTTACTATCGTTTGCTGTATTCGTAAACAATGTAGATAAATTTATCACACCACTCGTAACTACGTTGTGAGATAGCACTTTCTTCCGCCGAACCTTTCATATGATACAGCAAAACTGAAATGGAATAATTTATATGACTTCTATTTCAAGCACAAAGAGGCCACAAACGATAAAACTTACCTCGAACAAACGGCTTGTCTGTGCCTTGTATCAACTGGCTTTCTCCGGTTCGTTGTGCACTTCTCGGTGCTACCTTTTTATCAGGCGATGCATTTCCTCGAAACATTCTCGCGAAATACGAAAATATTTGAAGAACCTATCTTCGTCAGACTCTAGATCAATACACAGACGATGGTATTCTCCTAAGCTTTCTCTCTTGCTATCAATGTCGTGCACCCAACATCTCCTCTTCTTGGTGCCATTTCGTATCGCTAGTGCAAGCTACTCATTTCTGCAATTAAAAAAAAAATGAATTCGCACAATGATAACGTGTCCCGCGTGAAGATTCCAAATCGTCTAACGCAAGACAATCGCGCTACGCATGCAAGCTTCGTAATGGGTTTCGGATCCTTCCCCAGTGTAACAGCTGACGCATCAAGAGTCGCTGCGGCCGGCCGTTGCCTGTGTGGCGTCCCTGGCCGCTGACGGGTCCGGTCCACCGCTGCGCCGTCCGTCGCAGCGGCAGGCCGGATTCTGTCTGGCCAGGCCTTAAGCGACACGAGCAGCGGCTCCGTGATATGGGGCGTTAACTGCTCGTCGCGAAAGGAATCTGCATTTCGGCCGTATGCTGTCGACCGACGTGGAGGTTCTGAAAATCGGCGCGCCTTCCTGCGTCCGTTGAAACGGCTGGCAGCGGGAGGCTCGGCAGAGAGCATCTAGAAGTGCTGCGTTGGTTCAGTCTTGGGAGTCGTAACGCACCAGAAGTTGAGTATTGATTGTTAACAGATTTTATGAATTGAATTCAATTTACTTATTCTTGTTAATTATACCAGCCGTATATTTTTAGAAGGGTGGGGGGGGGGGGGGGGGAGGGTTCCACCATTCATTCTCGTCTGCCCACCAGCGGGAACGTGGTAATATTAGAAAGGGTGGTCCGTTTGTCCCACTTTTGAGGACGAAAGGGGGGGGGGGTAATCAGAGGTAAATCTGTGGTTCGGATTGCTTCCCTCCCCTCCCAGCCTACCTATGGGTTTATTCGACTGTTGGCCTCTGCATGTCTGTGAAAGTCTAAGGCACCGGTGACTGTACTGTTTCAAATGCAAGGCACTAAGACCTGATCCATTCTCTCACCTGCCATAACTAGTATTACTAGACTCACGTGTAAAAGGTACTCTAAGAAAAACTCCTTTTGCCTCGTGGTAAGAACTAGTCAATTGTATAACGAATTTTTGCTCATCTGGAAGCTGTAACTTACGTAAATTTGTGTTTATGTATATTTGGCTATAAAAGTACGCCGTAGTGGATTTTTTTTATATTATTCCTAGTCAGCAAAAAACTGTTGTGTGTTTTTCCAGTCCAATACCTTTTAAGGCTTTTACTCAACGTGCTTATGTGTTTTACACAGGTAGTTGGTTATTAGTATGTCTTCTTGCCATGCATCTATCATTATCGATAGAAATTGTTGCCTCGAAAGGAGAATGTTGTAAAAGCTCGCAAGTCCTACCTGGCGAGTTTGTGTGTTTGCGTAAGTTAACTGGCAGAAATTTGTTAAATTTGTTTTTTCATATATTTTGGAAATGTTAATGTTATTAACTGTGAGTGTACCCCCTCCTCCCCATGTGCATGACTCATGAGTTTTGGTTTTTCTATTTTGAGAACTGTCGTAAACAGGATTGTCTTTACATGTTGCAGACAAATTAGATTCTGCACCATTTAATGAATGGAGTGAAATTCACTTGTAATTTAGCTGAGCTTAAAATATTATACGGCGTCGCGTTGTATATGTTAAATTGCGTGCCTGTACTTGCCTTTTAGTGGCGTGAAATTTTTTTATAATAATTTAATTATTTAAAAGTCATTTCTTATCGTGAATTGTGACTTATTTGTTAAATGAGTGTTGGATTTTTTTAAATATCGTAAGGTCTTGCACCAAATTTCAATAAAAAGTGTTACTCAAAATTGTGTGTAATTTCACCAGTTATTCCTTGGCACCTACTTCCACTTTATATTTTGTGTGTTGATTGAGATTAATAACCTTTGGTGCACCAGTAGTAATTTTACGGTTCAGTTATGATTTTTTTAAAATCGGATGATTCTTTTTGATACATTCCGTATATTAGTACTTTCGTTGGAGAATTTTCTTCTGATTGTTAGCTGGTAGCTCTCTTTGCTGGCTGTAAGTTACTACATCATTTCATACAAAACCGTCTCTCCCAGTTGTAGCATAGTACACAATTCACTAACGTTTATTAGTTACACGAGTGCCCACCGCATGCACTGAGTGAGTGTCTCTGTAGTGCAGTGAGCGTGCTTTCCACACTCTGAAATTTATCACGTTACTCATGCACTCTGACACGCAACGGTAATTGGGGCTGCAGCGATCATTATTGCTAGTCGCAGACGCGGTGGTTGTTCAGTTCGCTGCTGCAGTAATACGGTTCCGGCACGTACTTAAAGGTGCATGGGCTCTGAATCTGCTTACTGTATTCATCTCTTGATGTCCTTCTACAACTTTTACCCCGCACACTTCCCTCCAGTACCAAATTGGTGAGTCCTTGATGCCTCAGAATGTGTCCTTTCAACCGATCCCTTCTTTGGGTCATGTTATGCCACAAATTTCTTGTCTCCCCCCCCCCCCCCCCTCCCATTTCTATTCAGTACTTCCTCATTAGTTACTTGATCAACCCATCTAATCTTTCGCCACTTCTGTAGCATCACATTTCGAAAGCTACCATTCTGTTTTCATCTAAACTGTTTATCGTCCATGTTTAACTTCCATACATGACTACACTCCCGACAAATACCTTTAGAAAAGACTACCAAACACTTAAATCTATATTTGATGTTAACACATTGCCCTTCTTCAGAAAAGCTTTTTTTGCCATTGCCAGCCTACATTTTATATCCTCTCTACTTCGGCCATCATCAGTTATTTTGCTGCCCAAACAGCAAAACTCATCTACTACTTTAAGTGTCTCGTTTTCTACTCTGAGTCGCTTAGCCTCACATGATTTAATTCGACTACATTGCATTATCCTTGTTTTGCTTTTGTTGATGTTCATGCTAAATCCTCCTTTCAATACACTGAGCATTCCGTTCAACTGCTCTTCCAAGTCCTTTGCTGTCTTTAGCAGAATTACAATGGCATTGGCAAACATCAAAATTTTTATTTCTTCTCCCATAACTTTAATCCTATTTCAAATATTTCTTTGGTTTGAAAGTTCCTGGTAAATTCAAACTGTGTGTAGGACCAAGACTCGAACTTGGAACCTTTACCTTCTGCGGGAAAGTAGAGCACTTGCCCGCGAAAGGCAAAGGTCCCGAGTTCGAATCTCGGTCCGGCACACAGTTTTAATCTGCCAGGAAGTTTCATATCAGCGCACACTCCGCTTCAGAGTGAAAATTTCACTCTGTATTTCTTTAGTTTCTTTACTGCTTGTTCAGTGTACATATTGAATAACATTGGGGATAGCCAGCAACCCTTTTCAACCACTGCCTCACTTTCATCCCCCTCGACTCTCGTAACTGTCATCTGGTTTCTGTATAAGTTGTAAATAACCTTTCGCTCCCTGTATTTTTACTCCTGCTACCTTCAGAATCTCAAAGAGAATATTCCAGACAACGTTGTCAAAAGCTTTCTCTAAGTCTACAAATGCTAGAAACGTAGGTTTGCCGTTCCTTAACCTATCTTCTAAGATAAGTAGTAGGGTCAGTATTGCCTCGCGTGTTCCTACATTTCTCCGGAATCCAAATTGATCTTCCCCGAGGTCGGCTTCTACCAGTTTTTCCATTCTTCTGTAAAGAATTCGTGTTAGTATTCTGCAGCCATGACTTATTAAACCGATAGTTCGGGTAGTTTTCACAACTGTCGGCAACCGCTTTCTTTGGAATTGGAATTATTACACTCTTCTTGAAGTCTGTCTCACACATCTTGCATACCAGATGGAAGAGTTTTCTCATGGTTGTTTTTCCCAAAGCCATCAGTAGTTCTGTCGGAATATCGTCTGCTCCCAGGACGTTGTTGCGACTTAGATCTTTCAGAGCTTTGTCAAACTCTTCTCGCAGTATCGTATCTTCCCTATAGCATCTCTCCCCTCATCTTCATCTACGTCCACTTCCCTTTCTGTAACACTGCTTTCAAGTTCGTCTTCCTTGTACAGAGCCTGTATACATTCCTTCCACCTTTCAACTTTTCCTTCTTTGCTTAGGTCTGGTTTTCCATCTGATGTCTTAATATTCATACAGCTGCTTCTCTTTTCCCAAAAGGCCTCTTTAATTTTGCTGTAGGCTATATCTGTCTTTCCCCTACTGAAACATGCTTCTAAATCCTTAAGTTTGTCCTCTAAACATTTCTGCTTAGCAATTTTGCACTTCCTGCCAAACTCATTTTTAAACGTTTGTATTCCCTTTCGCCTGCTTCATTTGCTGCACTTTTAAATTTTCTCCTTTCATCAATTAAATTCAATAACTCCTGTGTTATCCAAGTATTTTTACTAGGGCTTGTCTTTTTACCTGCTTGCTCCTCTGCTGCCTTCACGATTTCATCTCTTAAAGCTACCCACTCGTCTTCTACTGTATTCTTTCCCCTGTTCTAGTCAACCGTTCCCCAATGCTCCCTGTGAAAGTATCACAACCTCTGGTTCTTTCAGTTTATCCACTTCCCATCTCCTCAGTTTCTTACCTTTTTCCAATTCCTTCAGTTTTAATCTAGCAATGAAGTCCCATGCTTCTTGACAGATGTAGGGGAACGATGCGGGAGCCCCGCACCGCCGTAATAGGCAAGGTCCTTATTGGACGTGGTTTGCCGTTGCCTTCCCCCGACCGTAATGGGGATGAATGATGATGGTGAAGACGACACAACACCCATTCATCTCGGGGCAGGTGAAAACCCCTGATCCCGTCGAGAATCGAACCCGGGACCCAGTGCTCGGGAAGCGAGAACGCTACCGCGAAACCACGAACGGCGTACAGTTTTAATCTACATAAACAATAAATTGTTGCTGGAGTCCACATCTGCCACTGTTAATGTCTTACAATTTAAAATATTCGGTATATCCATTGTGGATGACGAAGTGCGACTGTGATTTAAATTGACGTTTATCTGGTAATAAATCTGCAACCAGTCGCTTTTTTTACGATTTATTCAACCATGAACATGTTTTCGAGCCACTGCTAGCTCATCTTCAGATGGAGGTGTTACAGAAACATTACCTCATCGCTCGTGTGCCATCTATAACACGACATTCAAACTCACTTAAATCTTAACAACCTTCCGTTGTAGCAGCAGTAACCGCTGTAGCAACTGCACCACACACTTGTTGGCTTACATGCGCGTTGCCGGCCGCAACGCCGTATTCTGCCTGTTTACATCTCTCTGTATTTGAGTACGCATACCTGTACCAGTTTCTTTGGCGCTTCAGAGTACATAATTACGTTCGCACGGAACTCTCAATGTGAATCCTACTCGCACTTATCGGATCTTTTTTATCCCGTGAATTTATTAAACCATAAATTATATAGTCGAAATACACTCCTGGAAATTGAAATAAGAACACCGTGAATTCATTGTCCCAGGAAGGGGAAACTTTATTGACACATTCCTGGGGTCAGATACATCACATGATCACACTGACAGAACCACAGGCACATAGACACAGGCAACAGAGCATGCACAATGTCGGCTCTAGTACAGTGTATATCCACCTTTCGCAGCAATGTAGGCTGCTATTCTCCCATGGAGACGATCGTAGAGATGCTGGATGTAGTCCTGTGGAACGGCTTGCCATGCCATTTCCACCTGGCGCCTCAGTTGGACCAGCGTTCGTGCTGGACGTGCAGACCGCGTGAGACGACGCTTCATCCAGTCCCAAACATGCTCAATGGGGGACAGATCCGGAGATCTTGCTGGCTAGGGTAGTTGACTTACACCTTCTAGAGCACGTTGGGTGGCACGGGATACATGCGGGCGTGCATTGTCCTGTTGGAACAGCAAGTTCCCTTGCCGGTCTAGGAATGGTAGAACGATGGGTTCGATGACGGTTTGGATGTACCGTGCACTATTCAGTGTCCCCTCGACGATCACCAGTGGTGTACGGCCAGTGTAGGAGATCGCTCCCCACACCATGATGCCGGGTGTTGGCCCTGTGTGCCTCGGTCGTATGCAGTCCTGATTGTGGCGCTCACCTGCACGGCGCCAAACACGCATACGACCATCATTGGCACCAAGGCAGAAGCGACTCTCATCGCTGAAGACGACACGTCTCCATTCGTCCCTCCATTCACGCCTGTCGCGACACCACTGGAGGCGGGCTGCACGATGTTGGGGCGTGAGCGGAAGACGGCTTAACGGTGTGCGGGACCGTAGCCCAGCTTCATGGAGACGGTTGCGAATGGTCCTCGCCGATACCCCAGGAGCAACAGTGTCCCTAATTTGCTGGGAAGTGGCGGTGCGGTCCCCTACGGCACTGCGTAGGATCCTACGGTCTTGGCGTGCATCCGTGCGTCGCTGCGGTCCGGTCCCAGGTCGACGGGCACGTGCACCTTCCGCCGACCACTGGCGACAACATCGATGTACTGTGGAGGCCTCACGCCCCACGTGTTGAGCAATTCGGCGGTACGTCCACCCGGCCTCCCGCATGCCCACTATACGCCCTCGCTCAAAGTCCGTCAACTGCACATACGGTTCACGTCCACGCTGTCGCGGCATGCTACCAGTGTTAAAGACTGCGATGGAGCTCCGTATGCCACGGCAAACTGGCTGACACTGACGGCGGCGGTGCACAAATGCTGCGCAGCTAGCGCCATTCGACGGCCAACAGCGCGGTTCCTGGTGTGTCCGCTGTGCCGTGCGTGTGATCATTGCTTGTACAGCCCTCTCGCAGTGTCCGGAGCAAGTATGGTGGGTCTGACACACCGGTGTCAATGTGTTCTTTTTTCCATTTCCAGGAGTGTATGTAACAAACCTTAAGTCTCGCGTTATAAGATTTTAATTCGAAAACTGCTCTAGAGTTTTATTTTTGTGGGTTGGTTGTCACAAAATTTTCCCTAGCAAGGGCCGCACAGGTCCAGCCTAGACGTCTGCAGGTCAGAAACACGGCGCTGGTAGGAGCTGTTGTTCCGAAAGCCGACAGTCAACGGCCGAGCGCGCAGTCGGCGCGCCGCATACCATCCAGACATTGCCGGCAATTACGCCTGAGCCAGCGGATGACACCGCGGTCGGTCTCTAGGTCGTTGTCCTGTGTGGCGCTGGCCCTCGCTGGAGAGTTCGATACTGATTCTCTTCGGGAAGTTGTGCAGCGAAGCCTACACTGCCAGTGAGCGTCAATGCGTCGAGTCATACATGTCGAAGGGTCGAGTCACAAGTGGCGAGTACTGGGAGTAGCAACTCCACTTGCTCGCAGTGTGAAAGTCCAGTCCACACACGGCGACAACGAAGCGATAATGACACAGGAGTACTAGAATTGTAGGCAGCCAGCATGAACATAATTAGAAGGAAGTAGGCAGTGATCTACAATACAGCAGTGATTATACAGAACCGGCTGAAATACGAGATTATACGACGGGTGTTCTGTACGTAATGCAACGTATTTTTTCTCGACCAGTTTCGGTTGAAAAAATGCGAAATTTGTCGTGGAATATTCCTGATTCAGCCACTATAGTTTCAAGAAGTTGAGGTAGGTGGCGATGCTATACGTCGTCTTCAAAATGGCGTCTGTAACGTAGGAGCATTCCTAGCAGAGAACTGTCACTGAGTTTCTATCTGCGGATAACCAGAGCACTGCAGATATTCCTAGGTGCTTGCAGAATGTCTGCGCAGGCCTGGCAGTGAACAAAAGTACGGTAGTCGTTGGGAGAAGCGTCTGTCACTGTCGCGACAAGGTCAGGGAATCCATGGAGTGCCCACCACATCATCTCTCCTCCAAAGAACAAATCCGTTGCCTCAGCAGGTAAAGTCGTGGCGACGGTCTTCTAGGACTCTAAATGGGTTAATCTGCGTGATGTCCTCCCTCATGGTGCAACAGTCATCTCTTAAGCGCACTGTGATACCCTCAGTATATTGAAGAAACCACTTCGGCGTGTTATTCGCCACACAAATTCAAACGAACTTCAACGTGACAACGCAAGGCCTCACACGAGTCTGCGCACGCGAACGTAACTCACAAAACTACACTCGTGCCCATAAATTAAGAATAATTGCAGAATGTGGTGCCACACAACGTGGCACTACACAAAACTGGCGCTAATAGCATAGGCACATAGGGAACACACACGACACAGATCTCTAAGTCCACGGTATTAGTGATAAGTTGGGAAAACCACCCCGAAACACATGTGCTACAAAACGCCACTGTTTACTCCGACGTCAATATGGGATATGATCACCATGCACACGTACACAGGCCGCACAACGGGTTGGCATACTCTGGATCAGGTGGTCGAGCAGCTGCTGGGGTATAGCCTCCCATTCTTGCACCAGTGCTTGTTGGAGCTCCTCAAGTGCCGTAGGGGTTTCAAGACGTGCATCGATACGTCGACGTAGAGCATCCCAGACGTGCTCGATGGGGTTTAGGTCTGGCGAACAGGCAGGCCACTCCATTCGCCTGATATCTTCTGTTTCAAGGTACTCCTCCACGATGGCAGTTCGGTGGGGCCGTGCGTTATCATCCATCAGGAGGAAGGTGGTATCCACTGCACCCCTGAAAAGGCGGACATACTGGTGCAAAGTGACGTCCCGATATACCTGACCTGTTACAGTTCCTCTGTCAAAGACACGCAGGGGTGTACGTGCACCAATCATAATCCCACCCCACTCCACACCATTAAACCACGACCTCCATACAGGTCCCTTCCAAGGACATTAAGGGATTGGTATCTGGTTCCTGGTTCACGCCAGACGAAAACCCTGCGAGAATCACTGTTCAAACTGGACTCGTCTGTGAACATAACCTGGGACCATTGTTGCAATGACCATGTACTGTGTTGTTGACACCAGGCTTTACGGGCTCTCCTGTGACCAGGAGTCAGTGGAATGCACCTTGCAGGTCTCTGGGCGAATAAACCATGTCTGTTCAGTCGTCTGTAGACTGTGTGTCCGGAGACAACTGTTCCAGTGGCTACGGTAAGGTCCCGATCAAGGCTACCTGCAGTACTCAGTGGCCGTCTGCGGGCACTGATGGTGAGATATCGGTCTTCTTGTGGTGTTGTACACTGTAGACGTCCCGTACTGTAGCGCCTGGATTCGTTTCCTGTCTGCTGGAATCGTTGCCATAATATTGATTTCACACTTTGTGGCACACGGAGGGCCCTTGCTACGACCTGTTGTGTTTGACCAGCCTCCAGTCGCCCTAGTATTTTACCCTTCACAACGTCATCAATATGTGTTCTTTGAGTCATTTTCAACACAGTCACCATTAGCACGTCTGAAAACGTCTGCACACTTACTTGCTGCACCGTACTCTGAAATGCATCAACACACCTCTGCGTATGTGGACTGCTGCCAGCGCCACCATGCGACGACCGCAGGTCAATGCACCGCATGGTCATGCTCGAGGTGATTTAAACCCGTAAACCGCCCACCAGAGCGGTGTTTTATCATGTATCAGCATTATCCTTAATTTATGAGCATGAGTGTGTATTTGTTATTCCTCATCCATCCTATAGCACCGATCTCGCACATTCTGACTTCCATCTGTTTGCCCAATGAAGGATGCACACTGCGGAAAGCGGTACATGGATTGTGGGAAGGTTATTGATGTAAGAAAGACGTTCGCTCCGAAGTCGACCAATGGAGTGGTACCATGTGAGCATACAGGCCCTCCCAGCAAGGTGGCGTAAGGCCGTCTCGTTGAACAGAGATAATTCTGAAAAATAGGATTTTGTAGCCAAAAGAATGGGGTATTATATGATGTACTGGAATCCTGAATGAAACCAACCTGCTTTCAGACAAAAATGTGTTGCATTTTTTGTTGAACGCCGTTCGTATTGTAAATTGTGATTATTGACTGAAGATTTGTATAATCAGATGAAAGGGCACTCGCCTGGGAGACAAATATTTGCTGGTTAGGGCTGTTTTTAGTGAGTTTGTGGCAGGTGTGCGAAGTGACACTTGTGCAGAGGTGGAATGTGCTGACATTTTTGAGGAGCGTAAGAGCCTGCAGACGGCTTATTGCGTTCACATTTGTTGGCTTCCCCCAATCACAAGCAAACCATCACACCCCAACACAACCTAGATCTCTGGCTAAGCTACAGATCGGTCAATCAGAACAGCCAGGATTTTTTTCTTTCACAGTCGCTGGTTTCGCCAGCTCACAACCGAAATGTCACATTCCTGCTCTAGCCAGACATAGTTTGAAGATGGGCAAACTAGCTTGAAACTGGTAAAAGCAAAATAAATCATCACAAAAAAGTGACGCATCACAGTTTTTTCAACAATTCAGCATACCAGCGGAAAAATGTTCCTATTGGTCCACAAAAAAATCCAAATAAATTACAATTAAATGACTACGCTTAGCTGCATACAGGGAGTTGACAAACGTCAACGGGGACAGGTGAAAATGTGTGACCCGACCGGGATTCGAACCCGGGATCTCCTGCTCACATGGCAGACACTCTATCCATCTTTTTTTATATTTTTAATCTCATTTTGCTCGATTTCGTTTGTTGCATCTGCTCGTAGCGGACGTCACAAGACACCCGTTTCAGTTTGTCGTTGATCCATTAACTCAGTTTTTTTTACTACAGAAGGCAGCTAACTCTCTGACCGAACACGCTGAATTACCGTGCCGGCATCCGGCATCCATCTGAGGTACCGACGACACAGACGATAGCGCGACTGCAAGGACTTGACTCTGGCACGCCTCCCGTGTGGCCCACATTGTCAACTTATTGTCCCGCACTATATTCAACGAGCCCCTGCTCATTATACTCATTACACGCGGCTTTTTGCCGATTCCCGTAAGAGTTCGGGACTGTTTGTGCATCCGCACAGAAGAAGTTGGTCAAATGGCCGGTGAGCCTTATATATATATATATATATGAAGATGGTATCTGTTCTTCTGGACATGTCCGAAAAAACAGGTACCATCTTCATATATAAAATCCGAATATCCTGTTTATTTAAAAGACTCTAACTGAGAAGTGGGGTACTAGCTGTCTCGTTCTACGGTCCTCAGCATTTAAAAATTTTCCCAAAAAATTTGGCATACGAACATTTTGCGCTTTTTTAACGTGCAACTCACCTCCAACTCCCGCAAGGTCCCCCAACAGTAACTCACTCACACCCACTAGTACACCGCTGTAAGTCGCTCGTACCCATCCACTCCCAGTTAGTCTTTCTCACTCACCCATTCAGCCCAACTCTCTGTGTCTCCTTCATTGTCTCCCGTGTCACACCACAGTCCCCTTCGTCCTGTCCTACTACTGCAGTCTCCGCTCAGTGTCACTGCCTCAGTCTTGCTCTCTCTTATTGCTAATATCTCATTCTTTTCTTCCTACTGCTTCTGTCTCTTCTCATTGTCACTATCTCTCTCTTCCTCGTTGTCACTGTCATATATTCTGTCTCTGATTATCACTGGCTCTCACCCACTTCCACTTTCCTTTATTCCACCCACCCCACCTAGCACTGTCTGCTTCACTCCCTTCCTAGCACTGTTCTGTTACTGTCGACTACGTTCCTCTGCCTCTGTGTTCCTCTGTTTCTCTAACACTACCATTGTCTCCTTCGCTCTCTCTATAACATGCCCATTGTCAGCTACCTACCAGCATTTATTACATCTCCATCTCTTTCCCACTGTCACAGTCTTCTTCTCCCTCAGCATTAAAAAGCGCGAATATGTTCGCATGCTAAAATTTTTGGGAAAATTTTAAAAGGAACTTTTAAATGAACAGGAACATATTCGCATTTTTTGTGCTTCGATAAGAACATTTTTCCGCTTGTTCCCTTCTTTACCCTGCTACGGCAGGGCATGTGACTCATACGAAAAGAAAGGTAAAGATCACTAAAATTTTGATAGTTTACTTATATGAAATTGAATTAACACGAAACAAATTGTACACCTCAAAACGTATTTTACGTGAAAAAAATGCATTAGCTTCAGTACTACAATTTGGGGTTCCTAGATGATAACGGAGATATTTTACTGCATATTTCTCCGTGCTACGTCAGTTTATATATACGTTTTCGCCTCACACCTGATTTTACGTGCGTATTTTACGTGTACAGGTAGCCTAACTTTGAACCTCTATATCTCGGAAACGGATAAAAACAAGAAGAAAATTTTCAAATTCGTTCGAGATCGGGATGTTAGAAATACATCGTTAAAATTACAGCCATTCACAGAGTATAACCGTCTCGGAATGCGCGGCTGGGATTTGCTACACAAAAACAGTTTTTTGGTGTGTTTCTCGATAATGGATAAAGATGTTTGAAAATGGGGAGATAGTTCTTCCAGATAAATGCCTGGAGAATACACCGTTAAAATTTGAGCAATCTTCTGAGTTTATTTATTATTCAGATTTCGCCTCATACCGAATTTTACGTCTGTAAGTAGGGTAGCTTTGAACCTCAGTACCCTGTAAACGGATAAAGATATCCAGATAATTTTCAACTCTATTCGAGATTGCTACCTTAGGAATATATCGTAACAATTTCAACGTGTTTACTGTACACAGCTGTCTTGGAATCCTCGGCTAGTCTTTGGTCGGCTGGTAACGGAAAAAAATATAGTAAAAAAATCTTTTTGTGGGGTTTTCTAAGGAACTGCGCATGAACTAATGGTGCCTCCATAAGTCCCATGAAGCCCACCGTAGGCCAAATCAAATCCAAAAAGAACCAACCGATTTGCTCCAATTGCCTACACAGGAGCAAGTGTGTAATATTCATACTTCGACCCTGTAGTGTCGGATTGTGACACTAAGACAATCTTTCTGTTTGGCACACAAATGGTCCCAAGCCCAAGGGATATCCAAAACAGTTGACCCTACTTCTTTATCACCAATAGAACCCGATGTATGAACACCGAAATATCCCGTATTTATTCGCGATGTTCGCAACGTATTTGGTACGCATGCTGTCGTTTGCATACCGATACTCCAACTAATTCCCAGTAACATGTGTCCTAGACTACAGCACACCCTTCTACGCAGTTACACAGGAAACAAGTTCTTACAAGGGAACCTCCCCATCGCACCCCCCTCAGATTTTGTTATAAGTTGGCACAGTGGATAGGCCTTCAAAAACTGGACACAGATCAATCGAGAAAACAGGAAGAAGATGTGTGGAACTACGAAAAAAATACACGAACTGAGTAGTCCATGCGCAACATAAGCAACATTAAGGATATTGTGAGCTCAGGAGCGCCGTGGTCCCGTGGTTAGCGTGAGCAGCTCCGGAGTGAGAGGGCCTTGGTTCAAGTCTTCCCTTCGAATGAAAAATTTATTTATTTCTTTATTTTCGCAAAGTTATGATCTGTCCGTTCATTCATTGACGTCTCTGTTCACTGTAATAAGTTTAGTGTCTGTGTTTTGCGACCGCACCGCAAATCCGTGCGATTAGTAGACGAAAGGACGTGCCTCTCCAATGGGAACCGAAAACATTTGCTCGCAAGGTCATAGGTCAACCGATTCCTCCACAGGACAACACGTCTGATATATTCTATACGACACTGGTGACGGCATGTGCGTCACCTGACCGGAATATGTTGTCGACCCATCTAACTTGTACACTTGGCGAATGGGTAAAAAGATTCTTCTACCTTGCCGACTTAGGTTTTCTTGTGGATGTGATAATCACTCCCAAAAAAGTGATGAAAACATGTTTGTCACATGAACTGCAACAAATGGCTGCAACAGTTTCACAGTCGCACAGTTTTCCCTGTGCTCTGTCAAAACATATGTTTTTAACGCTTTCAAATTTTTCCGTGTGTAGACCGTCAAATCCTGCATCTGTCGAAGCAAATCTGAACATGTCCTGGAATTTTGGAGAGCGAAGTTGATTATGTTTGAGTGCCTTAACTTTGATAATAGTCTGAAAATAAAAAAATGTTTACTCGAGGCAGGTTTGAACCAAAGACCTTCCGTTTCGCAGCCGCTCACGCTAACCACGGGACCACGGCGCTTGAGTGGCACTGTGCCTTTGATGCTGCCTATCTTGCACATGGACTACTCAGTTTGTATATTTTGCTTATTTTTTTCGTAGTTCCACACAACTTCTTCCTGTTTTCTCGATTGATCTGTTTTCAGTTTTTCAAGGCCTATCCACTGTGCCAACTAGTAATTAAATCTGAGGGGGGTGCGATGGAGAGGTTCCCTTGTTAGTAGGCCCGCGTATTACCTGCGAAAAGCCGCTTGTCCCAGACAGCGCCCCAGACTCCACATAAATGTCTCTCCTCAGAAGTATCACTCCGCACAAGTGTTCCAATCCCGTGTCAAAATTTCCGTGGCCACGTTTGAGCAAGAACGTCACCACTAGAACACAAACACCAAGAGTTTAACAGTGTTGCTTGCCTATATCATTTCCCTCGTGATCCGCTTTCACAGCAAAACCCTCACAAAACGTCGCACACTACTGAAGTCATGCGGTTCTGTTCTTATTCTGATGACGACATTCTGCACTAGATCTGTCCCATGACAACTGATGCTTCACGGCGATCGACGCGATCGCTGCAGGCAGCGGTGTTTGGCGAACACAATTCTCTCGTCACGTATTCGCGGCGAGTTGGCAGCTTTACTGCGTGGTTCCATTGTTCCACACACACTGCAAAAACGCGCGAGAACATGACGCTGCGTGCTCGAGACACTAAATCGCTCGTGTTCATCGAGCCTAAGTAGTTTGGCTGGCAACTATAGAGGGCACTGAGGTGATTACACCCGAAAGTGGAGGTGGATGAACGGACGTCATTTGAAAACAATATGAGGGGCGTTCAGTAAGCAATGCAACACTTTTTTTTTCGGCCGACTTCGGCTAAAAAAATGGAATCTGTGGAGTGTTCTCGCTTCAGTCCCTAATATTTTATGACACTGCGATAAGTGGCGACGCGATACGCAACCCTCGAGGTGGCGTCTATAAAGGAGGTACCTTCCAAGCAGTGAGCTGTTATTGAGTTTCTTATGGTGGAAAACCAGAGCATTGAAGATATTCATAGATGCTTGCAGAATGTCTACGCAGGCCCGGCAGTGAACATCGCCACAAGGTCGATCAAACCTGTCCCATCTTCCGCGTGCCTGCCCTCCTGCCGCACACAGCTGTGTGTCCTGCAATGTTGGACGTGCGGATACTCTCATTCGAAATTATCGACGCATCACACTCAAACACCTCGCAACTGGACGTCTCTGTTGGTAATGCTGACACGCTCGTCCACCAGCTGTGGTACTGAAAGCCGTGTGCCCGCCTGCAAACAGCAAAGAAAGACCACCTGTGCGGAATTCAAAAATGGTCCAAATGGCTCTAAGCACTATGGGACTTAACATCTGAGGTCATCAGTCCCCTAGACTTAAAACTACTTAAACCTAACTACACTAATGACATCACACACATCCATGCTCGAGGCAGGATTCGAACCTGCGACCGTAGCAGCAGCTCGGCTCCGGACTGAAGCGCCTAGAACCGCTCGGCCACAGCCGCCGGCCGTGTGCGGAATTACTCGCGTTCTACAAGGCTGATCATGAGAATTTTCTGTCGAACATCGTCACAGACTATGAAACATGGTTGTTCGAACCGGAACAAATCGGCAATCCACGGACTGGCGCCACACCAGTTCTCCTCCGAAGAAAAGGTTCAAAGCCGCACCCACAGCCGGCAAGGTGATGACGATCTTCTGGGACTCTGAATAGGTTGTTGTGTTTCATGTCCTCTCTCATGGTGCAACGATTAACTCTGAGATGTCTTGTGCCTCACTCAGGAAACTGAAGAAACGACTTCAGTGTGTTTATCGCTACGGAAATGCAAACCAACTTCTCCTTCTCTATGACAACGCAAGGCCTCACAGAAGACTGCAAACCGTGAGGATCTCACAGAACTTCATTGGACTGTTCTTTCTCATCCACCCTACAGACCGGATCTCACACCTTCCGGCTTCCATCTTTCTGGCCCAATGAAGGATACACTCGAGGGGGAAGCAGTACGTAAATGATGTGGCGGTTATTGATGCAGCAATACGTTAGCTCCGGACGTCTACCAGTAGAGTGGTACTATGCGGACATACAGGCACTCCCAGTGTGATGATAGGCCTACGCATTGTATGGTTTTATAGGCAAAAGAATAGATAATAATATGGTGTAATAGAACTCTGAATAAAACCACCCTGCTATTAGAAAAAAAGTATGTTGCATTATTTATTGAACGCTCCGCGTTTGATTATTTCATATTCGAAACATACGAGGGTCACTCCAAAAGAAATGCACACTATTTTTGTAAAAATACACTTTTCATTCTGCATTGTGGAAGTTTTACAGTGTGTAGATACATCCTTCCCGCTTGTTTTCAAACTTAGTTCAACCTGTCCCCGAGAGTGGCGCCGTCACAGCATGTCTTCAAGATGGCTGCTACACTTTACGTTCGTCAGAAGCAACGTGCTGTCATAAAACTCCTGTGCTGTGGAAACGAGACAGTGGAAACATCCACAAGAGGTTGAAAAAGGTGTATGGAGATGCTGCTGTCGATGGCAGTAAAGTTAGTCGGTGGGCAAGCAGGTTACGTGATGAAGGCGGGCACGGCAATATTGAGGATTGTCCTGGGAGCGGCAGGCCTCGTACTGCACACACTCCAGACAATGTGCAGAGAGTTAACGAATTGGTGACTGCTGACAGACGCATCACTGTGAACTAATTGTCACACTACGTTGGGATAGGGAAAGGAAGTGTTTGCAGAATACTGAAAGTGTTGGCGTTAAAAAAGGTTTGTGCCAGGTGGGTTCCCAGGATGTTGACAGTGGCTCACAAAGAAACAAGAAAAACGATACGCAGCGAACTTTTGGAACAGTACGAGAATGGTGGAGATGAATTTCTTGGAAGAATTGTGACAGATGATGGACCATGACTCCATCATTTTTCACCAGAGACGAAGGGGCAATCAATGAAGTGGCATCATTCACCCAAGAAAAAAAAAATTCAAAACTACACCTTCTGCTGGAAAAGTTGAGGCTACAGTGTTTATCGATTCCGAAGGACTCTTACTTGTGGACATCATGCCAAGTGGAACCACCATAAATTCTGATGCATATGTGACGACACTGAAGAAACTTCAAGCTCGACTGAGTCGTGTTCGACCACATCGGAAAAAGCAGGATGTTTTTCTGTTGCACGACAATGCACGGCCACATTTCACTCAAAAAACCATGGAGGCGATCACAAAACTCGGGTGGACAACACTGAAACACCCGCCTCACAGTTCTGACCTGGCTCCATGTGACTATCATCTCTTTGGGAAACTGAACGACTCTCTTCGTGGGACAAGGTTTGAAGATGATAACTTCCTTGTGCACGCTGTCAAATAGTGGCTCCGACAGGTTGGTCCAGAATTTTACCGTGCGGATATACAGGCGCTGGTTTGAAGATGGCGTAAGGCGTTGAGAGAGATGGAAATTATGTAGAGAAACGAAAATATTGTTCCTAAAGGATGTATCTACACACTGTAAAACTTTCAAACATGTAGAATAAGAGATGGATTTAAAAAAAAAATAGTGTGCATCTCTTCTGGAGTGACCCTCGTATTTGTGCAAAGCGGAAAGATCAGTAAATAGAAGAAAGTTTTTCAATTGATTGTGTAGGGTCGCTAGTTTTTGTTATATTCGTAATTTTGAGATTACGCCTGTACGCTACAGAATAAATACAGTTTATATTTTCCACACGCTTTTGTCTAAATTTATGGGAAGCAACGCCAGTGGCCTGAAAACGTGTGTACACTTCAGGTGACTGAAATTGCTTGAAATAAAGAGAGGGGAGTAGCGCACATAAAAACAGAAATGTATATTTATTTTAGGGGCTGAAGGTATTTTCAAACCACACATTACCACTGGTAGCTGATTACTCTTCTATCTGCATCCTGTTCCTGTCAATATATTTGCATTACTCATATGTTTACCTTATCGTCCTTTATATCTGCCCATACAGGTTATCGCGCAGTGTGCTAGCTTGTGACGCAGGGAAGGTGACTCAGATCCAATCGAATCAGTATGGTGAATTAGCAACATCTGCGTGGAGCGATCAGTAAGTAATGCAACACATCTTTTTTCCGAAAGCAGGCTGGATTTATTCTGGATTCCAATTCTATATCTATATTGTTCCCGCACTGTCAGGTGCCTGCGTAGCACAACTCTACTGGCCGACGTCGGAACTAACGTCTTGACGTCTTGCTGTATCAATAACCGCCCCGTCATTCACATACTGCTTGTTGTGGAGTGCGTCCTTCATTGGTCCAAACAGATGGAAGTCGGAAGTTGTGAGATCCAGTCTGTAGGGGGGATGAGCAGGAACAGTCCAATGAAGTTTTGTGACAAATGTTGATGGTGTCAGGACAGCAACCAGCCACAAATTTACTTTGAGTTCCTTTATTCAAAGGAAACCGTTACCGGTTTCGAATCGTTGCGATTCATCATCAGACGGTTTACACGCTTTCTTTCTGACATTTGGTGTGTTTTTTATACATTAATTGTCGTGAAATGTATAAAAAACACACCAAATGTCAGAAAGAAAGCGTGTAAACCGTCTGATGATGAATCGCAACGATTCGAAACCGGTAACGGTTTCCTTTGAATAAAGGAACTCAAAGTAAATTTGTGGCTGGTTGCTGTCCTGACACCATCAACATTTGTCTTCAAAAACAGCCACGGTCTCCAACATGTCATCATATGACAAAATTGCATTAAGTTTTGTGAGCTCCTCTCGGGTGTGCAGTCTTCTGTGAGGCCTCGCGTTATCGTGGAGAACAAGAAGTTCGTTTGCATTTTTGTGGCGACGAACACGCTGAAGTCGTTTGTTCAGTTTGCTGATGGTTATGCAATACACTTCAGAGTGAATCGTTGCACCATGAGGGAGGACATCGAACAGATTTATCCCTTCAGAGTCCCAGAAGACCGTCACCATGACTTCACCGGCTGAAGGAGCGCCCTCTAAGCATTTTTTTTTTTTCGGAGGAGAGGTGGCGCAGCACCACTCCGTGGATGTTTCATCGCCTGTGACGCTGTTCGACAAAACATTGCCACGATTAGCGTCGTAACGTGCAAGTAATTCTGCCCAGGTGGGCCTTCGTTGCTCTTTACGGCCTTCTGTCAGGTGGAGAGGAACCCAGCGGGCACATACCCCAGAATGCCCCAACTGGTGGGCGAGTGTATCAGCACTACTGTCGCAGACGTCTTGTTGAGGAGCGAGGACTTCGCTTGTAATCCGCCGATGATCTCAAATGAGAGTGTCCGCACGTTCCAGCACTGCAGGAGTCACAGCTCTATGCTATAGGCCGGCACGCGGCAGATCGGACACGTTTGCGCCACCGTGTTGCGATGATAACAGACGCCTAATCCAACGACTCACGGTTCTTTTGCTCACTGCCAGGTCTCCGTAGACATTCTGCAAGCGCCTATGAATATCTCCGGTGCTCTGGATTTCCGCCAAAAGAAAACTCAATGACAGCTCTCTGTATGGAACACACCTCTGTTACTGACGCCATTTTGAATGCCTTGTATAGCACCCCCAGTCATCGGAACTTCATGAAACTATAGAGGCTGAAGCGGGTATATTCCACGATGTCCCACAGCAAATTCCGCATTTTTTCTACCGAAACTGCCAGAGACAGAAATACGTAGCATTACTTATTGAACGCTCCTCATACAGCTACACCTATACTTTGCAAAGCAGTGTGAAGCGCACAGCCGCAGGTATCTCCCATTCTACTGCTTCTTACAAGGGAACCTCCCCATCGCACCCCCCTCAGATTTAGTTATAAGTTGGCACAGTGGATAGGCCTTGAAAGATTGAACACATATCACTCGAGAAAACAGGAAGTTGTGTGGAACTACGAAAAAAATAAGCAAAATATACAAACTGAGTAGTCCATGCGCAAGATAGGCAACATCGAGGACAGAGTAAGCTCAGGAGCGCCGTGGTCCCGTGGTTAGCGTGAGCAGCTGCGGAACGAGAGGTCCTTGGTTCAAGTCTTCCCTCTAGTCAAAAGTTTAGTGTCTAAATTTTTGCAAAGTTATGATCTGTCCGTTCGTTCATTGACGTCTCTGTTCACTGCAATACGTTTAGTGTCTGTGTTTTGCGACCGCGCCGCAAAACCGTGCGATTAGTAGACGAAAGGACGTGCCTCTCCAATGGGAAACGAAAACATTTGATCGCAAGGTCATAGGTCAATTGATTCCTCCAACACGTCTGATATATTCTATACGACAATGGTGACGGCATGAGAGTCAAATGACAGGAATATGTTGTCGACCCACCTAACTTGTACACTTGGCGAATGGGTAAAGTTCTACCTTGCCCGATTTAGGTTTTCTTGTGGATGTGATAATCACTCCCAAAAAAGTGATGAAAACATAAAGAGTTTGTCACATAAACTGCAACAAATGAATACAACAGTTTCACAGTCGCACAGTTTTCCCTGTGCTCTGTCAAAACATATGTTTTTAACGTTTTCAAATTTTTCCGTGTGTAGACCGTCAAATCCTGCATATGTCCAAGCAAATCTGAACATGTCCTGGAATTTTGGAGTGCGAAGTTGATTATGTGTGAGTGCCTGAACTTTGATAATTGACACACGATCACGGACAGATAACAGTCTGAAAAAAAAAAAACTTCTCACTCGAGCCAATACTTGAACCAAGGACCCCTCGTTCCGCAGCTGCTCACGCTAACCACGGGACCACGGCGCTCCTCAGCTGACGCTGTCCTTGATGTTGCCTATCTTGCGCATGGACTACTCAGTCTGTATATTTTGCTTATTTTTTTCATAGTTCCACACAACTTCTTCCTGTTTTCTCGATTGATCTGTGTTCAGTCTTTCAAGGCCTATCCACTGTGTCAACTGATAACTAAATCTGAGGGGGGTGCGATGGGGAGGTTCCCTTGTTAGGACTCCTTGTATCGTATTGTATTGTATGTTAACCTGGGACCTAGAAACGACGGAGAGGCTCCGTCCCCGCCGCAGCCACAGTGGTCCACAACCCCACGACGACTACTGCAGTCCACTTCACCCCCCCCCCCAACCGCCCCACACCGAACCCAGGGTTATTGTGCGCTTCGGCCCCCGGTGGACCCCCCCAGAGAACGTCTCACACCAGACGAGTGTAACCCTATCTTTGCATGGTAGAGTAATGGTGGTGTAAGCGTACGCGGAGAACTTGTTTGCGCAGCAATCGCCGACATAGTGTAGCTGAGGCGGAATAATGGGAACCAACCCGCATTCGCCGAGGCAGATGGAAAACCGCCTAAAAACCATCCACAAACTGGCGGGTTCACCAGACCTCGATACAAATCCGCCGGGCGGATTCGTGACGGGGACCAGGCCCTCCTTCCCGCCCGGAAATTAGGAGTCCTTACCGTTCCATTTATGTATTTACCGCGCTAAGATTAAATGCTTACATACCTCTGTGCACGTTTTTATTAGTCTAATCTTGTACGTACAGTCCCTACGGGAAAGATAAGTAACGGATTTTAGTATATTCCTAGAGTCATGTAAGTAGGCTTTCTCAGGATAGTTTACGTCTTTCGCCGCGCGACTGTCAGTTTATTTCCTTCAGCATCTCCGTAACAATCTCCTAATCGGTGTGGGTCCCATACATTAGGATGGGTCACACGAGTATTTAGTGTGAAATATTCTTTGTAGACTGACTGCATTTTCCCAGTATTCTACCAATGAATCGAATTATGTTACCTGCCTTACCTACGACTGACCCTATGCGACAATTGCATATCATATCCCTACAAATAGTTACACCCATGTATTTACACACCGAAGAGCCAAAGAAATTGGTTTACCTCACCTGCCTAATATCATGTAGAACAAACGAGCACGCAGAAGTGCCGTAACACGACGTGACATGGACTCGACTAATGCCAGAAGTAGTGCTGGAGGGAATTGACACCATGAATCCTGCAGGACTGTCCACATATCCGTAAGAGTACGAGGGGGTGGAGACCTCTTCTGAACAGCACGTTGCAAGGCATCCCAGATATGCTCAATAATGTTCATGTCTGGGGAGTTTGGTGGCCAGCGGAAATGTTCGAACTCAGAAGAGTGTTCCTGGAGCTAGTTTTTACCAATTCTGGACGTATGGCGTGTCTCATCGTACTGCTGGAAATGTCCAAGTCCGTCGGAATGCATAATGGACAAGAATGGATGCAGGTGATCAGACAGGATACTTACGTACGTGTCACTGTCAGAGTCGTATCTAGACGTATCAGGGGTGCCAATCACTCCAACTGTACACCTCCCAGACCATTACACAGCCTCCACCAGCTTGAACAGTCCCGTGCTAGTAAGCAGGGTCCATGGATTCATGAAGTTGTCTCCATACACGTACACGTCCATCCGCTCGATACAATTTGCAAAGAGCCTCCTCCGACCAGCTAACATGTTTCCAGTCATCAACAGTCCAATACCGGTGTTTTTTTGACGGGCTCAGGTGAGGCGTAAAGCTTTGTGTCGTGCAGTCATCAAGGGTACACGATGGACCTCCGGCTCCGAAAGCCCATACCGATGATATTTCGTTGAATGGTTCGCACGCTAACACTTGTTGATGGCCCAACATTGAAATCTGCAGCAATTTGCGAAAGGGTTGCACTTCTGTCACGTTGAACGATACCGTTCAGTCGTCGTTGGTCCCGTTCTTGCAGGAGCTTTATCCGGCCGCAGTGATGTCGGAGATTTGATGTTTTATCGGATTCTTGATATTCACGGTACACTCGTGAAATGGTCAAACCGGACAATCCCCTCTTCTTCGTGAACTCGGAGATGCTGTGTCCGGTCGGTCATGCGCCGACTCTAACACCACGTTCAAACTCACTTAAATCTTGATAACCTGCCATTGTAGCAGCAGTATCCGACCTAACAACTTCACTAGACACTTCTTGTCGTAATAGGCGTTGCCGACCACAGCGCCGTATTTTGCCTGTTTACATATTTCTGTATTTTAATACGCATGCCCATACCAGTTTCTTTGGCGCTTCAGTGTATGAGTCGAACGGCTTCAGTTGTGACTTATTGAAAGTGTAGTCATAGTATACTGTGAAATGCAAAGATTTTCTGTTTCTGAACATTTAAAGCATGTTGCCAACACTTTAATATCTTATCAAGATCGAACTGAATATTTGTGCAGCTTTCTCAACCCCTCGTTATACGAGGGCTGTTCGGAAAGTTAGGAAACCACAGTGAAAATGGAAACTGTTTTGTTCACAACAGTTACCTACACCTGTCAGTCATTTCTCTACACAGTCGCCTGTCATCTGTCGTAGCACTGTGCCAACTTTCCAATACCGTCGTCGAAGAAGGCAGCCTTCTGTTCTTTTAGACAATTTTCTGCGCTAGACTTCAACTCGTTGTCTGCGCCAAAATGTTGTCTTCACAGCCAACGATTCATTTGAGCAGAGATGAAAATAAGAGGGAGCCAAGTCCGGGCTGTATGGTGAGTGATAAAAAATGTTGCAGGTGCATCTTCACTACCCCTGCAGTGTGCACCTCAAAAATATCACGAAGAGGGAACTGCATGACAGTTACGTTATGTGGGGTTGCATGAAATCAGGAGAAATCTCTCGGTAGACACCCATACTTTGTGGGGGATACTCCCTTGTCAAGGTTTGTTTAGCCGGCCGGAGTGGCCGAGCGGTTCTAGGCCCTACAGTCTGGAACCGCGCGGCCGCTACGGTGGCAGGTTCGAATCCTGCCTCGGGCATGGATGTGTGTGATGTCCTTAGGTTAGTTAGGTTTAAGTAGTTCTAAGTTCTAGGGGACTGATGACCTCAGCAGTTAAGTCCCATAGTGTTCAGAGCCATTTGAACCACTTTAGGTTTGTTTACGCGCTCACTTTGCGCTCAGAACTGAAAAGAGCGACGTGAAGCTATCTGTGAGCAACACTTCTGTGCAAAGCTTCATCGAATTTTCTCTGTGGTTTGCATTTCGTGACCAATCGTTCCTTACTTTCCGAATAGCTCTCGTAGTGAATGCATCGTCAGCGAACAGTCTGAGGCTGCTATTAATACTGCGTGCAAGGTCATTAATTTACAGCATTAGCAAGGGTCCCAACACACTTACTGAGCCACACCTGAAGTTACTTCTACATCTGTTTATGACTTTCCATCCAAGAAAACATGCTGCGTCCTACCTACGTATCTTTAATCGAGTCACAAATTGCGCTTGATTCGCCACAGTACTGAGTCAAATGCTTTTCGGGGATCAAGGAACGCTGCATTTACCTGACTGCCTCGATCCATGAATCTCAGGATATCATGGTAGAACAGGGCATTTCTGAATCCATACTAGTTGGCATTGAGGAGGTAATTCTGTTCGAGATACGTTATTAAGTCTGAGCGCAGCATATATTCTAAGATCCTACAGCAAATCGATGTCAGGGATACTGGACGGTAGTTTTCTGGAATACTTACTTCTTCTACCTTTGTTCTCGACGGAAGTGACTGTTTTCTTCCAGTCACTGGGCACGGTTTTCTGCTTGAAGAGTCCACTGCATATTATGGATAAAAGAGCAACAAATTCGGTATAGACTCTGATAGTAATTCTCAACAATCTATATTACTCATCTTTGCAGTTGTGCGAGAACTAAATAGGGACGATACGCCTGGATCTTCTCTTATAAAAGAATGTTTTAAAATGGAGTTCTGTATTTTTGCTGATTTTTGCTAATATACAGGGTGTTCCATATATCATATCCGTCAGGGGGACATCAGTCAGCATGATTCCCTTCGTTGTAGTTTTGTTTTTTACAAAGATGTGAACAGCGGTATGACTTTTTTTAAATGGCACTGTGTACTTTTTATTCGGTAATTCATTTTCTCTCCTAAAGGCCTTTTCAAAAATGTATCACAGTGAACCATTCACTGAAACACAGCGTTATTAATTACATAACACAACATTGACGTTGACGCTCCCAGCGCTTAATGCAGGTACTCGGGATAATGGAACACATCCACGTGCTGACGTTGAAAGAGGTCAAATGTAAACATAAGTAGAATGCATACCCGTCAACCATCGTCAGTTGAAGAGTTGCGTGAATAGAATGTACACCAACGAAGAGAAGGTAGAAATGCTACTCATCTTTGGGGAATGTAAGTTAGCAGAACAGTAATAGCAATACTGTTTTGTTATGTATTGGTACATTTGGTACAGAAGTTCTTTTAAATACTGTTGTGTAGAGTAGGCATACAATAAAGGCTGTCCTTCCTACAAACTGCATCCACATAATGTTTCTTTTATTGTTGTTGTTGTTGTTGTTGTTGAAGGTAGGCGAAATGCTACGCAGGCAGCGGAACTGTACAGAGAGCGATATCCTGACAAGAACCCACCTTCCCAACGGATGTTTTCTCGTCTTGCGACGCTTCACGAAATGGGAATCGGCGTAGCACTCGCACAGACGAAGCTGCCGAAGTCACTGTTCTCGTTTCAGTAGCTATGAATCCACATGTGAGCAACGACAGCTTGAACACGAGATTGGCATTCCTAAAACCGGTGTATATCGTATTCTTACACGTCACCGGTTCCATACTTATCATGTACACCTACATCAAGAATTGCATGGGAATGAGTTCCGGAATTGTGTACAGTTCTGTCAGTGGGCACAGTAGTAAATCCTCGCCAACCCGAACTTCTTCTCCAATTTATCGATGAATGTTCCTTCTCAAACAAAGGATAGGTAAATACAAGGAACATGCATTATTGGTCTAGTGACAACCCACGATGGCTTAGATAGGTGGAACATCAGCGTCAATGGACAGTTAACGTCTTGTGTGGGACGCTTGGTACTACAATTATTGGCCCTTATTTCATCAATGGTAGTCTAAAAGGCACAGCGTATGCCAGCTTCCTCAGACGAATTCTTCCTCCCCTTCTGGATGAAATGCCGCTAAGAACCAGAATGCTTATGTGATATCAACACGATGGATGTCAAGCACATCCTGTTCTGAACCGAAGGTATCGTTCCAGATGGATTGGTCGAGGAGGAACAGTTACTTGGCCTGCTAGGTCTCCTGATTTAAATCCTTTTTTCTTTGGGGATGTATTAAAAACGTTGTCTATCGTGATATTCCAATAACTCCAGAGGACATGCAGGAACGTATCGTGCTTGCTTGTAATTCTCTTCAGCAAACAACATTGGAAGAAGTAAATAATTCTTTCATTCAACGAATGCACCAGTGTATCGGTGTCCAGGATCACCACTTTGAGCACCCTTGAATGTTCTACTCCTGGGCAATGGTACAGGAGAGTCAAAGTCAATTTTGTCTTATGTTTTTACTTAGTTTTCATTTGTTTTGTGAGAACTCCAGGAAGTGGACGAGTTTGTGAGCCCGGGCTCAAAGTCTATGTTGTATTGTGTAATTAATAACGTTGTGTTTCAGTGAATGGTACAGTGTGATACAATTTTGAAGAGGTCTTTAGGGAAGAAAATGAATTACCGATTAAAAAATACAGGGTGCCATTTTAAAAAGTCATGCCGCTGTTCATATCTTTGTAAAAAACAAAGCTACAACGAAGGCAATGATGCTGATTGATGTCCACCTGACCGCTAAAGAACATTTGCTAGAAACATTTTGTAATTTGCATCTGAACAAACAGTTATTTATGGTGGTCAAGATAAATGGGACACCCTGTATAATAATTTCAAACCTTTTCGAAACTTTTTCTATTGGACCCGCCCTAGATAATTATGAAAGGACTAAAGTTTATCGCATACTACATTATTCCTGTTCGTAGAGTAAAACTTCGGCATCAAGCATTACGTCTTTCAATTTATTATTTCTTTGAAGCTGTTTCATACATGGGATTTCGGATCTTTAAAGAATTGGAGGAGGTTACTGGTTTTGTCACTATCTGATCAAGTTCCACACATGTTATGACGCTGAAGTGCTCTTCGAAGGCTCTTTTCAATGTCACAAGAAAGAATGTAGTTCCATTAAGAAGGAGGAAAAAATAAAATAAATGAACGGAGTCGCTGTCATTTTTCGGCAGCTAATTTAAAAGTTACTTTCGTGCGTCATAAAATTTACCACATTGTCTTCTGCAACTCATGGAATATCGTATCCTGATTTATTTAGTCGTTCTTGATATACACTGAAGAGCCAAAGAAACTGACACCTGCCTAAAATCGTGTAGGGGCCCCCGCGAGCACGCAGAAGTGCCATAACACGACATGGCATGGTTCAAATGGTTCAAATGGCTCTGAGCACTACGGGACTTAACTACTGAGGTCATCAGTCCCCTAGAACTTAGAACTTCTTGAACCTAACTAACCTAAGGACATCACACACATCCATGCCCGAGGCAGGATTCGAACCTGCGACCGTAGCGGTCACGCGGTTCCAAACTGACGCGCTTAGAACCGCACGGCCACACCGGCCGGCCGACATGGCATGCACACGACTAATGTCCGAAGTAGTGCTGGAGGGAATTGATACCATGAATCCTGCAGGGCAGTCCGTAAATCCGTAAGAGAAAGAGGAGGTGGAGATCTCTTCTGAACAGCACGTTGCAAGGCATCCCAGATATGCTTAATAATGTTCATGTCTGGGGAGTTTCGTGGTCAGCGGAAGTGTTTAAATTCAGAGGAGTTTTCCTGGAGCCAGTCTCTACCAATTCTGGTCGTTTGGGGTGTCGCATTGTCCTGCTGAAACTGCCGAAGTCCGTCGGAATGCACAATGGACATAATTGGATGCAGGAGCCAGTCTCTACCAATTTTGGTCGTTTGGGGTGTCGCATTGTCCTGCTGAAACTGCCGAAGTCCGTCGGAATGCACAATGGACATAATTGGATGCAGGTGATCAGACAGGATGCTTACGTGCGTGCCACCAGTCAGAATCGGATCTAGACGGATTAGGGGTCCCATATCACTCCAACTGTACACGCCACACTCCATTACAGAGGCTCCACCAGCTTGAACAGTCCCCTGTTCTCATGCAGGGTTCATGGATTCATGAGGTTGTCTCCATACCCGTACACGTCCATCCGCTCGATACAATTTGAAACGAGACTCGTCCGACCACACAACATGTTTCCAGTCATTAACAGTCCCATGTCGATGTTGACGGGCCCAGGCGAGGCATAAAGATTTGTGTCATGCAGTCTGCAAGGGTACACGAGTGGGTCTCCGGCTGCGAACTGGAGACCCTGGTTCAAATACCGGCGTTGGTACAAATTTTGTTTTTTCAGTCTACATATCTCCGCAAAATTATCTTCTGTAACAGGAACCTGAGATTAGAATGGTATTCTTCAAAAATCAAAGAAACTGAATTCCTTTCAAACTCCAAAAGACAGCCATTATGCCAGTTTCTGTCATAATTGTTGTCTCTGTCATCTACTTATCTGCAATCGCTTTTCTCAACACCCCTCCCCCACCACTTGTCCCATTCGTTGGCACAAAGTCCGCTACTAAAAGTCTGTTCTCTCTTAACAGCCATTGTCACTATCATGTCAGTCTTCTCCTCGTCATTATCACTTCTGTTTCTGGCGATCCAAAACGGGGCTTCAAATGTGCTGAAATAATCAATGATCTTCTTATTATTAATGTTCGTTATTATTATTATTAATGTAATTTATTATAATTATTCACTGTTATTATTTGTGTTGGCAATGATTTCTCAGATGTACAACTTAAGCAGAAGTATGCTTAGAAATTGAAAATGGTTTGGTAATTTCTTATGTAAGCTGTTTCTGGTTTGATCAAAGAGAGGGTCTAAAGGTCCTAGTCTACTCAGAATAGCCGGCCGCTGTGGCCTAGCGGTTCTAGGCGCTTCAGTCCGGAACCGCGCTGCTGCTACGGTCGCAGGTTCGAATCCTGCCTCGGGCATGGATGTGTGTGATGTCCTTAGGTTAGTTAGGTTTAAGTAGTTCTAAGTCTAAAGGACTGATGACCTCAGATATTAAGTCCCATAGTGCTTAAAGCCATTTGAACCATTTTTTTCTACTCAGGCTAAATAAACAGGAAATAAATAAAGAAATATGTGGGGCGACCTGTCCTAACTGCCTCATCTTTTGCACGAGCTGAAATAAATTCACTGAATTTATGATGGGTGGATTGGCACGAAATCAATGAAGATGCAATGACACGATATACCACTGCTCAGGTGACCGATGGTAGAGGTGACTGCTCACGAAAAGCACGAAATTCGAATCGATTTCGGTCTTCAGACTCGTTTACATTGCAGGTCCATCATTTCTGAACGGTGTTTGCGCCGATATCATTTCGCATCATTTCATCTTCACTGATGCAGTGGCCATGCGGACGTTTGGACAAGGCCTGTTGTAATGTAAGCCACGAGTCACAGGGGAAGTGTGAAAAGTGACATGTAAAGACCACGTGGCTGATAATTACTGTTAATTTGTGCCATAGAATGTGAGTCGGTGCGAACCGGACGCAGTGTGGGCGGCTAGAACGAGCTGTAGTTAGCAACAGCTGACGGAGGTCCAGTCCATCTCATCAAGACCCATTACGGGTGACTTCCATCTCAACATTCCATACTGCGTGTGTAATGGCACTCGTGCACGTCTTCTTTGCGGATAATACGACAGAATATGTTATTTTGGCGATTTGTTTGGGCATAAATATGAAACCAGTCGCTCTTTTTGAATTTTAGATTCGATTTATTATAGGTCCACTAGAATCTCATCATCAGATGGAGACGTTACAGGAGCATTACGCGCGGATCACGTCTAGCTAGACGCTTTGGTGATGGGGCTGGCGAAAGTACGGAAAATTAGTAATGAAACGGAGATGCTACGTTTTGGGTAGTTGCAGTGCACTGCATCGTGGTATCCACAGCAAATCCATTCCCAAAATGTACATTATCAGGTGTACACACAAATACACACAATTTTTAGCTGCATTTGGTTTCATATTGGATGCAAATACAAAGACTATGCTTACAATAGATAAAGCACTTGTTGCATTATGATCTTTGACCTGAGATGCATTGTATTAGATTATAACAATTTAGAAGTACAGATAATGTACAGTTTGACTACTAATAAAATCAATAAACTGCAGGGACGGAGTCCTGGCTGGTAATGGAGGAAACAGAGTCATCTGAACATGTGTCTGAAAATGCATCGTTGCCACGGAAGATAGCGCTGACGAATGACAGTTCCTCTGACCATGTGCCGTGTGTTCCTTGTGTGTTGCAGGCTGTGTGATTGACGCAGCGTAGTGTAAGCGCAAAGACCTTGTAAAAAAATAACTAGACTCACTGATGGCGCTGCAGTCGCGGGGTAATTTGAACCTTCGGCTGGACGCCATTATAGTGGTTGTAGTCTGATGTGTTGTGTAGTATTGTTGTTTATGAAGACCCTGATTTGACGTTGTATATTTGTTACTCGTAATTCAACTGTCTGTACGTTCCAATCAAAAGAAGTACAATGGTGAAGAGTTGTGCAGCGATTAATTGTACAAATAAATTCGAGAAAGGAACGAGTATTACATTTCACAGGTATGTGGATATTTTAAGTTGTTTTGTTTGTCAGTGCACTTGCTTAATAAATGTCTTTGTAACACGGTATTATCATAATGTCTGTGCATCTATTTGCAGGTTTCCTTTCTCAAAACCACAGCTGTTACAAAAATGGTTACACGCTGTCAGGGGGCAAGATTTCCGACCGACAGAATACCATGTTATATGTTCTGATCATTTTGAAGAAAGTTGGCTGATCGGTTGTGTTTTCATGGTAGAGGTTAGGTTGAAACTTGATAATTTGGTCGTGAGTTGCCAAAGCACCATGCCATATATAACGCACTTCTCGTCGTAAAATCTAAAGCAAGGTAGTAGAGTCAGAAAATATGTATTAATATAGTGGGCAAATCTTCGAGTATTTTGATGCATTTTGCGTACATCTGTCGTAAATGAACTACGAAAAATGCTAGGGGTCGGGTACATAACTTTTAGCTACGGCAGATTCCATGTAGTACGTAAGATAAATTCATAAACAGTGACTAGTTGCTGTTTGTTCATAAATTAAAAAGTATATTGTAGTAACTTATTTAAATGAGGCATTATCTTTGTGACCTAACTCAAGGGAAGGCATTTTATAACCAAAAGCGATGTATAAACATTCGAACTCCGCGCGTCAGTTTACCATTCTAATGGCCGCCGCCCAGCTATTCAATTTGCCCGCTCTTCACAGTCGACCACTCATGCGGTAGTGGGGGCCTGTGTAAGCGGCAGAATGGTCCGGCATTCATGTCGAGAACAAGCCGAGGCGGTGTTTGTGCACGGCCAAGTAGATGGAAACGGTGGGGAGCCAGCACGGCTATATCAAAACAAGTACCGTTACGGACACCAGCCACGTCACACAACATTTAACCCTTTTTGGGCGTTTTTGTGATCATGGGCCCTTTCAGAGGAAGGCGGTGGACTGTGCGTGTACCAGGTTTTGGAGGACCTGGTCCTACAGGGTATTACAATGAAATGAACACCCTTAGCTGCTTACAGGCGTCGACATACGTCAAAGGGGACAGATGAAAATGTGTGCCCCGACCGGGACTCGAACCCGGGATCTCCTGCTTACATGGCAGACGCTCTATCCATTTGAGCCACCGAGGACACAGAGGATAGCGCGACTGCAGGGATTTATCTCCTGCATGCCTCCCGCGAAACTCACATTCTCAACGTATTGTCCCGCACTACATTCGTAGTGCCCCTGCCCATTATACTCATTACTCGCGGCGCGTTGCCGATTCCTGTAAGAGTTCGGGCACTGTTTGTGCATTCGCACAGGAGAAGATGATGGTCAAGTGGCCGGTGAGCCTTAACTATATACAGGGTGTTACAAAAAGGTACGGCCAAACTTTCAGGAAACATTCCTCACACACAAATAAAGAATAGATGTTATGTGGACATGTGTCCGGAAACGCTTAATTTCCATGTTAGAGCTCATTTTAGTTTCGTCAGTATGTTCTTCCACCTACGCTCAATGGAGCACGTTATCATGATTTCATACGGGATATTCTACCTGTGCTGCTAGAACATGTGCCTTTACAAGTACAACATGTGGTTCATGCACGATGGAGCTCCTGCACATTTCAAAATGGTTCAAATGGCTCTGAGCACTATGGGACTTAACATCTGTGGTCATCAGTCCCCTAGAACTTAGAACTACTTAAACCTAACTAACCTAAGGACATCACACACATCCATGCCCGAGGCAGGGTTCGAACCTGCGGACGTAGCAGTCGCGCGGTTCCGGACTGAGCGCCTAGAACCGCTACACCACCGCGGCCGGCTCCTGCACATTTCAGTCAGAGTGTTCGTACGCTTCTCAACAACAGATTCGGTGACCGATGGATTGGTAGAGGCGGACCAATTCCATGGCCTCCACACTCTCCTGACCTCAACCCTCTTGCCTTTCATTTATGAGGGCATTTGAAAGCTCTTGTCTACGCAACCCCGGTACCAAATGTACAGACTGTTCGTGCTCGTATTGTGGACGGCTGTGATACAATACGCCATTCTCCAGGGTTGCATCAACGCATCAGGGATTCCATGCGACGGAGGGAGGATGCATGTATCCTCGCTAACGGAGGACATTTTGAACATTTCCTGTAACAAAGTGTTTGAAGTCACGCTGGTACTTTCTGTTGCTGTGTGTTTCCATTCCATGATTAATGTGATTTGAAGAGAAGTAATAAAATGAGCTCTAACATGGAAAGTAAGCGTTTCCGTACACATGTCCACATAACACATTTTCTTTCTTTGTGTGTGAGGAATGTTTCCTGAAAGTTTGGCCATACCATTTTGTAACACCCTGTATGTACCAAGATGGTATCTGTTCTTTCGGACATGTCTGAAAGAACAGATACCATCGGTGACCATGCAGCTCGTTAGAATGCTTACAGGCGTCGACATACGTCAACGGGGACAGATGAAAATGTGTGCCCCGACCGGGAATCAGCAACGCGCCGCGAGTAATGAGTATAATGGGCGGGGGCACTACGAATGTAGTGCGGGACAAGACGTTGAGAATGTGGGTTTCACGGGAGGCGTGCCACAGATAAATCCTTTAAGTCGCGCTATCCTCTGTGTCCTCGGTGGCTCAGATGGATAGAGCGTCTGCCATGTAAGCAGGAAATCCCGGGTTCGAGTCCCGGTCGGGGCACACGTTTTCATCTGTCCCCGTTAACGTATGTCCACGCCTGTAAGCAGCTAAGGGTGTTCATTTCGTTGTAATTTCATTCTAACGAGCTGCATGGTCACCGATGGTATCTGTTCTTTCAGCGCCAGCTACCGTGGCAACGATGCATTTCCAGACACATGTTCAGAGGATCTTTCTTCCTCCATTTCCAGTCAGGAGTCCTTCACTGCTGTTTGTCGGTTCTATTAATGTTCACCTTGTATTTAACTGAATCTTGCTAGCTGCAGGTGTGTTCTTGTATTGACGATATACAAGTGATATGGACTGAAAAGATACACATCAGATAAACAAATATGGACTATGGACTATGTAATTAAAGAATGCGTGAGTTCTAGCATTTCATAGTTGTTACGAGAGTAAGAGAGTGAAATGTTTACTACGTAATCAAGGACTGACTGAGTTTCAGAGTGCCATAGTCGTTACAAGACTGAGAAAATATAATTTATGCAAGAGGATGAGTAGGTCTTATTAGTGGTACTTCAGTGCCAAGATTTCTTGGAAATCCTGGAAGAAAAAGTTCTACGTTGTTTCAGCTTGTTCGTCAAGGATTTTCTGAGGTGATTTTAGTTTGTATACGTCAATCCGTAATTGTTCAACGAGACCCATCTGTAACCCTTTTTTAGAAATGTGTAGAACAGAAAGATTGTCATTGATATCACTTCAGAACAACTACGGCATTCTGACCTCAGTCGCCTCTTTATTACATAGTAAATATTTCAGTTTCTTAGTCTTGTAACAACTATGACATGTTTTATGTCATCCACTCATTAACTACAAAGTAAGTATTTCACTCTTTTTGTTTATCTTATATGTACATATCAGTTATATATTATCTATATAAGAACACACCTGTAGCTAGCAAGAGTCACTTACATATATATTATCTATACAATCTGATAGATTTTAATAACGATATATCAATCTTTGTACAAAAATACTTTAATTTCGTTCAGACAGATTTTTCAAAAAAGGAACATCTGTACTTACCTTGTTGAAAACATTTCAGTTCTTTATAACTAAAAACATATAACTTGAATAAGCATGTGTGTGTATCGATATAACATTTCTTAGGAACTGTGCCAAATTAGTCACACTGCCTTGAAGACTTTGTACTTTATAAGGTTTTTTTTTTTTTCAAAGTATTGCAACTTCGCATACGTCCCCCCTTGAGTGAAATATGGGGACCTCACAATGACCACGAAAAACACCGCCATACTGTAACACTACCAACTTCTCCATACTTCTCTGTTGACACTATACGTGACGGCAAGTAACACACTCCGGAAATCGCCAAATCCAAATCCCTTCAACAGGATTACCACAGGCATAGCATGATTCATCACGCCAAATCACTCGTATCCAGTCATCCACTGGCCAATGACGTCGCTCCACACCACCTCTGGCGTTGTTTAGCAGCGGCTACAGAAATGTGCAGCTTATGAGGAGCTGCTCGACCATAGTACCACATTCTTTTGAACTCCCTACGCTCAGTCATTGTGCTAGGTGGACTGCTGGTACCGCTTCCTTCCAGTGATTTCATGTGATTGTTTTTCAATGGCCCTCCGCAACGCTCGACGGCCCCTGTCCATCAGTCCGTGATGGGTACCTAGTCTTGGCATAGGTTGTTCCTTCGCATTTCCATTTCGCTGTCACATCTGCAGTCAGATGAGATGGGTAGCTTTAGAAGGGTCAAAATATACCTGGTGGATGCAAACTCTTGTGGCATCCACTGACTACACCACTGACCGACCCACTCTGCCGTTACTGCTACTCAACTGGCAACACAATTTATGCAGAGTGTATCAAACAGAATCATCCAATTTGGCACGTCTACACTACTGGCCGTTAAAACTGCTACCACACGAAGATGTGCTACAGACGCGAAATTTAACCGACAGGAAGAAAATGCTGTGATATGCAAATGACTAGCTTTTCAGAGCATTCACACAAGGTTGGCGCCGGTGGCGACACCTACAACGTGCTGACATGAGGAACGTTTCCAAGCGATTTCTCATACACAAACAGCAGCTGGCCGGCGTTGCCTGGTGAAACGTTGTTGTGATGCCTCGTGTAAGGAGAAGAAATGCGTACCATCACGTTTACGACTTTGATAAAGGTCGGATTGTAGCCTATCGCGATTTCGGTTTATCGTATCGCGACATTGACGCTC
Organism: Schistocerca cancellata; assembly: GCF_023864275.1. Classification (NCBI taxonomy): domain Eukaryota; kingdom Metazoa; phylum Arthropoda; class Insecta; order Orthoptera; family Acrididae; genus Schistocerca; species Schistocerca cancellata. The sequence goes on from NC_064628.1 coordinate 804,702,641, forward strand.
GCGTTCGTCGAGATCCAATGACTGTTAGCAGAATATGGAATCGGTGGGTTCAGGAGGGTAATACGGAACGCCGTGCTGGATCCCAACGGCCTCGTATCACTAGCAGTCGAGATGGCAGGCATCTTATCCGCATGGCTCTAACAGATCGTACAGCCACGTCTCGTTCCCTGAGTCAGCAAATGGGGACGTTTGCAAGACAACAACCATCTCCACGAACAGTTCGACGACGTTTGCAGCAGCATGGACTACCAGCTCGGAGACCATGGCTGCGGTTACCCTTCACGCTGCATCACAGACCGGAGCGCCTGCGATGGTGTACTCGACGACGAACCTGGGTGCACGAATGGCAAAACGTCATTTTTTCGGATGAATCCAGGTTCTGTCTACAGCATCCGTGTTTGGCGATATCGCGGTGAACGCACGTTGGAAGTGTGTATTCGTCATTGCCATACTGGCGTATCACCCGGCGTAATGATATGGGGTGCCATTGGTTACACGTCTCGGTCACTTCTTGTTCGCATTGACGGCACTTTGAACAGTGGACGCTACATTTCAGATGTGTTACGACCCGTGCCTCTTTCCTTCATTCGATCCCTGCGAAACCGTACATTTCAGCAGGATAATGTACGACCGCATGTTGCAGGTCCTGTACGGGCCTTTCTGGATACAGAAAATGTTCGACTGCTGCCCTGGCCAGCACAGATCTCTCACAAACTGAAAACGTCTGGTCAATGGTGGCCTAGCAACTGGTTCGTCACAATACGCCAGTCACTACTCTTGATGAACTGTGGTATCGTGTTGAAGCTGCATGGGCAACTGTACCTGTACACGCCATCCAAGCTCTGTTTGACTCAATGCCCAGGCGTATGAAGGCCGTTATTACGGCCAGAGGTGGTTGTTCTGGGTACTGATTTCTCAGGATCTATGCACCCAAATTGCGTGAAAATGTAATCACATGTCAGTTCTAGTATCATATATTTGTCCAATGAATACCCGTTTATCATCTTTATTTCTACTTAGTGTAGCAATTTTAACGGCCAGTAGAGTATATTTCTGAAACTAATAAACATTTTGATTAACGAGAAACTGAGAATTTTTTTTCATAACTTTCCATAGGTGTTCAGTACTCCCGCCTTGAGTTCCACGACATATGTCAATGCGGTATTCAGACTGTTCCCCCACTATAGCGAGCACGTCTTGAATTACAGCTTCCGCAGCTACTGTTACGCGATGTCTCATTTCATTCATTGTTGTTGGCAGCGGAGGCACATAAACAGAGTCTTTTATAAACCCCCACAATAAATAAGCACATATAATCAGGTCCGGTGACCTTGAAGGCCAGTAATGTAAGGCTGAGTCATTTGGTCCAGTGCGACTGATCCATCGTTCAGTAATCCTCTGATTTAAAAATTCCCGCACTTCGAGATTCCAGTGTGGCGGTGTACCACCCTGTTTGTAAGTGAAGTCGTTCGGATCAGTCTCCAACTGTGGAGAAAGAAAGTTCTCAAGCATATCGAGATATGTGCTTCCTGTACCAGTGTTATCGGCAAAGAAAATTGGACCATATATATTTTCCCATAAAACTGCGCAAAACACATTAAATATTGAGAGTCCCTCCCATGTTGTACAACTTCATGTGGTTGTTCCGTACTCATATTCTCACATTATGACGGTTCACCTTTACACACGCCAGACGGACATCGAGGGCATGTTGAACTGTCGAGCTGCACGGCGAACGGATTTCTGCGGACTCTTTGTGAAACTGTGGCTGATGCATTCGACGTCTGTGTCAGGCACTAGGGACGGCCCGGCGATTTTTCTTTACACAAGCAACCTGTTTGTCGGTATTGTTCGTGCCATCGTCTAACGCTCTGTACTGTAGGAGGATCCATACCATACGCTGAATAGTTATCAGTACCTCACACTGCGCAAAACGTAGAACACAAAACGGTTTCTGTTGTCCCTACACCATTTTTGCTAGAACTCAAGTGGGCGCACACTGCTGCTATCTAGCGGGAACCATGTAAAATTCGAGAGTTTGCTCTTTCCAACACTACATTGCTCACGCATATATCACAAATAACACAATAGTGATGATTTTTTAAAATCGGATAATTCTTTTTGATACTCCCTGTATATGTACGGTATCTGTTCTTTCGGACATTAAAGATCATTTCCGTGCGGATCCACTCTCTCGATCGGACTCGTGGAATGAGCGTGAGGCTGCGAGCAATGACTTTGGTGGACAGGGAGCGCTGCGGAAGTACTGTGCGGCATGTTTGGAATTTGGGTTGGGCGGGAAGCGTGCAAGGACAGTCGTAGCGGTTAAGGCAACCACTCGCGTAAAGCGGAAATCCGGCTTCGAGTCCCGCTCTCCCACAGATTTTCACTTGTCGCCACTGAATTCATTTCAACGCCCGGTTGCGATCGATGTCAGAATTTCTATTTCATTTCATAACTGCAACACAATACTCTGCGCCTCCTTCTCCCCTGGTGGTCAATGCCGCGTTACACACTGAAGAGCCAAAGAATCTGGTACACCTGCCTAATATCGTGTAAGGCCCACGCGAACACGCAGTATTGCCGCAGCACTACGTGGCATGGACTCGCCTAATGTCGCAATAGTGCTGGAGGGAACTGACACCATGAGTCCTGTAGGGCTGTCCATAAATCCGTATGAGTACGAGCGGGTGGAGATCACTTCTGAACAGCACATTGCAAGGCATCCCAGATATGCTCAATATTGTTCATGCCTGGGCAGTTTGGTGGCCAGCGGAAGTGTTTAAACTCAGAAGAGTGTTCCTGGAACCACTCTGTACCAATTCTGGACGTGTGGGGTGTCGCATTGCCCTGCTGGAATTGCCAAACTCCGTCGGAATGCACAATGGACATGAATGGATGCAGGTGATCAGACAGGATGCTCACGTACATTTCACCTGTCAGAGTCGTATCTAGACATATCAGGGGTCCCATATCGCCTCAAATGCACACGCCCCACACCATTAGAGAGCTTCCACCAACTTGAACAGTCCTCTGCTGACATGCAGGGTCCATCAGATTCATGAGGTTGTTTCCATACCCGCAAGCGTACGCGAGTGGACCTTCGGCTCCGAAAGCCCATATCAATTAAGTTTCGTTGAATGGTTGGCACGCTGACACTTCTTGATAGCCCAGCAATTTTCGGAAGGGTTTCACTTCTGTCACGCTGAACGATTCTCTTCACTCGTCGTTGGTCCCGTACTTGTAGGATCTTTTTCCGACGTCGGAGATTTGATGTCTTACCGGATTCCTGATATTCGCGGTACACTCCTGAAATGTTCGTACAGGAAAAATCCCACTTCATCGCTACCTCGGAGATGCTGTGTCCCATCGCTCATGTGTCGACTGTAACACCACGTTCAAACTCACTTAAATCTTGATAACCTGCCACTGTAACAGCAGTAACCGATCTAACAATTGCGATAGACACTTGTTGTCTTAAGCCTAGTTTACAGGACGACACTAGGTTGCAGGCAACTGTACTGCCGGCCACTGCGCATGCACGCAACGCGTTTGCTCAAATCGTCGGTGAAGCTAAACACTTTCGGCGTGTTCCAACTTCGGCGACACTAGTTGCATGAGTTTTAGGTTATGTGCGTTCGTAGAGTGCAGACAAACTGAAATATGCAGTGAGTACCGGAGAATAATGTTCGCTTTTGGGACATTTATGCTTTGCATAGGTGTTTGTGGGATTTCAGTGATGCTGATTACAAAAATAAGCAATATATTGCTGCTTCTGAGACCTTCACGTGCGATCAGAACACAGACAGTTGACAATATCTGAGCTGCAGGGCAAAATTTATTGAATTAGGAGCACATATACAACTGAATTAAGAAAAATACAAGCAAATAAAATTCTAGCTGTGAAAATGCTCTCGTCTACAAGACTAAAATCCCATAGTTCGAGTTGGCCAACATTTATTTAAAGGAATTTTGTTGACAGGACGGAAGGCTACACAAATCAAGAAGCTGTATTCTTTATTCAATATTCTCCTATTTAAAACGTCGCAGCAGTGCTCCCCATTCACATATGTTTGAATTTTGAAATATTGCCACTGTATAGATCTATCTTCAAGAGAGTAGTTTGCAAACCATTCTCTTCTTAATGCAGCCTGCTTCGAATAATTACTGCTGTTAATGTTAATAATTATTACTGTTAATGTAAATAATTATTGGTGTTACTGAAAAAGCGTCATCAACAACTAAAACCGCATCATATTGCATGCCGAGTGTTCTCGATTGTAATGCACGCAATGTGATACGTAATTTCATTCTGGCGACAGTGCTACACTCATTACAGTATCTTTATTCCTTATTGCATAATGATCTCCATTTAGAAGAAGCGTGAACAGTTCTGGTGACATTCTACACTACTGGCCATTAAAATTGCTGCACCACGAAGATGACGTGCTACAGACGCGAAATTTAACCGACAGGAAAAAGATGCTGTGATACGCAACTGATTAGCTTTTCAGAGCATTCACACAAGGTTGGCGACGGTGGCGACACCTACAACGTGCTGACATGAGGAACGTTTCCAAGCGATTTCTCATACACAAAAAGCAGTTGACCGGCGTTACCTGGTGAAACGTTGTTGCGATGCCTCGTGTAAGGAGGAGAAATGCGTACCATCACGTTTCCGACTTTGATAAAGGTCGGATTGTAGCCTATCGCGATTTCGGTTTATCGTATCGCGACATTGACGCTCGCGTTGGTCGAGAACCAATGACTGTTAGCAGAATATGGAATCAGTGGGTTCATGAGGGTAATACGGAACGCCGTGCTGGATCCAAACGGCCTCGTATCACTAGCAGTCGAGATGACAGGCATCTTATCCTCATGGCTGTAACGGATCGTGCAGCCACGTCTCGATCTCTGAGTCAACAGATGGGGAAGTTTGCAAGACAACAACCATCTCCACGAACAGTTCGACGACGTTTGCAGCAGTATGGACTATCAGCTCGGAGACCATTGCTGCGGTTACCGTTAACGCTGCATCACAGACAGGAGCGCCTGCGATGGTGTACTCGACGACGAACCTGGGTGCACGAATGGCAAAACGTAATTTTTTCGGATGAATCCAGGTTCTGTTTACAGCATCATGATGGTCGCATCCGTGTTTGGCGACATCGCGGTGAACGCACATTGGAAGTGTGTATTCGTCATCAACCGGAGTGATGGTTTGGGGTGCCATTGGTTACACATCTCGGTCACCTATTGTTCGCATTGACGGCACTTTGAACAGTGGACGTTACATTTCAGATGTGTTACGACCCGTGGCTCTACCCTTTCGAAACCCTACATTTCAGCAGGATTATGCACGACCGCATGTTGCAGATCCTGTACGGGCCTTTCTGGATACAGAATATGTTCGACTGCTGACCTGGCCAGCACATTCTCCAGATCTCTCACCAATTGAAAACGTCTGGTCAATGGTGGCCGAGCAACTGGCTCGTCACGATATGCCAGTCACTACTCTTGATGAACTATGGTATCGTGTTGAAGCTCTGTTTGACTCAATGCCCAGGCGTATGAAAGCCGTTATTACGGCCAGAGGTGGTTGTTCTGGGTACTGATTTCTCAGGATCTATGCACCCAAATTGCGTGAAAATGTAATCACATGTCAGTTCTAGTATAATATATTTGTCCAATGAAAACCCGTTTATCATCTGCAATTGTTCTTGGTGCAGCAATTTTAATGGCCAGTAGTGTAAGATAATTAAAAGAACTTCTTGGGTCTTCCATTACAAATTATTTCAGCAAGGATTCTGAGCAACCAAGCTGACGTCTTTTCTTCATCCAGTCACGAATCGAAACACGTTTCTTATTTTTTTTTCTTATGTAGCGATTCCACGCAACAAGCTTTAACTGCATCACAACTCGTGCGACGTGCAGCTCCCAAAACTTCTATTTCAGATACGACTCAGGAACCCACGAAACGACGAAACTGGTTTCGCCGTGTCTACAGCCAATATGAAACCATTTGCGTGCAACTCATTCCAGGCAACGAGTAGCGCAACCCAATGTCGTCGTGTAATCTAGGCTTTATATAGACGTTGCCGACCGCAGCGCGGTATCCTGTTTGTTTACATATCTCTGTATATGAATACGCATGCTTATATCAGTTTCTTTGGCGCTTCAGTGTACAGTTATTGTTTTTATTTTGTAGGCAGTAGAACGTTCTTCATTATAATCAAAGGCAAGACTTTCCTGTTATTATTGATAAATGTGAAAGTTGTTTATGAATAACAGAAACATTTTTTATAATAGATCGACGAAGTATTGAAGCAATGCTTGATACATATCTGTTTTGTGTTTTCTTTTTATTTTACCTTTTTGTGAGGAAATTGTATCTTATAGCGCTAAATGATAAATGCGTGTCGCCTTCTTTATTTTCACTACAATATACCTCTGTTTTACGCTATAAATCAACAATTTGCAAGTAAAATCTGAATTAAAAATTGACAGTTTCAGTTTTGCTATAAATACTGTTTATTTTGAAGTAACGTACAGGAGGATAACTATGTATATAAAAATGTTTCATAGGGTTGCTCGTCCCTCTATATATCCTCATTCAGTTTCTAGATGGTTCACCGCTTTTGGTTCTCAGGGGAATGCGGTAAGACATTAATCGTATACGTTAAGAATGCGATCGTTATGAGGTAACGCTGATAGGTTGGTTGGTTTGGCGGGAGGAGACCAGCGATGTCATCGGTCCCATTGGACTAGCTAAGGAGGGGGAAGGAAATCGGCCGTGCCCTCTCAAAGGAACCATCCCAGCAATTGCCTGAAGCGATTTAAGGAAATCACGGAAAACCCACATAAGGATTACCGGATGAGGGCTTGAACCGTCGTCCTTCCGAATGCGAGTCCGTTGTGACCCGATAGGTGTACAACTCATCTAAAGCTCTAGTAACGCGGTTACCGCCGTAACTGACCAAAGCTACTAGTAAAACCACTGTGCTCTACACTTACTTATGGCAGTCTGTTGTAGCCTACAGTAGTTTTACTATTCTAGTTATTGCATGGGGGCTTAATTGAAATAAATATGAATGCAAATATTTTTAATAGCTGTATGTCCGGTTACGCAAGTCTCGTAAACGGCTGGCCCTGACTAGTATTATTACGCAATCTGACTGCTTAGAATGACAACAAAGAATGTAAGAAAATTTTCGTTAACACAGTTAATTAATTAAGTCCCCAGCAACTATAAAACCTACGAAGCCAACAAAGCACAAGTGTAGCTGTTCTGTGTGTGGTAGTGTGACTCAACGCACATCTGGCACGGTTCTTCTTCAACAAGACAAGAAATTTTCAATACCATTTATACTGACGTGATAAAAGAAAATTAGAAATACTATAATTGTGCAAGAAACCCAGAATTACACTCTAATACAAGAACACACGCCAGATGCTTTGTTGACTGAACCTGTAATGAAGCATTATTCAGGACACACAAATAATAAGAAAATAAAGAACAGTAGGTAGTTACCTTAATTTATATTGACGAAAAGCACTCAGATCATTACAATATCTCCATTGGAACAACATCTGCTATCTCTCCCATCAAATAACTGCATAAACATGGAACAACACTCTCCACTACCGCATCTCACTCTGACTTCAGCCACAAGCAGTGTCCACCACAACTTCTCGGCAAGCACTGCTTGTCGCTGCGTCTCAATAATCACTGCCAGTGGAGGCGGCGGAACAATACTCTCTGGCGCGATTTTTGGCGCTGTGGCTCAGTGTAGCCACCTTTCATTATACGATGAAAATGACTGACTACTCCCACGATAAGCCGCGCGTGTTAAAGCGCTGCTTTCGGAACAGGGAACTTCACCGGCCCCAGACCGAATCCTCCCGGCAGATTAACGAAGTGGGTAAACGTGCCGGCCAGGTTGGATATGGTTTTTAGGTAGTTCCCCACATCCGGATAGGTGAATATTTGGTGATGCCAACGTCTCGTCTCACAATGGATCCGTGCCTACTCGTCATCGCCGATTTGTCCAAATTTATGGAATATGCAGGGCCTTGCCTGAAAGTGACAGAAGTCGGAGCTCTAGATGCCCAATCGTTCGGAAAAAATGTTTTTGACCCAAGTCCGGCAAGATTTCAGTCATTTATGTTAGAGCAGTCCCCAGGTAGCGGTTAGCCCAAGATACCGGCGCGGTAGCTCAGCGGCCGGCACGGTAGCTCAGCGTATTCTGTCTGAGGGTTAGTTACCCTCTGTAACAAAAAAATAACTGAGTGAAAGGATCAACGAAGAACCTGAACGGGTGTCATTAGACGTCCAACCCGAACAAATTCAACGCAAACACGAGGGGAACGCTTCGCATCAAATGGTTCAAATGGCACTGAGCACTATGGGACTCAACATCTGAGGTCATCAGTCCCCTAGAACTTAGAACTACTTAAACCTAATTAACCTAAGGACATCACACACATCCAGGCCCGAGGCAGGATTCGAACCTGCGACCGTAGCGGTCGCGCGGTTCCAGACTGAAGCGCCTAGAACCGCTCGACCACACCGGCCGGCGAACGCTTCGCTTCATCAAATATATACAATGGAATGTATTTTGATGCAATCTTCTCGGGATGTTATTTCTTTTTCTCCCCCGATGAGATAAGAGCAGTTTTTAAGTTCTTTGATCAAATTCCTTAGCTAACGATAAAAACAGACAACACAGGATAGCGCAGTCGAGAGTATTTGGGGGGAAATCACTTTAATACTGCATGCTGGCAATCCTTCTTCGTCTTGAAAACCGCTCGTCGTATAATTGTGGATTTTTTTTGTCCTCCCCACGAGTTAATTGACAGAAGAAATTTATTCGCCTGCACGTAAGTCTTCATTACATCAGCCCAAAAAATTTTTGTATTTATTGTAAGTTCCCCAGATTTTGAAACAGTAATGACAACATTCCTATATTCTGCCACATACTCATCCACCAAATTTTCCTTTGCCTTTCCTTTTACGAAAATATTAACAAATACAATACAGTCATTCTTTCGGTTTATTTGCGGTGTAAGTAAGTAAAAAATTTTAAATATAAGAAAGCTGCGCATAGTACCGTACCTCACCACCTACGGATAAACGTTTTGTACTAACCGCTGCCTGGAAACTATGCTAACGTAAAAGACTCACGCCCCGCTCGACCTGCTACAAAAGTGATATTTCTTTCTAAATGCTTCGCATCTGGAGCTTCAACTTCTGTCATTTTCATGTTTGTCCAAGCCCTGTATCTATCTTTATACGGGGTGAATATTAATAAAACCGACAAACTGCAGGGACGGGTTACTGGCTGGAAATGGAGCAAAAAAGGTCCGATGAACATTTGTCGGGAAACGCATCGTTACCACGGTAGATGGTGCTGACGAATAAAAGTTCCTCTGACCACGTGTCATGTCTGATTATGTAAATTTATGACGCCAGTTCTGGTAAAAGTGGCTTCATAGGTAAACAGGACTGATTACAGAACTACCATAATCGTGACTTTTAGAAAACTGTCGCTCACTTCAACAGAATAACACTATACTGAACCTTTAGTCTTTGCTTAGACTGCCGAAAACGTTGCGAAGTCCCCGTCGGAGTATAAACGGAGAATGTTAGCGTTTTCACGGATCTTGAAATTTATCTGAGAGCAGTCGGATTGCTACTGGGGCAGTAATCAGTTTTTTAAAACCTTCCTTAAATCTTATCTCCAGTGGCTGAGTACAATGGTGGAATTAAGTCTCTTTTTGTGGGATCGAGTGAGTCGCAAAGACATGGCATTCGTGGTACACAGCACTGACTTTCGCGATATCGTACTGTTAAGAGGAGAAGCGGATTGGAACAAATGTTTGGCAGTTCAGTTCCTCAAGACAGCACAAAAACTTACTTGTTTTCGAGCTTCGTTTGTTATCGGTTTTCAGCAGGAGATCGTACTGATGTTGCCCCTTCCAATCGTCGAACGAACGGCAAAACGACAGATACCAAAAAAAGTGGCTGCACGATAGAAAATCAAATTAAAATCGCTCATTAGTCACTCAATGGGACACATACGATTCTCCATATTGTAAGCGAAAGAAGATGCTCCCATTTCAGCAGAAGTCTACGGTAGGACGCTCGAGGAACGAAGCGTTAGAGTGACTGGAAGAACGTACTGGTATTTAGAAGAGTAGCCGAACGGGCCCACAGAACTGTATTGTCAGCCTGATGCAGAATTTAAGAGTACTTTTTATATTCGCATATTATGACCTTTCTGGAGACTGAAAATCCCCTCTACAGGAACAAGCATGGATTCCCCAAACAACGATCGTGGGGCATCCGACTCACTCTGCTCACCACGAGATCCGAAAGACAAAGAAACTGGCGGCTAGGTGAATGCCACGTTCCTTGATTTCCAGAAAGCGTCCGATACAGCTATGCACTGTCGTCTAACGAACAAAATACCAGCGGACGGAGTGTCAGTCCAGCTTTGAGACTGGATTGAAGAGTTCTTTGCAAATAGACACATACGTCATCCTTAACAGAAAGATATTTTCAGAAGTAGAAGGAACTTCGGGAGCACTGCAATGAGGTGTAACAGGACCATTAATGTTTACAACATAGAGGGTGGTCAGAAACGTCTGAAAAGCTTGTAAGGGTTTTGCAGAGTAGGTTGTGCTGAAAAGTAACTGTTAAAAAACTGTATATGTTACGCCCTTTCAAAGTTAGGTAACATTGAATTTAGCCAAGCAGGCCGTATCGCGTGAATTCAAGCGGCCCATAAAATTAGTGTCAGTCGTTGTCGCAGCGCAGATGACAGCGCATGAGATGGCTCAGCCTTTAGCTCACGTTTAGAGCTGTAAAACTACTGTAGGCTACTGTAGACTATCAGAAGTAAGCGAAGACTACGGGAGTTTTCCTAGTAGCTTTGGTCAATTAAGGTCAATATGCATTACGTGTATGTTAGGTGTTATCTCATAGCAGTTGCTTGCTTTCCGTATGCGACCAGTGTCTTAATACACTCCTGGAAATTGAAATAAGAACACCGTGTATTCATTGTCCCAGGAAGGGGAAACTTTATTGACACATTCCTGGGGTCAGATACATCACATGATCACACTGACAGAACCACAGGCACATAGACACAGGCAACAGAGCATGCACAATGTCGGCACTAGTACAGTGTATATCCACCTTTCGCAGCAATGCAGGCTGCTATTCTCCCATGGAGACGATCGTAGAGATGCTGGATGTAGTCCTGTGGAACGGCTTGCCATGCCATTTCCACCTGGCGCCTCAGTTGGACCAGCGTTCGTGCTGGACGTGCAGACCGCGTGAGACGACGCTTCATCCAGTCCCAAACATGCTCAATGGGGGACAGATCCGGAGATCTTGCTGGCCAGGGTAGTTGACTTACACCTTCTAGAGCACGTTGGGTGGCACGGGATACATGCGGACGTGCATTGTCCTGTTGGAACAGCAAGTTCCCTTGCCGGTCTAGGAATGGTAGAACGATGGGTTCGATGACGGTTTGGATGTACCGTGCACTATTCAGTGTCCCCTCGACGATCACCAGTGGTGTACGGCCAGTGTAGGAGATCGCTCCCCACACCATGATGCCGGGTGTTGGCCCTGTGTGCCTCGGTCGTATGCAGTCCTGATTGTGGCGCTCACCTGCACGGCGCCAAACACGCATACGACCATCATTGGCACCAAGGCAGAAGCGACTCTCATCGCTGAAGACGACACGTCTCCATTCGTCCCTCCATTCACGCCTGTCGCGACACCACTGGAGGCGGGCTGCACGATGTTGGGGCGTGAGCGGAAGACGGCCTAACGGTGTGCGGGACCGTAGCCCAGCTTCATGGAGACGGTTGCGAATGGTCCTCGCCGATACCCCAGGAGCAACAGTGTCCCTAATTTGCTGGGAAGTGGCGGTGCGGTCCCCTACGGCACTGCGTAGGATCCTACGGTCTTGGCGTGCATCCGTGCGTCGCTGCGGTCCGGTCCCAGGTCGACGGGCACGTGCACCTTCCGCCGACCACTGGCGACAACATCGATGTACTGTGGAGACCTCACGCCCCACGTGTTGAGCAATTCGTCGGTACGTCCACCCGGCCTCCCGCATGCCCACTATACGCCCTCGCTCAAAGTCCGTCAACTGCACATACGGTTCACGTCCACGCTGTCGCGGCATGCTACCAGTGTTAAAGACTGCGATGGAGCTCCGTATGCCACGGCAAACTGGCTGACACTGACGACGGCGGTGCACAAATGCTGCGCAGCTAGCGCCATTCGACGACGACACCGCGGTTCCTGGTGTGTCCGCTGTGCCGTGCGTGTGATCATTGCTTGTACAGCCCTCTCGCAGTGTCCGGAGCAAGTATGGTGGGTCTGACACACCGGTGTCAATGTGTTCTTTTTTCCATTTCCAGGAGTGTATATTCCCCTAAAAACCGGAAGCAGTGAACTGTCTTGAAACTGAGTGACGATATATAAAGGGCTGGGTAACCCATGAGACATTTTTTTCTTCATAGCTATCTTCCTGTCAGTTACTTAAAAGTAGATAGGATTTACAGCAAAATTGAAATTGTCACTGTTTAATTCCGGTTTTATTCGACAACTGCTGATTTGTTATATGAAACAAAGGCATGTTGTGGCAAAAATAAAGAAAACAATACATATTTGTCATATAGCACTAGAAAACGGAATTTCCTCAACAAAAAAGTAAAATAAAAAAAACACACAAAAACATATCAAACATCAATTCAGTACTTCCTCGAACTTACATAAAACATGTTACAGTTAGTCATCAACAGTTTTCGTATTTATCGATAACAAAGAAAACTCTTGCTTTTGATCTTAACAAGAATGTTCTACTAAGTACAAAAAGTAATAATAATTATATTTTTGTGCGTGCAAAATGTACTTGCATCAAAAGTAATTGGTTTGGTTACACAAAAAATCGCATTTTATAAGTAGTAAAAAACATTCGATCGCATATTGTGTAACGATATAGGTGGTGGTGGTAAGTTCCTATGGGACGAAACCGCTGAGGTCATCGGTCCCTAGGCTTACACACTACTAAATCTAACTTAAACTAACTTACGCTAAGGACAACACACATACCAATGCCCGAGGGAGAACTTGAACCCCCGACGGGAGCAGCTGCGCGAACCGTGGCAAGGCGACTGGACCACGCGGCTACCCCGCGCGGCTCGTAAGGATATAAAATAGACAGACTGACGCTGAATGATGTGCGGTTCTAATTATGTACAAAACAACAAAAAAAAGAAAGATGTATTGTTGGCTCCCAGTTTCTCTCTTGCATCTTCGTTTATTTGTCTTTCCCTACCAATGCTACCAATACTACCTTGTAATCCTACCATTTGCTACGTCATGTATTTGGTGTACCACAATTACCGAACCGTAGTTTCGATAGAGAGCAACTCTACACGTGATCGACCCTTGCTACTGTCACATGTCTAATTTTTGTACAGCTCTTTTGTTCGGTTTTAGGAAACCAAACGAAGAACGCGATTGGCGACACCATTTCTGTTGGGCCGCTTGGATTTGCGCTCGCAGCGGCCTGGTTGGCTAACTTTAATGCTAATTAACTGGGAAGACGGCGTAACGTATCGAATTTTTTTCTTAATAATTATTTCTCCGCACAACCCACCCTGCAACACCCTTACAAGCTTTTCAGACTGTTTCTGACCACCCGGTATATAAACGATCTAGTGAATAACGTCGGAGGGTCCACGATGCTGTTTGCGGAGTATGCTGTTAAATACAGAGGAGTCGCAAAGCTAGAAAATTATAGCGAAATACAGGATACCTTCCACCGAGCGAGGTGGCGCAGTGGTTAGACACTGGACTCGCATTAGGGAGGACGAAGGTTCAATCCCGCGTCCGGCCATCCTGATTTAGGTTTTCCGTGATTTCCCTAAATCGCTCCAGGCAAATGCCGGGATGGTTCCTTTCAAAGGGCACGGCCGACTTCCTTCCCCGTCCTTCCCTAATCCGATGAGACCGATGACCTCGCTGTCTGGTCTCCTCCCCCAAAACAACCAACCAACCAGGATACCTTCTCAAGACGACGCTTTGTGGTTGGATTGCCTGTTGACCCTGTGTATAAACAAATTCAAAGTATTGCGGACAAATTGGTGAAAAGACTCGTTATTGTATGATTTACAGGATTGCCAAATGGTCAGTGCAAGCAGTCACATACATTAAACATCTGAGACTGTGCGTACGAAGCGATTTAAAGTGGAACAAACACGAGCTGTGGGCGGCTCGCACTCGTGCCGTTTATTGCTCGTCATCTTGTTTTTGTGGTTCTGTCGCCTCGTTTTTTCTTTAATTCGATTTACTTGCGTCATTAGGTTGCTGGTTTGCTTGCCCGTCAGTGGCAGAAGCAGCGCTTATCGGTAAGTGCACTGTCGTACCATCTCTGGAGCGACCGCTAGTATTTCCGGGTCGTCGTCTGTCTGGAGTTCAATTGTGAGTTCAGTCCGGACGCAGCAGCAGTGAAGTCGGGGAAGGAGCAAGAGTTGGGACGGAGCGCCAGTGAGGCCCGGACAGCCAGTACTCGCCGACCGCTGGCGACATCCATGAACTGTCCGACGGAAGGATGTTAGAGCGCGACAACCGTTGGTTGGTCGGTCGGTCGGTCGGTCGGTCGGTCGGTCGGTCGCCTCATCGGACGACGTGCAGTGTGTCGAACTGATTCGTCCTTGTTGTTCCACAGTGACTGCTTGTACGATTGTTCGAGTTCTTGTGCAAGTGTGTTTACATGGAACCGTGTGTAGCTTCTGTGATTTCAACTGAGCAGATAAATGCTGTGTGCGTACTGGAGTAAGCAATTGGTCGGTTGTGACAGAGGGAATCGATTAGGTTGTTGGTTGGTTCTTCAGCCGTCCCTAGGTCGTGTTGCCACCCGATTCCTTAGTGTTACGCTTGGCTGCCTCCATCCCTAGGCGGACCCTTGGAACACTTCTGAGCACCACTGTCTGTTGTTTGTGATTGTCATTTATTTGGTCGCAGGTGCTGTGCCAGGCCTTCAGCCGTGTATTAATATTGTCTGTTTCATGTTTAGTATATGGCCTTCAGCCGAACTTCACAACATTAAGTCTTCAGCAGTGTTTCATTTAAAAATTTTGTTGCTCTGTATTTAGGCCTTCGGCCCCTTTTGTTTTAGAATCTGTGGCTTTACTATGTAAATCCTTGTCTGTAAGGTTTCTCTAATTATCTTGAATTCTTGAAACGGCTTTCAGCCGTGTTCTGTAAATATTTATCTTAAGGTTGTCTTTAATTATTTTTGAGTAATTGTTTGGGCCTTCAGCCGACAAGGTACTTCAACTTTTCTTAAGATGTTTTTCTATTGTACTGTGTAAAGGCTTATATTTAAAGTCTCTCTTTTATTATGTAAAGAAATTTTTTTTAACTGGGCTTTCAGCCGACAAATTAACTTGAATTTTCCTTAATATGGCCTTTAGCCGGAATTTGTAAACGCTTGGCTTTTAAAGCATTTCCTTAGCTGATCTGAAATATTATTTTGGCTTTATTTTGGAGAAGTCACTTGGGCCCTCAGCCGTGAATTGATCTTTGTTGTTTTAAAGAGAAAACTGTGCTTCCGTTTGAGCAATAAAGTTGTGTATTCTTGTATAACTAACAGTAATTGACCTTGGACCCTTTGCACAACCTGATCCGCTCTGTCGTGCGAAACCAGATTTCAAAACACGTTAAACAAATCCTATAAAACGCAGATGCCAGACTAAATATTAATTGGAAGAGTCCTCAGTGAGTGTAGCCCACCCTTGAAGGACGCAGCTTACAAACCCCGTCATTCACCTCGTACTTGAGTATTGCTTAACACCTAGAGACCCTCACCAGGCAGACTTGTTAGAATGAATAAAAAAGATCCAATGAAGAACAGGGCATTTCGTCACAGATTTGTTCAGTAAGTGGGAATGTGTCGCGGAGACGTTCGTCCAAACTCCCTCCGGTTGCACACACAGCAAGAGAAAGAAGAGAAAGGTTATGCATCGCAATGTGGTTTACTGTTGAAATTCCGAGAGCGTATGTTGTTAGAATAGTCAACTGATACACGGTCCAGTCTTACGTTAATGTGGCCACCTGTCAAAACCCCAAATAACCACCTTTTGCAGCGCGGGCGTGCAGGAAGATAGTCAATGAGGATCTGGAAGGTACCGACAGGGATGTGGGTGGATCCATGCCGACTCCAGCGACGTACCCACCTACGTTAGGTTTCTCGGTTGAGGGTTCATTGTGCGAACAGCCCGTTCGAGGTGGTCCCACAATTCTCGATTGCGTTTAAATCCGAGGAGTTCGGTGGCCTGTGGAGTGCGGTGAACTCGACCTGGCGCTCTTCGAAGCACGTAGGTACACTGTGAGCTGTGTGACACGTTGCATTGCCCTGCTGCCGTAGTGCCGAGGAAAAAACAAAATGCACGTAGTGATGGACATGGTCCCCAACAATAGATGCGTACTTGTGTTGATCCATTGTGTAACCAGAATGACTAGATTACCCATGCAATACCACGAAAACATTCCCCAGACCAGGGCTTCCCAACGTGTGGTCCGCGGACCCCTCAGGGGTCCGCCGGCTCTTTCTAGGTGGTCCGCGGCCACCTTTCACCAAATCGTGTAAAATAATGAGTAAAATTATTGAATAAAAATGTGAAAATCAACTTCATCACTATTGTTTTCTTCGTGTGAAAAACATGTGTACTTTTACTTCAGGTCGTATCCCCAAGCAGCCTAAGTGAGAAAGTATACACAGTTTAGTGCCGGAGAATGCTTCTTCTCTGATCGACTGTTTAGCAACAATACGGGGGTCGTTTGTGCGCTGGTTCACGGCGCTAGATGCGCTGAAACCTTTTACGCATGCGCGGAGCGAGCTTTGTCGACCAATCACAGCGCTCGCTGGCACGTATGCGGCCCCAGGCATCATTAAATGTTAAACTTGCCTTGTCAGAGCACTACCTGTTTCGTAAGTCAGTTTTTGACCAGTTTATTACTTCTAACACGGATCGGTGGCTGAAGTCAGGATTATTGAAGAAGGCTGCAGTTTCTCCATCGCCTTCACAAGGGAAGTTTCCAGTTGAAATGAATGAGGAGGGAGGACGACCAAAGGAAGACTTTACATACATTTGAACATTTTTCTTCGGATTTCACGGAAAACCGCACACCCACACACACACACACACACACACACACACGACTGTTACGAAATATGCATGCTCCTTACACAACAGTAGCCAAATAGTGGAAGTGAACAGACCATAAGCGGCAGCTTGTCAACAACGAACAGTTTGGACGTGACGTTGATTGCTCTTCGAGGAAGACAGCTCCATCGTGTGAAATTTCAGTTACCAAGTAATTTTAATCAGGCTATAGTGTGTTGAACAAAGGGAATAAATCCACTAGTAAGTGTCTGGATAAAGTGGGAATTCAAATTAAATCGTTGAAATTTAAAAAAAAAAGTTGTTTTCATTCATCTCTAAACCAAAAACTATAGATACTTCGGGGGGGGGGGGGGGGGTCATTGGGAACATGATACCTGCATTAAGAAGCTTTCAAACTTCCTGGCAGATTAAAACTGTGTGGCCGACCGAGACTCGAACTCGGGACCTTTGCCTTTCGCGGGCAAGTGCTCTACCAACTGAGCTACCGAAGCACGACTCACGCCCGGTCTCACAGCTTCACTTCTGCCAGTATCTCGTCTCCTACCTTCCAAACTTTACAGAAGCTCTCCTGCGAACCTTGCAGAACTAGCACTCCTGAAAGAAAGGATATTGCGGAGACATGGCTTAGCCACAGCCTGGGGGATGTTTCCAGAATGAGATTTTCACTCTGCAGCGGAGTGTGCGCTGATATGATACTTCCTGGCAGATTAAAACTGGCAGAAGTGAAGCTGTGAGACCGGGCGTGAGTCGTGCTTCGGTAACTCAGTTGGTAGAGCACTTGCCCGCGAAAGGCAAAGGTCCCGAGTTCGAGTCTCGGTCGGGCACACAGTTTTAATCTGCCAGGAAGTTTCATATCAGCGCACACTCCGCTGCAGAGTGAAAATCTCATTCTGGAAACATCCCCCAGGCTGTGGCTAAGCCATGTCTCCGCAATATCCTTTCTTTCAGGAGTGCTAGTTCTGCAAGTTTCGCAGGAGAGCTTCTGTAAAGTTTGGAAGGTAGGAGACGAGATACTGGCAGAAGTGAAGCTGTGAGACCGGGCGTGAGTCGTGCTTCGGTAGCTCAGTTGGTAGAGCACTTGCCCGCGAAAGGCAAAGGTCCCGAGTTCGAGTCTCGGTCGGGCACACAGTTTTAATCTGCCAGGAAGTTTCATATCAGCGCACACTCCGCTGCAGAGTGAAAATCTCATTCAAGAAGCTTTCAGTTCCCATGGGTTTCGCTCTGAAATTTCAAGTTACTGTGCTCTTGACTGACTAGGGGTCCGCCATGGATTTTCGACTGAAGAAGGGGTCCGCCAGCTGAAAAGATTGGGAAGCCCTCCTACCTCCAGCCTGGACCCTTTTGACGATTGGTTCAAGATGTCTGTTTCCAGTCCGATAGAGAATAAAAAGTGCTTGATTTGAAAAGGCCACCTGTCGCATTCGGTGTATGTCCAGTTGAGGTACTGACGTGCAACTTCCAGCCTTCGTCGTCGATGAACAGCTGTCAGCATGGTGTATAAACCAAGCGGCTGCTGTGGAGGCACATACGCAGCAACGTTCGAATAACCGTGGTTGAGAAGACACTGTTGGTAGCCAGTAGCTCAACACTTTCTCATCTATTCGCCCGTACACATCTCCGCAGCCGTCGTCCACCCCTGTAGTCTACGGCCCGAGGCGCTCCACAGTTTCCTCGGCGCCGGTTTTGGATGATGATGATCTTTGGTTTTGTGGGCCCTCAACTGCACGGTCATCAGCACCCGTACAAAGTCCCGATCTTTACACAGTCCAATTTAGCCACTTTCACGAATGATGATGAAATAATGAATACACACAATCGCTCAGTCCCAGTGCACAGAAAATCCCCAACCCACCCGGGAATCGAACCCGGGACCTCGTGAGCCAGAGGTAGCAACGTTAGCCACTAGACCACGAGCTGCAGGCCCGGTTTTGGATAGCTCCATTCTGCCATGGCCGGTATACTCTAACCACAGACCTACGCGAACAGTTTACAAACTAAGCTGTTTCGGAGATGCTTCCACCGTTGGCCTGAAAGCCAATGATCATGCCGTTTTGGACGTCGGGTAAATCGCTTCGTATCCGCATTACGACAACGACTATACTGTTTTCCCTCGTACCTCAACATGCTTTATGCACGGTATCCCCCCCCCCCCCCAAGAAAAACACCGACAAAAAGGAACAGGTTCCTTGCACCAAAACAAGAAAAAAATGTCCGATGAACATGAGCTCTAAAATGCATTCCTTAAAAATATGGTTCAAATGGCTCTGAGCTCTACGGGACTTAACATCTGAGGTCATCAGTCCCCTAGAACTTAGAACTACTTAAACCTAACCAACCTAAGGCTATCACACACATCTATGCCCGAAGCAGGATTCGAACCTGCGACCGTAGCGGTCGCGCGATTCCAAACTGAAGCGCCTAGAACCCCTCGACTACTGCGGCCGGTATACCTTAAGATTGGTTGGTTGGTTGGTTGTTTGGGGGGAAGAGACCAAACATCGAGGTCATCGGTCTCATCGAATTAGGGAAGGATGGGGAAGGAAGTCGGCCGTGCCCTTTCGAAGGAACAATCCCGGCATTTGCCTGGAGCGATTTAGGGAAATCACGGAAAAACCTAAATCAGGATGGCCGGACGCGGCATACCTTAAGAGCTGTGAGCACTTGTTCATCTTTGCTGGTGTGAAACACATCTCTTCTACTGAACAAGCGCACATAGCTCTTAAGGTATGCGTTTTAGAGTCCATTGTTTTTTTCCTTTTTTGATATAAGGATCCAGTCCCTAAATCTTGTCGATGATTTTTCGGACAAGCTTAAATCCGGACAAATTTTAGTTTGTTTCCCACTATCCCGCCGAAGATCGTGATTAATGATGTTGCAATCCATAGGCATCTAGTAAACAGTCAGTGCTTCGGAGAAGTCTGGAGTTCACATTCTACGTGTTGTGTCTAGTGAGGATGATATCATGCCGCCACGCTTCTTTGAACTGTGCCCTTGGGGAGAAAATGCGTCTTTCAATAGGACGGTGCACCGGCTCATACGAGCCATGTAGTCCAAAACTGGCTCTCGGGTAACGTTGACATGTTCTGGTCAAATGAATTCAGACTTGAACCTCCTCGACTACTATGTTTGGAGCGTAGTCGAAAGAGTTAGCAATAAGACGAAGCAGCCTAATGTCGCATTTACAAGCACCGCTATCGGTGCAGCATTCGCGAATATGGACATCGCTATTCTAAAGAGTGCGTGCGATCGCTTCAGATCAAGATTAGAGGTGGTCATTGCGGCTGAAGGGGATTACTACGAGTAAAGTTACTCTTGAAAGATATCTTCATTTTTATTTGTATTTTGTTTTAATAAATCTGCTTCTAAAAAAAGAAAAGAAGTTTCATATGTCCGGATTTAAGTTCCTCATCCTGTACACCCTCCACTGCCAGTGCTGCCACCTCACTCAGTGAATGGATATTGCAGGCTGACGTCGAACATAGGTAGTGCTCACATTGCTGTGATTCGACCGTCTATATCGTTGTGCCCACGTATATCTCGCGGAGAGATCATGAAGATGAAATCAGAGGAGTCGAGCTGACATGGAAGCTTACCAGCAATCGTTCTGTCCGCCCACAGTTCGCAAGTGCGTCAGGAATGTGAGCAATGACAGAGGTGCACAAAGAATTCGCCACCACACACGGAAAACTGGCTTGCTGAGTTTATTTATTATTTAGCCTATGTCACCTAAATACATTTAAATGTTGAATTACATTACGTTGTTGCTAAACACATTTAATCTATGTATAAAAAAGGCAATGTCCTCACTGACTGACTCATCGCTCGCCCAAACCGCTAAGGACAGAATATTCAAATTTGGAGATGGTGCTGATCTTATATTGTAAGCGTCGTCTAAGAAGAGATTTTTCGGAATTCCACCCTAAGCGGGTAAAACAGGGAATCCAAAGTTTTTTTGAAAATATGTCTCTCTTAAGGAAATTTGAAGGTAGACAAACGAAGAGTGGTATTTGGTTTTTCGGTCAGAAATAAAGAAATAATGTTTCAGCATTTTTGGAAATTAAACCCTTATGGGGGTGAAACAGGGGACGAAAGATTTACAGAAACATTTTATTATGCAAGCAATTTTAAGCTAAATCTATGAAAATTTGTATTTGGATTCTCTGTTGGAAATAAAAAATACACGTTTCACTATTTTTGGAAATTCAGCTCTTAACAGGATGAAACAGAAGGTGAAATGTTCTATAAAAATATTCCATACTGAAAGAATTTTTCAAGCTAAGTCTTTGAAAATTGGTATTTGCTTTCTTGGTTACAAAATAAAAAATACGTGTTTTACTGTTTTGGAAATTCAATCACAAAGGGTATAAAATAATGGGTGAAAGTTTATTGGAAATAATTCATTATTATACAGCTACTGAAGTCTTTTAAAGCGAAAATTGGCGTTTGACTTCTCGCATAGAAATTAAAAAAATACTTGTTGCAGTATTTTTGTACATCCAACTCCCTCAGGGAGTCAAATAGGGGATGAAAGTTTTATCAAACTGTTTCATTATGAAAGTATTTTCAAAGCTAAATCTATGAAAATTTGTATTTGGCTTCTCTGTTAGAATTAAAAAAATTAGTATTTCACTGTTCTTGGAAATTCAACCCCTTAAGGGGGAAGCAAAGAAGGGAAAGCAGAAACTTGGAAGGAATATATAGAGGATCTATACAGTGGGGATGTACTTGAGGACAATATTACGGAAATGGAAAAGGATGTAGATGAAAATGAAATGGGAGATATGATACTGCATGAAGAGTTTGACAGAGCACTGAAAGACCTAAGTCGAAACAAGGCCCCGGGAGTAGATAACATTCCATTAGAACTACTGATAGCCGTAGGAGAGCCAGTCATGGCAAAACTCTACCATCTGGTGAGCAAGATGTATGAGACAGTCGAAATACCCTCAGATTTCAAGAATAATATAGTAACTCCAATCCCAAATAAAGCGGGGGTTAACAGATGTGAAAATTACCGAACTATCAGTTTAATAAGTCACAGCTGCAAAATACTAACACGAATTCTTTACAGACGAATGGAAAAACTGGTAGAAGCAGACCTCGGGGAAGTTTGGATTCCGTAGAAATGTTGGAACACGTGAGGGAATACTGACCCTACAACTTATCTTAGAAGATACATTAAAGAAAGGCAAACCTACGTTTTTAGCATTTATAGACTTAGAGAAAGTTTTCGACAATGTTGACTGGAATACTCTCTTTCAAATTCTAAAGGTGCCAGGAGTAAAATACAGGGGGCGAAAGACTATTTACAATTTGTACAGAAACCAGATGGCAGTTACAAGAGTCGAGGGGCATGAAAGGGGAGCAGTGGTTGGGAAGGGAGTGAGACAGGGATGTAGCCTCTCCCCGATGTTATTCAATCGGTATATTGAGCAAGCAGTAAAGGAAACAAAAGATAAATTCGGAGTAAGAATTAAAATCCTTGGAGAAGAAATAAAAACTTTGAGTTTAGCCGATGACACTGTAATTCTGTCAGAGACAGCAAAAGACCTAGAAGAGCAGCTGAACGGAATGGATAGTGTCTTGAAAGAAGGATATAAGATGAACATTAACAAAAGCAAAACGAGGATAATGGAACGTAGCCGAATTAAATCGGGTGATGCTGAGGGAATTAGATTAGGAAATGAGACAAAGTAGTAAATGAGTTTTGCTATTTGGGGGAGCAAAATAACTGATGATGGTCGAAGTAGAGAGGATATAAAATGTAGACTGGCAGCAGCAAGGAAAGCGTTTCTGAAGAAGAGAAATTTGTTAACATCGAGTATAGGTTTAAGTATCAGGAAGTCGTTTCTGAAAGTATTTGTATGGAGTGTACCCATCTATGGAACTGAAACGTGGATGATAAATAGTTTAGACAAGAAGAGAATTGAAGCTTTTGAAATGTGGTGCTATAGAAGAAAGCTGAAGATTAGATGGGTAGATCACATAACTAATGAGGAGGTATTGAATAGAATTGGGGAGGAGTATGTGGCACAGCTTGACTAGAAGAAGGGGTCGGTTGGTAGGACATGTTCTGAGGCATCAAGGGATCACCAATTTAGTACTGGAGGGCAGCGTGGAGGATAAAAATCGTAGAGGGAGACCAATAGGTGAATACAATCAGCAGATTCAGAAGGATGTAGGTTGCAGTAGGTACTGGGAGATGAAGAAGTTTGCACAGGATAGAGTAGCATGGAGAGCTGCATCAAACCAGTCTCTGGACTGAAGACCACAACAACAACAACAACAACAACAACAACAACAACAAGGGGGAAATAGGGGACGAAATTTTTAAGAAAATATTTAGTTATATAGAAAAATTGTTAAAGCTAAATCTATGAAAACTGATATTTCAAAAAAAATGGTTCAAATGGCTCTGAGCACTATGCGACTCAACTTCTGAGGTCATCAGTCGCCTAGAACTTAGAACTAATTAAACCTAACTAACCTAAGGACATCACACACATCCATGCCCGAGGCAGGATTCGAACCTGCGACCGTAGCGGTCGCTCGGCTCCAGACTGCAGCGCCTAGAACCGCACGGCCACTCCGGCCGGCAACTGATATTTCACTTCTCGGTTAAAGAAATATCTGTTAGGGGATGAAATTTTCTATTGAAATATCACTACAAGAGCGCAAAAGCCATGGTTGAGGAAAACCTTGGCCTCCTGCTACCGGTATCGCTTTTTGATGAGAAGCACATCGCAGCAGACCATGCTTATATGGTCGTAATTAGCGTGAAAAGTTTAGAAGGTGTTGCAAGTTGTATTCGACATAAAACTGTGTTGAAGAAAACCAAAAAAATCATGTGCAGATCGCACAGTCTATGCGAGCGAAACATCGGGTGCTAAGCTATTTCTTGTATGTTTTTGACGGAAATTGGGGTTGCCATCAGGAATTCATCATAACCCCGTCTACATGCACTGCCACTGCATTCTTCCATTATGTGGTGAATGGTCTGCCTCGGTGAGCCGTAGTCGTATGCTGGCGAGGACAAATTTTCCCATTTAAAAAGTAAATCTGCATGTCGTCCATGTTCTTTGTCGATGGAGAGTTGATCAAACTTTGGCGCTGTCTCAGTAATACGCGATAATAACAGGCATGTTGCTGGGACATTCTGGAGTCATTTTCTCCGGCAAGAATTGGTGATGTTAACTCTAGCGAGACTGTTTGCAAGTGCAAGAGGAGAATGCCTTGAACGAATTCTGTTGAGTCTGAGATTAGTAATGTCAGAGTGCACCGTTAGTCTAAAGTTTGCTAGGACCTTGTTGTATTTCCTGTTCTAGGCTTCCTTCTTTGGCAGATTTGGGGGTGGTGAGTGACTCAGATCAGGCAGCCAGATAGCGGGAGTAGATCTTACTGTTCCCGACAAGATACACGTAGTATTATTAAGCAAGACATCAATTTTGTTTGCATGAGCGCTGTTCATTCACACCCGTGCCGGTAGGATGTTGATGTACAAGAGACGGATGTTGTAGTGGTTCTTAAATTGCTTGCAGGTTTATGAGCAAGGTATAGTAACCATATAAAATCATCACCGACACCCACTGCTGTCTCAGGGATCGCTGCTATGTGTAAAGAAAATATGTCATTCATGAGATATGTACAGGGTGTTAATTATAAGTTGCCCTGTTGCAATTGGGGGGGGGGGGGGATAGAGGGGAGGGGGTTGTGGGAAGCGGAAGGAGCAAGTCTGATACCCACTTGAATCGCCACGGGGTATGAGGCCAGCATGAGGGGTCAGGGGGTAGGAGAGAGACAAGCTTCGCGCAGTGTAGGTGTCTTGAACCTCCAGCCGTTACGTACACTTATCACAGTGAACACAAACACTATGAAATAGGAGTGAGGTACGAATAAGTAACTCAACAGACAACAATGGTTCTCTCATACAGAACAGATTTCACCTTTTATAGCAAGTCTTTTTACCCTTCTACATACTGATAAAACCCCGCGCAATTCAGGTTGTATTTAAACTGGCACTGTAAGATTGATTCCTCAGTCCCTGGCAGCAATCGATTTCTTTCCTCAGTGCACTGGGACGGTATCAGAGAAAATACTCGTTCCATTGTGAAGTTGTGTACGGGAACAGTGAACAGATACTCACATAATTTTTGCAGTTGGCATCTGCGTTCAGGATTTTCGATTTCCGTTAGGAAATAAATCCACCTTTCCTCCACAGAGCATTTAGATTTACATTCGTCTGAGTCACGCTTAGTTTCTGAAAAGCTCTTCAGATACATATATTCCTGTAAACAATTGTCGCCTGAAATTTCACACCATTTTGAGTCTAGTATATAATAGTGTTTTCAATCATCACCCAGTCTTTGGTTTTAGATAACATCATCCAGTCAAATACTTGATATTTATTAAAATAAGTAGCCTATTTCTCTAAGTAATCAAATGCTATGGTATAGAAAACCATTTTTCTTCCTCAAATTCTGAAATCAAATTAACTGTTTCTTGGTTAGTTCCATCCCTGTACAACTGGGGAAGTATGGTATTTTCTAGAATGAAGGTGCTAGATCTAGAAGGTGCTTGCATCGTCTGTACAGGATGCGCAACATCTGTGACATGACTTGTTCACATAAATAAAGCAACTAAGACTGCATTTACATACTGCACTGCACTGCGTTACTTCAGTACTCGTGCCAAGCTCATAACAATATTTCGCAAAATCGGGACAAAACTGGGTCTTGTCGGGATGTCAGGGCCAGAAGATCCATAATGGCGACGGTCCTGATATGTCAGAACGGATGGTATTACCTAACCTTATACCGATTCAGGATTAGGGGACTTGTCGGAAAATTTGCAGTTGACACATTGTCGTTGCATCAGTTGAAGCTGCTTAGAAGCTATCATATTCGCTATCGCTCTAGATACAGCTGTAGAGACGTGGCAAAAATGCTTGTACTCCCGTGCTGTTTTTTCACCCACCAACTGGAGTCGACAATGCTTAGATAAGACCGAGTTTTACCATAGGATTCTTGAAATACGAAACTGTGATTCTCTGCACTTTTGCTCGTTGAACACTGCTTGTTCCAGTCTTGTCAAACTACAACTGTTAAGTTTTCAAATACCTGTATATATTAATTATGTAACGCCATGATATATCCGGTATTCGTCTAAGACAGATCCACAGATGAACAAAATAAAATACTACTGCTGCTACTACTATCCATCAAATCTAGAGGACTCTAGACGATTGATCATTAAAGGCTTCACCGAAAATTGCATCAACATCCTAACACCCGTATTCCATGCATTTCTCACCTTCGACAGAGTTGATATCACTGAATCTTCTTTTCAAGACAATATTTGCAATCCATCAAAGATCAGTCAGTCAGGGGCACAATGTCTTACGCTAATTTCTGTTGCATGCATATTAAAATTCAAACAGAATAGACTAACAGTTTTTTTATTTATCAAGCCTTAATGAGGATGCACGATCATATTTCCGAGTCAGTCTCAGATGGAATTATAATTCACTTGCTTCCTAGAATTTCATGCAAGTGAGATAAGGTAGTAGACCAACATTTTGAGAATAGTTTTTTAAAACTGAGTACCTCACAACAACTTTGAATATGCTTCGACAAGTTTTAGGAGACAGTTGACATAACATGATTTTTAACTTCTTATCGACGAAAACACATACTAAAGAAAAGACGAGAAGTTTTACGACTTGCCTTCAGTGTTGTATTTGTAACAGAAAAGCCAAATTCCAGCTAAAACAGCTGCTACTATCTCACGTTTCTGAAAGAAACTGTTACAACAGTGCTGTTACAGTGTTGTACTGCCCGGTGTGCTTTGGCTATTCTTGAAGAGTGTTATATTCTCACAACTTAAGCGCTTTGATCCGACTACAGCGCGCTCTACCGGCTGGCGCAGGAACTCCTAACAGCCCGAGGAACACGCAGTTGGAGTTCAGCGGCGGGAAGGGTCGGTTGTGGGTAGGCGGTTTGCGCGGGTGGATGCACGCGAGCGTTATCAACACCGTATCAACATGAAGCCTGGTGCATGTGTTTATCTGAGGATTGTTTTGACAGCGTGTTGCGTCGTCTGCTGCGCGACGTTCAATTTAGAAGCGCGTATTCCAATCATCAAGCGAGGTGCCATTGACTCCTACTTCGGATATTCTGTCGCGGAGCATCAGGTTATAAACGAAGCAACCGGTGTCATAGAGGAGAATTGGTAAGTTGGCACAGAAAGTTTACTCACCGTAGCTCGTAGTTATGTGTCTCTTGGTATCACACCGGTAACAGTGTGAAATATGAATGAACAAAAAAGGGATTCCCAGAAACGTGCTCAATTTCGAATTTAAATGAAAAATAAACATTATTTTTTACTTTAGTTTCCTGTTTCAATTCAGAGAGAAATTTAAGAAAATGCACATTTTTTTGGTATTGCACTTATTGCTGCTTACCCACTGAAACTAGAAGAAAGTTGTTTATCAGTGTACTACCTGTTTGTTATGAGACGCTCTTCAATAGCTGTACGAAGAAAGTAAGCAAACTCGCGCCAAGTGCTTAAAATTCCCTATTTTTGCAAGTAAAATGTATCTGGTACTTTGATCCTGCGGTTTTTCTCCAAGCCAGAACACAGTGTCTCATGAAATGTGGGACATGCACTCTTTTGTTATGATACTCGTAAACTGTTGACGCTCTTTGCTCCCCTTGAACTCCTAAATATGACACAACAGGTAACTTGAAAGTGTAAGTTTAGTGCGCACGAGCTGCGCATATAGAATCAACAGGACACTGAAAAGTAGAGGCCACGCATCAAAAAATTTTTACTCTCCGAGATCTACTGGAGAAGTTTTTCAAATCACAGTGTGATTCAGAAATTATCACCATAAGCTGTAAAAGAATATATCACACCGTGCGTGTTTAGAGAAACAACGTGGCTTTCTAAACAGGCAGTGAATACAAAAATTCACTGATGACTTATTTCGGCTTTCGTTAAACGCCAAATTAATTATTTGGTTTCACGTACCACTCCGTTGGCTCTGATTCTCTGGAGGTCAGAAAGGATGCCAAGAGGTCAATGTGCCTTGACTCAGATGCCGAAAACAGAACGCGGCGGTAACCTGTTTCTTATCGCTAACTAAACCAGACCGCCCTCGTATTTCTCGGGAAACAATTTTAATATGCAGACCTGATGACTAGAGAGCGTAAAGTTGCATTGATATCATATATGTGTAAAACATATCTGAAATCGTTCCTTGCACCTTGGTTATTATGATGCGGTGCCTGCACTCACATGTCGCGAAAATTTTTAACATTCTCAGCGTCAAATTGTAGTTAGCCTGCATACAAATCTCGACCACATTCCTAAAGAATAATAGGAAAGTCCAAATAGAAGATAGACCATGAGAGTGATATAATGAACAAACACACGGTTTGTTTATGTTAAGTGACTGGTTTTTCCATGATGTTTCGCTCTCGTGATTATCACCATGCATAATCAAGATCACGGCGATTGACTTGTTTCTTTTTTATGCCTTCCTAAATTTGGATCAGAATTGTTTGCTTTAAAGACACTACTACCCCGCTGCCATTTGTGAGGAATACATACAACTTTTCTCTTATAACATTGCACTTACACGAATGATACTTGTTTCGTACACACATTGTGGAATCCGGAGAAAAATCGCACTTTCTGAGCCCTGAAATGCATACACTCTTTTGTAAAAGACCGTAACATGTATCAAAATACTTAATTCGGGAAAGCAATGTTTCAGCAAAGACGTAGGCAAGTCTAATATTGTACAGGCCTGTTTTAAAACTGTAATTTATTGTGTAGTCGACTGGATCACTTAAAGATGCATATTCGTTCTGCTGAAGAGTACATTAGAGACTGACTACAGTTTGAAGAAAGTTTTGACTTGGTAAGGGTCATCGCATTGACGTCGCCCTCACAGAGATTATCAACTTAGCACTTCAAGAAAGAGACGCAAGTTGCTATTCAGTAAGATAATGTCATAGTATATAGTAGTCAAGATTTCTGGGACAGATGTAAATTTTCAACAGTCTTTGTCTTATTAATGTAGGCTACACGAGTTTACAGAGGAAAATCGCGATGCATTGGACAGTCACTTCTATTTAGATGTTCCTATTTGTACATCTTTCTGTGTTGTTGCTTATTTGAGCTCAGCAATTCCTCGAATGAAGATGATTAACGTCCTGGTATGATGCATTACAATTACGTCATTTCAGACTGATGAAGTGAGTTTCGACTGAACTGCGGCTCGGAGAAACCGAGTTATCTTGTATTTTTAGATGCACAGTGAGACGAATTGCTGTATATATTTCACACATGCAAGAATTCTTGATTGTTACGTTTTCTGTTAGTAGCATGTAACCAGGAATATACAGCCACATTTAACAATGGGACAGTAGATGTTTTCCATTTTATGCCAAAGGCTAAGAGAGCAGGTTTGAGTTGTACTAAATCCTTTTTATTCTGACATTCTTCTTCGAGTAAATAATATTACGAACAATATCAAAATTTAGAAGACATCATAGATGTGTTTTCGAAAGAAAACATGAAAGTCACTAGAAACAGACTGGCGTATAGTCTGCGGCATACTTTGGATAGGAAAAATTGGATACGTTTCCAGCGTGTTGCTGTATACCGGGTGATCAAAAAGTCAGTATAAATTTGAAAACTGAATAAATCACGGAATAACGTAGATAGAGAGGTACAAATTGACACACATGCTTGGAATGACCTTGGGTTTTATTAGAAAAAAATACAAAAGTTCAAAAAATGTTCGACAGATGGCGCTTCATCTGACCAGAATAGCAATAATTAGCATAACAAAGTAAGACAAAGCAAAGATGTTCTTTACAGGAAATGCTCAATATGTCGACCATCATTCCTCAACAATAGTTGTAGTCGAGGAATAATGTTGTGAACAGCACTGTAAAGCATGTCCGGAGTTATGGTGAGGCATTGGCGTCGGATGTTGTCTTTCAGCACCCACAGAGATGTCGGTCGGTCACGATACACTTGCGACTTCAGGTAAACCCAAAGCCAATAATAGCACGGACTGAGGTCTGGAGACCTGGGAGGGCAAGCATGACGAAAGTGGCGGCTGAGCACACGATCATCACCAAACGACGCGCGCAAGAGATCTTTCACGCGTCTAGCAATATGGGGTGGTTCTAATAAAACCCCATGTCATTCCAAGCATGTGTGTCAATTTTTACCTCTCTATCCACATTATTCCGTGGGTTATTAATTTTTCAAATTTATACTGACTTTTTGATCACCCGGTATATGCTGAAAATGAAATCAACAGATAGTGTACGAAATGACGAGATTCAAGAGCTGCGGAAGAGAAGAAAAATTCTTAGAAAACGATTTCCAGCAGAGGAGACCTGTACTACGTCATTCAGGTACAGCTAACTTGAAGCTAGAACGAGTAATATCAAAAAGTGTGTGCTACCTTTTAGAGGTTTCCAATCGACTCAAGATTTCTTATTGCAACAGTGCATATGGAATACATGAAATAATTACATTTACAAATCAATAGCGCAAGCTGTTCTGAGCTACCATGTATCGAGCCATGCTGAAACACCACTTAGGAGTACTTGGTAGTCTCGAAGGGCGGCAATGCATCCAGTCGATATTACAGATGGCGAATAGTGACGTGGGATACGTTATTCCATGCCTGCTCGACCTGTTCACGTAGTTCTGAAAAAAAAAAATATACATATAATAAATTTCAAAGTTCCTATTTGGAAAGACAAATAAATGGCAAATACATTTAGCTTAGAATGAAATTTTCACTCTGCAGCGGAGTGTGCGCTGATATAAAACTCGTTGGCAGATTAAAACTGTCCGCGAAAGGCAAAAGTCCCGAGTTCGAGCCTCGGTCTGGCACACAGTTTTAATCTGCCAGGATGTTTCACATTTAGCTTAAATTTTTAAAATATTGTACAGTAAAATTGTCTTTATCACAGCCTATTAATGTTCTGTTTCATTAATTTTTATTTTTGTTCTCTTGGTAATAATTTCTTTCCTCGTGAGTATCGAGTTGAGAGCCCAAGGATGCCGCGTGGAAACACTTACTGAATCAACCATTATCAGACGCCTTTGATTTTGCAGCCCATGTTCACTGACATTATCCATTCCGCGTTTTTTCTCCAGAGAACGTTGCCACAGTGTTTGGCGCTTTTCAGCTATACTAAAAGAGCGATGCTCGAATTCCAGTCCATATTCATATTTTTCTTTGTTTCTCAATATCACTCCAGTCGAATGACAGAGATATTTCTAAAGGTTGGTCATCCTTGCCTGACAAAACTTGATTTGAATCTTAAACGGCTCAGATGTAGACGAGGCTGAACTAAAAACCCCAGTGCTCTGCTTATATAATATGCTGCAGCAGTCAGCGATTGGCTCGACTCTACCCGAATTAGCGAATCGCTCTGGTGCGCAGCTGCGGGTCTGTGGCTTTGTCTCATTCATCCTTTGTGACCCTTCCACCCACAAAGGACCTCCCCCGACCTACCGTCTGTTTTGCATTGGCAGTACTTTGGCCAATTTCTGTGTAATGCGTGACAAGGGGGGTTGAGTGTTTGGCGCTGCAGTCGTCGTCAAACAAAGCATCCCCAGCTTCCCGCACCACGCTGGCGAGTGTATTGTCTTTCCAGCCGCCGTCTCTCGATCATTTGGAGTAACACCCAAGTAAATAGTATGAGATTTTCACTCTGCAACGGAGTGTGCGCTGATATGAAACTTCCTGGCCGATTAAAACTGTGTGCCGGACCGAGACTCGAACTCGAGACCTTTGCCTTTCGCGGGCAAGTGGTCTACCATCTGAGCTACCCAAGCATGACTCACGACCCGTCCTCACAGCTTCAGTTCTGCCAGTACCTCGTCTCCTACCTTCCAAACTTTACAGAAGCTCTTCTGCGAACCATGCAGAACTAGCACTCCTGGAAGAAAGGATACAGCGGAGACATTGCTTAGCCACAGCATATCTGCCAGGAAGTTTCATATCAGCGCACACTCCGCTGCAGAGTGAAAATCTCATTCTGGAAACATCCCCCAGGCTGTGGCTAAGCCATGTCTCGGCTGTATTCTTTCTTCCAGGAATGCTGGTCCCGCATGATTCGCAGAAGAGCTTCTGTGAAGTTTGAGAGCTAGTAGACGAGGTTCTGGATGAGTTGAAGCTGTGAGGACTGGTCGTGAGTAGTGCTTGGGTAGCTCAGATGGTAGAGAACTTACTCCCAAAAGGCAAAGGTGCCGAGTTAGAGTCTCGGTCCGGCACACAGGAAGTTTCACCCAAGTGAGTAGTTTTGAGTCCCATGTCTTCCAATATGTTGTGCCTCACCACACTACATATTTCATAGGACACAAATTACTGCTGCCGTGCACTATGATTGTGTAACACGCGTTTACATTCAAGCGTGGCGAAACATTTTCCCGTGAAGTTTTTATACATCCTCGGTACTACACGACGTGTTCCTCAAGAAGAATGAATTTGTTTATGGCCTCAAATTAAAGGAGATTAAACTGGTTGTGATTGGTGATGATGCTCAGATAGCACTAACGTCGTAAAATTCATAAAGAAGGTCTACCTTGACGGCCAATAGTAAAGATGTCGGCACACATACTGTGCTTTCGAACGTGAAGTTGAGCGTGCGGAGTTGAACGTGCTGCTGAACGCTCAATACGGCTTCTGCATACGGTACGCGTGCCTCAATGTGGTTTACGGGACCGCGGCGCGCTCCAAGGGCAGTTGTTCGCTTATCTGCCTCACAGATCACGCAGTTTACAAAATGAACGGCCGTAAATTTCGTACATTACCTCTTTTAAAATTCACATACCCTCCCCTGTCCATATGCTAGTCATTTTGCTCTGTCTAGTACTCATCCCGGCTTCTGAAAGTTCCATTACACGTATTGCTATACACACAAATTTATTATATTTCCCCAGATTAGATACAAATTATTTAATCATTCTCACTTTTTAGTAAAATCCGAAGAGCATTCTTACTTGATGATTATTCCTGCACAGTAGCAGAATCTTTGCATCATGCGAACTACAGAACCTGAAACAAGAAAGAGCAAAATATCTTATTGCAAGTATTGCAAGCTGTCTTGTAGATAAAGCCAATCGAGCAAACTCACTCCTCAGAAAGAACGCACTTGCATGTATAACATCGAATATTACAGAATATATTTCTAGTAAGCTAATAAGAAAGTATCAGAACCTCTTAGAAAACGCGAAGGTTAGCAAAAAATATTGGGATCCAGTGAGACACGAACCAGGAACACGTCCACTTTTCTACGCATTACGCCACACCGACCAGGAATTATTTACAACACATTCTGTATTACCAGCTCTTGGAAGCTTTAATCGTAGACATGTTGTTAACAGACATTCAATTACAACAAATTTACCAAGAACGCATTTTTAATGGATCCTCCATGTGCCATTGCCGTGGAACAGCATGCTTTCATAACACACAAGTTATAATACTTCTGTAGCCATCCATATAAAGTTTCTCCTCAGTTTATTACAACACGTCATACAATTAATGACGGGTTTTCGGAATATGCTCAATTTGCTGGTGCTTAGAAACGGTATATACTTATATAATATGGGCTTCAACTGAAAGCCAATTGTCGTCCCCCGACTGTGTACTGAAGAGGGATGACGTCATGTGATGTAGGTATGACTCTTTCCGCTCGAAAAGACTTTCGAATGTGTTTTGTCAACGCGATGCCATCAGAAGCCCGACAAACTGTACGTTCAACGATCACATGCACGGTCCGTGTGCTGATGGCTTAAGCAACATGGGTGCTCCTACATATAATTTAGGAAACATTTTACTTCAGTGCTGAGACCATTATTGGGCAAACGCTCAGATTATATACGTGTCTCGGCCGATTTTATCAATGCAGTAAGGTCTGTCCTTCTAAGCAGTTTAGTTAGCTTTGAAGGAGTGAACATTTTACAAATGCCCTTGTAGCAGATTCTTTGGCACTAACATCTCTGCGTTGTTTCTCCAGCCTATTTTATTTTCAGCCAAGAACATTTTGAGTAGACTGACGGAGTCGCCACGGGCAGCACTCTCTCCCCCAGTAGCCAACTTTTCTAAGCAGGACTTTGGAGTGAGTGCTGGAATCAAAGGCTCTTAAGGTCCCGAGTTCGAATCTCGGTCCGGCACACAGTTTTAATCTGTCAGGAAGTTTCATATCAGTCCACACTCCTCTGCAGAGCGAAAATCTCATTCTGGAAACATCCCCCAGGCTGTGGCTAAGCCATGTCTCCACAACATCCTTTCTTCCAGGAGTCCTAGTTCTGCAAGGTTCGCAGGAGAGCTTCTGTAAAGTTTGGAAGGTAGGAGACGAGGTACTGGCAGAAGTAAAGCTGTGAGGACGGGGCGTGAGTCGTGCTTGGGTAGCTCAGTCGGTAGAGCACTTGCCCTCGAAAGGCAAAGGTCCCGAGTTCGAGTCTCGGTCTGGCACACAGTTTTAATCTGCCAGGAAGTTTCATATCAGCGCACACTCCGCTGCAGAGTGAAAATCTCATTCTGAAAACATCCCCCAGGCTGTGGCTAAGCCATGTCTCCGCAGTATCCTTTCTTTCAGGAGTGCTAGTTCTGCAAGGTTCGCAGGAGAGCTTCTGTAAAGTTTGGAAGGTAGGAGACGAGGTACTGGCAGAAGTAAAGCAGTGAGGACGGGGCGTGAGTCGTGCTTGGGTAGCTCAGTTGGTAGAGCACTTGCCCTCGAAAGGCAAAGGTCCCGAGTTCGAGTCTCGGTCTGGCACACAGTTTTAATCTGTCAGGAAGTTTCATATCAGCGCACACTCCGCTGCAGAGTGATACCCTCATTCTGTGTATAGCGTTGTTTAACATTGTAATTAACTAACAACACAGTTCCACTCCAGAATTCATTATTGTAAGCGTCATTTCTGCTTGAGCGACTAGAGCAGTGATTCCCACTGAAAGATAGAAACTAAACGATTCGATTCTGTTTCAGTCACGAAACTAAATTATTTTCAAAATATCATTGCTATTATCGCAATTTTTAAGACTTCAGTATTGATTATATAAGTTATTAGTAATTACCTTTTCTCAGTAGCACTAATGCGGCAGAGGTTACAGGTTCCTCACATACTCCACTCACTATACACGTATGTTGTGCTTTGTCCCGTACATCGCTAATGATGAAAGTGAGAGATATATGTAACAAATGCTAAATATCTCAAGTTGTACATAGTACCCGCAGTAGTCCAGAAATTGCTTCATTACTCGCTTTGAAACAGGTGTATGAATTAATTAACAGCAGGACACAGCAGTAGCTACATAAGGACTATCATAGTGCTGTACACTGTATTATTATTATTATTATTATTATTATTATTATTATTAGTGGCTGTGGTCAGACACAAACAATTAACAGCCGTAATCCTTCAAATTTCTGCCAGTTCAGCAGTAAGGAGTGCAGCAATGAAGTGATTTACGAACAGTAAGTATAATGCACACATTTTACCTGGGGTTGCTTTGTGTAGGAACAGCAAGTGGTGTAACAGAGAGGGGTAATGCAGGGAAAGTGTGTTTTGTAACAGGTGTCGATCTTCACTGTGGGAAGTTCGCAATTCTTATCTGAGAAGATGTGGGTAGCACTTGAGATGCACCTCGAATTCCTTCGTCATTCATTCTAAAACACACACTCGCTACATATCATTCTTCTTTCATCATTTTAAAAATAAAAGCATACCAAGAAAAGTCTTTCATTTTATAGTTTAGTTAGGTGATAATGTGGGGAGGGGGAGCGGGGGCACTAGCTAATTGTCTGATTGCACTCAGGGTAATGGCTTAAGAAAGGTTGGGAACGACTGGACTGGAGGCTGGATGTAGGCCGGATTACTAACAGGCCGACCAACTGAGGGCTGTATTAGCGACAGTTTAGTGGGTTTTATCAGCAAAACACTAAATTTCTGCCGCCATTTTACGTGTTGTATCAAAAGAAATTTGTGTTTTAACATGTCCTGAACGAGGAAAGCATGAGCATAACATCAAAAAAAAAAAAAAAAAGAAAAAAAACCACGAGAAGCAGTAGAACGCATGGTAGATACAACACACACAACCACTAGCGTCATGTGAGAAATGAAATAGATAAAAACCCACTTAAGGGGGGGGGGGGACGTCAAACGGGCCGACTTGGAACAGGAGAGGCACCACAGGACGTTTTGATTTCCACTGTCTATACTTTTACAGATAAATTCATAAAACTTTGTCAGCGTGACCAGAAAGGATTCACAACTCATACTCATAGCAGTGGAAGTTCAAGAGCATAGCAAAATAAATTTTTTTCATGTGAAATTTCATAAATTTTTTCACTCACTGTTGGCAGCATTTGTTGCTATAGGTACACTTTTCTTCATAAGTAAGAGAGATTCTTCGATGAATTTTGCACTGCTTATTAAATACAAACTCCTTAACGCAAAATTCTAGAATTTTCCAAATCTAGTAAAAACTGTGGTAAGAAATGGGGTAATTAACTATAGAAATTGAATTTTTTTCTAAACATGAAATTTAAAATGTAAAAGCTCATTCATTTTTTCATAAATTAAATAACTTCTAGACTTCCATACGCATGTAAGTATGGTTTGCATGCTGTGCAAAATTCATCCAAGACTCTTTCTTGCTTATGAAGGAAAGTGTACCTCTAGCAACAAATGCAGCCAATAGTAATTGAAAAAGGGATCAAATTTCACGTTTATTAAAAAAAATATATTTTATTATGTTTCCGAACTTCCACTGCTATGAGTGTGAATCCTGACTCCTTCATGGTCATGCTGACAAAGTTTTATGAATGTGTTTGTAAAAGTATAGACAGTGGAAACTAAAATGTCCTGTGGTGCCTATCCTGCTCCAAGTCGCCCCTCTTGACGTCCTGACCCCCTTATGATAGTACGAAAAGTTCTGAAAAGTGTTTAGTTAGAACAAAACTGATCAAACGGTGTCTTGCATAATGCGAAATTTCTCTCCCTCTGAGTATACTAAATTCAAGGTAAGTGCCGTGGTGCTTCTCGTTACAAGGCACCTTTCTGTCGTCCTTCACCGGTTCTTTGCCTCCAGCGGACGAGACGTGAAACGTCAAACTTACTTCTTCGTTCTCGCCGAAGGGTAAACGCAACAGGTGTGTTGATGTTTACACGAGTACCGCCACTTCACTGAAAACCGGTGAGTGACTGAGAGTTGTGCCTTATAGCGCGGGAGTTGAGGTGGATCGTGTGGTAGCCGGCCGGGAGAAGCTGGCCCACCCTGTCGTCTCTCGTGTTACGGACTTATTCGTGGGTCGGCGTGCGGCTAACTCAGACGCCCCCTCGCGCCGTCCGCATGCACCAAGACAAAGGAGCGGGCCCCAGCGCGCATGGGCGGCTCTGTAATGAGACGAAGAAAGAAGAAAAAGAAGAGGTAGCCGGGGAGGCGACCGGGCGCCGCCCTTCTCCACGGGGTTAACTCTGAGCGCCTGTGGAACTCGCCTGCTCGCTCCCTTGACACTTGCTGAAGCTCACAGCACGCATGCGTTAAATTGTCACGGATTCTGAATCGTCTGCGCTTGTTTCTTTCCAATTGTTCTAATGACTCTGAGCAGGATGGGACTTAACATCTGAGGTCATCAGTCCCCTAGAACTTAGAACTACTTAAACCTAGCTAACCTAAGGACATCATATACATCCATGCCCGAGGCATGATTCGAACCTGCGACCGTAGCGGTCGCGCGGTTCCATTGTTTCCAATTGTAAGTAACTAGTAATCCTCCTCCTTCCCCCTCCCCCCAACCAATCCCGTCATTATAAGGAATCCAACTCTCATGTGTAAAACAGGTTCGCCGGCCGTTGTGGGCGAGCGGTTCTAGGCGCTTCAGTCTGGAACCGCGCGACCGCTACGGCCGAAGGTTCGAATCCTACCTCGGGCATATATGTGTGTGATGTCCTTAGGTTAGTTAGGTTTCACCAGTTCTAAGTTCTAGGGGACTGATGACCTCAGATGTTGAGTTCCATAGTTCTCAGATCCATTTTTTTTGTAAAACAGGTTCAAACATCCGATTACTCTGCAAATTAATTGATGTTGATCATGGAACACCTTTATGGTTTTAACAAAAGCTAGTTTCTCAGGCGTCTGAATGTTTGTGACGTCGTATATCCTGAACTGTGCGTCGTAAGTGATATAATACTGCAACTGCATTCATTGCTGTATGTTGATACCAACTGCAAAATATGTTGCGAATAGTGTTATAGATTAAAACGTCATGCGTGGTGGTGAAATTTTACTGGACCAACGCCAAAACGGCACCAAGCGCTGAACGTTTTTCCTTTTATTATTTCGTGGGGGCTGCCAGGGAGAAAAAGTATCGAAAAGTTTTTGTTGGAAGTCGCCAAGTGCTTCATTCTCAAATACTGGTGAATATAGTCTGTAATATGCGCGCAATGACTTATGCTTGTTCAAGATATGCACTGACGTGGACGAAGTAATGGGACAGCATTATGCACATATAGAGGGTGGCCGGAAATTCCCGTTACAAACTTCTAGGGCATGTAGAGGGTAAGGAGTACAGAACATTTTGAATAGGAACCCATGTCCGGAATCGTATCGTTTCCGCTCTACGACAGTTTCAGTTCAGATGTGTACCTCGTGAACGTCTGCTTAGGGCAAGAGAAGCGTCTCAGAGTTCCCTGTCCTGGTATGCAACAGGGCAGGGCAAGAGAAGCGTCTCAGAGTTCCCTGTCCTGGTATGCAACAGGGCATGCACAATGACGTGTACTACGTCAAACGATCCCCAGATGTCACTTATTGTCCGCTTTGGTGTGAGACCGAATCAATACCTGTGCATCACCGATAGAGGAAACATGGTGCAGTACACGTTTGCGGAATACACAGACAAGCTCCTTGTGTATGGCGAAGCTGGAGGTAACGGAAGAGCTGCTAGTCGGCTGTATCACGAACGTTTTCCACACCGTCACAGTCCATCGCCCAAGTTATACAAAGGGTACGAGAAACGGGTACCTTCACCGTGAGGAGGCAGGACTGTGGTGTTCCACGGCGACGCCGCACTCCCGAATTTGAAGAAGGTGTACTGCGTCGCATTGAAGATGCGAACAATTGCGCGTGCAATGGCTGTTAGTCACAGTACCGTCTTGGACGTCCTCGATTAGCAACAATTACATCCGTACCACTTACAAAGGGTACACGCTATGGGTCCAGCAGACTTTCCATGATGCGTCGCCTTCTGCACATGGTTCCTGCACCGCTGCATCGACGCGCCCCTGTTTCCACGTCGAGTTCTCTTCACAGATGAATGTAGGTTCACAAGGGATTGTGTTCTGAATGCTCGAAATAGCCATGTCTGGGCGGACGAAAACCTTCATGCCACGCATGTTCAGGGATTTCAAGACAGGTTTGGAATTAACGTGTGGGCAGGTATTCTGGACGGTCATGTGATTGGACCATACCACCTTCCATCCAAGCTCACGGTCCCGCATGCTTAGTCTTCCTACGACACGTAATGGACCCGTTCTTGGAAGCTGTGCCATTGAATGTCCGTCAGGAAATGGGGTATCAGCATGATGGAGCAGCACCTAACTTTTCACTGGCTGTCCGGAGACGTCTCAACGGACGGTATGGTGAAATATGGATAGGCCGTGGTTTTCCAACCGCGTGGCCGCCACGATCGCCGGATTTAACCCCTATGGATTAAAGAACTTTCAGCATTGCAGCGCGTCAGCAATGGTAAGTATCGAAATAATTATGAAAAATCCGCCTCGATTGCACAAACTACCTGGTGTTTACTTAGGTTTCAGCGTGGGTAACCACGCCTTCTTCAGAACAAATACAAAACAGCTAGCCTTTGACTATGCCTATTTAGGCAAGCTGTTTTATATTTGTTCTGAAGAAGGCGTGGTTACCCACGCTGAAATCTAAGTAAACACCAGGTAGTTTGTGCAATCGAGGCGAATTTTTCATAATTATCCCTATAGATTACTTCTTGTGGGGTTGTATGAAGACCCTAATTTATGAGGCGCCTGTAGAGACAGAGGAAGATCTGCTGGCACGTATTCTGGCCGCTGCACAAGACATTGAAGAGACACCAGGTGGGATGGAGAGAGTGTACCAGAACATGCTTCGGAGGGTACAATGTGTGTAACAACGTTGGTGGTCGCCACATCAAGCCGCTGTTGTTATGCATCGGTACGTTGCGGCTGGTGCCGTAGATGCTGGGTCTTGTTGTTGTCGACTAATGTAAACCATAAAGTGTAAGTTGTAATGCAAATGCGTAACGGAACGAGTCAGTATTCTTTTCAAAT
The DNA here is from genome assembly GCF_023864275.1 of Schistocerca cancellata. Lineage (NCBI taxonomy): Eukaryota > Metazoa > Arthropoda > Insecta > Orthoptera > Acrididae > Schistocerca > Schistocerca cancellata. The sequence continues at coordinate 804,743,225 of NC_064628.1, forward strand.
GGATTGCAACAATTGCACTGGGTCACGTCTAAGTGCATTCTTCACGTGGGTGTGGATGAGATAATAATCTGCATTGAAACTGTCGTAGAACGGAAACACGTTTTCGGACATGGGTTCCTATTCAAAATGTTAAATACTCACTACTCTCTACATGTCCTAGAAGTTTGTAATGGGAATTTCCAACCACCCTGCATCGATAGCGATAGTATCACGTAACAAGTTATAAAAGGGCCGTGCATTGGCGGAGCTGTCATTTCTGCTCAGATGGCTCATGTGAAAAGATATCCGACACGATTATGGCCACATGACGGGAATTAATAGACTTTAAACGCGGAATGGTAGTTGGAGCTAGACACATGGGACTTCCATTTTGGAAATGGTTAGGGAATTCAGTATTTCGAGATCCACAATCTGAAGAGTGGGCCGAGAATAACAAATTTCAGGCATTACCTCTCACCGCAGACAAAGCAATGGTTGACGGCCATCACTTAACGAGAGAAGGCAGCGGCGTTTGCGTAGAGTTGACAGCGCTAACAGACAAGCAACACTGCGTGAAGTAACAGTAGAAATCAGTGTGGGAAGTATGACGAAAATTGGTGTCAGTGGGCTATGGCAGCAGGCGATCGACGTGAGTGCCTTTGCTAACAGCACGACTTCGCCTGCATCGCCACCTCTGGACTCGTGACCGTATCGGTTGCACCCTAGGTAGCTGGAAAACTGTGACCTGGTCAGATGAGTCCCGACTTCAATTGGTAAGAGTTGGTGACAGTTTTCTAGTGTGGCGCAGACACCACGAAGCCACGGATCCAGTTTGTTCAAATGGCTCTGAGCACTATGGGACTTAACATCTGAGGTCATCAGTTCCCTAGAACTTAGAACTACTTAAATCTAACTAACCTAAGGACATCACACACATCCATGCCCGTGGCAGGATTGGTGGTGGCTCCTTAATGATATGGGCTTTGTTTACGTGGAATGGTTTGTGTCCTCTGGTCCACCTGAACTGATCATTGAATGGAAATGGTTATGTTCGGCTACTTGGAGACAATTTGCAGCCATTCGTGGACTTCATGTTCCCAAACAACGATAGAATTTTTGTGGATGACGACGCGCCCTGTCACCGGCCTCAGCTGTTCGCGACTAGTTTGAAGAACATTTTGGACAATTCGAGCAAATGGTGTGGCCAACCCGATCGCTCGATATGAAGCCCATCGAACTTTAATGAAACTTGATCGAGAGGTCAGTTGATGCACAAAATCGTGCACCAGCAAAACTTTTCAACCATGGAAGGTAATATAGACAACTTGGCTCAACATTTATGCAGGAGACTTCGAACGATTTGTTGAGTCCATGCTACGTCGAGTTGCTGTTCTTCGCCAGACAGGAGGAGATCCGACACGATATTAGGCGATGTCCCATGACTTTTGTCACCTCAGTGTACATCTCCGCCGGTCCGCTGTGGCCGAGCGGTTCTAGGCGCTTCAGTCCGGAACCGCACTGCTGCTACGGTCGCAGGTTCGAATCCTGCCTCGGGCATGGATGTGTGTGGTGTCCTTAGGTTGGTTAGGTTTAATTAGTTCTAAGGGGCTGATGACCTCAGATGTTAAGTTCCATAGTGCTTAGAGGAATTTGAACCATTTTGTACATCTCCGTATGGATCCGAAGGTCGGACTGTGGGGAAGATTGAAATAGTAAAGTCGTATGGCGTTGTTGGCTGTAATACCGCGTGGATAGAGTAAGGTTCAGTGCCAAACACTGGTAAACAATGATTTTTTTTTTATCTAAAAGGTTTTGGTGGATGCCGATTTCAGGGAACGTACCTGAAATGTTCAATCTCGTACGCTTATGATACAAATTGAGAACTTCCGTGAGGTGTATACAGTTTACCTAACTAATCATCAAAATTGCACCAGTATTGTTTTGTGGTGTTTTACAGCGTTACCTGCTACAGAAACTTTTATTTTGTACTGTCTTATGCAGCTAAAGGAAAATAAACTACTCACCGCGAAATTTGTTTTTTCGTTGTCGGAAACAATCTATGGCTATAGTGTTGAGTAATGTACGATGCACACACGACAAAATATTCAGAACTTTACTTTAAAGGAAGTCGTTCTTGAAAAATTAAACTCTGATTGTTGTCAAAAAAGACTATGCAAAGACATTATCAATTACGAAATTACCTCAATAAAAAATTACAGACATTGCAATCAATTGCGTTTTTTGTGATGTATTGAATACAAGGAGATGAAATTAATATTAATCATGAATGTCATTAGTTCTGTGAGGGAGAAAGATTTCCTTCAATTAATAGTCCTGACAAACAAACATTTCATTCGTGCGTGTGCATTGGGTACCTTCAAAAATTCCTCCAGAAAATCTCCATCAGTAGAATCAGTAACATGTGTTTACAAACAAATTTTCATCTCGATAATGAAATATTCCAGATAATTTATCTCAGATTCACAAATACAAAATCTGTTTTTCTAAAAACTCGACTGCTGGCTACTGTGTCTGCAATAAGAATGCCCCAGCGCTGCCCAACTGACTGGCGACAAAGCGAACCGCAGGTAAACAGAATGAAGGGTGTTATAACAACTTGCACAGCGGGTTCGTTCATATTTGTCCCAATACAGTAAAATTGAATTACTTACAACGGCAGAAAACATGTGAAAACCTTACAATAAGACTGCCTGACAGTAGTTCTACGCCATCTACAGTTCTCCAAAGCGACCAGTGTGCTCTTTTAAGTGGGCACGTAATATTTGGTCCCTTGAGGTTAGGTTATGGGTGATAGAAAAAGGCAGCAGTGATGTTAAAACGAAGAAACTTGCAGATGTGCGTCAAACTAACCAACCTTATGGGTGATGAGCGGAATACCGTCCTTGTGGAAAGAGGCTGGTGCACCGTTTGAGAGAGGTTTGCTGGTGTGCTGGGCTGTGCGCCGGGTGTTGGCGGAACAGGATGCAGTAGTCACAGTGCAGTGGGCTGGGAGGAGGCGCGGTTCACGTAGCCATCTGATGGTCGTTGCTGCCAGCCGCGCTAGCATTCCCCTTCCAATGCCCACAACTCGATCTGATACGCTCCTGCAGGCTTAATGGTACGTTCTCTTCCCAGTTAGCCACGACACGCTCTGGCACTACTGCTTTCAGTGTCCTACCTCACGCTGTATTTTTTCCTTGATTGGTTGAATTATGATTCTTAAAATTTTCTATGCGTAGAGAGTATTCTACGAAGTTTCGGGATTGGAGCCGTACGACATCGACTTCTTGCCACGATATTTCGGCTGCCAACCATTCTACCATCTTCAGGTGCGTGTTCTGCACCGGAGATCGCTAGTTCACATCGCTTACTTTATACCAAAAGTTGGCACGGAGCCCCATGCGCAAAGGCAGCCGCTGCGTGGACGACGTCTGTCCAGTTTCGCGCCCTCTCCAGTATTGCTCCATCTACAGCCAGTAGGGAGCGCAGGAAGTTAGCCATAGCCAAGTGTATTTCACACTTCGACCATAGATACTAGTAGACTGGCCTTGCTGTGCAGGAGCTATAGGGCTGGTGTGGCTCCAACATAAACCACGTGACTGTTGGCAAAACGTGGCGGGATTACAAATCAGCGGTCTGCCATCCTATGTTTGTATCGTATTTTACCCACATTTCTCAGGTGACTGCCAAACGCTTCCAACAAAAATTACTTTTTTATTTGCGAAAAATTATGTCAGCTACAAGAAAATGGGATATGGGAATTATGTCAACTACAGGTGCCAAAATTGTCCACTTTAGGAGGAGGTCCATTTTAGAGTATCAGTTTTAGGTGCACTTCAAAGGTTCAGTTCCTACTATTTTTACAAAAGTTTAAACTATCAGTTTTAAAAAAATATATTTCAGATGAAAGGTGAGACTTTGAAGTTTCAGAAAATAATTTTGGAGCCTACATTTATTTAATAGTATTAGAAGGTAGAAAAAAATTCTCTTCATGTGTCGACTGTAGGTGCTCTTACCTTGTTATTATCTCGCTTGTATATACAAAAAGGCGCGTATGTGCAGATGGTTTAAAGTTTTTCCGTTTCAGGGCCTGTATCCAAAGCTGCCTTCAGTTTTCGTCCTTCGGGAGCCTATGAGTAGGAACGAGAAACAGTTATACTTACTTCTGTAACCGAATTATCACAGATACTTTCCAAAATTTAATATGAGTCTGACTTTACAGGCATCACTTCCAACACTTTAATTTACGTGATACTCCATTTCAAGTGTAAAAAACATATAAAAGTCACGTCAGCAGATTTCAATAAACGCATCTGCACTATCATAGACACATTTACACGTGAAATGTAATGCGATTTCCCCCGACAGAACGCTGAGTACAGCCATAAGCGGAACACGAAACAACCATGTTTTGCCAACATTCGCGTGACTTTAGCCCAGAGCTGTTGAAGCCACGAAAATGACGCCAGGGCCAGTCTATTATATTTATGGTCGAAGATTTCACAGGACATTCTACGGGCCATTCTGCCACGGAGATCTTGACCTCCTCCTGGGAATCAGTTATGTAGGAATCGGTGAAAATACGTTTGGCGAAAGATCTTATTAATCGTGATGGCGGCTTTCAGATGTATATTGGGGCTCCATTAATTAAGTTAATTTTTAAAAAATTTAGACCCCCTTCCCACTAGGTGATTTTTGGTGAGATTTGATGCCCCCCCTATCTCCCTCACGCGAGATTTGCCCTATTATATATATATTTTTTTTAACGGATTCCAAAAATGACCTCTTGTTGATATGTTAAGTACATTAAATGTCGTTGAATCTTTGCTTACTTTGCACATGAAAGACAGCACTGTTCGTACCTTCCTTCGAACCGTAAAATTACGTAGCTGCTCAGTCTCTTGATGTATGTGATCACTAAGAGGATTTTGTCTGCGAACTTCGGCTTACCTTCCTTCCACAAACAAATTTTTCCTCACACATATGTGTTTGGACTTGTCGACATGCCCCTAACATATACTGCATACAGTAAAAGTGTTGATACACATTGATGGCCGGCCTGAGTGGCCGAGCGGTTCTAGTCGCTACAGTCTGGAACCGCGCGACCGCAACGGTCGCAGGTTCGAATCCTGTCTCGGGCATGGATGTGTGTGATGTCCTTAGGTTGGTTAGGTTTAAGTAGTTCTAAGTTCTAGGGGACTGATGACCACAGCAGTTGAGTCCCATAGCGCTCAGAGCCATTTGAACCATACACTAGGTGATTTTTGGTGAGATTTGATGCCCCCCCTCTCTCCCTCACGCGAGATTTGCCCTATTATATATATATATTTTTAACGGATTCCAAAAATGACCTCTTGTTGATATGTTAAGTACATTAAATGTCGTTGAATCTTTGCTTACTTTGCACATGAAAGACAGCACTGTTCGTACCTTCCTTCGAACCGTAAAATTACGTAGCTGCTCAGTCTCTTGATGTATGTGATCACTAAGAGGATTTTGTCTGCGAACTTCGGCTTACCTTCCTTCCACAAACAAATTTTTCCTCACACATATGTGTTTGGAATTGTCGACATGCCCCTAACATATACTGCATACAGTAAAAGTGTTGATACACATTGATGGCCGGCCTGAGTGGCCGAGCGGTTCTAGTCGCTACAGTCTGGAACCGCGCGACCGCAACGGTCGCAGGTTCGAATCCTGTCTCGGGCATGGATGTGTGTGATGTCCTTAGGTTGGTTAGGTTTAAGTAGTTCTAAGTTCTAGGGGACTGATGACCACAGCAGTTGAGTCCCATAGCGCTCAGAGCCATTTGAACCATACACATTCATGCTCAATACTATAACATCGGCTTCGTAGGCATTGCAGAATATCACGACTGACTCACTGACTGACACGCGGGGATTTCGACCGATACGGCAGGGAAAACTGCTCGAATGAAATCTTGACACTTGTGCGGGCACTTGTTTCAAATTGGGGAATCCCGGGTATGGACACATGAAAAGCGTTCAGTTCATTTCAGTTAGACCATAAGGATTGATGGGCACTTTAATATCGTCAGTGCCCGAGATTAATTTTACGAAATAAAATATATTGGAATGTACACTGAAGTGCCAAAGAAACTGGTATAGGCACGCGTATTCAAATACAGAGATATGTAAACAGGCAGAATATGGCGCTGCGGTCGGCAACGCCTATATAAGACGTGCCTGGCGCAGTTGTTAGATCGGTTAATGCTGCTCCAATGGTAGGTTATCAAGATTTAAGTGAGTTTGAACGTGGTGTTACAGTCGGCGCACTAGTGATGAAATACAGCATCTCCGAGGCAGCGATGAACGGATTTTGCCGTACGACCATTTCACTAGTGTCCCGTGAATATTAGGAATCCGGTCAAATCTCCGACATCGCTGCGGCCGGAAAAAGATCCTGTAAGAACGTGACCAACGACGACTGAAGAGAATCGTTCACCGTGACAGAAGTGCAACCCTTCTGCAGATTGCAGGACATTTCAGTGCTGGGTCATCAACAAGTGTCAGTGTGCGAACCATTCAACGAAACATCTGCGATATCTGCTTTCGGAGCTGGAGGCTCACTCGTGCACCCTTGATGAGTGCACGACACAAAGCTTTAAGTCTCGCCTGGGGCCTTCAATACCGACATTGGACTGCTGCTGACTGGAAACATGTTGCCTGCTAGGAGGAGTCTCGTTTCAGATTGTAATGAGCGGATGGGGTGTACGGATATGGAGACGACTCGTGAATCCATGGACCCTGCATGTCAGCAGGGGACTGTTCAAGCTAGTTAAAACTCTGTAATGCTGTGGGGCGTGTGCAGTTGGAGTGATATGGAACTCCTTATACGTCTGGATATGACACTGACAGGTGAAGCGTACGTAAGCATCCTGTCTGATCACCTACACCCATTCATGTCCATTATGCATTCCGACGGACTTGGGCAGTTCCAGCAGGACGATGCGTCACCTCACAGGTCCAGAATTGCTACAGAGTGGCTCCAGGAACACTCTTCTGAGTTTAAACACTTCCACTGGCTACCAAACTCCCCAGACGTGAACATTATTGAGCATATCTGGGATGCTTTGCAACGTGCTGTTCAGAAGAGATCTCCACCCTATCGTAGTCTTAAAGATTTATGAACGGGCCTGCAGGATTCATGGTGTCAATTCCTACCAGGACTACTTCAGACATCTGTGGAGCCCATGCCACGTTGTGTTGCGACGCTTCTGCGTGCTCCTGGGGCCCTGCGCGATATTAGGCAAGTGTACCAGTTTCTTTGACTCTTCATGTATATTTTCTGAAATGAGGTTTTCGTCTCCCCCCCCCCCCTCCTGCTTCTTTAAAGGAAATTTGGTGAGATTTTGAGGAACCCCTCTGTACACTTTTGACCTCACGTTAATGGACACCCCAGAGACATGGGACTTTGTTTTTTTTTTTTTATACACTCCTGGAAATTGAAATAAGAACACCGTGAATTCATTGTCCCAGGAAGGGGAAACTTTATTGACACATTCCTGGGGTCAGATACATCACATGATCACACTGACAGAACCACAGGCAGATAGGCACAGGCAACAGAGCATGCACAATGTCGGCACTAGTACAGTGTATATCCACCTTTCGCAGCAATGCAGGCTGCTATTCTCCCATGGAGACGATCGTAGAGATGCTGGATGTAGTCCTGTGGAACGGCTTGCCATGCCATTTCCACCTGGCGCCTCAGCTGGACCAGCGTTCGTGCTGGACGTGCAGACCGCGTGAGACGACGCTTCATCCAGTCCCAAACATGCTCAATGGGGGACAGATCCGGAGATCTTGCTGGCCAGGGTAGTTGACTTACACCTTCTAGAGCACGTTGGGTGGCACGGGATACATGCGGACGTGCATTGTCCTGTTGGAACAGCAAGTTCCCTTGCCGGTCTAGGAATGGTAGAACGATGGGTTCGATGACGGTTTGGATGTACCGTGCACTATTCAGTGTCCCCTCGACGATCACCAGTGGTGTACGGCCAGTGTAGGAGATCGCTCCCCACACCATGATGCCGGGTGTTGGCCCTGTGTGCCTCGGTCGTATGCAGTCCTGATTGTGGCGCTCACCTGCACGGCGCCAAACACGCATACGACCACCATTGGCACCAAGGCAGAAGCGACTCTCATCGCTGAAGACGACACGTCTCCATTCGTCCTTCCATTCACGCCTGTCGCGACACCACTGGAGGCGGGCTGCACGATGTTGGGGCGTGAGCGGAAGACGGCCTAACGGTGTGTGGGACCGTAGCCCAGCTTCATGGAGACGGTTGCGAATGGTCCTCGCCGATACCCCAGGAGCAACAGTGTCCCTAATTTGCTGGGAAGTGGCGGTGCGGTCCCCTACGGCACTGCGTAGGATCCTACGGTCTTGGCGTGCATCCGTGCGTCGCTGCGGTCCGGTCCCAGGTCGACGGGCACGTGCACCTTCCGCCGACCACTGGCGACAACATCGATGTACTGTGGAGACCTCACGCCCCACGTGTTGAGCAATTCGGCGGTACGTCCACCCGGCCTCCCGCATGCCCACTATACGCCCTCGCTCAAAGTCCGTCAACTGCACATACGGTTCACGTCCACGCTGTCGCGGCATGCTACCAGTGTTAAAGACTGCGATGGAGCTCCGTATGCCACGGCAAACTGGCTGACACTGACGGCGGCGGTGCACAAATGCTGCGCAGCTAGCGCCATTCGACGGCCAACACCGCGGTTCCTGGTGTGTCCGCTGTGCCGTGCGTGTGATCATTGCTTGTACAGCCCTCTCGCAGTGTCCGGAGCAAGTATGGTGGGTCTGACACACCGGTGTCAATGTGTTCTTTTTTCCATTTCCAGGAGTGTATCTGCGGAAAGGAACTATTTTGTGACTAGTGATACATCTAGCTACAATTAATTTTATTAATTTCACATCCGAGTTTTAACTTCATAAGCCCGCATTTTAATAGAGAGCGCTTATGTAGTATCACCATTACAAATGCTCCTGCGCGCAGTAGGTGGATCAGACTCTAAGAGGGCGCGTCTCAGTGCCAATTTTCGATACAAAGAAAGCGACGCGTACTAGCAGTTTCTAGTGCAAAACTCTCACCTCTAGATAGATGGGTGAATGGTTATCAGTCGAAATATTGTGGGAACAGGACGAAGTTATCTGGCTGCAATCCCGAAACTTCGTGGAATTGGTTGAAGTTCTTGAAGATGGTAAGAAATGCCTACCTTCACCACCACATCCAACGGCTCAGATTCTAGGAGTGCGAGAATTATCTTCGTTCGCAGTTTTTTAAACACCTAATAAGTCATATGTTTTTCAAGCTTGGATTAAATTGCGCGCCCTATTTCATAGTTATGTTTATCGTCAGTTCCACCCTTCTCCATACCTATGCCTTCCGTATAGCGTTAGTGCACGTTGGGAAATTCATTTAGTTTTCATTGTGTTACAGTAGGCTAGAACGTTGCGGTAACACAAAATTTTTGGAGATCAGGCCTAAAAGCCAACTTGGGCCTTCCAGTGTCAAAATCGTCTAGCAACCTCTTTCGAAATAGTGATCAGTAAAACTGCCCAATATTTATTATGTACTGCCAAGCCCAACACGAGTTATGAGGTGGTTAATATTCATAGCAATGAATCAGAAATACGAAATCACATATGATAGTTTCACTGGTCCGTTTGAAAGCGTTTGCAAAAAATTATCAAGTCAACTCCCGTTACTGCTCATGTGCCGTTAGGAGAAAGACACATCTTGAAGGAAGAGGGTTCACAACCAGCTCTAGACCATCGATATAAATCTACATTTGCAGCCACTTTAGTATCAGAATCACCGTACCAGTTTCCATAACGTGTTTCTTCAAGCAAAGGCAAACAATTCACGCTACCTGCTGCACCTGGACTAGATGTTTCACCAAAAGGTCCACTTGAACCTGTGTTGCCCAGACTACCAAGAGTTACTGTATAAGTTTTTTAAGCGTAGAGATAGTAGATACATCGTCTGCATCAGAGTCATTTCCAAATTCTGAATCTTCCGCATGCTCTTCTATGACCTATTCCCAGCATTTCAATGCTCGATCGCCCGAAGCTTCGTCTCCCATATGTTATTCTTATACATCTAGAAAAAATATTCTGCAATGTCAATATGGTCCCTCTAACAATAACTACCAACCAAAATTGAGTAACTAATACGCTTGTTACATTTGTGTTGATGGTTGCCTGCACAAACGCTGTCATCGGGGTTAACGGCGGCTCGTAACGTGCAGCGCACCACGGACGCAGGTTGGTGAGAGCAGTATTATGCTATGGAAGACATTGTCTTGCGCTTGCATAGCACCTGTGGTAGTAATGGAATACGTACCCGCCCGGTTAGCCGAGGAGGCGGCCAGTCTGTGGATGGTTTTTAGGTGGTTTTCCGTCTGCCTCGGCGAATGCGGGCTGGTTCCACTTATTCCGCCTCAGCTACATATGTCGGCGATTGCTGCGCAAACAAGTTCTCCACGTACGCGTACACCACCATTACTCTACCACGCAAACATAGGGGTGTGAGACGGTCCTGTCGAAGGGGGGGGGGGGGGGGGGGGTGGTTTGGTCCACCGGGGGCCGAACCGCACAATAACCCTGGGTTCGGTGTGGGGCGGCGGAGGGGTGGACTGCGGTAGTCGTCATGGGGTTGTGGACCACTGCAGCTGCGGCGGGACGGAGCCTCTCCGTTGTTTCTAGGTCCCCGGTTAACATACAACAGTGGAGGACGTACTGACCGCTGCGAAACACCTGCACCTCTTCATGCTTGATATTTTGCCGATGGCGGCGTAACCTTTCAGCAGTACAGGGTTATTACAAATGATTGAAGCGATTTCACAGCTCTACAATAACTTTATTATTTGAGATATTTTCACAATGCTTTGCACACACATACAAAAACTCAAAAAGTTTTTTTAGGCATTCTCAAATGTTCGATATGTGCCCCTTTAGTGATTCGGCAGACATCAAGCCGATAATCAAGTTCCTCCCACACTCGGCGCAGCATGTCCCATCAATGAGTTCGAAAGCATCGTTGATGCGAGCTCGCAGTTCTGGCACGTTTCTTGGTAGAGGAGGTTTAAACACTGAATCTTTCACGTAACCCCACAGAAAGAAATCGCATGGGGTTAAGTCGGGAGAGCGTGGAGGCCATGACATGAATTGCTGATCATGATCTCCACCACGACCGATCCATCGGTTTTCCAATCTCCTGTTTAAGAAATGCGGAACATCATGATGGAAGTGCGGTGGAGCACCATCCTGTTGAAAGATGAAGTCGGCGCTGTCGGTCTCCAGTTGTGGCATGAGCCAATTTTCCAGCATGTCCAGATACACGTGTTCAACCGTTTCTTCGCTCACTGCAGGCCGACCCGTTGATTTCCCCTTACAGAGGCATCCAGAAGCTTTAAACTGCGCATACCATCGCCGAATGGAGTTAGCAGTTGGTGGATCTTTGTTGAACTTCGTCCTGAAGTGTCGTTGCACTGTTATGACTGATGTGAGTGCATTTCTAGCACTACATACGCTTTCTCGGCTCCTGTCGCCATTTTGTCTCGCTGCGCTCTCGAGCGCTCTGGCGGCAGAAACCTGAAGTGCGGCTTCAGCCGAACAAAACTTTATGAGTTTTCTACTTATCTGTAGTGTGTCGTGACCATATGTCAATGAATGGAGCTACAGTGAATTTATATAATCGCTTCAATCATTTGTAATAGCCCTGTATAATTGTCCGCGTCTCGGAGCCAGAACCGTGCTACATCATTTCGGAGAGCATTATCGTGAACTCCCGTTGATGTCTCGGCGACTAAATTCGCCGAATGAAAATCCTATGGAACCCATCTGGGTAGCTATCGGGAGCCATCAAGGCGGCCCGTTATTTACGGGAGTTACATGACCTGTGGGTAGACGTCTAATGCTACACACCTACACGAACCTATAAACAAGCTGTTAAGCAGGTGGTCATAATGTTGTGGCTCATCAGTGTACATATGTATGGCTAATATAAAAGAGAATACTGCTTAGAAATTCGTGTAGTAGAAATGGTGCAGGAAGGAAACGCGTTATCCTAGGGACAGTTACGAAAATTCGCTTTCGCGCTCTAGGATTAGCCGCACGTTAACACCAGAGAAAGATTACTTCGTGAGTATGTGTTCGCGTGTGATTTTGCGAGTACCCTTCTTCACTCCCATTTGCAATTCCGTCCAGTTGTTTGTTACCTAGAACTAAACACCACGGTTGTTGTTTTACTCCTTGGTTCTTCGCAGCCGGCCCGAGTTGGCAAAGGTCCTAACCTCTTGTGTAAGATTTAAGAATAGGTCGTTCCAGAATCTCGTAGCTACTGGCCTTCACAGAGGAACGACGTCCTTCTACTCTACTCTGATGTCAGTTGTAAACTAACGTTCATACGCTTGTGGCAAAGGTTAATCCGAGTTGGTAGTTAGCAAGTGTAGCTGCTGTACTCAGATTTCTTTCGTGCTGTGCCACAGCTTGACATCTCAGCACACTTCCGTATCTTCTATGTGACTGCTTAGGCATCTACATCAGTGGTGTCTGTACTATCTGGACAAAGAACTCTCTATCTTTGATAATAGAACCTCTGACCCTCTGCAGATTCCTATCGTGTGCATCATCCACCATGTTGTACTGAAGCAAAAAGTTGAAATCGTCTTTATGTGATTAAGGATTATTTACTTAATGAGATTTGCACTCTGAAGAACGAAGGTAGGAGATGAGGTACTGTCAGGAGTAAAGATATGATGGAGGGTTACGACTCGTGCTTGGATCGCTCAGTCGGCAAAGCACCTGACTGCGGAAGGCAAAGGTTCCAGGCTTGAGTTCCAGTCAGGCACACTGGTTTAATCTGCCAGAAACTTACTTATTTCTCGCTATAAACATAACGTCATTTGGCTTTAACAGTGTTTCGAGCAGCGAACTGTTAGCACAAGAGCGCAATTCTACAATAGGAGACCCTGACATAATCACAGTAATTCCTTCTTTTACATAAACTACGAAGTTTTGGTGTCTCTGTTGCGGTTTTCGGTAACAGAAAATTAGTGCTCCAGAAATATTTCGTGTCCCTGCAGGAAAGAGACACCCTACATGTAGTAGTGTGAAGTATTGTTCCTAAACATTCGATATTCAGTTCGCCTGTTGAGGTATACTGTGACGTTTTTAGTGAGCGTTACTGTGACACTGGGTGGTGACAGAAATGTTGGTGGCCAATGCATTGCTGCAGATGGCAAGCATGTAAAACTGTGTTTCGCTTTAGACTGAGAAGCAGGTGCCCTTCGTATTTTACATCTACATCTACATTTATACTCCGCAAGCCACCCAACGGTGTGTGGCGGAGGGCACTTTACGAGCCACTGTCATTACCTCCCTTTCCTGTTCCAGTCGCGTATGGTTCGCGGGAAGAACGACTGTCTGAAAGCCTCTGTGCGCGCTCTAATCTCTCTAATTTTACATTCGTGATCTCCTCGGGAGGTATAAGTAGGGGGAAGCTATATATTCGATACCTCATCCAGAAACGCACCCTCTCGAAACCTGGCGAGCAAGCTACACCGCGATGCAGAGCGCCTCTCTTGCAGAGTCCGCCACTTGAGTTTGTTAAACATCTCCGTAACGCTATCACGGTTACCAAATAACCCTGTGACGAAACGCGCCGCTCTTCTTTGAATCTTCTCTATCTCCTCCGTCAACCCGATCTGGTACGGATCCCACACTGATGAGCAATACTCAAGTGTAGGTCGAACGAGTGTTTTGTAAGCCACCTCCTTTGTTGATGGACTACATTTTCTCTCCCAATGAATCTCAACCTGGTACCCGCCTTACCAACAATTAATTTTATATGATCATTCCACTTCAAATCGTTCCGCACGCATACTCCCAGATATTTTACAGAAGTAACTGCTACCAGTGTTTGTTCCGCTATCATATAATCATACAATAAAGGATCCTTCTTTCTATGTATTCTATGTATTTTGATGTCAATTTATACTTAATGAATACTTGCTCGGTTCTTTCTAAATTTGTATCATCTTAGCAGATGATATCGACTTTCGCACTATGTTATTTCTGGCTGCCACTTTCTGTTTGGTGTTTAGGCAATGCTTTTTATATGTTAGCGCGCGGTTCATACTCCAAGATATTTGGGAGTAGGATTATGTTCGAGGAGGTTGCCTCCCCACGGGGTGCTAATCCATGCACTGTGCGCTCAAGCGCGCTTGCTCTTTGTTATTCCACTGCTGAACATGCATGTTCGGTATAGTACAAGTCCAGTCATGCCAGAAACGTAAATGTGGCTCTAAATGAGTCTTGCCGGATTATCGCGGGTTGCTTAAGACCTACTCCTATGGACAAACTTCACTGCCTCGCGGGCATAGCTCCTCCTGGAATCAGACGCGAGGTAGCTGCGAGATATGAGAAAAGTAAGGCCACAACGAAGAAGGCCCATCCACTACATGGTTGTCAGGCCGCACGTCCTAGACTGAAATCAAGAAAGAGCTTCTTGACAACTACTGAGGCTCTCATCGAAAATCCACATACTGCAAGGATGTCGCGATGTCGGGAGAAATGTCGGTATTTGAGAGAATGGATGGCACCAAAGAAAGAACTTCCCCCTGGACAGTGGGAGATGCAAGACCAGTCTGCGGTCTTGTAGTTTCTCTGTGGACTCAGTTCTTCGCCAGTGTTGCGCTGACCAGACTAACAGCCATTTCCTTCAGTGTTCCTCATCACGAACCATCTGCACCATGCAAGAGCTTATGAGAGCTACACCAAATGCACTTGAAGTGTCCAATTTTTGGTCTTCTTTTGTGTAAAATTATGTCAACATATATAGGGTGGTCCAATGATAGTGACCGGGTCAAATATCTCACGAAATAAGCGTCAAACGAAAAAACTACAAAGAACGAAACTCGTCTAGCTTGAAGGGGGAAACCAGATGGCGCTATGGTTGGCCCGCTAGATGGCGCTGCCATAGGTCAAACGGATATCAACTGCGTTTTTTAAAATAGGAACCCCCGTTTTTTATTACTTATTCGTGTAGTATGTAAAGAAATATGAATGTTTTAGTTGGACCAGTTTTTCCGCTTTGTGATAGATGACGCTGTAGTAGTCACAAACGTATAAGTACGAGGTATCACGTTACATTCCGCCAGGCGGACGGTATTTGCTTCGTAATACATTACCCGTGTTAAAAAGGACCGTTTACCAATTCCTGAAAATGTCGATATCGTGTTGATGTATGGCTATTGTGATCAAAATGCCCAACGGGCGTGTGCTGTGTATGCAAAACGGTATCCTGGACGACATCATCAAAGTGTCCGGACCGTTCGCCGCATAGTTACGTTATTTAAGGAAACAGGAAGTGTTCAGCCACATGTGAAACGTCAACCACGACCTGCAACAAATGATGATGCCCAAGTAGGTGTTTTAGCTGCTGTCGCGGCTAATCCGCACATCAGTAGCAGACAAAAACTTCGCGAGAATCGGGAATCTCAAAAACGTCGGTGTTGAGAATGCTACATCAACATCGATTGCACCCGTACCATATTTCTATGCACTAGGAATTGCATGGCGATGACTTTGAACGTCGTGTCTGTTCTGCCACTGGGCACAAGAGAAATTACGGGACGATGACAGATTTTTTGCACGCGTTCTATTTAGCGAAGAAGCCTCATTCACCAACAGCGGTAACGTAAACCCGCATAATATGCACTATTGGGCAACGGAAAAGCCACGATGGCTGCGACAAGTGGAACATCAGCAACCTTGGCGGGTTAATGTATGGTGCGGTATTATGGGAGTAAGGATAATTGGCCCCCATTTTATCGATGGCAATCTAAATGGTGCAATGTATGCTGATCTCCTACGTAATGTTCTACCGATGTTACTACAAGATGTTTCACTGCGTGACAGAATGGAGATGTACTTCCAACATGATGGATGTTCGGCACACAGCTCGCGTGCGGTTGAAGCGGTATTGAATAGCATATTTTATGACAGGTGGTCGTCGAAGCACCATACATGGCCCGCGCGTTCACCGGATCTGACGTCCCCGGATTTCATTCTGGGGGGAAAGTTGAAGGATATTTGCTATCGTGATCCACCGACAATACCTGACAACATGGGTCAGCGCATTGTCAATGCATGTGCGAACATTACGGAAGGCGAACTACTCGGTATTGAGAGGAATGCCGTTACACGTATTGTCAAATGCATTGAAGTTGGCGGACATCATTTTGAGCATTTATTGAATTAATGTGGTATTTACAGGTAATCACGCTGTAGCAGTATGCGTTCTCAGAAATGATAAGTTCACAAAGGTACATGTATCACATTGGAGCAACCGAAATAAAATGTTCAAACGTACCTACGTTCTGTATTTTAATTTAAAAAACCTACCTGTTACCAACTGTTTGTCTAAAATTGTGAACCATATGTTTGTGACTATTACAGCTCCATCTATCACAAAGTGAAAAAAGTGGTCCAACTAAAACATTCATATTTCTTTACGTACTACACGAATGTGTAGTAAAAAATGGGGGTTCCTGTTTAAAATAAACTCAGTTGATATCCGTTTGACCTACGGCAGCGCCATCTAACGGGCCAACCATAGCACCATCTGATTTACCCCTTCAAGCTAGACGAGAGTCGTTCTGTGTAGTTTATTCGTTTGATGCTTAAAAATGGTTCAAATGGCTCTGAGCACTAGGGGACTTAACATCTTAGGTCATCAGTCCCCTAGAACTTAGAACTACTTAAACCTAACTAACCTAAGGACATCACACAACACCCAGCCATCACGAGGCAGAGAAAATCCCTGACCCCGCCGGGAATCGAACCCGGGAACCCGGGCGTGGGAAGCGAGAACGCTACCGCACGACCACGAGATGCGGGCTTTGATACTTATTTCGTGAGATATTTGGCCCGGTCACGATCAGTGACCACCGTGTATCTTGATATTTCGGTACTTTTGGCACGATAAGTAAATAAATAAATGTCGACTTTGTTCAAGAGGCGTCTTCGTTGTTTACGACACTCGCTTTTACGAGTCACATATCGTTAGAGATTTGGCAAATACGCTATGTATTGGGCTGGGGCATAAGATCGTAGCGTTTTTCCCTTAGTTTAATAAACATAACAGGTACACATAGTGGAGACTTTAGTTATCAGTAATATGTTATCCTTCACTATTTGCAATAATCTGCAAACACTGGGGTGACTTTCCGATTCCACAACTGAAGAAATCGCTTCACTTTGAGGCGACGAACTCTACGAGCCATGTTCGGAGCGCATTTTCATCCGGAAAGGAAGTTCCCTGGAGGTTGTTGGATAGAGAGCGGAAAAGGTGAAAATATGAGGGCCGAAGATCAGGTGAATAAGGTGGATGCGGAATGTCTTCTCACCCCTAACTCCTGAATAGTGTTTTCTGTCAGTATGGCAGAAGGCGGGTGAACGTTTTCGTGGAGTAGCATCACTTCACGCAGTTCGTGGTCTGGGTCCGCAAGACGGCTCAGTTGTTAACAAGGTATGTCAGCAGTGATGGTTACACCTCGGGAAAGCCATTCGTAGCACATCACATCGTCGCTGTTCCACCAGATGCATAACATTAGCTTGTGTGGATGCGCGCAGGTCTTTGTACAGGGAGTTGCTTCTTTGTTTGGGCTCAACTATTCCTTTCTTTTCCTTAAGTTAGCATAAAAACACCATTTCTCGTCACCAGTAATGATACAGGATAGGAATGGTCGGTTGTTCACGACTCAATTGATGACGATGATAATAATGATGATGATGGTAATGATGATTGGATTGTGGGGCGCTCAACTGCGCGGTTATCGGGCACCCGTACAAATTCTCAACCTTTGCTCAGTCCAATCTCGCCACTTTATTGAATGATGATGAAATGATGAGGACAACACAAACAGGCAGTCATCTCGAGGCAAGTTAGCATAAAAACACCATTTCTCGTCACCAGTAATGAGACAGGATAGGAATGGTCGGTTGTTCACGACTCAATTGATGACGATGATGATGATGATGATGATGATGATGATGATGATGATGATGATGATAATGATGATGATGATGATTGGATTGTGGGGCGCTCAACTGCGCGGTTATCAGGCACCCGTACAAATTCTCAACCTTTGCTCAGTCCAGTCTCGCCACTTTATTGAATGATGATGAAATGATGAGGACAACACAAACAGGCAGTCATCTCGAGGCAGGTGAAAATCCCTGACCCTGCCGGGAATCGAACCCGGGACCCCGTGCTCGGGAAGCGAGAACGCGATCGCGAGACCACGAGCTGCAGACAATTTGGTGACGAGCAAGCAGAGATGCACTTACGGCTACCAGCTGATTATCGTGATTTTGGCTCGCACCATGCGGCACCCATACGCCCAATAAATGGAACCTTCCCCATTGCATGTCAATGTCGCACGATGGTGGAATGGTCACAGTCCATTACATTTGCCATTTCTCGGGTGCGCTGATGGGGATAGTTTTGGATTAATGCATTTAAACGCTCTACGTCAAACCTTGGAGATCTTCCTGAACATGGAGAATCATTAATGTCGAAACGAGAAAACCATTTTCTTTGCCGTGACCTGTCCAGTGGTATTATTCCCGTACACGGCGCAAATGTTTGTGGTTGCCTCCGCTATTGTCACCCCTCTATTGAACTCAGTGGAATATGTCGAAAATGTTCCTATTTCTCCACTTCGCACTCCACTTTCTAGCGTCCACGGCACTACTCGCTATCATCAAATGACAACATGTGAACTCAAATAACAGTGAACTACAACTAAAAAATGACTCGATAAATAAGCTCATAGCAACCGGAATACCAGCGTGGAAAACATAAACGCTACGAACTTATGCACCGACCTAATAATGACTTCTATTGCATCTGTGGCGTTGTTATCAACAATAAAGACATGTATGAGTTGAACGTAACTGAAATAATGCAAAATCTACACTATCTGATAAAAGTACTGAACACCCCTATGTAATGCGGAACTGACCACTAAATGTCGTGAAAGGAGGATCCCGCCATATAAATGGAGGTGCGGAGAACGGTCTTGTCATCAGAGAAGCAGTAACAGTGAATGGGTTGGTCAGAAGAGCTCTTAACGTAGTCATTGGATGTCACCTGCCCCTTTTAAACCTGCCGAAGTCGACTATTAGTGATGTTAAGTGGAAACGCTAAGGAACAACCACAGGTTAAATCGAGACCAAGCAAACCTGATGTACTGACGGGCAGGAATCATCAAGCGTTGCGGAGGGTGGTTGTAAAATATCGCATGAAAAAAATGTATCAGTCGTGAGTTCCAAAGTGCTACCAGTCCCTAGCACAATGACTGTTGCATGGGGGCTTAATTATTTATATATAATGCAAATATTTTTGGTAGCTGTAAGTCCGATTACGCTGTTTCGTAAACGGCTGGCCCTGACTAGTTTTAGTACGCAATCTGACTGCATGAAACAACAACAAAGAATGAAATGAAAATTTCAGTTAATACAATTAATTAATTAAGTCCCCAGCAACTATAAAACCTACGAAGCCAACAAAGCACAGGTGTAGCTGTTCTGTGTGTGGTAGTATGACGCAACGCACATCTGGCACGGTTCTTCTTCAACAAGACAAGAATTTTTAAATACCAATTATACTGACGTGATAAAAGAAAATTAGAAATACTACAATTGCGTAAGGAAAGCAGAATTACACTCTAATACAAGAACACAAGCCAGCCAGATGCTTTGTTGACTGAACCTGTAATGATGCATTATTTGCGATACACAAATAATAAAAGAACATAGCGTTTTATTACCTTCATGTATATTGACGAAATGCACTCTGATCATTACAATATCACCATTAGAATAACATCTGCTATCTCTCCCATCAAATAACTGCATAAAACATGGAACAACACTCTCCACTATCACATCTCACTCCGACTTCACGACAAGCAGTGTCCACCACAACTTCTCGGCAAGAACTGCTTGCCGCTACGTCTCAATAATCACTGCCAGTGGAGGCGGCGGAACAATACTCTCTGGCGCGATCTCTGGCGCTGTGGCTCAGTGTAGCCACCTTTCACTGTGCGCAGGGAACTGGTTAAGTTGACTTGGAAGGAGGGGACCAAACAGCGAGGTCATCGCTCCCACCGGATTAGGGAAGGATGGGCAAGGACGTCGACCGTGCCCTTTCAAAGGAACCGTCCCGGCATTTGCCTGAAGCGATTTAGAGGAATCGCGGAAAACCTAAATCGGGATGGCCGGACGCAGGTTTGAACCGTCGTCCTCCCCAATTCGAGTCCAGTGAGTAAACCAACTCGCTCTGTGCAGGGAACTGAATGAAGCTTGAGGTGGAGTATAGAGCGAAGCTTGCCGCACGGTCTTAACGCGCCGCTTCCCGAGTGGGAAGGCGTGCCGGTCCCCAGCGCGAATCCGCCCGGTGGATTAGTGTTGAGATCCAGACGAATTTCCATCTACCTCGGCGAATACGGGCTGGTTCCCCTTATTCCGCCTCAGTTTGTCGGCGATTCCTGTGCAAACACCGTCTCCACGTACGCTTACACCATAATTATTCTACCATGCAAAAATTTGGAGTTACACTCGTCTGGTATGAGACGTTCCCGGGAGGGGGTGGGTCCTCTGGGGGCCGAACCGCACAATAACCCTGGGTTCGGTGTGGGGCGGCGGTGGGGTAGGTGGACTGCTGTGTCCTGTTTTGGAGTTGTGAACCACTGAGGACTATGGCGGATCGAAGCCTCTCCGTCGTTTTTACGTCCCCGGTTGAATACATACGTACAAAGAGCGAAGCTACTGGCCAATGGATGACTGGAAACGAGTGATTCGGTGTGATGAATCGCACTATACTCTCTGGCAATCCGCTTCCCATGGAAGGGTTTGGCGAATTATTTTTCGTGGTTGGGGTGTGGTCCCATTATTGCGCTTGCGAAAACGCTAAATACGGAAGTATATGAATACATTTTGCAGTATTCTGTACTGCGTAAATTAGAGGAACTTTTCGGAGATGGTGATTGGTTCAAAATGGTTCAAATGGCTCTGAGCACTATGGGACTTAAGTTCAGAGGTCATCAGTCTCCTAGAACTACTTACACCTAACTAACCTAAGGACATCACACACATCCATGCCCGAGGCAGGATTGGAACCTGCGACCGTAGCGGTCGCGAGGTTCCAGACTGAAGCGACTAGAACCCCTTGGTCACAACGGCCGGCGATGGTGATTGTATCAGCATGAAAATGTACCCTGTCTCAAAGCAGCATCTGTGAGGCAATGATTTTCGGACAATAACATTCCCGAATGGACTTACCTGCCAGAGTCCAGACTTTTGGAATGAGTTGGCATTTCGGCTTCACTCCAACCACAACGTCCAACATCATTACTCTCTGCGCCTTTGGCTCTTGAGTAAGAATGGCTGTCATTCCTCCACAGACATTCACACCTCATTGAAAGTGTGACCAGCAGAGTTCAAGCTATCATAAAGCCAAAGGGTGGACACAGCCCATGTCAATGTCCACCAACAGGTGACCTGATACTTTCGGTCAGGAAATATTTTTTTGTTC
Source organism: Schistocerca cancellata (assembly GCF_023864275.1). Classification (NCBI taxonomy): domain Eukaryota; kingdom Metazoa; phylum Arthropoda; class Insecta; order Orthoptera; family Acrididae; genus Schistocerca; species Schistocerca cancellata. The sequence goes on from NC_064628.1 coordinate 804,764,841, forward strand.
AGCATGTTTATGTACGTATCACAGTAGGATTTTGAAATGATTCAGTGAGAATAGCAGTACTGTCATCGTTTCTTTCTTTTTCCACTGTTTCTAAAACAGTTAAATTTGTTCTTATCCAGAAATCTGCAACATGCGATGTAAATAAGCTGGTGTGGGTGCAGAATCGCAAAGTATTTTCTTTTGCCTTCTAGTGATACCTCATGACCGCCAATTTATAGTTAGGGAAGAAGCAAAGTTTGATGTTCTTTACCCGTATCGCTTTGACACGTAGCGGTCATTTCACTCCTATAGATCAATTGGAACGCTTCCGTGGCCAGGGTAGCCGGCACGGTAGCTCAGCGTGTTCGGTCAGAGGTTCAGCTGCCCTCTGAAAAAAAAAAATATATATATATATATATATATATATATATATATATATATATATATATATATATATATATACTGAGTAAACGAATCAAAGGTGAACTACAACAGGTGTCATCTGACGTCCGACCCGAAGGCAAGCCTGTTCGAATCCTGGTTGTGGAAAAAAATTTCACTGCCAGTATTTGCTCGGCTAGGGGAGGAGATGTGACGTAAAGTTCCCGATCGCCAGAAGTCGCGCAAATGTCTTTGTTTAAATACCAAACCTCTCCGCAGTCTCATGTAATGTGGCATGTAACAGTTTTAATAGTGATCCGTCCGCCGGATGGGTACGCTAAACTTGGCGGCCTCCTTGGTGCTATTGGCGACACAGTATGTATACATCTAGTATTACAAATATTGCAGTGGAGTTTGTTGCAAATAAATAAATATTAACTGGAAAAGAGTGAAAAGAATCGGAGACAGTGGTGCTCCCAGGAACAGTGCTGCATACTGACATGTGCTTTTCTGTTCCCGGAACAGTCCTGATTACCCATCTAAAAATATCGCAGACGCAAGAAGGAATGCACCCTCACCCTCCGAGGCACATTTCGTCTATTAGACTGCCTCCAAACAGGGCATTAATCGGGACAAGCGAGGCGATAACTCTACTTCTGGGAAGATGCTCGGAGCCCGTTTTTCACTTTTGCCTTTTTTTTCCGAGCTCTCTCTTTCTTTCTTTCCGCGGGTTCACATATTCGTTACAGAGGACGCCCCTCCCTTCTTTTTAACGAGTCGGCGGATTTCGTTAGGAAATAATTGCGCGCCGTCCACTTCGCAACGGGGGCCATGTTTTTCTGACGCGAGAAGAATGCGACACGGGCAGGAAGAATAAAAAAAGAGGAGGATGAGGGCCGGGAGAAAGAACCAGTCGTCTCGTTAGGCCGGTGACGAGCGGCGGTGATTTAAGGCGTGGGTTGAGGGGCGCTGGCCGCGTATCTCGTTAAGAAGGGAGGACTCGACACACGGCTGGAGCAAGGCACTGGGCCCGCATCTGCAGACAGTGAGGCACCTTCTGCCGGTGGGGTGGCACGCCTGCCTTTGGGATTTGTATTCCGCCGGCGTTCCGCTGACATTGACGTCTTCTGAGGTGCAATATTTCTTCTCGGAACTGATTCTGTTCCCAGAAGAAACAGGCATTTGGCCAACCATACGAATTAGCGCACGTGGCCGCGACGTCTCAAATTCGCGTGAGCCATCGAGCGATGTGAGTTACGAGGAGAACACGGCACGAAACTTAGCTCTGTGGTAGACGACTCGAAATACGCGAACACATGTCTCGGAGCGAACACACGTCTCGACTCATCCGTGAGTACTCGATCGTTCCTGAAAAAAAGACTGTCATTGTTTTCGAGGTATTTTATGTGCATTTTACCGTGTGATATCCTTGGACGAAATGATGGCACTGTTGTTAGCATCGCGGCTTCTAATTTTGTGTCCCTTGCTCGAAACCCGATTATTAGTTTTGAAACGTCCCCTTAGAAAAATTGTACAAGACTGTGCTTAAACTGACACACAATATTTTTAGCGCAACGCAATCTGACTTTCAAAAATCCCTACAAAAGAATGGCCCTGATTAACATTAACCTAAACCTTTCACAAATGACTTACCTCACAAAAATCTTCGTTACTCGAACTACTGCAATACAGCGAGCGCCACTACTGCCAGCTAAATAAAAGATTCAAACTACAGAAGGCATAGTTAGCAAATGAAAGATTTTAATAGAGAACAAACAATGTATTTACCTTAATAGTCATCAAAAGTCACAATGTATATAGCAGTTCATGATATCCAGTATTGCAAATTTCAAAACTCCGCCATCTCTCTCCTCACATCCACCACTGCTGGCGGCTCACCTCCAACTGCGCAACGCTACGCGCTGTTCACATCCAGCTGCCGCTGCCCAACACTACAATGGCAGACAACAATGCAAACTAGCCACAGACTGCACACAGCACAGCCAGTGATTTTCATACAGAGCGCTACGTAACTTTGCCAATAAGAAAACCTAAACAGCCTACTTACAGTTTAATTTTTGATTTTGATGTATAGACCCATGTTTGTGAACGAATGCATGTAGTTTTCCTATATACATTGATGTGACATTGTCCTTATTCGTCTACTAACTGTTATGTCAGATGAATAAATTTCAAAAAAATGAGAAAATTATTTGAAATTTTCTTCGGTGAAATTACTGTAGTACCTTGATTCACAATCATTTTCAAGCGACAGTTTTCCGAAAAAAGATCAGTCATCCATTGGTTTTCCGCCGCGAAATTATTGCCAAAGCGCGAAGTCTTCAGCAGCGTTAACGATATTTCTTTCCCGAATGAGATTGACGAGAAGAAATGCCACCTGTGACAAACCTGCTTTCGCGCGATGCTCGTGGTGTCAGGAATATCTGTGTTCCAAATATTTCCACTATCTGTACCATCCAAGAGAATGGACCAAATCTCCTTGAAGAATAAACCTATCAATATCAATAAAGTATAAGAATTAATATAAGAACTGATATGAGTATGAAACATCAGAATTTGAGAATTTAATATGGTTGTAACCACCCGACATACCAAGTACAGATGCATTATGTAATAAATGTATGACACTTACTGTGAAAGCAAGTTGTAATTTTTGCAATAAATAAAATGTCCTTGTATCCCCTTGTGGGTTGTTGTTGTTGTGGTCTTCAGTCCTGAGACTGGTTTGATGCAGCTCTCCATGCTACTCTATCCTGTGCAAGCTTCTTCATCTCCCAGTATCTACTGCAACCTACATCCTTCTGAATCTGCTTAGTGTATTCATCTCTTGGTCTCCCTCTACGATTTTTACCCTCCACACTGCCCTCCAATACTAAATTGGTGATCCCTTGATGCCTCAGAATATGTCCTACCAACCGATCCCTTCTTCTAGTCAAGTTGTGCCACAAACTTCTCTTCTCCCCAATCCTATTCAATACCTCCTCATTAGTTACGTGATCTACCCACCTTATCTTCAGCATTCTTCTGTAGCACCACATTTCGAAAGCTTCTATTCTCTTCTTGTCCAAACTAGTTATCGTCCATGTTTCACTTCCATACATGGCTACACTCCATACAAATACTTTCAGAAACGACTTCCTGACACTTAAATCTATACTCGATGTTAACAAATTCCTCTTCTTGAGAAACGCTTTCCTTGCCATTGCCAGTCTACATTTTATATCCTCTCTACTTCGACCATCATCGGTTATTTTACTCCCTAAATAGCAAAACTCCTTTACTACTTTAAGTGTCTCATTTCCTAATCTAATTCCCTCAGCATCACCCGACTTAATTTGACTACATTCCATTATCCTCGTTTTGCTTTTGTTGATGTTCATCTTATATCCTCCTTTCAAGACACTGTCCATTCCATTCAACTGCTTTTCCAAGTCCTTTGCTGTCTCTGACAGAATTACAATGTCATCGGCGAACCTCAAAGTTTTTATTTCTTCTCCATGGATTTTAATACCTATTCCGAATTTTTCTTTTGTTTCCTTTACTGCTTGCTCAATATACAGATTGAATAACATTGGGGAGAGGCTACAACCCTGTCTTACTCCTTTCCCAACCACTGCTTCCCTTTCATGCCCCTCGACTCTTATAACTGCCATCTGGTTTCTGTACAAACTGTAAATAGCCTTTCGCTCCCTGTATTTTACCCCTGCCACCTTCAGAATTTGAAAGAGAGTATTCCAGTTAACATTGTCAAAAGCTTTCTCTAAGTCTACAAATGCAAGAAACGTAGGTTTGCCTTTTCTTAATCTTTCTTCTAAGATAAGTCGTAAGGTCAGTATTGCCTCACGTGTTCCAACATTTCTGCGGAATCCAAACTGATCTTCCCCGAGGTCGGCTTCTACCAGTTTTTCCATTCGTCTGTAAAGAATTCGCGTTAGTATTTTGCAGCTGTGACTTATTAAACTGATAGTTCGGTAATTTTCACATCTGTCAACGCCTGCTTTCTTTGGGATTGGAATTATTATATTCTTCCTGAAGTCTGAGGGTATTTCGCCTCTCTCATACATCGTGCTCACCAGATGGTAGAGTTTTGTCATGACTGGCTCTCCCGAGGCCATCAGTAGTTCAAATGGAATGTTGTCTACTCCCGGGGCCTTGTTTCGACTCAGGTCTTTCAGTGCTCTGTCAAACTCTTCACGCAGTATCTTATCTCCCATTTCATCTTCATCTACATCCTCTTCCATTTCCATAATATTGTCCTCAAGTACATCACCTTTGTATAAACCCTCTATATACTCCTTCCACCTATCTGCCTTCCCTTCTTTGCTTAGAACTGGGTTGCCATCTGAGCTCTTGATATTCATACAAGTGGTTCTCTTCTCTCCAAAGGTCTCTTTAATTTTCCTGTAGGCAGTATCTATCTTACCCCTAGTGAGACAAGCCTCTACATCCTTACATTTGTCCTCTAGCCATCCCTGCTTAGCCATTTTGCACTTCCTGTCGATATCATTTTTGAGACGTTTGTATTCCTTTTTGCCTGCTTCATTTACTGCATTTTTGTATTTTCTCCTTTCATCAATTAAATTCAATATTTCTTCTGTTACCCAAGGATTTCTATTAGCCCTCGTCTTTTTACCTACTTGATCCTCTGCTGCCTTCTCTACTTCATCCCTCAGAGCTACCCATTCTTCTTCTACTGTATTTCTTTCCCCCATTCCTGTCAATTGTTCCCTTATGCTCTCCCTGAAACTCTGTACAACCTCTGGTTCTTTCAGTTTATCCAGGTCCCATCTCCTTAAATTCCCACCTTTTTGCAGTTTCTTCAGTTTCAATCTGCAGTTCATAACCAATAGATTGTGGTCAGAATCCACATCTGCCCCAGGAAATGTCTTACAATTTAAAATCTGGTTCCTAAATCTCTGTCTTACCATTATATAATCTATCTGATACCTACTAGTATCTCCAGGATTCTTCCAGGTGCGTTTTCAGTAATTTTTTTATTAAAAATGAAATTCCTCCAGCTGTACTTAAGATTTTTTATTTACCTCGCTACTAGTTTCTACGTTGCGTCAAAGCCATCTTCAGGCCAATACACTTTGATGAAATCAGTTGTGTGTGGATCAGTCTAGAAGTCCGCGGTGAGACCAACACGTGCTCCACATAGATAGCGGGCAGTAAAGTATCGAGAGTCGATTCAGAATATCGACGTGGAATCCCACGGACAAGAGTATAATTGGCTTCGGCGATGAGACCCGGTTCGAATTGAGCCCTGATGACGAGCGAAAACGCGACTAGAGACGGCCCGCACATCGGTGGTGTACCAACTTGACTGTCGGCCGCGATACGGCTCGACAACCAGGAATTGGGTCTGGGATGCCATTTCATTTCATGCAGGACCCCTTTGGTTGTCACCTGCGAAAACCTTACAGCACAGCGGTACGTCGACAATAGTCTACGTCCCATTTTCTTGCCGTTCACGGCAACCCATCCTGGGCTTACTTTTCAGCAAGGTAGTGCTAGCTTGCGTCCGGCGAGAGTTTCTACTGAATGTTTTCGTACTTGCCAAACTCTAACGTGGCCAACAATGTCGCCGGATCTCTCCCCAAATGAGAACGTTTGGAGGACTGTGGGCAGGGCCCTCCAACCAGCTCGGTATTTTAATTATCTAACGCACCAATTGGACAGAATCTGGCACTGCATCCATCAGGAGGACATACATCAACTCAATCAATCAGTGCCAAGTCGAATGACTGCTTGCGTAAGCGCCAAAAGTGCACCAACGCTTTGTTTACTGTCTCAATTTGTAAAGCTTTTTCTCTCGAACAAATCATCCAATTTTTCCTGAAATTTTAATCATATGTTTGTCTGTACAAGTACATCAAATTTACAGACTTTCGTGCCATTTGGACAATTTTTCGTCGTGCGTCTTTTTTTTCTTTTTTTTCCCTTAGAGTGTACTTTCCCCGATGAAATTAAGTTCGACGAATCTCATTTCACTCGAATCTATTCAACAATAATCTGTAATGGAGCAAATGGTGTAAGTGGTACACTGTAGACGTTTACCAATGTTTTCTCTGTCTTCGTATTAGTCAACAGTTCTGTGCCGCCTGAGGCCAAGTTCATGGTGACACCGATAGCGATCGCCACAGGCCGTCGCCAGAAGTCATACCATGCTTTGGGCGGAACAAGTAGGTTACGTTACGTTAGAATCATTTCTGTCAAGGAAGATAGAACCTATTCTAATCTCCTTGGGCGGGATGGATGCCACGACAATGTGCTCCGGGACCAGTGGACCAGTGCATTTGCTATTAAAAATCGCCGAATGCATTTGAATGAGACGTATGTCTCGAAAAGAACGTGCCGAGAACTCTAAGCTTTTTCCTCTGTTACTAGACAAGCTTTACGTCTAGATAAGGGACGCAGAGAGAAACTTTCCATTACATATTCGAGATGATACATGGTGACTGAAAAGCAAAATTACAAATACTTGGCCCCACTTCAAACAAATTTGATAAAACAGGCATATGTCAGTTTACCCTCAGTGATCGTCATTCAGCATACGTGAGAAAGACGGCTTAGATTTTGGAGTAGGAGGCTCTTAACACTTGAAGCATTGAAACGTAAAAATACATACACCACATGTGTAAACGACATCATATAACAGAAACACCACCCAGCTGGCACAGAAACCCCAGTTAGCTGTAATAATGATTCCTAGACAGCTATCGTTCTCGTAGCACAAACGAAAAAATAACCACTACAGTAACTAGCGTTGACATATTTCAATTTTCTCACTTGAACACATAATTTTTGATGCTATAGTCTACGCCCAAAATTCGCGATGTAGTTTTTGCATGTGTTGCAAGTGGATATGCTGCAGTAAGTACAGACAGGAGTGTAAAATGGCTAGATAGCCACAGAAAGTGCGTAATCCATACATATTATAAAAATAGGTGGGTGGGTGTTTTCCACATCTTCTCTTGAACCAGTGGAGCGATTTCAAGCAAACTTGTAATCCATATGTCTTGCAGTCAGGCAACAATTGCTGTGGGGGGGGTAAAAATCACCTATTTGTTATAGTTCAGGAGATATGACGTCATAAACATTGATGTGTCAGAAACTGCCGCACGGTCCATGGTGCATAAAATTATTACGTCTTTTCTACTATCTTGATTCGCAGCATATTCCGCAGACAGTATCCGTATATGTCGCTGAACGCACCTACAAACGTACATCATTGTATGAGTCACAGATCAGGAGACGTAACGACATAAACACTGAGATTCGTGAATAAATACCGCATCATGCATGACTTTTAAATTTATTTCTTCTTTGCCACTAACTCTATTCGCAACAAATTTCAGTCAGTATGTACTATGCCGCCGAATGTGCATACACAGTATATCATTGTACGACACATAGTTCGAGATACAACGTCATGAACACTGAGACACGTGTAACAATGCTGTGTCTGGCATGAAGTTTTAAGACATTTATTCTTTATTACTAAGACTCTCCTACAGTGCCGGCCGGTGTGGCCGTGCGGTTCTAAGCGCTTCAGTTTGGAACCGCGTGTCCGCTACGGTCGCAGGTTCGAATCCTGCCTCGGGCATGGATGTGTGTGATGTCCTTAGGTTAGTTAGGGTTAAGTAGTTCTAAGTTCTAGGGGACTGATGACCTCAGAAGTTAAGTCCCATAGTGCTCAGAGCCATTTGAACTCTCCTACAGTCAAGTCGACTTAGGAAATCAGTAACACCTGATTGCGCTTTTGACAGCTTTCATCTGCGAGAAGTGTAAACGGCTGTAGGCCAAAACGATAGCCGTCTATAGAGCTATGAAGAGGCATTACCATAGACACCTTTACAAAATCGCGTTCTAGACACGCGAAGCAGCTGTGCCTGGTGTACAGAAGCTGTTCGGAATTAGGTTTCTTAATTTTGATACTGTATTTAAACAATACATATTTCTTTGTACGACTGTTTGGTTGGTTTGGGGAAGGAGACCAGACAGCGTGGTCATTGGTCTCATCGGATTAGGGAAGGATGGGGAAGGAAGTCGGCCGTGCCCTTTCATAGGAACCATCCCGGCATTTGCCTGGAGTGATTTAGGGAAATCACGGAAAACCTAAATCAGGATGGCCGGACGCGGGATTGAACCGTCGTCCTTCCAAATGCGAGTCCAGTGTCTTACCACTGCGCCACCTCGCTCGGTCTCTCTTTGCACGACTGTTTCATAATTTCAAAGCTGTTTTCACCTATACGTGGGAATGAAATTCACTACAAAACACAGTTCATTATTGTTTTCGTTCCTAATAGAAAATAGTCTGATTGAACACCCGGCCAACGCCGAGTTTGCAAACTGGTGTAATATAAGGTAGCGTTTAATAAATCATTAAATTTTTAAGTTCGTATGGCTTCCAATAAAGTGATGAATTCAGGCCATGTTATGTTATGTTATGTTATGTTATGTTATGTTAACCGGGGACCTAGAAACGACGGAGAGGCACCGTCCCCGCCGCAGCCGCAGTGGTCCGGAACCCCACGACGACTACCGCAGTCCACTTCACCCCACCACCACCCCACACCGAACCCACGGTTATTGTGCGGTTCGGCCCCCGGTGGACTCCCCAGGGAACGTCTCACACCAGACGAGTGTAACCCCTATGTTTGTGCTGTAGAGTAATGGTGCTGAACGCGTACGTGGAGAACTTGTTTGGGCAGCAATCACCGACATAGTGTAGCTGAGGCGGAATAAGGGGAACCAGCCGGCATTCACCGAGGCAGATGGAAAACCGCCTAAAAACCATCCACAGACTGGCCGGCACACCGGACCTCGACACAAATCCGCCGGGCGGATTCGCGCCAGGGACCGCCGCTCCTTCCCGCCCGGAAAACCGTGCGTTAGACCGCACGGCCAACCGGGCGGGCAATTCAAGCCATACTCGTAGATTCTGAGACATGTCCCTGTTACTATCTCTATCATCCGCAAGATACGGCAAATCCCTGCTTTCTTGCACCAAACTTAAAAATTCTCACAATCCATTTTTTGCCTGTGGCAACGTCGGCCGAAGGAAACAGACTCATTTGAGTTCCACCGACCGTCCTCCGAAATCTGTAAGTCCGGGCGTTTAGGTCAGTTGCACTGAGATCGCGCAGCTACTGCCGTAACTATTTGAAAAGACCCGCCGTCTTCGGCCGATGTCGGTCGTCGGCAGAATCTCCTCTTTTTCGGTGCCACCCGGACCACAGCCTAAAGCCGTCCTCTCGCGGGACGCGCGTGGACGAGAGGCTAGTGGCTTCACAGCGTGGAATTCCACATTCAACTACAGTGTGAAGCGTGAAATGAAGTCTCGCATGACAGATTTTTGCTTCGTGGAGAGGAACGTGGCCAATGAGATGCGGCATCGTTTTTACGTCACAAGCACGTCGTCGTGGAATCCGTCTCGCCCAAGAGGATTGAAAGAGACTCTGACCTCCTTGACAGAAATTTTTCTGACGTAACATAATCTCCTTGATCCCGCCATATCGTATAAACTTCTTTATTATAATTTTTTTGTTATATAAATAGTGGTACGAATATAAGCTGTTTCAAAACATCAGGAATTTAATATCTTTCGAAGACTTGTCGTTTTTTTACGATTTGTTACAATAAAATGAGACGAAACTAAGCTACATAGCGGTAGTTAAAAGTTCAAAAAATTTTAACTTGTTGCAGCCCTGTCAGCATGATAAATTAAAACGTCAAAGATCCGCCTCAGTTGCGAAAAGTTGCTGGTCTTTACCCAGGTTTCAGCTAGAGTAATCTAGCCTTCTTCAGAAGTATAAAATAAACGAATCCATGCCAGAATAAGGCACGGTCAAAAATAAAAAGCTAAAGTACCGTGCTATAATGTCACGTTACTTAGCTGAGGAACAGCCCCGGCCCCACTTCATGGAAAGCGGTCGGTTATCCTCGGACGCTGCGTTGGAGCAAGTAACCACGGTACTTTAGCTTTTAATCTCCGACCGTGCCTTATTCTGGCATGTATTAGCCTCTAAAAAATCTCCCCTTTCATTCAAATATAATTACGAAACGAATCTCGATCTTGAAATCTATGTGATGAAGCACGTTACTTCAGAGTGTTAGTAGTCAATTGAACATCGAGAATATGAAAATTATGCACGTGGAGACTGAAATTAGACATTATGCAGGGTGAGTCGAGAAGGACTTTGCAACTTTGGAATGATACACATATTTAATGAGACAACTTACTGAATTGGTAGATATCATTTTGTAGCAAACAGCCTCAAGTTTCACACAAGACTGTCATTTTGCTTCGATGTGACTACCATTTGTTATGGCGACAAACATCCCACCGATAACTAATTTCTTCCCACACTCGTTGCAGCCAATCGGGCGTAAATTGTGAAGTGGCACCGTAGAATCGATTTTTGAGGTCGGCGAAATTGTTTGGTTTGGGAGGAATACACACACTGTTTTTAATGAAACCCCAGAGAAACAAATCTAGTGGCGTCAAGTCTGGGGATCGATGTGGCCAATCCACCGACCTGGGAAACGGTTATCGAGGAAACATCGAACTTCCGTGAGGAAAGAAGGTGGTGCAGCGTCTTGCTGGTAGTAAACCATCCCATCTCGGTCATCTTCATCGATGTGTGGAATTAAAAGGTTTCAAGCACGTCCAGATACAAAATACTAGTGGCAGGTTTATCCATGAAGAAGGAAGGGCCGTACGCTTTCAATTTGCTAAGGGCACCAAACATTCACTTTGGGCTGTCGCAAACATGTTCCAGGATTACATTTGGATAACGCTGCCCCATCGTGGGAAGACTTTGGAAACAGGTTGGAGACTATGGGTCAAGCTGCTGGAAAACCATTCTGGAGTGTAATTAGCAGTCTTCGAAAGGGAGGTAAGAAGGAAATGACAAGTATTTTGGACAGGTCAGGAAAACTGCTGGTGAATCCTGTGGATGCCTTGGGCAGATGGAGGGAATATTTTGAAGAGTTGCTCAATGTAGGTGAAAATGCGATCAGTAATGTTTCAGATTTCGAGGTAGAATGGGATAGGAATGATGATGGAAATAGGATCACATTTGAGGAAGTGGAAAAAAATGGTCAATATATTGCAGTGCAATAAAGCGGCTGGGGTGGATGAAATTAAGTCGGAACTCATCAAATACAGTGAAATGTCAGGTCTTAAATGGCTACACAGGATAATTGAAATGGCCTGGGAGTCGGGACAGGTTCCATCAGACTGGACAAAAGCAGTAATCACACCAATCTTTAAACATGGAAACAGAAAAGATTGTAACAACTACAGAGGTATCTCTTTAATCAGCGTTGTGGGTAAAATCTTCTCAGGTATTGTTGAAAGGAAAGTGCGAGTATTAGTTGAGGACCAATTGGATGAAAATCAGTGTGGGTTTAGGCCTCTTAGAGGTTGTCAGGACCAGATCTTTAGCTTACGGCAAATAATGGAGAAGTGTTATGAGTGGAACAGGGAATTGTATCTATGCTTTATAGATCTAGAAAAGGCATATGACCGGGTTCCTAGGAGGAAGTTATTGTCTGTTCTACAAGATTATGGAATAGAAGGCAAACTTTTGCAAGCAATTAAAGGTCTTTACATGGATAGTCAGGCAGCAGTTAGAGTTGACGGTAAATTGAGTTCATGGTTCAGAGTAGTTTCAGGGGTAAGACAAGGCTGCAACCTGTCTCCACTGTTGTTCATATTATTTATGGATCATATGTTGAAAACAATAGACTGGCGGGGTGAGATTAAGATATGTGAGCACAAAATAAGCAGTCTTGCATATGCGGATGACTTAGTTGTGATGGCAGATTCGATTGAAAGCTTGCAAAGTAATATTTCAGAGCTAGATCAGAAATGTAAGGACTATGGTATGAAGATTAGCATCTCCAAAACGAAAGTAATGTCAGTGGGAAAGAAATATAAACGGATGGAGTGCCAAATAGGAGGAACAAAGTTAGAACAGGTGGACGGTTTCAAGTACTTAGGATGCATATTCTCACAGGATGGCAACATAGTGAAAGAACTGGAAGCGAGGTGTAGCAAAGCTAATGCAGTGAGCGCTCAGCTACGATCCACTCTCTTGTGCAAGAAGGAAGTCAGTACCAAGACTAAGTTATCTGTGCACCGTTCAATCTTTCGACCAACTTTGTTGTATGGGAGCGAAAGCTGGGTGGATTCAGGCTACCTTATCAACAAGGTTGAAGGTTACGGATATGAAAGTAGCTAGGATGATTGCAGGTACTAGTAGATGGGAACAATGGCAGGAGGGTGTCCACAATGAAGAAATCAAAGAAAAACTGGGAATGAACTCTATAGATGTAGCAGTCATGGCGAACAGGCTTAGGTGGTGGGGTCATATTACACGCATGGGAGAAGCAAGGTTACCCAAGAGACTCATGGATTCAGCAGTAGAGGGTAGGAGGAGTCGGGGCAGACCGAGGAGAAGGTACCTGGATTCGGTTAAGAATGATTTTGAAGTAATAGGTTTAACATCAGAAGAGGCACCAAAGTTAGCACTGAATAGGGGATCATGGAGGAACTGTATAAGGGGGGCTATGCTCCAGACTGAACGCTGAAAGGCATAATCAGTATTAAATGATGATGATGATGATGAACGCTGCCCCATATTCTGCAGTTGTGGATATTCACCATGCCACTGATATGAAATGTTGACTCATCCGTGAAGATTACTATTCTCAGTAATATTTCGTCGTCCTCTATCCATTTCCGCACAGAATTGCCCATGAGCAACCTAATCTGCATCACTAATGTGCTGTATCATTGTGAATCTATATGAATTCAAGCGTAAACGTCCACGCAGTACTCGCCAAACAGTCTTTTGTGGAATGTCTCGCGAGACGCACGTCGCGTTGACTTTTGTGGTCTGCGGGCAAAGCTCTGCTAACCTATTCGATATAATCGCCAACATGCGGGCGGCCTGGTGATTTATCATGTCGCAGTGAACAACACGTCTCATCAAAGTTCTTGTGCCAAGATAAAATTGTAGGCCTGCTTTGAGATTCTTTAGCGTATTCGATGCGAAATATACGCCGAACAGTTGTTGCAGAGTTCGTTTCATTAAACTAAAATAGCGAGCACGCTCCGCACCAGTGAAAGTAGCCATTTTAAATGTGCACCACGGTGGCGCCTCTGGTGGCAGAACGGGTTACTGATGCAGTACGTGAATTAGATCTGAGGGTGTTTGCAACAAAATGACACATCTGCCGATTCTGTGAGTTATCTCAGATTCAGTTGAGTTAACGAATAACTTATACTAGAATTTATCTCAGATTGTTGCTACAGCATTATGTAGTGTTGGGGTTGCGGTTGTTTGGGGAAGGAGACCAGACAGCAAGGTCATAGGTCTCATCGGATTAGGGAAGGATGGCGAAGGAAGTCGGCCGTGCCCTTTCAAAGGAACCATCCCGGCATTTTCCTGGGGCGATTTAGGGAAATCACGGAAAACCTAAATCAGGATGGCTGGACGCGGGATTGAACCGTCGTCCTTCCGAATGCGAGTCCAGTGTCTAACCACTGCGCCACCTCGCTCGGTTATGTAGTGTTCCTCTAACAGCAAATCGCTGACCAAGCCATCGACAAGTCCAGAATCGTCTTCGCGATTTTCTCCGCTCTTCTTCGACAATCGCTATCAGAGCTAACGCGGCTATTTTACGCGTCCAGCAGAGACTGCTGCTCAAGATAAATACCGGCAAAACAAAGGAAATGAGAGTAAATCCAGGGAACATGGAGGTGTCACTGTTAATGGGTGAGCAGCGGGTGGAGACTGTCAACTCATTCCTGTGTCTGGGTAGCATAGTGACGGAAGATGGTGGAGCTGGAGATGACGTGAAAAACCGCATTAAAAAGGCAAATGCTGCCTTCATACAATTGTATCCAATAAGGAAAAATAGAAATATCACGTACAAAACAAAAATCCGTATTTTTAATACAAATGTGAAGGCTGTCCTGTACGCCAGTGAAAGCTGGAAAATGGATATAAAGATAAACATCCCAGTTACAAAGCTTCATAAATAGATGTCTTCGACGCATCATGAATATCTGGTGGCCAGAAAAAAATATGTAACGAGCAGCTCTGGCGAATAACAAACCAGATACCTATAGAAGACCAGATACGAGAGAGAAAGTGGGGTTAGTTGGGGCACACCTTGAGAAAACCAGATAGAGCAATCGAGAAAAAAAGCATTGGAATGAAATCCCCACGGAACAAGGAAGAGAGGAAGACCAAGGGGCACGTGGAAGAGGACAGTGGAAGGGGAAGCAAAAAGAGTTGGCAAGACCTGGGCAGAATTGAGGCAAATGGCCAAAGACAGAGACGGATGGCGAGTTCTCCTGGAGGCCCTATGCCCCTATAGGGGCCAAAGGAATTAAGTCGTGTTCGGTAAGAGATTTACGCGCCTCTGGAGATGTCGCAAATCACGATGGGAAGAACGTTTCGTGAGATGAGATGTAGCAGGTCGGAGCGTGGAGCAACTACGACGGACACCAAGTCTGGAAACACGTCCCGTGTGAGGACGGCTTGTGGTCGACCAATTGGTCGGGCAAACACGGTTCCAGCGGACGCCCTGCCTTAGCTACGGCAGAAGCGAGCTACATCAAAGGACGCTGCCGCCGCGCTGGTGCGAACTACCGCCCTTCAACGGCGTCCCCCGCTGTCGTGCGGTGCCGCCCAGCACTCCCAGCACGTGAAAGTTAAGCGAAACACAAAAAAGCTGACATCAGCTTCCTAAAAATATCGCCGCCTCACAGCGTCACATCTTCCCCGCCCCTCTCCCCCCGTCTCGTTCCCCACCAGTCAACATCTTCGGTGACCTGGCGTCCGCCGAAAAAACTGCCCGACCGGGGCTTGGCAGCGGCTCCACGTCCCGGGCTTTCCTACCCACCGGTTCCTTGAGGCTCGTACTATCGCTAGCTCGCCACCACGAGGATCTGCGTACTCTGCGCTCCTGAGTGAACATTCATTCTGGCAACACTCCCCTTGCTCTCACTGTCTTCTCGATATCCTTTCTTCCAGTCCCACAGGTTATTCAGGACAACTGCTCTGAAGTCTGGGAGGTGGGAGCGCGGAGCGAAGTGCTGGCAGATGTAAGGCTGTGAGTGCGAGTCGTGAGTGCTGCTTGGGTTGCTCAATACGTGGAGCAGTTGTCGGCGAAAGGCAAAAGTCTCAGATCAGAGGTCTGGTCCAGCTCACAGTTTTAACACGCCAGAAGTATCAGATCGACCGGCGCACACTACGCTCTAGATTGAATATTCAAATGCATTCGGCGATTTTTAATAGCAAAAGCATTGGTCCCGGAGCACATTTTGTCGTGGCATCCATTCCGCCCAAGGAGATTAAAATAGATTCTATCCTCCTTGATAGGAATGATTCTAAGCCGGCCGCTGTAGCCGAGCGGTTCTAGGCGTTTCAGTCCGGAACCGCGCGAGTGCTACGGTCGCAGATTTGAATCCTGCCTCGGGCATGGATGTGTGTGATGGCTTTAGGTTAGTTAGGTTTAAGTAGTCTAGGGGACTGATGACCTCAAATGTTAAGTCTCATAGTACTTAGAGCCATTTGAATATTCGTTCCAGCCTTTGCGAACGTTCCGACAGAAACATCTCTATCATCAGATTTTAAAATTTGCCCCTGCTATCTGGTAATTGCGTCGGTATTGCCATAGGAAAGTGAGACCCGAAATTTCAGAAAGAAGAATGGATAAAAATTGCTTGCACTTAAAAGGAAATTACAAAGAAATGTTTTTAGAATCTTCGTGTGTAACTGCTGCAGCGAATGGAGATTTGGCGGAAACCAAGAGTTACGTATGCTGTACAAGTACGGCTGTGTTGTGGAGGTAATGGAGAAGAGTTTATTGGGTTGGTCGCATAGCCTGGATGCTAGAGAACACATCACATATTTTGCTACTGTTGAGAGAGTCTTAGGGAAGTGTGATATTAGCGTTCTTGTTAGCTATGTACATTAACACTCTGTGTGTCCGCCCCCGATAGCTGAGTGGTCCATGGACTGTGCGGCTGGTCCCGGCGGAGGTTCGAGTTCTCCCTCGGGCATGGTGTGCGTGTTTGCCCTTCGGATAATTTAGGTTACGTAGTGTGTAAGCTTAAGGACATGACCTTAGCAGTCAAGTCCCATAAGATTTCAAACTCATTTGAACATTTTAAGCCGGCACGGTAACTCAGCGTGTTCGGGCAGAGAGTTAGCTGCCCTCTGTAATAAAAAAAACTGAGTTAATGGATCAACGACGAACTGAAACGGGTGTCTTGCGACGTCCGCCCCGAGCAGATACAACGAACATAAACGAACAAAATGAGATGAAAAAAAAAAAAGTGGTCAGTGCGACGGAATGTCAATCTTAAGGGCCTACGACCGATTCCCGGCTGGGTCGGAGATTTTCTCCGCTCAGGGACTGGGTGTTTTGTTGTCCTAATTATCATCATTTCATCCCCAGCGACGCGCAAGTCTCCTAAGTGGCGACAAATTGAAAGACTTGCACCCGGCGGACTGTCTACCCGGCGGGAGGCCCTAGCCACACGACATTTACATTTTTTTTAATACTCAGTGTGAAAGGGGGACCAGAAATCTACGAGTAATTAAGTATGATCTGAAAATGACATGAAATACAGATGTTACAAACGTGCTTGACAATGACGCTTAGTCGAAATGAACTAATCGCACGATTAAATAAACGTATTGCAGCCTACTAAGGAGCATGTGTACGTTTACTGCGACTGTTTGCTGGGGCGCTATGGAACACGAGAAAGTGCCGTTGAGTGATTGTAAGATGATACAGGATGACTTAGACAGAATCTGTGTTTGCTATGATAAATGACAGTTTACTGTAAAATGTAAATTAAGGTAGACGACAAATAAAAGAAGAAGAAAGAAAAATACGGTAAAGTTCGGATACAGTAATATGCTGCTTGACACACGTCGATTAAATGTCTAGGCGTGAAGTTGCGAGGCGATATGATATGGGACGTGTACTTACTCGTATGTCGGCAGTTGGGAATGTGAATGGTCGATTTAACTGCGAGAGTTATGAAAGTGTAGAACATCTGTTAAAAGAGACGGCGTATAGAACACTAGTGCGACCATTCTTAGTGTACTTGCATTAGCGCTTGGGATCTCCACCAGGTCACATTAAAGGAATACATCGAAGCCATTCAGAAGTATGGTATTCTATTTGTTAGCGCTACGTCCGATCAGAACGCCAGTATTACGGAGAAGCTTCAACGCATTAAAATGGGACCCCTGGAGGGCGTACCTCTCTTCACGGAACACTATTGAGAAAATTTAGAGAAACGGCATTTGCGGCTAACTGCAGAACGATTCTGTTGCCGCCGATATACATTTCACGTAAGGATGTTGATGACAAGATAAAGGGATTTAGGACTCGTACGAAGGTGTATAGAAAGTTGTTCATCTCACTCTCCATTTCCGAGCGGAATAGGAAAGCAAATGACTAGTAGTTACAGGGTACCCTCCCAACATTCGTATTTGCGGAGTATGTACTGGCTCTGGGCAAAAATACTGAAACACCACGAGAAATGCAAGCTTGAACATAATTGCAGATGCTAGCCAAGCGTGCAGCTTGCGTTGTTTTACGAGGGACGTTTGAAAAGTCCGTGCAAAAATAAAAACTGCTTACCTGTTTGGGATAACCTTAATTTATTTTTCGACATAGTTTCCTTTTAGACTTGAACACTTCGTCCAACGCTGTTCTAATTTGCTGATCCCTTCCGAATAATAGGAATTGTCCAAGTCTGCGAAATAGCTATTAGTTGCAGCAATCATGTCCTCGTTTGAATAAAATCTTTGTCCCACCAGCCATTTCTTCAAATTAGGGGACAAATAGTAATCCGAGGGAGCCAAGTCTCGGGAATAGGGGTGATGTGAAACGAGTTGGAATCCTATTTCCATTAATTTTGCGACCACAACTGCTGAGGTGTATTCTGGTGCATTGTCGTAATGGAAAAGGACTTTTTTTGCCGTCCAATCGCTTTCATTTTTGTTGCAGTTCGGGTTTCAAACGGTCCAATAACGATGAATAATATGCACCTGTAGTAGATTAACCCTTTTCCAGATAGTCGATGAGGATTATCCCTTGCGAATTCCAAAAGACAGTCACCATAACCTTTCCGGCCGAAGGAATGGTCTTCGCCTTTTTTTGGTGCAGATTCTCCCTGCGTAACCCATTGTTTAGATTGTTGTTTGGTCTCAGGAGTATAGTAATGTATCCATGTTTCATCCACAGTGACGAAACGACACTTAAAGTCCTGCGGATTCTTCCTGAACAGCCGAAAACAATCCTTGCAACACTTCACATGAATCCGTTTTTTGTCAAGCGTGAGCAATCGCGGAACCCATCTCGCGGATAGCTTTCTCATGTCCAGATCTTTATGCAAAATATTATGTACCCGTTCATTCGAGATGCCCACAGCACTAGAAATCTCCCGCACCCTAACTCTTCTGTCATCCATCACCATATCATGAATTTTATCAATGATTTCTGGAGTCGTAACCTCCACAGGGCATCCAGAACGTTCAGCATCTCTTGTGCCCATATGGCCACTCCGAAGATTTTGAAACCACTTATAAACTGTTCTAATCGAAGGTGCAGAATCACTGTAATGTTTATCAAGCTTCTCTTTAGTCTCCTGAGGCGTTTTGCCTTTCATAAAGTAATGTTTAATAACTATACGAAATTCTTTTTCGTCCATTTTTTGACAATCACTCGACTTCCTTGATTCACACGAATGCCAAACAGAAAGAAACAGACCAATATGGCTGAAACTTGGTGTGCGCTCTTTACAAAGATGCTACTAACTAAACATGACCTCTATACAGGCCGGTCGGACTTTGCACGGACTTTTCAAATACCCCTCGTATTTGAACACGAACGCCACCTATGCAATGCCCTCAATACATAGCAAATGTTAGTCGTGGTCAGAATAGTATTCTCTGTAGTTGTGAGTGCATTATCTCATAGCTATGTGAATTCTAACGTGGGCATGTTGTTGGTGCTCGTTTGATGGATGCTTCGGTAATCAAGGTAACTTAAGTGTTCGGTGTTTCAAGAAGCACCGTATCGAAGATTTATACCGCATGAAGGGAAAGCGGAAAAGCTTCATCCGCTAAGTAACAACTCGGACGGAAGTGTGTGTTCATTGGTCGTGACAGACGGTCATTGAAGAGGATTGTGACGAAAAATTGGAGAACAACTGCAGACGTCCTGCAGAACTCAATGTCGCAGTCGCGAACCCCTTCAGCCGAAGCCGTGAAACCTGGACTATTAACAAATGGAAGAATGTCCTGTTTCGCGGTGTTTCCAACTTCTGCTCGAAGCTACTTACGAAGAGTCAAATATGGCGGGGATTCAGTGATTGTCTGGGCCGCCACATCGTAGCAGTCCACGAGCCCCGTGGCAACCCTGCAAGGTCGCGTTCCTGCCACGGAGAATGTGAGCACTCTGGTTGATCATGTCCATCCCATGGAACAGTGTTTGTTCCCCAAAGGTGATCGCCGGCCGGAGTGGACGAGCGGTTAAAGGCGCTACAGTCTGGAACCGCACGACCGCTACGGTCGCAGGTTCGAATCCTGCCTCGGGCATGGATGTGTGTGATGTCCTGAGGTTCAAGTAGTTCTAAGTTCTAGGGGACTGATGACCTCAGAAGTTAAGTCCCATAGTGCTCAGAGCCATTTGAACCATTTTGAACCCAAAGGTGATCCGTGTTCCAGGACGACAGGACATCTGTTCAAACAGATCGCATCGTCCAGAACTGGTTTTGTGAGCACTACAGTCACCAGATCGCAATATTGTTGAGCCTTTTTGGCCTACTTTGGAGTGGAGGTGATGCGATTACTATCCACCTCCATCAGCCTTACTTGAACTTGTCATTGTTTTGCAGGAAGAACCGTATAAAATATCCTTAAAAACCATCCAGAACGTGTATTTATCCATTTCGAGACGAATGGAAAGTGTTCTGAATGCCAACGTTTTTCCTGTCTTTGTGGTGTTTCGATATTTTCGTCCACCCCGTGCATGTATTAATCGCGAGAACGGAGTTGACATTCAGAGCGGTGGTTGATGGGAGCGACTGTAAATGGGAAATGCCTTTACGGTAGCTTCTTTCAGCCACCGCGCCAAGTGTCAATTTTCTCGAACAGTAGATGTAGACGACGATCTGGTGGAATGTGGTCACCGATGCACTTGACATATAAAAGCAAAACAAGGTGAAGTATCTACATCTACACTCCGCAAGTCACCCAACGGTGTGTGGCGGAGGGCACTTCACGTGTCACTGTCATTACCTCCCTTTCCTGTTCCAGTCGCGTATACCGAGCGGGGTGGCGCAGTGGTTAGACACTGGACTCGCATTCGGGAGGACGACGGTTCAATCCCGCGTCCGGCCATCCTGATTTAGGTTTTCCGTGATTTCCCTAAATCACTCCAGGCAAATGCCGGGATGGTTCCTCTGAAAGGGCACGGCCGCCTTCCTTCCCCATCCTTCCCTAATCCGATGAGACCGATGACCACGCTGTCTGGTCTCCTTCCCCAAACCAACCAACCAACCAACCAACCAACCAGTCGCGTATGGTTCGCGGGAAGAACGACTGCCGGAATGCCTCCGTGCGCGCTCGAATCTCTCTAATTTTACACTCGTGATCTCCTCGGGAGGTATTAGTAGGGGGAAGCAATATATTCGACACCTCATCCAGAAACGCACCGTCTCGAAACCTGGACAGCAAGCTACACCGTGATGCAGAGCGCCTCTGTTGCAGAGTCCGCCACTTGAGTTTGCTAAACGTCTCCGTAACGCTATCACGCGTACCAAATAACCCTGTGACGAAACGCGCCGCTCTTCTTTGGATCTTCTCTATCTCCTCTGTCAACCCGACCTGGTACGGATCCCACACTGATGAGCAATACTCAAGTATAGGTCGAACGAGTGTTTTGTAAGCCTCTTCCTTTGTTGATGGACTACATTTTCTAAGGGCTCTCCCAATGAATCTCAACCTGGCACTCGCCTTACCAACAATTAATTTTATGTGATCACTCCACTTCAAATCGTTCCGTACGCATACTCACAGATATTTTACAGAAGTAACTGCTACCAGTGTTTGTTCTGCTATCGCCGGCCGGGGTGGCCTAGCGGTTCTAGGCGCTACACAACCGAGCGAGGTGGCGCAGTGGTTAGCACACTGGACTCGCATTCGGGAGGACGACGGTTCAATCCCGTCTCCGGCCGTCCTGATTTAGGTTTTCCGTGATTTCCCTAAATCGCTTCAGGCAAATGCCGGGATGGTTCCTTTGAAAGGGCACGGCCGATTTCCTTCCCCATCCTTCCCTCAACCGAGCTTGCGCTCCGTCTCTAATGACCTCGTTGTCGACGGGACGTTAAATACTAATCTCCTCCTCCTCCTAGGCGCTACAGTCTGCAACCGCGCGACCGCTACGGTCGCAGGTTCAGGTCCTGCCTCGGGGATGCGTGTGTGTGATGTCCTTAGGTTAGTTAGATTGAAGTAGTTCTAAGTTCTAGGGGACTGATGACCTCAGAAGTTAAGTCCCATAGTGCTCAGAGCCTTTTTTTCTGCTATCAAATAATCATACAATAAAGGATCCTTCTTTCTACGTATTCGCAATACATTACATTTGTCTACGTTAAGGGTCAGTTGCCACTCCCTGCACCAAGTGCCTATCCGCTGCAGATCTTCCTGCATTTCGCTGCAATTTTCTGATGCTACAACTTTTCTGTATACTACAGCATCATCTGCAAAAAGCCGCATGGAACTTCCGACACTATCTACTAGGTCATTTATATATATTGTGAAAAGCAATTGTCCCGTAACACTCCCCTGTGGCACGCCAGAGGTTACCCGTTGAATTAATGCGTCGTTGTGTCGTACATCGCTGTATACCCAGACAAAGTAGCGCGTGCCCGTACAGCTCAAACGGTTTGCAGAACTGTGTAGCCTGCGGTTACACAGCCGTGACTGATCAACCTCTCCGTAAGCTTCGAGAATAAATATGACTCTGCTGTGAGAGTCTGCAGGACGCCTGACTCACGCTGTAACTGTTGCTTTCTCATGCGGAAACTCTTATTTCCGGTTGCAGCCTTCATTGCATGCTACACCGTCTGCTGGTGATAATTGTTTAATAAAATCACCAACCTTCCGTACCTGAACAGTTATGAATACAAGTTTTACTCGTGCCATTGGGAACATTTTGAAAATTTCCAATGCTGTGGCGAGGTCACTAGGAAGGCACCGCTTGCGAATCGGCTGCCTGCTTTCTAGTCCGCTGAGGAACAAGTTTAGCACGAAGGTCTACGAAGACGTAGTAGGGCCACTATTACGCTGTAAAATAACTTTATCGAAGATTATTGTAAAACACGTTTTATAACCTGTTTGACAGTGTACTGGAGTACTTTTGAGATACGTTTTTTATATAAGTTACGGCGTGGTCCTAGCTTTTTGTAAAGGAATTGTTGAGGATCTTTCACTCTGTAATTCTGACCAGGGTGGGCAAGGATTAAGGCCTGCAGAGGGGGATTCGTCTGTGGCCTTGTTAAAATAACTACACCAGCAATAGCGTGAAGCTACTGTCAGAGACTGTAGAGAATCTGAATTGGTACGACTGGGACACCAGCCGTAGCTTGCTCCTTGCGAGTGCGATTTTCATGCTTTACTGCACCTTACTCGGTTTCGTATTGGTCTGCATTAAAGATAAGTCTACTGCTTGGCACCATCTTTGACCTTCACTTTTTTAAGCGAATGATATGTACTGTTATTGGGATTTGTCGTCGGAGTTACTTTAAATTTTTATTCGTGTTTTCGAAGAACGGTTTCTTGACGTATTTCTTGACGTATCCACCTTCCACAAAACAACAAAATTGTTTTCTTTCCTTTAGTTATTCGGACAAGTTTCGCCGCCAATGTACCCATCCTCTACTGGTGTGACTTGATTTCTATAAAAAGTACAGTATGGTTAAATTATCATCATTTGGGAATGCAAGTTTGCTCGACGAATCTCGATGATGATTTCTCGGGTTATCAGCAGACTCCAGGCATCGTCCTGCGACAACGTTTCGACGAGTTCCCTGCTCATCATCTTCAGACGAAGACATCGCCCGAAGATGACAAGCAGGAAACTTGTCGAAACGTTGCTGCAGCACGACTACTTGACTCGGGTGATAACCCAGAAAACTTCATTATTATGACTGACGGCGTAGCTGCTCACTCACATGACATGCTCTCATTTACGTCGTAGATTTGTAAGGTGGCATTCTTTGGTAGTGTCTGGATTAACAGCCCTCACTAGTAAAGCAGCGATGGTAAAGCACACTTTTACAACTTTTTCGAAGTATTTCAAGAGTATCATTACTGATCGTGTTGTCCTTCATCAGTGTGGTGCATTATTATTTATTATTATTATATTATTATTATTTCCGAATAAGCCCATTGGAACTAGGCACAGTACTTAAAGGTGGGCATTTGCCTTGTTTTCTGCCCAATTTTTTTTCTCCTCTTCTTGTGGGCTTCCTTTCTCTCTTCTGACTATGTTGTTCCATTCTTCTTCTTCTTCTTCTTCTTCTTCTTCTTTCGTTTTTCCTCTTAGTCAATTTTCCGTTTGTGAATTTTGGACCTGAAGATTTCGCGATTTTGGACATTTTCTGGTGTAACTCCTGCCAGGTTCACATCAATGTTGATCTCGGCAATCCATTTCATCTTGTCCGTTTCGGCTTTATGCCTGGTATCAAAGAAGTCTACTGCTTGTTTTGAATGTATATCTTGGTTAATTCTTTTACTGTCTGCGTAGAATCTGAACCTGCGGTTTCTAATGTCACTACTGATGTTTACGCATAATTTGATTTTCTGTTTTCCCCTGTCAGTATTCTCCATCTTAAAAATTTGGACCTATGATTTTTCTTATGACTTGGCATTTCTTGATATCATTGTTTTTAATGTCTATTTTTCTGTTTAAAATTGGTGTTCCTGAGTCCGCAGCTCGTGGTCTTGCGGTAGCGTTCTCGCTTCCCGCGCCCGGGTTCCCGGGTTCGATTCCCGGCGGGGTCAGGGATTTTCTCTGCTTCGTGATGACTGGGTGTTGTGTGATGTCCTTAGGTTAGTTAGGTTTAAGTAGTTCTAAGTTCTAGGGGACTGATGACCATAGATGTTAAGTCGCATAGTGCTCAGAGCCATTTGAACCATTTTGGTGTTTCTGATCAATAGAGCTATTCTGCTTTAATTACTGTATTGTAATGTCTGAGAAAATCACGAATGACGGACAAACTGCACCGATACAGCCACTACATGTAAAAGGAGACAACTGTTAACAATTATAGAGGCATTTCCCTGCTTCCTGTCCCGTAAAAAAATTCTCTCTCAGTATCTCCTGGACCCAACAACAAAATGTTCGTAAAACTGGCTAACATTAAGCATGTTTCAGACCAAATAATTTTACCAAGTATAATTTTTAGTTCTGAAACTAATTCTGAAACATCAAAAAATATAAAGTGGGGAATTGGTTTGTACCTTTGTAAATTTTTAAAAAGCTTATGACTTAGTGGATCTTAAGTATTCTGAAAGGACAAGGTCTGGGACACCAAGACAAAGTAATTATTAGTGAAACGCTAAGTGGCACAAAATCTAAGATAAAATACAGAGGAGAACTTTCGGAACATTTTGAAGTTAAAACAGGATGGCAGCAATATGATGAACTTTCTACGTGAATTTTCAACTGTCTCTTAGAAAACGTAGTCCAGAACTGTCAACAGCTAAAACCGGAGTTTAAAATTCACGAACCATTCAAACTGGAAACAACATCGGTATCAGGATAGACAATATCAGGATATAGTCGCCTCGTATTTGTGTTACGAAGAGCCGGCCTGTGTGGCCGAGCGGTTCTAGGCGCTTCAGTCTGGAACTGCGCGACCGCTACGGTCGCAGGTTCGAATCGTGTCTTGGGCATGGATGTGTATGATGTCCTTAGGTTAGTTCGGTTTAAGTTGTTCTAAGTTCTAGGGGACTGATGACCTCAGATGTTGAGTCCCATAGTGCTCAGAACCGTTTGAACCATATCTTCACTGATACATTCCAAAGCAGTTTTTAACACAGTCATTACACCACAACATTTTTGAAACTTCCTTAAGCGTCATTCAATTAACCAGCTCTAGGAAGCTGTTGCCATCATCTGTTTGGCACAACATACCGATAAAAATGTCTGATCAAAAGTGAAGTTTTGAGTGTTCCATTCCAACCGTGTTTATTCTCGGTCATTTTCCTGTTTGAAAATTCGCAGTAGATATAGTTCCCTGCAATCTACGACGGATTCAAAGCAGTGAGAGATTCATCTCTTAGAAGTGTTACAGGAAGGATTACCTAGAACGTATTTGTGCACGAAAAGCCCGTGAATCTCGATTTCCGAAAACTGTCTTCCACGGTAGGAGTGGTTCGCACTGTATACAAGGCCACGGTTATCGTATAGCCGAGCGGGTATAAAACGGCGCGCTCTCTGGCTCTGTTGGAAAAACAAGTGAACTCGCGACAGTGTACAGTGCATCCAGAGGCAACAGATCCTTGGTTTTCAACCAGTCGCATAATTATCTGCCATATTTAGCCATCTGAGGGGGTACTTGATTGAGAAGTAGCGGGACTGGTCACGAAAACTGACAACATATGTGAATAGGGCCTACATGAAGATGGTATCTGTTTTTTCGGACGTATAGTTAAGGCTAACCGGCCATTGACATTCTTCTGTGCGGATGCACACGTATTGCCCGAACTCTTACGGGACTCGGTAAGATTGTCTGCCGCGAGTAATGAGCCACTACGAATGTAGTGTGTGGACATTAAGTTGGGAATGTTTGTCTCACCGGGAGCGTGCAAGGGATAAACCCCTGCAGTCGCACTATCCTCTGTGCCCTCGGTGGCTCAAATGGATAGAGTGTCTGCCATGTAAGCAAGAGATCCCGGGTTCGAGTCCCGGTCGGTGCACACATTTTCAACTGTCCCCGTAGATGTATATCAACGCCTGGAAAGCGGTATGCTGACCACATGCCCCATCGTGTCCGCAACCGGTGACGCTTAAGGGCTGAGGAAAACACGGTGCCCGGTCGATACCGTTGGGACTTGAAGGCCTGTTCGGATAGTGTGTGTTTGTTTTGTTTGTTCTCAGTGAAAATGGTTCAAATGCCTCTGAGCACTCAGGGACTTAACATCTGAGGTCATCAGCCCCCTAGAACTTAGAACTACTTAAACCTAACTAACCTAAGGACATCACACACACTCATGCCCGAGGCAGGATTCGAACCTGCGACCGCAGCAGCATCGCGGTTCCGGACTGAAACGCCTAGGACCGCTCGGCGACAACGGCCGGCCGTTGTCAGTGAATTGATTGGCACGGTCCCTAAATTATTACGCAGTGACATGTATCCTCTGCCAGGAATTTTTTTACTGATTTTCAGAAGAAATGAAACATGTAGTGGATCCCTGTACTTTTTCTAGATCCCACACAGTAATACAGTTTTGTAACAGACGCCGTGCTTACACAACCGCTACTTGATGACAGGCGCGTTCTTCAGAGCATGATGAGCTGTCCCCGGAACTTTATGTGGGTTCGTTCCGGGAAGAGTAGTAGGCTTTCAACAAAAATAACGTAGCCAGAGGAAGGAGCAACTCTCCTCGATCTCGTTGCACATACGTCTCTGTCATGTCATGACGTGTGTGTGGCTAGCCGCTTCCGGTTAAGCGCCGCGGAGGCAATTTAACGTGATAATGAGACTCGGGAGTTCCTTCTTTTTGCTGCTGCTGACTGTCCAGGCCCTCCCGGAGTACCAGATTTAGTGTTTCTCGCGTAGCTGTAATGAGCTGGCTGACATTATCGACATTGCAACCCGGGAGTTAATCGTAACGAACTTTTCTTTCAGCTTACATTTGTTAGCGTGTGTAATTCCAGCACCACTGTTTTCTTGTTACAACGGCTTATGTAGCAAAACTTTTACTAAGTCTACAACTTCGCTTCCGTCATTTTTCCTCGAAGTTTGGGGCTTTATTGTGAAAACCTTACAAAAAAATTATGATTCGTAGTATTGCCCATCGCTGGCCACAACATTCTCATTTCGGATAACATACGAATTCCGTGGCGGAAGAACTGGGCATCTTTTGTGGGGATCCATGAATGGATTCAATTTTGCACTTTTTCATATGATCGGAAGTGCTGGTCAGCCAGAATGTATGCCACTGATCGAAAAAGGTGGTAGTCAGAGAGAGCAACGTATGGAGAATACGGAGGGAGGGATAGGACTTATCATTTCAACGTTTCCCTGTATATTTTGACGGGTTTTGCGTCATGTAGTCGAGCACTGACCTGCTGCAAAAATTGCCTTTACGTGTCTGTCATTGCCCGCATCTCGTGGTCGTGTGGTAGCGTTCTCGGTTCCCACGCCCGGGTTCCCGGGTTCGATTCCCGGCGGGGTCAGGGATTTTCTCTGCCTCGTGATGGCTGGGTGTTGTGTGCTGTCCTTAGGTTAGTTACGTTTAAGTAGTTCTAAGTTCTAGGGGACTGATGACCATAGATGTTAAGTCCCATAGTGCTCAGAGCCATTTTTCGTGTCTGTCATTGTATTGCGGCCGTTTGTTCAAATGGTTCAAATGGCTCTCAGCACTATGGGACTTAACATCTGTGGTCATCAGTCCCCTAGAACTTAGAACTACTTAAACCGAACTAACCTAAGGGCATCACACACATTCATGCCCGAGCCAGGATTCGAACCTGCGACCGTAGCAGTCGCGCGGTTCCGGACTGAGCGCCTAGAACCGCGAGACCACCGCGGCCGGCTCGGCCGTTTGTGTTTCAGTGTTGGTCTCGAACGCATCAGTTGCTTTCGATAATGATGTCTTCGTCTGTTTCAATAGCTACGGAAACGTTCTGTCTTCCCCCGCCACGCCGGTCTTCGACATCAGAATCACCGTTCTTAAGGCATTGAAAACATTCTCTGCACGTTCTTCCACTAATAGTTCCCTCACCATTGGCCTTACCCGGCATTTTAAGAGCAGATTTCTTCATGTTAAACCAGAAAATTAAAACTCCCCGCAAATGGCGGGAAATGGGTACGTAAGTTGACGTACTTAATAGAGAATAACCTTATGATGCAATCACAAATCGAGTAATATTTTTATGGCATTATGTTTACAGACGCCTAAGCTTATTCTGTTACACCTATGACCAACCAGCTGTACCCCAATTGCCGCTACTGCCGTCTATTGCAAAACGGCGGAAGCAAAGTTGTAGACCTAATACATGCATACAACAGAGTGCAAGTTAGTGAACATAGCAATGTATTAATTCTGGTTTTACGTGTCGCATTGCGTGAGTTGCCTCGTGCTTGATATGGTGCGCGCTGTGCAACATCCGCCGCGGTGTAGCGGTTGCGGTGGCTGGCTAACGACGGGCAGGTCACTGGTTCGATTCCAGTCTCCTGTAATCATTTATGGTTTAATGTTTGGGAGTACTTTAAAGCTGTGGGACATGTTTATTTATGTAATATTGGAATTTGCTGGAGCGTTGTACATAGTCCAATCACATTAATGTGACCACTGGCTATGTTCGACGTCAACGTGCAGTACGTGCAGTAACCACTCACAGACGGCAGGTTTCACAGCATACGTTTCGGTATATAAAGCATGTTAAGGGGGGAGGAGGGACGCAAAAAACGGTGTAGTTGCAATGCAGCAACGGAGCGATTTATCTGACGTCCAAAACGGCGTGATCATTGGCGTTCAGGCCAAGGTAGGAAGCATTTCCGAAACGGCTAAGCTGTTCGTGTGCTACCATGGTTAAAGTATACCGTGCGTGGCAAAATTGCACTTTCCAAAACGAGCGTGAAGGCAACCGTGGTGCATCGCAGGTCACAGATGATAGGGGTAAAGGCCAGTTGTAGAGACGCCTATGGGCAAGTGTTGAGCAACTGTCCGCCCAGGTGAACCAACAATGTCTCCTCAACGATTGTTCAGCGAACGTTTCTGCGTATAGACCTCCGCTTCAGGTGCCTGGTTTGTGCACCCGTGCTGACTGCTGTTCGTCGGCGACGAAGGCTGGAATTTCCACGCCAGTGCATTAGGTGCAGAAGGTGTAAATTTACAGAATGAGATTTTCCCTCTGCAGCGGAGTGTGCGCTGATATGAAACTTAAAAAATGGCTTTGAGCACTATGGGACTTAACTTCTGAGGTCATCAGTCCCCTAGAACTTAGAACTACGTAAACCTAACTAACCTAAGGACATCACACACATTCATGCCCGAGCCAGGATTCGAACCTGCGACCGTAGCGGTCGCGCGCTTCCAGACTGAAGCGCCTAGAACCGCTCGGCCACTCTGGCCGGCGATATGAAACTTCGTGGCAGATTAAAACTGTGTGCCGGACCGAGACTCGAACTCTGTGAAGATCGGAAGGTAGGAGACGAGGTACTGTCAGAACTGAAGCTGTGAGGACGGGTCGTGAGTCGTGCTTGATTAACTCAAATGATAGAGCACGTGCCCGCGAAAGGCAAAGGTCCCAAGTTCGAGTCTCGCTCCAGCACATTGTTTTAATCTGCCAGGAAGTTTCAGGTGTAAATTTGGTTGCCTGTCTCAAGGTGCACGAAATATTTTCCGGACCATTTTAATTTGGCACACCCTGTGTAACCACAATATTTTCAACCTGAACAGATCACTGAGTATTGACGAAAAATGTTACTTTACGTGTAAATCAGTTTTTGGTGACTATATCAGGATTCATTGTTTGTTGCCTGTAATAGTAATGTGCACAAATGACAAATCACTCATGAGTCTCATAAATTACTTCTCCTTGTTTCAGGTGAGTGCCCTGCCGCTATGTAACGAACTGCAGTACATCGTAAGTTACAGCAGCATACTAACCTAAGCTTCATTTCGCTTTGGTGCTTACTCCTGTTGTGGAATGGCTACCGGCAGCTTCAGACCAGCAGAACGACGTGTATTCCCAGACCTGAATAAATTTCTCCATGGAACAAAAAAATCCAAAACTATGTTGTTGTGGAAGTACCCAAAATACTCAGTAGGTGATAGACAACACGTCACAAGCGTTGATGGCTTCAGACAGAAGATGGACTTACCAATACTGACGTTCAGAATCAGTTGAGTGATCTCTATAGACATGAAAGTGCCGCGTACTTACGTGAGACAGCGTTATCAGCATCTGAGACACTTCAAAAAGGGCCTCATTGTGGGCGTCTATTTGGTCAGTTGGTAGAATCGTGCGAATCCCAATTTGTGAGACATTCGAATGTTACACTTCCCCGATTTTGGATTGCATGGGCACGTGAGGGCAGGCGCACGTTTCGTCAAGGTTACGGTTGACCACGTTCGACCACTACAAGAGAGGAACGTCGCATTACGCACGAAGCACATGGTAACCCCTTCACATCTGCTTATGGCATCTGAGAAAAAGCAGCATTCTGTGTCATCCTGTAACATTGGCCAGGTATTTGCAGCAGCTGGACTAGGAAATTGCCGATCCTCTTTTAGGCTACCGTTAACACAACACAAACGGCTGCTTTGAAGCCATGGCGTGACCAGGTAGCATAGACTGCTGATGAATGGCCTGGCATTGTGTTCAGCGACGAATCGCGTTTCTGCACTAGATAAAATGACCATCAGCGAGTATGGTGGTGACGTGGGTAGAGGTCCCATTCTTCCAATGTTCTCAAGAGGCACAGTGGTTTCACTGCTGGTGTCATGGTGTGCGGCATGAGTTCAGGTCATGGCTGGCAGTCATTGAGACAGGTCTAACAGCACAACGATAAATCACGGACAACCTATTTCCTCACGTGTTAACCTCTCACATCCGAGATATTGGAGTGCCATTTTCAACAAGGCAATGTTCTTCCGCATACGGCCCGTGTTTCTAGCAGCTGATTGTTGACGTGCTCTCGTGGCCAGGAAGTTCCCCAGATCTGCCCCCAAATTGAACACGTCTAGGAAAAGTTCGGACGTTAACTCCAGTGCTGTGCCATTAACAAGGATATCACGGACCACTTATGCTAGCTGTGGGCCAGCTTGCCTCATCTACATCTACATTTATACTCCGCAAGCCACCCAAGGGTGTGTGGCGGAGGGCACTTTACGTGCCACTGTCATTACCTCCCTTTCCTGTTCCAGTCGCGTATGGCTCGCGGGAAGAACGACTGTCTGAAAGCCTCTGTGCGCGCTCTAATCTCTCTAATTTTACATTCGTGATCTCCTCGGGAGGTATAAGTAGGGGGAAGCAATATATTCGATACCTCATCCAGAAACGCACCCTCTCGAAACCTGGCGAGCAAGCTACACCGCGATGCAGAGCGCCTCTCTTGCAGAGTCTGCCACTGGAGTTTGTTAAACATCTCCGTAACGCTATCACGGTTACCAAATAACCCTGTGACGAAACGCGCCGCTCTTCTTTAGATCTTCTCTATCTCTTCCGTCAACCCGATCTGGTACGGATCCCACACTGATGAGCAATACTCAAGTATAGGTCGAACGAGTGTTTTGTAAGCCACCTCCTTTGTTGATGGACTACATTTTCTAAGGACTCTCCCAATGAATCTCAACCTGGTACCCGCCTTACCAACAATTAATTTTATATGATCATTCCACTTCAAATCGTTCCGCACGCATACTCCCAGATATTTTACAGAAGTAACTGCTACCAGTGTTTGTTCCGCTATCATATAATCATGCAATAAAGGATCCTTCTTTCTATGTATTCGCAATACATTACATTTGTCTATGTTAAGGGTCAGTTGCCACTCCCTGCACCAAGTGCCTATCCGCTGCAGATCTTCCTGCATTTCGCTACAATTTTCTAATGCTGCAACTTCTCTGTATACTACAGCATCATCCGCGAAAAGCCGCACGGAACTTCCGACACTATCTACTAGGTCATTTATATATATTGTGAAAAGCAATGGTCCCATAACACTCCCCTGTGGCACGCCAGAGGTTACTTTAACGTCTGTAGACGTCTCTCCGTTGAGAACAACATGCTGTGTTCTGTTTGCTAAAAACTCTTCAATCCAGCCACACAGCTGGTCTGATATTCCGTAGGCTCTTACTTTGTTTATCAGACGACAGTGCGGAACTGTATCGAACGCCTTCCGGAAATCAAGAAAAATAGCATCTACCTGGGAGCCTGTATCTAATATTTTCTGGGTCTCATGAACAAATAGAGCGAGTTGGGTTTCACACGATCGCTGTTTCCGGAATCCATGTTGATTCCTACATAGTAGATTCTGAGTTTCCAAAAACAACATGATACTCGAGCAAAAAACATGTTCTAAAATTCTACAACAGATCGACGTCAGAGATATAGGTCTATAGTTTTGCGCATCAGGAAGGGACACAACAGCTTCATGAGACCCTTTCCGAATTAGAGCATGCATCCAGGCCAGAGGAGGTGCAACGTCTTACAAAAAGCAAACACCGTCCGAAGAGGCCTTGAAGCCCCAACGAAACCGACCGGCCGCCGCGTCATCCTCAACCTTTAGGCGTCACAGATACGGATTCAAAGGGGCATGTGGTCAGTTTTCGTGACTGGTGTCGCTACTTCTCAGTCAAGTAGCTGCTCAATTGGCATCACAAGGGCTGAGTGCACCCCGCTAGCCAACAGCACCCGGCAGACCCGGACGGTGACCCACCCAAGGGCTAGCCAAGCCCGACAGCACTTAACTTCGGTGACCTAACGGGAACCGGTGTTACCACTGCGCCAAGGCCGTTGGCCGCAACGTCATACAGATACTGACAAGTTACACTCCTGGAAATGGAAAAAAGAACACATTGACACCGGTGTGTCAGACCCACCATACTTGCTCCGGACACTGCGAGAGGGCTGTACAAGCAATGATCACACGCACGGCACAGCGGACACACCAGGAACCGCGGTGTTGGCCGTCGAATGGCGCTAGCTGCGCAGCATTTGTGCACCGCCGCCGTCAGTGTCAGCCAGTTTGCCGTGGCATACGGAGCTCCATCGCAGTCTTTAACACTGGTAGCATGCCGCGACAGCGTGGACGTGAACCGTATGTGCAGTTGACGGACTTTGAGCGAGGGCGTATAGTGGGCATGCGGGAGGCCGGGTGGACGTACCGCCGAATTGCTCAACACGTGGGGCGTGAGGTCTCCACAGTACATCGATGTTGTCGCCAGTGGTCGGCGGAAGGTGCACGTGCCCGTCGACCTGGGACCGGACCGCAGCGACGCACGGATGCACGCCAAGACCGTAGGATCCTACGCAGCAAATTAGGGACACTGTTGCTCCTGGGGTATCGGCGAGGACCATTCGCAACCGTCTCCATGAAGCTGGGCTACGGTCCCGCACACCGTTACGCCGTCTTCCGCTCACGCCCCAACATCCTGCAGCCCGCCTCCAGTGGTGTCGCGACAGGCGTGAATGGAGGGACGAATGGAGACGTGTCGTCTTCAGCGATGAGAGTCGCTTCTGCCTTGGTGCCAATGATGGTCGTATGCGTGTTTGGCGCCGTGCAGGTGAGCGCCACAATCAGGACTGCATACGACCGAGGCAAACAGGGCCAACACCCGGCATCATAGTGTGGGGAGCGATCTCCTACACTGGCCGTACACCACTGGTGATCGTCGAGGGAACACTGAATAGTGCACGGTACATCCAAACCGTCATCGAACCCATCGTTCTACCATTCCTAGACCGGCAAGGGAACTTGCTGTTCCAACAGGACAATGCACGTCCGCGTGTATCCCGTGCCACCCAACGTGCTCTAGAAGGTGTAAGTCAACTACCCTGACCAGCAAGATATCCGGATCTGTCCCCCATTGAGCATGTTTGGGACTGGATGAAGCGTCGTCTCACGCGGTCTGCACGTCCAGCACGAACGCTGGTCCAACTGAGGCGCCAGGTGGAAATGGCATGGCAAGCCGTTCCACAGGACTACATCCAGCATCTCTACGATCGTCTCCATGGGAGAATAGCAGCCTGCATTGCTGCGAAAGGTGGATATACACTGTACTAGTGCCGACATTGTGCATGCTCTGTTGCCTGTGTCTATGTGCCTGTGGTTCTGTCAGTGTGATCATGTGATGTATCTGACCCCAGGAATGTGTCAGTAAAGTTTCCCCTTCCTGGGACAATGAATTCACGGTGTTCTTATTTCAATTTCCAGGAGTGTATTGGTAGATCTCAGTCAATTCTGGTGTGAGATTGAATGGTTACAGGTGTCAGACGACAAACTGCGATCGGTCAGATCGACAACAAAGGCTTGGCGGACTTCGTGTCAGCCTCGCCGGCTGGAAGGATGTTTTGCTTACCATACTGCACATAGGGCATAGCCCTTTCACACATGGCTTCCTCCTCTGGCGGGAGGATCCACCATTCTGTGAAGTTTGTGGCGTGCCGCTTTCAGTTCAGCATATTGTGGCTACGTGTCTCCTGTATACTGATATTAGAGCAGCCCTTGGTCTCGCTGGAGATCTGCCCACTATCCTCCCAGATACCGATACCAGTGTTAACAGAGTGGTGAAATTTTGTGAACTGTCGGTCCTCATCCCTAAACTGGTGGGGAACGGCGGCGGACTTTACCGCGTTATAAACTGCTCCGCATGTGGGGACAGCTTTCATGTCGACTTTTCGCCAGGGCGCTGATGACCATGATCTCGAGTGCCCCCTCAACCCAAATCATCATCATCATCATCATCATCATAGATTTTGGTACCACCAAAATAACATCACGCATCCTCTCAAACCGCGAACTTTCTTTTCGTTTCCGCTCTTCCTTTTCGTTTCCGCCTCCTCTTCTCTGTACCACACTTTTGTCAGGCGGTGTGTTTAAATAAAAGGTTTTTGAACAGCCAGCGACAGAGAGAGTGGTTCTGTAGCTGGCTGCCTCTAACAAGTATTACTTTTATGTTCAAGGATGTTACTTAAGTTGAGTGATAGAATAGTAACTATTACAAAGAGATAAAAGTGCCGTTCGAGATATTAAGCAGTCAATCCCTCAGCTCACCTAGTGATGGTAATGTGGTCTCTAGCCGAAATATTGTCTACATTGGACACTGACATCTGGCAGATTACCCGTGAACTATTTCGTCATGAATTACGTCAGGAGAAACTGAAGTGTCACACCTACTACATGACTCTGAGATTTCAATCCTTATGATGTGCTCCACCTCGCATAGAAATTTGTCGCATCATTTCTGGGACGCTCTGTATTGCCGGCCGGGTGGCCGAGCGGTTCTAGGCGCTACAGTCTGGAACCGCGCGACCTCTACGGTCGCAGGTTCGAATGCTGCCTCGGGCATGGATGTGTGTGATGTCCTTAGGTTAGTTAGCTTTAAGTAGTTCTATGTTATAGGGGACTGATGACCTCAGATGTTGAGTCCCATAGTGCTCAGAGCCATTTGAACCATTTTTGAACACTCTGTATTAGTTTTAAAGTATGCTTGTTATGTAGAAAAGAAACGATTTTTAAATTCAGTGTTTGTAATTTGGCTTTGGTTTTTATGTTGTTGTTCCTGGAGACCTGGCTACAAGTAAAAACATTGTGACTGTGTCCAACAGAAAATAAAATAAATTATCACTTCCGACTGTAAAAATTTCGGCAGTACAGTTCTTGGTCGCACATATTCAGCGCTCTTCACTGGTACACCTCTCGTCTTCTACCTTCCCGGTAAGCTGCGTAGTTTGGTTGGTCGGTTGATTCAGGGAAGCGGATCAAGTAGCATGGTCATCGGTCCCATCGGATTAGGGAAGGATGAGGAAGGACGTCGGCCGTGCGCTTTCACAGAAACCATCCCGGTATTTACCTGAAACGATTTAGGGCAATCACGGGAAACCTAAATCAGGATGGCCGGACGCAGGTTTGAACCGTCGTCCTCCCAAATGTGAATCTAGTGTGCTAACCGGTCGCCAGTTTCACTGAGCACAAATTTCAGGCCGCGCAGGGTAGCCGGTTCCCCCCGTCGGAGGTTCGAGTCCTCCTTCGGGCTTGTGTGTGTGTGTGTGTGTGTGTGTGTGTGTGTGTGTGTTTCCATAGCGTAAGTTAATTTAAGTTAGATAAAGTAGCGTGTAAGCTTATGGGCCGATGACCTAAGCAGTTTGGTCCCCTAATATCTTACAACAAATTAAAATTTTTTTACAGATTTCAGTGGGCGCAGATTCCAGGTCACCGATTTTGACGGTTCATTCGAACACGGTTAATTTTATAAAAAGGTGATGCGGACGACAAGAGCAACAGCGGCGAGTGCTGTCTGCTGGTGACGCCGCGGCATTGTCCACAACTCGGCGAGGGTCGCGTGGGCAGCGAATTCTTTCCCCCCATTGTTTACTAATGTCGGGCAGTGCCACGTGCGGCGGGCGGGTGAGGGCATACGTCACCGCGGCGGTTTATGGCCTCCGTCTAATGAACCCACCGAACTGAGATGCAGCGTGCGCCGCCGTTGTCTCGTATCTCTGGCTTCGCAAATTTAGCCTCGGGCAGCCTGCTGTAACTTCACATCTCCTCCTCAACTACCGTAGGGATTTTCCCCGAAGGGGGGCAGTGCTGGATTTGCTTTGAACTCCGTTGTCTCCAGCAATCGCAGAATCTCATCTTTCCATTTATTTTGCTCAATATTTTTTTCTATTTTTATTTAGTGATTGCTCAATTATGTGCTTCGACCTATTACAAATCTGAGGAATGTAGTATCAGATGCGTATATTTGTACAAGGTCTTTTCTTCCGTTGGAGCCCAGTACATCGACCCATTTACTAGCGTAGAAATTGTCTCACTTTGTCCTACTTAATTTGGATCTATTTTATCGCTTTCTAGGCGCTTCAGTCCGGAAACGCGCTGCTGCTACAGTCGCAGGTTCGAATCCTGCCTCGGTCATGGATGTGTGTGGTGTCCTTAGGTTAGTTAGGTTTAAGTAGTTCTACGTCTATGGGACTGATGATCTCAGATGTTAAGTCCTATAGTGCTTAGAGCCATTTGAACCATTATCACTTTCCCTTCGACAGTTCTTACGATGATACCTCGTATCCTGTGTCACGTGTGGGTCTTGTTAATTAAAACTCTGTTCTTCTCGGAAGTTATAACATACCCATTGTTTATTATAGAAGGCAGCTACTCACAGAGGCCCAACGTAGGTTATAATTACCATATGGCGTCGAAACTTGGTACATATTCTAATGCGTTAATGCGGAGCAGATTTACCCCGCAAAAAAAAAAAAAAAAAAAAAAATATATATATATATATATATATTTCCAATTTTGGCCACAAGGTGCATATCTGGCGCTGTGAATGCTAGAAAGACGAATAGAAAAGTTTCCATATGTAAAGGATTAATAACGGTCAAACAAATGAGACAGGCATTATGTCGTATGTTAACCGGGGACCTAGAAACGACGGAGAGGCTCCGTCCCCGCCGCAGCCGCAGTGGTCCACAACCTCACGACTACTACCGCAGTCCACTTCACCCCTCCACCGCCCCACACCGAACCACTCTGTCAGAGTTATTGTACAGTTTGGCCCCCGGTGGACCCCTCAGGGAACGTCTCACACCAGCCGAGTGTAACCCCAATGTTTGCGTGGTACAATAATGGTGGTGTACGCGTACGTGGAGAACTTGTTTGCGCAGCAATCGCCGAAATAGTGTAGCGGAGGCGGAGTAAGGGGAACCAGCCCGCATTCGCCGAGGCAGATGAAAAACCGCCTAAAAACCATCCACAGACTGGCCGCCTCACCGGACCTCGACACAAATCCGCCGGGCGGATTCGTGCTGGGGACCAGGCGCTGCTTCCCGCTCCGGAAAGCCGTGCGTTAGACCGCTCGGTTAACCGGGCGCGCGGCATAATGTTGATTTTATAATAAACGGCCACTTACAAAATTTGTTCAGTATGAAGACAGGAGACGTCGAAGAGATGCTGCATCCGTAAAATGACGTGATCAACAGTTACTCGCAGCACTTTCGGTGGAATCTGAGCAACGTGTTCTTGTATACTGGTCTTCAGATCAGGCAGAAACCGAACGCGTTCTTTTAGATACCCCCAAAGCCAAAAGTCACATGGGTTCAGGTGATGTTGCGGGCTATGCAACTGGGAAACATCGTATAACACGTTCGTGGGAAGTTGCATTAAGCAGATAATCCACTGGGCAAGCGACATGAGGTGGTGCCTTATCTTGCATGAAAACGGTGCTTTCCGCAGAGTTACGCTCTTCCAAGGCAGGAATCACATACTGTACAAGGAGGGCTCTGTAACGTGCAGACATCACGGTAACCTGACAGGCCCTCTGGGCGTACTCTTTTTCGGAGAAGAACCACACCACACAGTCACATACAACAAGTGCAGTGTCTCTCCGTGCACAACTCGCGGTTTCACAGCACCTCAGATTCGGCAGTTCTGCGTATACACTGCAGCCTGGGGTGTAAACTGTGTGTCTTCACTCGGTATAATATTGCCTGGCCACGTGTCATCAATGTCGATCCACGCAAGAAACAGAAGAGCAAATTCGTAGCGTTGCTGCGGATTATGAGGTTTCTGTGGTGTCACCGCCAGACACCACACTTGCTAGGTGGTAGCCTTTAAATCGGCCGCGGTCCGTTAGTATACGTCGGACCCGCGTGTCGCCACTATCAGTGATTGCAGACCGAGCGCCGCCACACGGCAGGTCTAGAGAGACTTCCTAGCACTCGCCCAGTTGTACAGCCGACTTTGCTAGCGATGGTTCACTGACAAATTACGCTCTCATTTGCCGAGACGACAGTTAGCATAGCCTTCAGCTACGTCATTTGCTACGACCTAGCAAGGCGCCATTACCAGTTACTATTGATGCTGTAAAACATGTACCGTCAAGAGCGATGTTCACCAATTATGGATTAAATTTAACTATTCCAACAGCTACGACCTTTTTTGCTAGTCTCATTTGTCCTGTTCCAGACCTCACGCCGGCCTGCGTGAGCTTAACGCGTGCCTTTCGGCTTCCTCCTAGTGGATTTGCTGTCTTGCCAGTCCACAACAGTTTCAGTTGCTGCTCCGTCTGGATCTCGTACGGGTACCAGTGTAAAATAAACCGCTAAACTAGTCGTAGTTTTGGCCATAGGATGGACAATTGTCGCGAAATTCCCCGAGCTCTAGCACTACCCGGGGTACGCGCTGCATGGTCAGTTACAGCAGCAGCAACATCATCAATAACTTCCTCCGGGATAGGATGCCTCCCTCTCTCAGGTGTCAAACCAAGTTAATCACTGTTTTAGAATTTCATTATCATTTTTTTAAACTATTAAATGACATCACGCCTCTTCAGACCTTTCAGTCGGCGATACTCTCTCAACGGAGCACTACAACTGCTCGCGTTCACGTAAACAGTTTCACTAACAGTGCACGGTCTCTCTTCTCGAGAGCCGAGCTGTTCGCTCACTTCATGGCTTGTCAAATGAAAGCATGGAAGTCATACAGCGTACAGCGCTAGATTTTCTCCTGGTGGCCAAAACTAGAACTATTTTTTCCGGCGTAAATCGGTTTCGCATAAGCGTATCTACCAAGTTTCGTTGCCGTACTATAATTACAGCCCACATTGGACCTCCTTGAGGAAGCCGGCACGGTAGCTCAGCGTGTTCGGTCAGAGGGTTAGCAGCCCTCTGTAATAAAAAAAAACTGAGTTAATCGATCAATAACGAACTTAAACGGTTGTTTTACGACGTCCGCCCGGAGCAGATGCAACGAACAAAAGCGAACAAAATAAGATAAAAAAAAGAGGATAGCTGCACTTTAATTATAACCGCCCGGTACCTAGCTTTACGATAATATTTTATTTACCCTGGTATCATTCAGTGTGTGTGGAATTTTGGTTGAAGTGATTTGTTTAGCAAGAACGTCATTCGTTTAGTTTCAGTGGTTGAAATCGAAGCTAACTGATGTTGGTACTCTGATGTTGGCAGTGAATTCGTACTTTCTTGCATTATAACGTGTTTGGCAGAACATAATTTAACAGTAGTGCCAATGGAACAGTGTTTTGCTGCCACAGCCATTTTCTACACGTGAAAGTCTTACAAAACTTTCCATTCTAGAAAATGAGACTGATTAAAGTGCCCACTGGTAAGGGCGCAAAGGTGATGAAACATTTTTGGGCATTGTTTGTGTAGGTGGACATACATTCCCACAGTAAACTATGCCAGGAATCTCAGGTTTCGACTTTAAATTATTGTCAGGAATTAGTGCTCCACTACAATACGTAACTTTTTCTGAGGCATATAACAACCTACTAACGTGCTAGTGCGAGATACAGAAACACCAACGAACAAAGTGAGACATGCTTCAGAAGTAACTATGAAACGACCGTATGGCATTGTTGGTCGGGATGTCCCAGTCGGGTTCGGCCGCCAAGTGCAAGTCCTTATTTCAGTCGGCGCCACATTGGGCGACTTGCGGCCGATGATGAGGTTGAAATGATGATAATGACAACTTAACACCCAGTCCCCGAGCGGAAAAAATCTCCGATCCGGCCGGGAATCGACCCGGGCCCAATGCATGGGAGCCAGCGAGCTAAGCTGGCGGACAGAAATGACTGTGATATAGTGGGTTTCAAGTTCGTCGAACTCTTTGTAAAATTAACAGCTTTCGTGAAAATCTGCTGATGACTTGTCGAAAACGTTCGCGCTAATAATACAACGTTCAACATGGGCAGCCTTGTAATTATTATAAACTACACTCGCAGAACGCCATTGGATCTTGGACTAATTGTGGGCAAAACAGTATAACAGTGCGTTCGACGATCCGTAGTTTCCATTTTTCACCCACTGCGGGGTGTATCTTCCTTCCCGATTCTGATATATATATATATATATATATATATATATATATATATATATATGGTACCCCTCCCTTATTACCTGGTTTGTATGTATCTTAGGTAACAGCTGTGTACTAGTCTCAGTTACGATTCTTGTGATGCTATAGACAATGTGGATAACTTAATGTTTTGGCTAATCGTTTTTTGAACATTGTACCTCTCTTAGTAGATCTCTCACACTGTCTATATGCCATCGAAAATTGTCTGAATATCAAGCGTATCTCCAAATTACTACTTCTTGATTTTCGTGCAAAATAATAGTTACCAACAGGGGACAGCAATTCTTATTTCGATCAGATCTGGTGCATATGTGCTGCGCTGCCGTACCTGGTCGAATTGTCTAGTTTGGAATAGTTGTGCGGTGACGGAAAGAATTGAAATGAGATTGGATTTCATTTGGCATTAAATTTAGTCGACGGAAAATCGTCACAACTCCATAAATAATAGCGATTCTAGTCCCGAATCTTTAGGAGGGCTAGAATCTTCCACTGACGATTTCGAAAACATAACTTTTTGTTTATGAGTTCACGGCGTAAGTACGATGCGGAAGGTGTTGGTGCGATATTCTCTCTGCAATATTTTCCCGCGCAGCTACATTTGTGTTTCCATATCTTTTTCCCCCCTTTCAGATTTATAGAGTGTGCATAAGTCGACGGTGTGCGTAGTACTTGGGAATATACCTCTGTTTACCGACCAGAGGCTGTAAAGCTCGATTTCCCCTAACTGAATTAATTAAGCAATACCTTCCTCAGAATGCACACATTCATTCTGCAGCTTCTAAACGGATCAACACATGTGCTGTTTTTTATTCGGTAATGCACAACGTTTCCATGCGACAGTTAACGTAGACAGCGTGTAGTAAGAATAGTACTGGGAAACGAGACACAGTGCGCCGTGAAGGAAGTTGTGACGGTCAATGATGTTATCGCCGGCTCGTTTCGTGTTGTATTTATGGCCCGATAACCTTGTTAATGTGGGTGTACCAGAGCGGAAGTTGTTCCTGTTGGAATGGCTCGCATAAAGAAAAATATTGTTTCACATCCTGTAATTACTGTCCGTAGAAAGGAAAGTCCACATATTGTAAGCCGATCGGAAACCGGAGAAATTTATATATTTACACTCGACAGCCGTCAAGCTACGGTGCAGAGGTGAGACGAAGTGGAGCAAGCAGCAATCCTCAACCCGAAGATTGGTTTGAGCACGTCAGTTCGTTACAAGGAATCGTCCTATCCGAGGTGGTATGCCCTTGTTTTCCTCCGATATGTTGAGTTGACTTACCCATTTAGTTTAGTGAGACTTACTATGTGGACTCTGAGCGAGGTACAATTTGGCGTTTTTCGCATTAATAAATATTGCCAGATTTGAAAGAGGCGAACGCTCCTTGTGTATTGTGTGCTTATTGCTTGGACACTGAAAAAAATGTAACAGGAACAATAACATGGGTTAAGGTAGAGATACTCAGTCCATGGGGTTCACCCCCTTAGGGGAGCGTGAAGCACTAATAGAGTGGGACTAGCTAATTGAAAAAAAAATACGGATGCAAAAATTATTTAACTTACTGAAAGGAGAGTAAAGCGAAATACATTCTGATATTATAACACATTTAACTAAAATTTACATTGATATAACCCATACATATTATAAAGAGTGTGTGTGTGTGTGTGTGTGTGTGTGTGTGTGTGTGTGTGTGTGTGTGTGTGTACACCACATATCATCCTAAACCACTGGGCCGATTTGAACACGTCACAGTGCCAGAACCACCTACCGCCCATAGTTCAGTAGATATAACGTCATAAACCCTGAGATGCGTAAAAAATGGCGTGTCTTGCGTGAAGTTTTAATACATTTATTCTTTATTACTAAGACACTCCTGCAGGCGAGTCAGCTTAAGGAAATCCCTGACAGCTCCAGCTCTTTTGACAGCTTTTAAACTGCGAATCGCAAACGCCTGCAGGCGAAAACAATAGCCGTCTATAGAGCTATGAGGAGGCGTTGCCGGAGAGATGTTTACAAAGTCGGGTAGAAGACACGCGGAGCAGCTGCGGCTAGCTGCCTGGACATGAGAACTTGTATTTTGCCTACTATGTTTCTCAATCTGGATACTATACTTACACATTTCTACATTATGTATATTTATTTGTATGACTCTTTGATCAATTTAGTGGTGTTTTCACGAATACATGGAAATGAACTTTTTTCGATATTACACTGCAAATACAAGTAATATCTTGTTTTCATTTCTAATAGAAAATTGACAAAATGAATACCCAAATAATGCCTGGCTTGTCAGCTAGTATACTTACGAGGGCTGTTCAGAAAGTAACCTCCGATCGGTCACAGTGCGGGTTGTGGGGGGAGTAGCGACGCCATCTGTGCGTTCACGCACTCAACAGGTCAGTCGGCATCAAGCCGTGGTCGAGTGAACGTCGTACCTGCGCTAGTTTAGTTTTTGTGGCAGTTTGAAATGTGTGCTGCAATAGAAAACCCCGCCAAATGTGAAGTGCGTGCTGTCATAAGGTTTTTTACAGCCAAAGGATATTCTGCAGCAGCTATTCATCGTTAGCTTTGTGCCGTGTACGGACCAAGAGTTATGAGTGAAGGAGTTGTCCGTGAATGGGTACGTTTATTTAAAAGTGGACGAGAAAACGTTCATGATGAAGAGAGGAGTGGTAGACCATCATTGGTGACTGACGAACTCGTTCACACAGTTGATGCAAAAGTTCGTGAAAATCGACGTTTCTCAATGTCGGAGTTGTCTACTGGTTTTCCACAGATTTCTAAGATTCTCTTGTACGAGAGAGTGACAGCAAGATTGGGTTACCGTAAGTTCTGTGCACGATGGGTGCCCAAAATTCTTACCGACCACCACAAAACTCAAAGAATGGCCTCTGCATTAGACTTTGTCACGTCATGAGGACGAAGGAGAACCATTGTTAAACAGAATCGTGACCGGTGACGAAACCTGGATTAAGTACGTGAACCCTGAGACAAAAGAACAATCAAAGATGTGGGCACATTCAAATTCGCCTACCAAACCAAGAAAAGCCTCGCAAGATTTTTCTGCCAGAAAACTGATGGCAACGGTGTTTTGGGATGCCAAAGGTGTGTTGTTGGTTGAATTCA
The DNA here is from genome assembly GCF_023864275.1 of Schistocerca cancellata. Lineage (NCBI taxonomy): Eukaryota > Metazoa > Arthropoda > Insecta > Orthoptera > Acrididae > Schistocerca > Schistocerca cancellata. The sequence goes on from NC_064628.1 coordinate 804,809,237, forward strand.
TGGAACGTGGTACGACCATTAATCAAGACGTGTACTGTGAAACAATAAAAAAGTTACGACGGGCTATACAGAACAAACGCCGTGGTATGCTGACTTCCGGTATCGTTTTTTTGCACGATAACGCCCGTCCTCACTCTGCTCGCAGAACAACGGCCCTTCTTGAGTCCTTCAAGTGGGACGTTATCAACCATCCACCTTACAGCCCAGACCTGGCGCCAAGTGATTATCACCTCTTCATGCATTTGAAGAAATGGCTCGGGTCACAGCGGTTTGATGACGACGAAGAGCTCAAAGATGCGGTCACAGGCTGGCTCCAGGCACAAGCGGGTGATTTTTATGCAGAAGGAATTTCAAAGCTTGTGAAGAGATACGATAAGTGCCTCAATCGCTATGGAGACTATGTAGAAAAATAGTGCAAAGATGTAGTTGTAAGATGTATATTTTAAAATATTTTTATTTAACTTGGTGTATTTTTTTAAATCAACCGGAGGTTCCTTTCTGAACGGCCCTCGTATTAATATGGCAGTATGTATATTGCGCATTGAATTTAATAATCAACTTTTCAATTCTACACTGAAGAGCCAAATAAACTGGTACACTTGTCTTATATGTTCAAGTGTGTGTGAAATCTTATGGGACTTAAGTGCTAAGGTCATCAGTCCCTAATCTTACACACTACCTAATCTAAATTATCCTAAGGACAAACACACACACACACCCATGCCCGAGGGAGGACTCGAACCTCCGCCGGTACCAGCCGCACAGTCCATGACTGCAGCGCCTCAGACCGCTCGGCTAATCCACCGCGAGCAAGCAAAAGTGCTGCACCACGACGCGGCATGGACTCGACTAATGTCTGATGTGGTGCTGGAGGGAATTGACACCACGTATCGTGCGGGGCTGCCCATAAATCCGTAAGAGTACGCGGTTGTGGAGATCTCTTCTGAACAGCACGTTGTAAGGCATCCAGGATATACTCAGGATGCTTACGTCCGTGTCTCCTGTCAGAACCGTAGCTAGACGTATCTGTGGTCCCATATCACCAGCTGCACACATGCCGCGAGGGATTGGCCGAGCGGTCTAGGGCGCTGCAGTCATGGACTGTGCGGCTGGTCCCGGCGGAGGTTCGAGTCCTCCCTCGGACATGGGTGTGTGTGTTTGTCCTTAGGATGATTTAGGTTAAGTAGTGTGTAAGCCTAGGGACTGATGACCTTAGCAGTTAAGTCCCATAAGATTTCACACACATTTGAACTGCACACGCCCCACACCATTACAGAGCCACCACCAGCTTGAACTCAGATATGCTGGGCCCATGTATTCATGAGGTTGTCTCCATAGCCGTGCACGTCCATCCGCTCTATAAAATTTGAAACGAGACCCGTCCGACCAGGCAACATGTTTCCAGTCATCAACAGTCCAATGTCGGTGTTGAAGGGTCCAAGCGAGGCGTAAACGTATGTGTCGTGCAGTCGTCAAGGGTACACGAGTTGGACGTGGCCTCCGAAAGACCATATCGATGACGTTTCGTTGAACACTTCGCCCGCTGACGCTTGTTGATGAACCAGCATTGAAATCTGCAGCAATTTGCGAAGGATTGCTCTTCTGTCACGTTGAACGATTCTCTTCAGTCGTCGTTGGTCCCGCTGTTGCAAGATATTTTTACGGTCGCAGCTATGTCGGAGATTTGGTGTTTTACCGGATCCCTGATATTCACGGTACATCAGTGAAATGGTCGTACGGGCATATCCCCACTTCATCGCTACCTCCGAGATGCTGTGCCCCATCGCTCGTGCGCCGACTATACACCACGTTCACACTCACTTAATTCTTGATAACCTGCCATTGTAGCAGCAGTAAGCGATCTAACAACTGCACCAAACACTTGTTGCCTTACATAGGCGTTGCCGACCTCAGCGCCGTATTCTGCCTGTGTTCATATATCTCTGTGTTTGAATACGCATGTCTATACTAGTTTCTTTGGAGCTTCAGAGTAGTTTAGTAATGATCAGTGATTCCCTTTGAGCCTGGCAAGCTTTTCGAAGGAGGGTTTATTATTAGAAATATACACTCTTGAGATCTTTTTGTGCGTTTGGCTGAGATCTATATTCTGTCTACGAAGCAGTCAGCACAGAAAATCCGGTTTGCAAAGGTAGGATGTTGAAAACGGTAATGGTATACGATATGCTCTTGTCAGAGCAGAAAAATTCGTCGTGCATCCCTGTCAAATTTCAAAGAAAGCTTTATTACTGAATTGTCTTTTGATTTCTCCGCTTGCCGTGAAGTCCATCAAAATTTTCCCGAACATTTTGAAACGGCTCCCTAACGCACTCGTAACGTGGTACCATGTTTTCGTCAGCAGTAAATTACTTATTCTTGATTGATTCTGGATTGAAGAGTTTTTAGCAAACAGAACACAGCATGTTGTTATCAACGGAGAGACGTCTACAGACGTTAAAGTAACCTCTCGCGTGCCACAGGGGAGTGTTATGGGACCATTGCTTTTCACAATATATATAAATGACCTAGTAGATAGTGTCGGAAGTTCCATGCGGCTTTTCGCGGATGATGCTGTAGTATACAGAGAAGTTGCAGCATTAGAAAATTGTAGCGAAATGCAGGAAGATCTGCAGCGGATAGGCACTTGGTGCAGGGAGTGGCAACTGACCCTTAACATAGACAAATGTAATGTATTGCGAATACATAGAAAGAAGGATCCTTTATTGTATGATTATATGATAGCGGAACAAACACTGGTAGCAGTTACTTCTGTAAAATATCTGGGAGTATGCGTGCGGAAAGATTTGAAGTGGAGTGATCATATAAAATTAATTGTTGGTAAGGCGGGTACCAGGTTGAGATTCATTGGGAGAGTCCTTAGAAAATGTAGTCCATCAACAAAGGAGGTGGCTTACAAAACACTCGTTCGACCTATACTTGAGTATTGCTCTTCAGTGTGGGATCCGTACCAGATCGGGTTGACGGAGGAGATAGAGAAGATCCAAAGGAGAGCGGCGCGTTTCGTCACAGGGTAATTTTGGTAACCGTGATAGCGTTACGGAGATGTTTAACAAACTCAAGTGGCAGACTCTGCAAGAGAGGCGCTTTGCATCGCGGTGTAGCTTGCTGTCCAGGTTTCGAGAGGGTGCGTTTCTGGATGAGGTATCGAATATATTGCTTCCCCCTACTTATACCTCCCGAGGAGATCACGAATGTAAAATTAGAGAGATTAGAGCGCGCACGGAGGCTTTCAGACAGTCGTTCTTCCCGCGAACCATACGCGACTGGAACAGGAAAGAGGGTAATGACAGTGACACATAAAGTGCCCTCCGCCACACACCGTTGGGTGGCTTGCGGAGTATAAATGTAGATGTAGATGTAGAATTTATAAGGCTTCTAACGTTGCAGCTCTAGCGTCAAAATAGCGTATCAGGAAGAGGGGGAGGGGGATGATAAAAATTGTTATTGAAGGATTGGAAAACGCTCGGCTATTTGTGACCATGTTGAATCCTCTCAGCAGAGAAGTGTACTGAAAGTTGCTCACAGTTTAAAACTGTGCTCGCGAAAGGTAAAGGACGTTCTATATTTACAACGTCCTGCGCCGTCATAGCCGCCGCTGGCTATAACCTGCTTCGTTACCCTTGGCACTGAGTACCATAATCTGGGGAGCGTTAAAAGTGCACCGCTTAGCCTCTAATGACCGGATACCTTCCATCAAACTCTTTCCTCTCTCCTCTACGGGAAAGAATGATGATGTCATACTCAGTGAACCGGCGAAAAATATTGCGCGCTCATTATGAATGCTCACTGGTCGCAGAGGTCGAACTGGACGTTAATCTGCGTACGAGCGTTGCAGTGTTTACCAGTTCAGCTATGCCAACCGTGGTACAGCAATGAGGATAATAATGGAACGTTGACGCTAAGAAGCTGCGGGCTCTCCATCCGATTAGGGAATAAAAATATGTTGCTCGTGGTGGAAACTTTGATGGCTCAAAACCTGTGGTACAGTCGGTCGTAAGATAACAAATTTATAAAATAGGTTCTAGCCACTAACTACATGTAATACGTAAATATTTATATTGTCTGGCGCCATTACCCGTGCAGAACGGAGACAGAAAATCTTCCGATGTCTGCTGTGCATATAGAAACGAGTATACAGGGTGTTCCATTGTTCGTGACCGGGCCAAATATCTCACGAAATAAGCGTCAAATAACGAAACTTGTCTAGCTTGAATGGGGAAACCAGATGGCGCTATGGTTGGTCCGCTAGACGGCGCTGCCATAGATCAAACGGATCTCAGCTGCGTTTTTTTAAAATAGGAATCCCCATTTTTTATTACATATTCGTGTAGTATGTAAAGAAATATGAATGTTTCAGTTGGACCACTTTTTTCGCTTTGTGATAGATGGCGCTGTAATAGTCACAAACATATGGCTCACAATATCAGACGAACAGTTGGTAACAAGTAGGTTTTTTAAATTAAAATACAGAACGTAGGTACGTTTGAACATTTTATTTCGGTTGTTCCAATGTGATACATGAACCTTTGTGAACTTATCATTTCTGAGAACGCATGCTGTTACAGCGCGATTACCTGCAAATACCACATTAATGCAATAAATGCTCAAAATGGTGTCCACGTGTAACGACATTCCTCTCAACAGCGAGTAGTTCGCCTTCCGTAATGTTCGCACTTGCATTGACAATGCGCTGACGCATGTTGTCAGGCGTTGTCGGTGGATCACGATAGCAAATATCCCTCAACTTTCCCCACAGAAAGAAATACGGGGACGTCAGATCCGGTGAACGTGCGGGCCATGGTATGGTGCTTCGACGACCAATCCACCTGTCATGAAATATGCTGTTCAGTACCACTTCAAGCGCACGCGAGCTATGTGCCGAACATCCATCATGTTGGAAGTACATCGCCATTCTGTCATGCAGTGAAACATCTTGTAGTAACATCGGTAGAACTTGTCGCAGCCATCGTGGATTTTCCGTTGCCCAATAGTGCATATTGAGCCGGTTTACGTTACCGCTGTTGGTGAATGACGCTTCGTCGTTAATAGAACGCAAAAAAAAAACTGTGATTGTCCCGTAATTTCTCTTGTGCCCAGTGGCAGAACTGTACACGACGTTCAGAGTCGTCGCCATGCAATTCCTGGTGCATAGAAATATGGTACGTGTGCAATCGATGTTGATGTTGCACTCTCAACACCGATGTTTTTGAGATTCCCGATTCTCGCGCAATTTGTCTGCTACTGATGTGCAGACTAGCCGCGACAGCAGGTAAAACACCTACTTGGGCATCATTTGTTGCAGTTCGTGGTTGACATTTCACATGTGGCTGAACACTTCCTGTTTCCTTAAATAACGTAACTATCCGGCGAACGGTCTGGACACTTGCATGATGTCGTCCAGGATACCGAGCAGCATACATAGCATACGCCCGTTGGGCATTTTGATCACAATAGCCATAAATCAACACGATATCGATCTTTTCCGCAATTGGTAAACGCTCATTTTAACACGGGTAATGTATCACGAAGCAAATACCGTCCGCACTGGCGTAAATTTTAACTGATACCACGTACTTATACGTTTGTCACTATTACAGTGCCAATTATCACAAAGCGAAAAAAGTGGTACTACTGAAACATTCATATTTCTTTACGTACTACACGAATATGTAATAAAAGTTGGGGGTTCCTATTTAAAAAAAAAGCAGTTGCTATCCGTCTGACCTATGGCAGCGCCATCTAGCGGCTCGACAATAGCGCCATCTGGTTTCCCGCTTCAAGCTAGACGCGTTTCGTTCTTTGTAGTTTTTTCGTTTGATGCTTATTTCGTGAGATATTTGGCACGGTCACTATCAATGCACCATCCTGTATATTACAGTACGGACCCCTTTACTCCCCGTCTCAGCCACTTTTGCACACTATGCACGAACTGTTTCGCATGATGCCTGTATGGGCACTTTCTACCACCCTGGGTATCTCCCCTCCAATTTATAGTTAAGAAATCCATTCTCGGCACGAAGATTACGTGTCACGCTCTAACCAAGCGCACTGTTATGTGTCTGTGTGTGTGTTTTTTTTTTAGGTAGGCCTGTTTCCTGCAAACTATTGTGTAAACACTGTCGGAAAAAAATGGTACACCCTATTAGACGTTTCCAGTTGTCAAGATTTGTTGTTGCAGTAGTGCATACGGAGTACATGAAATGGTTACATTTATACATCAATAGCACAAGCGATTCTCAGGTACCAGGTACCTGCGGACGGCAATGCAGCCACCGACTCTGACGTCCAGTCGATAGTAGAGACTGCGAATACTGTCCTGGGATACGTTATTCCACGCCTGCTCGACCTGTTCACGTAGTTCTGTAAGAGTTGTTGATTGACGAGTCGCACGATTCACTTGTCATCCCATCATGTTCCACACCTGCTCTATTGGTGACAAGACCGGAGATTGTGCTGCCAGGAAAGTTCCTGCACGTCTTGCAGAGCACGACGAGCTTCACGGGCAGTATGTTAGTGAGCATTGCCCTACTGGAACAACACACCACCTTACTGTTGCAAGAAAAGAACGGGTCTGACAACATTCTGTACGTGCCGAGCGCTGGGTAGCGTCAGCGCCACCTACAGAAAAGGTCTGAGCGCTCGTTGCGAACAGTATGACGGGTATCCACGAGTAGTCATAACAAAAGGAAGCGACAAGTGTCTTATAACGTTGTGCTGGGCATGGGAGTACGCTAATGCAGCACAACGTAACTGTTTTAGAACGCTTTTAACGTTATTTATGTGATGCACAGTTCGAATTTGTGTTAGTAACAGACAAAATGCCGTACAGATGTTTTCTGACCGGGTGTAAAGGCATTTACCCGACGGGACCGAAAGTGCAAGATTTTTCATTTCCAAAGGAAGGAAAATTATTAGAAAACTGGAAACGGGCTATCCCAAGGGAAAATTTAACAATCAGCAAAACAACGAAGGTAAGTCATTTAAGTTCATTTACGATTATATTGTAGTATAAAGTAAACAATGTGAGCCATAACCTTAAATTTACACATCCCCTGGCACTTACTGTGTTAATCTTTTGAGAGCATTGTTTTATTATTGTTATTACCGCCACTAATATACCTTAAATTCTGTAAGGGGAAATTAAAGCTAAATACTATTCATAAAGCTTGTCCATTGCAATTTTGATTTTCTAAGTTGTCGCTGATTTCACGGAAGTTACAGGACACTAAACGCCAATTTCTGTTGGGTTATGAGCGTAACACTAATATTTACTTGTTTTTATTTCCTGTTCGATTTTAGTTGTTTGCTTTCCATGAAAGTGAAGCCTGATATGGAACAAGAGCGAATTATTATGTGCTTCGGCGTTTTCCACATAATGTGTTTAAAGAGATTGTTTTGTTACTGATTTAGAGAACACATCTTTAAACCTTAGAAGAAACTGAATAAAGTTATACAAATTTTAGGTCTGTAAGTCAAATGGTTTTGGGATTGTGGCCTTTTTAAGGTTTCAAAGCAAGACGAAAATGTTAGAATTTTGGTCATTTTAAAAATTAAGAACTCTAAAATAAAAAGCTCAAAAAATATTCAATTTTGGATTTTTCATCATTTTGGTAGAATAAAATGAAATATGCAAAATTCCGAATGATCAATGTTAAATCAAATTTTGTATTGATGGATTTCGCATGGAAAGATCCTGATGTTTTCATTATTGAAAATGCCAATTTGTGTGTAGTTAAAAACATGTGTATAGGCCTAATGAAGCCATCAATCCCGTTAGAAGTTTTGGATTTGCAGAGTAAAAACAGGTAAGTTTTAATGTATTAGCGTTTTAAATAATTAATATACGAGAAATTTTGTTGAAATAGCGATGTACGACACTAGAAATATAATATGTAGCCAGAGAAAAGCGTTTCTAGAAGTGCCTGCCAGTAGAAGCTGCTGTTGGATGGACGGAACTTGTATGCCTGCTCTTGGCTAGCGAGCTGCTCGGCGCACAGGCCTTCTCTCTAGGTGGCGTTGGTAGCGTCCCCTCCAGAAAATTCACAGATGAACGGGAGCTGTAGCTTATCGCATCCCACACCAGAAAGCCAGGAGTGGGGCCAATGTATGCTGCACAAATGCACTCTATGAGACAGCACTCACCAGGCGTACGGCGCACGCGCAGACGACCATCAGTTGCGTGCCGTCGGAATCTACTTCCATCACTGAAGACCACGGCGCGTCATTCCACCTCTGACGGCAACAGTCCAGTCACGCACGTCGACGGGTGTCGCGGGAGTGGAAGACGGGCTAGAGGTGTGCGTGCCTGTAGTTGCGCTGCTAATAACCGATTCGCTATAGGCCGTGTTGACACGTCTGACCTCACACACCTTCTTATCCGTATTGTGTGTGTAGCTGCACGATCGTCCGCTGCTGCCCTTACAATACAGAGTGATTCAAAAAGAATACCACAACTTTAAAAATGTGTATTTAATGAAAGAAACATAATATAACCTTCTGTTATACATCATTACAAAGAGTATTTAAAAAGGTTTTTTTTCACTCAAAAACAAGTTCAGAGATGTTCAATATGGCCCCCTCCAGACACTCGAGCAATGTCAACCCGATACTCCCAACTCGTTCTACACTCTCTGTAGCATATCAGGCGTAACAGTTTGGATAGTTGCTGTTATTTCTCGTTTCAAATCATCAATGGTGGCTGGGAGAGGTGGCCGAAACACCATATTCTTAACATACCCTCATAAGAAAAAATCGCAGGGGGTAAGATCAGGGCTTCTTGGAGGCCAGTGATGAAGTGCTCTGTCACGGGCTGCCTGGCGGCCGATCCATCGCCTCGGGTAGTTGACGTTCAGGTTTCATAACTAACCTTTTTCGTAGGACTCTCCATACAGTTGATTGTGGAATTTGCAGCTCTCTGCTAGCTCTGCGAGTCGATTTTCCTGGGCTGCGAACAAATGCTTGCTGGATGCGTGCTACATTTTCATCACTCGTTCTCGGCCGTCCAGAACTTTTCCCTTTGCACAAACACCCATTCTCTGTAAACTGTTTATACCAACGTTTAATACACCACCTATCAGGAGGTTTAACACCATACTTCGTTCGAAATGCACGCTGAACAACTGTCGTCGATTCGCTTCTGCCGTACTCAATAACACAAAAAGCTTTCTGTTGAGCGGTCGCCATCTTAGCATCAACTGACGCTGACGCCTAGTCAAATGGTTCAAATGGCTCTGAGCACTATGGGACTCTACTGCTGAGGTCATTAGTCCCCTAGAACTTAGAACTAGTTAAACCTAACTAACCTAAGGACATCACACACATCCATGCCCGAGGCAGGATTCGAACCTGCGACCGTAGCGGTCTCGCGGTTCCAGACTGCAGCGCCAGAACCGCGCGGCCACTTGGCCGGCGCTGACGCCTAGTCAACAGCGCCTCAAGCGAACAAATGTACAACTAAATGAAACTTTATAGCTCCCTTAATTCGCCGACAGATAGTGCTTAGCTCTGCCTTTTGTCGTTGCAGAGTTTTAAATTCCTAAAGTTGTGGTATTCTTTTTGAATCACCCTGTATTACGATCCTGGCGGACGTCTGTGGTGCGTGGCCGTCCGGAACCCAGTCTGTAGGTGCGAGAATGTTCACGTGACCACTTGTAAGGGGTCCATAGGCCCTTACTATAACTTTGCACTTGGCACAGGTCGATAGGACGAACAATCGATTGTGACGTGTTGCGAGAGCGAGTGTGGAGTTGCGCCAGAGGGTTGGCGGGATTAGTATGTGTGTGAAGCTTATTGTTGAAATAAGGTCTTTAACGGAGAAGGGTGTCGCCATCGCCGTGGTTAGACCCCTATGTAATAGATTAATACCGGGAAGGTGAAGAAGTATCATTACGAAAGTGATCAGTGACGTTACTAGTGCCGATTTTTGGTTTCGCGTCTACCGCGCCGGCCTAACCTTGGATTGCAGTGTTGGATGCAGTGATGGATTAGCGTGTGACGGATTAGCGTGTGACAATAATGGAAAATGAAGAAAACCTGTGCTGAGAATAGCCGTAATTAGATATGTATGACGAAGGCAGTGGCTATCTCCTTTTTTGTGTTTTGAGAGGAATATAAGTTCGTAATTAGTAAAACTGTGTTGGTGTTCCTCATTACTAGACATTCAGTATTATAGTACTGAGCAGAACGAACTGGAAAATAACAACTTCCGTAGCAGTCAATTCCGATTACCAGCCCCATTAGGTTCACGGTCGTGTTAATAATAAATATTGGACTGCTATTCGACCAGATCAGGTCGGGATAAAAATCGGAAGTGTTACACACTGATATCAGCATCATTGCGAAACTGACACAGCACGTCCATATTGTGTGGCAAATTCTCCGAAAGGACCATCCCGCCACTCTGAAGGCCACAATTTGTCTCCTTTCAAACTCGCTCAGTTGACTGTAGGAAGCACGAGTGCGCCTCCATGGCATGGTTGGCTGCTTTGCTCCACACGTATGCACCACACTGATCCTTCTGGCTGTGAATATTCCCTATTAAAGGATAGACACGGATGACGCTCTTGTAAATACGCCACTACGCTATCTGTTGGCGGACGACGTTCAAATCATTATCCGTATATCTACCGGGTGATCAAAAAGTCAGTATAAATTTGAAAACTTAATAAACCACGGAATAATGTAGATAGAGAGGTAAAAATTGACACACATGCGTGGAATGACATGGGGTTTTATTAGAACAAAAAAAAAGAAACACCCCATATTGCTAAACGCGTGAAAGATCTCATGCGCGCGTCGTTTGGTGATGATCGTGTGCTCAGCCGCCACTTTCGTCATGCTTGGCCTCCCAGGTCCCCAGACCTCAGTACGTGCGATTATTGGCTTCGGGGTTACCTGAAGTCGCAAGTGTATCGTGATCGACCGACATCTCTAGGGATGCTGAAAGACAACATCCGACGCCAATGCCTCACCATAACTCCGGACGTGCTTTATAGTGCTGTTCACAACATTATTCCTCGACTAAAGCTATTGTTGAGGAATGATGGTGGCCATATTGAGCATTTCCTTTAAAGAACATCATCTTTACTTTGTCTTACTTTGTTACGCTAATTATTGCGATTCTGATCAGATGAAGCGCCATCTGTCGGACATTTTTTGAAGGGTTTTTTTTTTTTTTTTTTTTTTTTTTTTTTTTTTTTTTTTTTTTTTTTTTCTCTAATAAAACCCCACGTCATTCCAAGCATGTGTGTCAATTTGTACCTCTCTATCTACATTATTCCGTGATTTATTCAGTTTTCAAATTTATACTGACTTTTTGATCACCCGGTTTTTTCGTAGATAGCCGCTAACAGCCGAAAGCGGCAGTGAACTTTATTACACCGAACGTTGTTCTTTCTAGCACAAGTCAAGAACAAATTTTTGACTGCTTTTTGTTTGGCAGTTCTATGGCATTTTCGGTTCTGAAAACATATCAGACTTTAGGTATTCTCCTATAATGTACAATTTTGTTGCAATTTGACTGCCTTGTAAATTGGAAACGCTGAAAACCACGTATACGTGGAATTAATAGTAACTTAATTTTGGGTAGGAACAATGGTTTTATTGAAGTATAGTCATGAAAACACCTCTGTATTGCATAGGAATTAGATAGCTTTATCTCCAATGAAGTAGCTTTTGTACTAAGTGAGGCCACCACCAATAGCCTGTCACATTGGTGTCTGTCACCGCGACCTTCATTCTGTTCGCTCATCACGTTTGATGAAATCGATCACCTTGTTCCTTATTAACGTCCTCCAAATTTTCAGGAAGAAATCCAAACCAACTGTTCAGAAACGAATGTTGAGGTTCACCAAAGAGCCAAACTTCTTGAACTTTAGCAGTATATTGGCTACAACAGGTATGTAGTGTGAATTCTTTTTGCTGTCAAAGAACTTAGTGACAAACTCCTCTAAGTTGACATTGCTGATTCATAGTTGGAATCGAACATCATTTTTAGAATGTCTAGTTCAACAAACACTTCTCATTTCAGCTTCCCTCTTGACAGTGACGAAATTTATTGGAGAGATACTTGAAAATTCACCATCGTGAGGCGTTTCAGTAGGCCCAACTTAGCGTTCAGAGCTGATAATTGTACTGAAGCTAAAGTTTCGTATTTGGTGCTTTCCATGTTGTAACTTGGGCACTTCAAAAATATGACGCTTTAAGGCAATGGCGTATTAAAGATCCATCCAAAGGTACGTAATGTTTTTGTATGATTTGTCGTATGAACAACAGGCTGAATCACTATGCGGCGTCATTAAATTCCTAGTATTTCTCTCAGGTGTCGGCAAATATCTGGTCCAGGTGAGCGGCAGCAGTAAGGAAAACATCTCTTAGAGCGTTTTGCTTCACATTTCTATCTTCATGTGTTAGCGTAGGTAATGAAAGTATATCATCCTGATCTTTCGTCTATTCAGTGTCTCCACACATTCATTTCTTCGCCGATTCTGCGGCGAGTCGCCACATTCCTTTTCTCACGAGGCCAACTAATTTTCAACACTCTTCTGTGGCCCCACTTCTCAAACGATTCGATCCTCTTTTTTTCCAGTTTTCCCAAAGAATGCTGTGCGCCAAACGCACATTTTGAGAAATGTATTCCTCAGAAAGATGTTCGACATCAGCAAACTTCTCTTGGCCAGCGCTGCCCTCTTTGCGTTTGCTAAACCGCTTTGTATGTCTTACTTGCTTTTTCCTTAGACACTGGACTCGCATTCGGGAGCACGACGGTTCAATCCCGCGTCCGGTCAGCCTGATTTTGGTTTTCCGTGACTTCCCTAAATCACTCCAGGCAAATGCCGGGATGGTTCCTCTGGAAGGGCACGGCCGACTTCCTTCCCCGTCCTACCTTAATCCGATGAGACCGATGACCTCGCTGTCTGGTCTCCTTCCCCAAACAACCCAACCTTGCTTTTTCCGTCATGTATCCCTTTGCTTCCAAGTTAGCAGAATTTGTTACCTTCATTTGCTTTATGGTCCCCAGTTTTGATGTTCAGCTTGTTGTTAAACTCATTTCCGCTACTCCTCATTGCTGTCTCCTTTCTTCGGTTTATTCTCAATCCATATTCTGTTCTCAATTTCTGTACTTCAACATTTTCTGCAATTCCTCTTCACTTCCACTGAGGGTAGCAGTATCATCAGCGAAACTTACCGCTGATAATTTCAGATTGTCCACTTGAACAAAGAACTCATACATGACACATTACCTTACAAAAATCCGTATACAGAGGACTATTCCGCAGATGAAGCTGACACACACGTTATGCCTTTGTACCAAGTCTACCTGTACAAGAATAAAGCTTCATCGATACGAACGCAATCTCTGTGCCGGGCAGAGAAGTTTCTACCTTTTGCCACCTAAGGAGTAGGGCTGTTCGATCAACAAATTTCGATATATAGCGAGGATATTTTCTTTCCCGACACAACGATGTCGAAATGGAAATATCGAGTGCCGATATTTTTATTTTATGTTTCTTTTCGAAATTTTCGATAAATATTTGAAATTGTTCTTTGAAATAGTAGTAGAAGATCATTGTATTTTCACTGAGTGAAGGAGTCTTACTATTTCTTGAGCTTTAATCACGTCCAGTCCTTCTCATTGACTGTGAGAAGCAAGTATAGATGGCACGAAGTACTGTACTGTAGTAGTCCGATTGCACTGGGCAGGGGGAGAGTGAATAGAATAACAGGACTTCCGGTGTGAAGAAATAACACACCAGTTAAAAAACAATTTGTATCGCAACTCGTGTGCTATTTCTCCACGTCGGCATTCTTCAAAAACAATTGCTGAAAATGATGAACAAGAATCTACACTACTGGCCATTAAAATTGCTACACCAAGAAGAAATGCAGATGATAAACTGGTATTCATTGGACAAATATATTGTACTGGAACTGACATGTGATTACATTTTCACGCAATTTGGGTGCATAGAGCCTGAGAAATCAATACTCAGAACAACCACCTCTGGCCATAATTAGGGCCTTGATACGCCTGGACATTGAGTCAAACAGAGCTTGGATGGCTTGTACAGGTACAGCTGCCCATGCAGCCTCAACACGATACCACAGTTCATCAAGAGTAGTCACTGGCGTATTGTGACGAGCCATTGTTCGGCCACCATGGACCAGACGTTTTCAATTGGTGCTGGCCAGGGCAGCAGTCGAACATTTTCTGTATCCAGAAAGGCCCGTACAGGACATGCACCACGCGGTCGTGCATTATCCTGCTGAAATGTAGGGTTTCGCAGGGATCGGATGAAGCCACGGGTCGTAACCTGAAATGTAACGTCCAATGTGCGTTCACCGCGAGGTCGCCAAACACGGTTGCGACCATCATGATGCTGTAAACAGAACCTGGATTCATCCGAAAAAATGATGTTTTGCCATTCGTGCAACCAGGTTCGTCGTTGAGTACACCATCGCAGGCGCTCCTGTCTGTGATGCAGCGTGAAGGGTAACCACAGCCATGGTCTCCGAGCTGATAGTCCATGCTGCTGAAAATGTCGTCGAACTGTACGTGCAGATGGTTGTTGTTTTGCAAACTACCCCATCTGTTGACTAAAGGATCGAGACGTGGCTGCACGATCCGTTGCAGCCATGCGGATAAGATGCCTGTCATCTCGACTGCTAGTGATACGAGGCCGTTGGGATCCAGTACAACGTTCCGTATTACCCTCCTGAACCCACCGATTCCATATTCTGCTAACAGTCATTGGATCTCGACCAACGGGGCCAGCAATGTCGCGATACGATAAACCGCAGTCGCGATAGGCTACAATCCGATCTTTGTCAAAGTCGGAAACGTGATGGTACGCATTTCTCTTCCTTACTCGAGGCATCACAACAACGTTTCACCAGGCAACGCCGGTCAACTGCTGTTTGTGTATGAGAAATCGGTTGGAAACTTTCCTCATGTCGGCACGTTTTAGGTGTCGCCACCGGCGCCAACCTTGTGTGAATGCTCTGAAAAGCTAATCATTTGCATATCACATCATCATCTTCTTCTTGTCGGTTAAATTTCGCGTCTGTAGCACGTCATCTTTGTGGTGTAGCAATTTTAATGGCCGGTAGTGTGCATAACGAGATTGGTCTTTGTAGTGGACGGAGACGTGTGAGGGGAAATGCTGACGTGATCGGCGCTCGGTGCTAACAGCAGAAACTGCAGCGTTTACCGTCACCACGCAATTTTGACACGACAACTGCTAGTTCGCTGGCTATGCAGAACTGGAGAAAAAGGGGAAATGGAGATTAAATGTTCTGGACAAATCCGATAGGTGACGAAATCGAACGACGAACGATTGGAATTGTCTTATTGTGTCATTTACCGACAGTTACCATTGTTAGCGAAGTTGTTATCGCCAAGCGTGAACGTTCATCGTTTTACTTTCAATTCTTGCTCTAATGGGGATAAGCAGGCTGCTAACTTATTGATGTACGGAATATCTAATAAAAAATCAGTACTTACGTGATCCGCCAGGTTAACCGAGAGCGCGAACGCGCTGCTTCGTGGACTTGGGTATGCGCGCCGACCCCGTATCGAATCCGCTCGGCGGCTTAACGACGGAGGCCGGTGTGTCGGCCAGCCTGGATGTGGTTTTTAGGCGGTTTTCATCTCTCTAGGTGAATATCGGGCTGGTCCCCACTTCTCGTCTCAGTTACGCGGCTCGCAGACATCTGAACACATTCACACTATTCCATGGATTACACTAGACACAGACAGTTGGGGTACATTAATTCCGTCCCGGGGGGGGGGGGGGGGGGGCTGTACGGGGTGGCGGCAGGAAGGGCATCCGGCCATCCCTGAAATTAACCTTGCCACATCCGATTAACCATGCCGACCCTGCGTAATTGCGGGAAAAAGGCGCAAGCGAAAGAAAGAAAGAAATCGGTACTTACGTGTACAGCTCCAAAACTGGCAGTATAATTACAAAATTCCGTCGAAAAATCGGTATATCGATAACTTTCTTCGATATAGACGGCTTATAGAGATACTTTTTAAAAATATGGACAGTCCTAGTAAGGAGCCCAGTGCCAGTTTGTAAGACTTGTTGCTCTGGAGATGCGTTCACGTACAGAGCGCTCCGCTCGTGAGCTACGAGTGTTTACGCTCGGACGGCAGCTGACTCGGCGCAGCTGCGAGGTCGCGAGCCCGCAGGCGATAAGTGAGCGCAGCTTGTGCTACGGGGGGATTGAGGACACGCTCGCCGGCATCCGTCCTCCACACTTTGCGCGAGCCACTGCCGCGTGAGCTGCGCTACCACGAGTCCGCTAATCTGGAACTACCCACGATTCTTTCATGAATTGAACTCCCAAGTATAAAACGGCTTCAAAACATGTGATCAGTTTACAAATGAGTTAATTGTTAAATATTTGACTTTAAGCATATAAGCGATGAAAAGTTCATAAAACGTTTGGAATTGTGTTTAAAGTTTGTTGCAATTCGCAAAGTGCTCACTTTATGAAACGCTGCGTGAATTTTTGCCCGGCCGACCATCTTACGCCGTCTAAACTCGGGGGGCTACGTATGGCGACTGGAGCATTCTATACCAGCCCCATGGGGAGTCTGTATGCCGAAGCTGCCGAATTACCGGCACGATATGTTGCTTTGTCGGTACGCCTGCGCGACCGATGTCGATGCCCGGCCACCCGTCATATTTCTCCTTGTTTGACGACTCTCTCGAGCACCAATACGTCTCTGCCCTGTTACCTCCTGGAGTTCGCTTTCGTCGCCTGCTTCAGCAACTTGATTTTACCCTCCCTACGACTTTTCGAGTGGGTGAGAGCCCGACGACACCTTGGCACCAGGCTCACCTTGAACTCAGCTCGCTCCCAGAGGAGAGGACCGCGGATTCGATGTACCGCTCGGAGGATTGTCGAACTTCGTTCGAGGCTCGCTAATAACGTCTTTATTTACACAGATGGCTCCAAGACTACTGCTGGCGTCGGATGTGCCTGTGTCGTTGGAGATGATACCTTTCAATACCGGCTCCTTGACCAGTGTTCAAGAGTTGCAACTGAGCTTCTTGCTCTCTATTAGGCTATCAGTATATCCGCCGCCATCGTCATTCTCCCCATGCCATCTGCTCTGATTCTTTGAGCGCCATTCAGAGTCTCCGTGACCCATATTCGGTCCACCCTCTCGTGCAACGAATTCAACGGTCCCTTCAGTCGCCAGCTGAGACCGGCGCTCGTGTCCTTTTTTTGTGGATTCCCGGCCACGTTGGTGTGCCTGGGAACGAAGCTGCCGATGCTGCGGCCAAGGCTGCTGTCCTCCTGCCTCGGACAGCTTCCTTTTGTGTCCCATCAACTGATGTTAGTGGGGTTCTTTGTCGGAGCGTTTCATCATTGTGGCATGAGGCTTGGTTCTCTCTTCATGAAAATAAGCTTAGGGCCATCAAACCGATCCCGACGGCTTGGACGACCTCCTCACGCCCTTCCCGGCGAGAGGAGGTCATTTTGGCCAGGTTGCGGATTGGGCATTGCCGATTTAGCCACCGCTACCTGTTGTCCGGCGACCCCACCTCGCAGTGTCCCTATGGTCATCCATTGACGGTGCGCCATATTTTATGGTCCTGTCACTGTTTTATTCACTCTCGTGTTGTCCTGTGTCTGCCGTCTACCTTACAGGACCTTTTAGGTAATGACACTCGAGCAGCTGCTCGTATCCTTAGTTTTATTACATTGACGGACTTGTCCAAAGAGATCTAACTCTCTTGTTTATCTGCGTCTTTGTAAGTACTTTCTAGTGTTGCCCCCTTGCGGTTTTTTTCTACGCTATTAGTGCACTAACGTTTGTGACTGGGCGCTAATGACCTTAGTAGCTGAGCGCCCTAAACAATACAAAAAACAAAAACAAAAAAACTGCGTGAATATAGTCTGGGAAATTGCGCTCCATTTTACGCGAAAACTTGTTTTTCACGGACCTCAGTGTTTGGTCAGAGAATGACAATTATTGAACTCTATGAAAAAGACGGCATGCACACACTTTATTCAACATGTAAACGTCACTACAGATATTTGGATTTATGACATGTTCGATATGCCTGCCATCATTGGCGTTGGTGTGGCGCAGACGAATAGCGAAATTCTGCGTGACCCGCTGAAGTGTCGGAACATGGATGCTGTCGATGATCTCCAGAATGGCAGTTTTCAGCTCAGCAATGGTTTTGGGTTAATTGCTGTACATCTTATCTTTCAATATGGCCCCACAAAACGGAGTCGTACAAAACGGAGAATACGGCGACCAATAATTGAGACCCATGCCAGTGGCCTCTGGGTACTACAGAGACAGGTTGCGGTCCCCAAAGTGATTCTCCAGGACATTAAACACCTCCAGCTTCGACGGTGTCGAGCTCCGTCTTGCGTGAACCACATCTTGGCGAAATCAAGGTTACTTTGGATAATAGAGTTGAAATCATCTTCCAAAACCTTGATCTAACGTTCGGTAATCACCGTGCCATCAAGGAATATTGCACAGATTATTCCGTGACTGGAGAGAGCACACCACACAGTGACCTGTTGAGGGTGAAGAGACGTCTCAATCGCGAAATGTGCATTCTCAGTCCCCCAAATGCGCCAATTTTGCTTATTGACGAACCTATCCAAATGAAAGTTGGCTTCCATTGTGTAGATAGGTCTTCAGTATTGTTAGAACATTGCAAATGGTTCAAATGGCTCTGAGCACTATGGCTTAACTTATGAGGTCATCAGTCCCCTAGAACTTAGAACTACTTAAACCTAAGGACATCACACACATCCATGTCCGAGGCGGGATTCGAACCTGCTGCGACTGTAGCGGTCGCGCGGTTCCAGACTGTAGCGCCACAACGGCTGGCGTTAGAACTTTGCACAAACATTTAAAAAGTAAATATAGATGAAGGTATGCGCTTGGCGCCAAGCCTAGTAGGTGAATCCCCCCCCCCCTCTCTCTCTCTCTTTCTCTCTCTCTCTCTCTCTCTCTCTCTCTCTCTCTCTCTCTCTCTCTCTGCCGGCCGAAGTGGCCGTGCGGTTAAAGGCGCTGCAGTCTGGAACCGCAAGACCGCTACGGTCGCAGGTTCGAATCCTGCCTCGGGCATGGATGTTTGTGATGTCCTTAGGTTAGTTAGGTTTAACTAGTTCTAAGTTCTAGGGGACTAATGACCTCAGCAGTTGAGTCCCATAGTGCTCAGAGCCATTTGAATCTCTCTCTCTCTCTCTCTCTCTCTCTCTCTCTGTCTTGAAAGACACTGCTCCCTGGCCATATGCCCTTTGTGGGATTGGTAAGCTTATATACGACGTCTGTTCAAAACATGCCGAAACATTCGTAATTTCGCGTCAATGCTGTGTTGGAACGAAATGCGGTTGGCTTACCTGCACACGCCTGTATTTGATGTGTAACTTCCGAAAGTTTCATTGCTGTATGTTTGTTAGTTATTGTTCAGTACTGTATCGAGTAGAGCGTTGTGTCGCACAGTTTGCGAATTTCGGGATGGCAGAGTTAAAAATGGTTCAAATTGTTCTGAGCACTATGGGACTTAACATCTGTGGTCATCAGTCCCCTATACCTTAGAACTACTTAAAGCTAACTAACCTAAGGACATCACACACATCCATGCCCGAGGCAGGATTCGAACCTGCGACCGTAGCAGTCGCGCGGTTCCGGACTGAGCGCCTAGAACCGCTCGGCCACCGCGGCCGGCTGGCAGAGTTAGAGGAGCCATGCGTCTGAATTAAATTTTGCGTGAAAATCAGAGGGTCACCAAATGACGCAGGAAGTTTATGGTGACGAGTACTTAAGCCGTACTCGGTTTTCACACGGTTTAAGAATGGCCGGACGGAAGTTCAAGATGACCCTCGTTCAGGACGCCCTTCGACGTCTAGCGACGACGCTCAAGTCAGGAACGTCAACGAAAGTGTGCGTTTCAGTCGAAGACTGACTGTCCGAGAGATTACAGAAGAATGTAACATTTCAGTTGGATAAGGCCCCCGGAGTAGACAACATTCCATTAAAACTACTGACTGCCTTGGCAGAGCCAGTCCTGACAAAACACTACCATCTGGTGAGCAAGATGTATGAGACAGTTGCGTAGCGTGGTTGTAAAGGTTGGGGAGACTCTACATTTATTATAGGTAGACAAAATAGAACAATAAACAATAATTTAAACAAATGAAACAAAATGCATCAAATAAAACAACAACAACTACTACTACTACTACTACTACTACTACTACTACTACCACCACCACTACCACTACCACCGCTACCGCCGCCACTAATAATAATAATAATAATAATAATAATAATAATAATAATAATGATAACTAACTTGTTCAAGAAACGATGACAAATTTGTAGAACTCCAGCAGCAAGAGAAGAAGCACTTATATTTTCTTGTGTACAAGTGCAATGCGCCTGTATTTTCTTTCCACGAATGAGTCTGTAACTCGGTCTACAAAGATCTGATCACTGGATAGCTCTCCAAGTAGTGTCTTTTCTATTGCTAACGTGCTCAAACACGACAGCCAGGTGTTGGACATTGAATTCTTTAAACAATTCTTCACTCGTTTAAGAGTACTCATGCTTCGTTCACTGCCTGCTGTAGTTGCAGGCAGGGTCAAAACCAAACGCAGGAACTTCGTTGTTTCTTCATAAACAGATTCTAAATCACTGTTGAGAATGTACTTTAAGAGTATTCTTGGAGATAAGTGTTTTTTCACATCGGCGTATATGTTACACAGTGCCTTTTCAAGTTGTTCTTGTTTCAAAAATGGGTACTGTTCTAATAACAGAGGCAGTTTCAACTTTGGAAATGCTTTTTGATAGTTTGGGAAACACTTTTCGTTGAAAAGTTCACAAACTGAATTTGGGGAAACTCTTGAAATCTTCTTTGCATCTGAAAAATTTGCAAATCCAGTATCTCGTAAGTTAGTGCCCTGAGAGATGTCGTTTGACTGTCACGTAATGATAGGTTGCCATTCAAACACAAACTGCATTTAATGCATTCATCAACGAATGTTTCCGTTCTTAATTGCCGTAAGTTTCTGAAAACAGGTCTAATTTCGTCGTGGCAAGCAGTTATAATGACAGATTTTGACTGAAGAACATAAAAGAAGTGAACAACATAAACAAAGCAGCCTCGGTAGAAACAAATTAAGTTGACAAACGTAGGATCATCCATCCGTCGTTTCATTCTCACAGCACAGCTCAAAGATTCTGGCTCCGACTGAGAGTCTGTATCATCAATTGTATAATTAAAAACACTATATAGCTCTGAGAAATGACTAGATATTGTTCAAACTGCCCTGGAATGAAAGTTCCTGTGAGTGTTTCTTGCATGTGGCAGTTTAAATCCTTTCTCTTAGCAATACAGTTCGTTTTGTTGATTTGCTCAAAAACGAATGGAATGCAGTAAAATCACAATCATGCGTACTTGTCGTATGATTTTGGAGGCATGTAACAGTACCAAAATCAGTTGGTGTGCCCAACAATGAATAAACAGCGCATAGGGAAAGAACTGCTTCACCAATTGTTGTAATCCTCTTTTTCTCTGCCCGCCATTACGGAAACGCCATCATATGTTTGACTAACCACTTTTCTTTCCACATTCCATTCTTTCAATACTGCATGAATATGTTTGACAAACCTTCAGCAGTTTTATCTCCTGAAACATCGTAATATCCAACGAATCTTTCCTCAATTTTGTCTGCTATACAGTATCTGAATATTATACTCATTTGACTCTTGCATGACACGCCTAATATTTCATCAGCTTGAATCGAAATGAAATTGCAGTTCTGAATTTCAGATCTTATTTTCTCATTAACTTCCAGAGTTATCATTTCTATTACATCATTCTGTATATCTGGAGAAGTTCCTTTAAAGGTTGAAGATGATAACAGATGGTCTTGGATTGACTGCTCTCCTTGAGCTAGTAAATTCAACAATTCCAGATAGTTATCATTGTAGCTCCAGGATTCATCCTCTCAATGGCCGCGAAAGGCTAGTTCTTGTTTACAAAGAATTAAAATTGCCTGAATAATACAAGCCAATACTCTCCTGTTGTATGCAACTTGTTCGTTGTATTTTATTGCTGTCAGACGAGCGGCTTCAGAAAGGGCGTGCTCAATTCTACTTTTGCCCAATAACTGAAATGATTCTTTGTTCTGCAGGTGACGTTTTGATATCTGATGCTTTAGTGCTTTCCGGTCACTTTATTATACAAATGCCCTCATTGCACCATTCCTTTTCACCACCAAACAGAAGACATATATAACAATATAATCTGTTATTAACTGCATTCGCAGTCAGCCAAGTATACTCAAGTATACTTTTCGTACCAGGCTGTCTTAAAAGTGAGTTTTTGTTTGGCTTCACTTAAAACTACACTGAGTATAGGAGTAGGTCGTTTGTCCTCCAATTCGCACTTTTTTTCGTACGGTATGTTAATGTAGAAAATTCTATAAGGTGTTCAGTTGCTCGCTCACTCATGTTGGCGACACAACGAAAATATGCACTAAAATCTCACAAGAATGACTATGAACACAAACCGCGCGACTGTTCACTTCCGTCTTAAAATCCTGCATAGAAGCGGCAGAGACTATACTCCATTCACCGAAACAAGAGACGTACTGTAAACACGGCAAGGCGCGTGACCACAGCGCTGCCGTCGAGGGGTGTACAAGGCAGCGGCGTCATAAATAAAAAAATGAAAGTAGTGTTTTTTATAATTTGGCACCTGAACATGATACAATGATCCGAGAACTACCTCCCGACACCTTTATTTACATTACATTAAAATTTATTGTCACTCAGAAAGAGAAATATTTAAGCTTTCAGGAAAAGTTGTTTTTTCGCGTTACTCTATATTTATCACGCCATATCTCCTAAACTGTGTGTCGCACAGCAAAATAATTTTATAATTGCCTTCAGTACTATATGTTGATGACGTCTGCAAATTTTCTGCCCAATAGAGTCAGTAATAGTGAAGTAATGAACTAAAATCTCACGTCTGATATAGAACTTTTACCAAATCATCATCCGAAATATAGTAAGCGACAAACTTTTTCCCTTTAAATTCTTTTGTGGGGGTGTAAGCGAGAAAAGTTTCAGAAAGGTTTGAATTTAATTTTGTAGTTTGTTCGAATGAGATGGGTGCAACCGTTTGTCCTTTATGAACGATACATTGTGCGGTTCGCAGACGTGGCGCTCAGTCAGTGTGGCCGCCTCAGTTGCAGGTGTGAGCTCGTCAGTGGGTGTTGTACAGCGGCGATTTCAGGATATCTTAAGTTCATCTGTAAAGACGCTTGAAAGACTAGTTGTTGATTATTAGAATAAGTATATGTGTTTGTAGTTACGCTGAGCATTCACTGTTTATGTGCGCATCCAATAGCATCGCATGGTTTCTTATTTTATAAATTCACTTATTTCATTAGCATCACATACGGCTGTCCTCATTACGTCATCCACGGATTCAGCGAGCGAGGTCGACGTGTCAGTTTTGAGTCCAAAGAAGCGAGAAAAAAGAAATCATTAAGTTCTTCTGAGAAGCACATGGTGCTTAATGTGTATAAAACGGAACTTTTACATCCAGAGCAGTAGATGAGTGACATTGTTTCGAAAACAGCTGCAGCTACAGATGTTGGACGTTCTTCAGTGTATCGTGTGATAAGTGAGTACAAGGCCACACACTCTTTGAAGTCTACCAAGAAAGGAAAATTACAACAAACTTTCTGAAAATGTTGATGACTTCGATAGAAATGCGATACGAAGGAAAGTACACGATTTTTTTTTTTTTTTTTTTCGTAACGAATTGCCATCAATTGACAAAGTGCTTACAGTCGTGAACGAAGATGCAGATCTGGGCAATTTTCGGAGAACTACATTTTATAAGTTATTGAGAGAAATGAATTTCAAATATGTCCGGCGTGGGCGCGATAGCATACTAATAGACAGGGATGACATCTTTCTATGGAGGCGGCGTTATCTTCGAACCATTAAACGGTTGAGAGATGAAGGCAGACCCATTTACTATTTGGACGAGACGTGGGTGAACGCAGGACATACCCGAAGTTACGTCTGGGTAGATGACACTATAAATTCCTCAAAACGAGCGTTTCAGTCCGGGTTATCCACCGGAAGTAAGGGCCCATCAGGTAAAGGGAAACGCCTGGTTATCGCACACATTGGCAGCAAAGCAGGGTTCGTTTAAGGATGTTTGTGGACATTCGAATCCAAGAAAAGTGGAGAATATCATGAGGAGATGTGCGCCGAAACCTTCGAGAAGTGGTTTCAAGATGTTTTTCCTCGGCTTCAGGAAAATGCAGTTATTGTTCTTGATAACGCGCCGTACCATTCTCGGAGAAAAGAAAAAGTTTCCAATGCGAATTCCAATAAGCACGAAAAATTAGAGTGGCTAAAATCTAAGAACATCGATTTCGAAGACGGTATGTTGAAGAAAGAACTTTATATAGTTAAAAATCACAGAACAGCCCACAACGAATACGCAATAGATGAAATGGCGAAGAATGCAGGAAAAACTGTTCTCATAATTCCTCCGTACCACTGTGAATTAAACACCATCGAATTAGTGTGGGCCAGAATCAAAGGCTATGTTGCAGCGAAAAACAAAACATACAAAATGCCGGAAGTTAAAGTACTGCTAGAAGAAGCAGTGCGTCCTCCATGTCGTAGAAAAAGTGGAAACATGTGGAAATTAGACTGCATTATAGTAGAGAGAGAGAGGAGCTGTTTGTTATAAACCTCAATGAAAACAGTTCAAGTTCGACAGAGTGAACCTTGTTTCGTCCTTTCTCATTATTATTACTGGTATTGTTATTACAATTAACAATTAATTGTGTTTTAATGGAGCGTTTTGTTAGCAACCTGAATGACAATAAATCTGCTTCGACAGAATGAACTCAGTTTAACATTATTTTAAGATTATTGTTAAATTTATTTCGTACATTGTTGCCCAGGTTTCTCACGGTCCGCTGTGACAGCTCGGCAGCCAGCCGAACGCCGCCAGCTGCATGCTGCAAAGCGTGCGCCAAGGATTTTCCACACCCCTACGTATCACGTGAACACCGAATGCTTTCTCTGGAAACGAGCGTAGTCGTTCACGTGGCACTGTTTATGTTTCGTCCCAGCTCTCGGTGAATGGACTTTAAGTCTCGATAGCTGCTAGCAAGTGGACGAGGGGAAGTGGAGGGGGCGCAGGCGCGCACAGCCAGGTAAGGGAAGGGAGGCAGACACTGAGAGCAGTCGAGTCTCAAGCAGGCAGATACACCAGTACTCGGGGTGCGGCGCGGGCTACAAAACTGATGTCTTCGCACATTTAGAGCTCTTAGCAGAAAGTTATTTATATTTTTGTTATGAATTACTATTGAATCTTTTTTAAGTACGAATACAGGGGAGACTAAGTCTCAAAGTATCCCCTCACGCTACGCCACTGGTATGAGACAGGCGAAATTCCCTCAGACTTCAAGAAGAATATAATAATTCCAATCCCAAAGAAAGCAGGGGTCGACAGATGTGATAATTACACAACTATCAGTTTAATAAGTCACAGCTGCAAATTACTAACGCGAATTCTTTACAGACGAATGGAAAAACTGATAGAAGCCGAGCTCGGGGAAGATCATTTTGGATTCCGTAGAAATGTTGGAACACGTGAGGCAATACTGACCCTACGACTTTTCTTAGAAGAAAGATTAAGGAAAGGCAAACCTACGTTTCTAGCATTTGTAGACTCAAAGAAAGCTTTTGACAATGTTGATTGGAATACTCTCTTTCAAATTCTGAAGGTGGCAGGGGTAAAATACAGGGAGCGAAAGGCTATTTACAATTTGTACAGAAACCAGATGGCAGTTATAAGAGTCGAGGGTTATCAAAGGGAAGCAGTGGTTGGGAAGGGAGTGAGACAGGGTTGTAGCCTCTCCCCGATGTTATTCAATCTGTATATTGAACAAGCAATAAAGGAAACAAAAGAAAAGTTCGGAGTAGGTATTAAAATCCACGGAGAAGAAATAAAAACTTTGAGGTTCGCCGATGACATTGTAATTCTGTCAGAGACAGCAAAGGACCTGGAAGAGCAGTTGAACGGAATGGACAGTGTCTTGAAAGGAGGATATAAGATGAACATCAACAAAAGCAAAACGAGGATAATGGAATGTAGTCGAATTAAGTCGGGTGATGCTGAGGGAATTAGATTAGGAAATGAGATACTTAAGGTAGTAAAGGAGTTTTGCTACTTGGGGAGCAAAATAACTGATGGTCGAAGTAGAGAGGATATAAAATGTAGACTGGCAATGGCAAGGAAAGCGTTTCTGAAGAAGAAAAATTTGTTAACATCGAGTATAAATTTAAATGTCAGGAAGTCGTTTCTGAAAGTATTTGTATGGAGTGTAGCCATGTATGGAAGTGAAACGTGGACGATAAATAGTTTGTACAAGAAGAGAATAGAAACTTGCGAAATGTGGTGCTACAGAAGAATACTAAAGATTAGATGGGTAGATCATATAACTAATGAGGAGGTATTGAATAGAATTGGGGAGAAGAGGAGCTTGTGGCACAACTTGAGTAGAAGAAAGGATCGGTTGGTAGGACATGTTCTGAGACATCGAGCGATCACCAATTTAGTATTGGAGGGCAGCGTGGAGGGTAAAAATCGTAGAGGGAGACCAAGAGATGAATACACCAAGCAGATTCAGAAGGATGTAGGCTGCAGTAGGTACTGGGAGATGAAGAAGCTTGCACAGGATAGAGTAGCATGGAGAGCTGCATCAAACCAATCTAACGACTGAAGACCACAACAACACCACATGTCATGAAATCCTGACACAGCATCTTGGAATGCAGAATGTTGCCGCCAAGTTCGTACCACTGCTCATGACCAGAAAGACCGCCGCTCGGGGTAGCCGAGCGGTCTCGGGCGCCTTGTCACGGTCGGCGCGGTTTCCACCGTCAGAGGTTCGAGTCCTCCCTCGGGTGTGGATGTATGTGTTGTCCTTAGCGTAAGTTAGAGTAAGTAGTGTGACCTTAGCATGACCTTACCACAAATTTCCAGAAAGACCTTCGTCTCGCAGTCTGTGAAGAGAGTTTGGATAGCGCAAATGAGAACGTGATGTTTGTTAACAGAATCAGAACTGGTGATGAGGCGTGGGTCTGCGGTTATGATATTGAGAGACCTAGGTTCAATCTTCACAATGGGTCGGGAAAGGTTTTCCAAGACCAAAAAAAGCTCGTCATGTTAGGTCAAATGTCAGTCATGCTGATTATTTTCTTTGACTTCGAAGGATTAGTTCATCATGAATTCGTGCCGTAGGGACGAACTGTTAATCGATGGTACTATCGGGACGTGTTGGGACGCCTGCGAGAGAATTCATGGGTCTTGCATCAAGATAACGCACCCGCACATTCATCCCTGTTGCGGCGTGACTGTTGCACAAATAGTGAAATCATTGTGCTGCCTCATCCTCTGTACTCTCCAGATCTGCCCCTGCAGACTTCATTTTATTTACAAAGTTGAAATCCCCGTTGAAAGAGCGAAGATTTGCAACGATAGGCAAGATAAAAAGAAATTCACAGACGGTGCTTCGCGCGATGCACCAAAAAGAGTGGCAAGACTGCTTCTGGAAGTGGAAAAGGCGTTGTGAGCGGTGTACCAATTATGAAGGAGATTATTTCGAAGGAGACCCTGCACAATAAGTGAAAGATAAGGGTAGAAATATTTTGTGGACCTAGGTCCGGAATTTTTGAACAGGCCTCACACTGTATGATAAAACGTGGGCGAAAATGTGGGGTAAAATGCCAGAGCGTATGTAAATCACTTTGGGACAAATCTTTCGCGTAGGGCACTATATAAATTCTGTCCTATTCTTCTACAACTGAGCAAGTGGTCCGCCTCTAATAACTCGACATCATCGGACGCTTAGAATCGTATCCTTTGCCATTATTTTCCGACGGTCATCTCCGTCAGGCTACTGAGTTTGGGACGCGAAACTGCCTCGATGTTCGATGGAGACGAATTGCTGGAAGGCGAAAGGATACAGTTGCTTCACGAGACACGAGCGAGGGACCGCCAGGAAGCGTGAGAGAGGGGTGTCATGAATGATTCCGATCCTCTCAGGGTCTGACTCAGGGTACCCCGGCGCCTGGCCAAGGAATTCTGTGCTCGTCAACTCGAATACGTGCGCGGACTGGAAACTGTCATAAAGGTACTCAGTGGTGAGCTTACGTTTGGCTTTTTAAGCTTAATGCTTAGCGCAGGAAAATGTAGACTACATACATCTAGATTACATGCATACTTCAAAGTAAATCAGATACAGTTACATCTTATAACTCGTTGTCCACGGAGCTGAAATGACGTAAGCAGAGCTGTTAATGTATTGTCACAATTAACAAAATATTACAAGTGTGTTGAAGAATATCTTTCATCACGTAGTCTCCTTCTCAGGAGTTGGTATTCTATAACAGTTTTGTGTGCGTGCTTGAGTGCATGCGTGAGAGCTTTTTTCCCCCAAATGTGCTGCCTTGAATAATAATAATAAGTTTATTATGCGGCTGTAGCAAATCCCACATGTTATTAAGTCTGTACATGGAGTTTCCAGCAAAGAAAACTAAGGAGAAATTTGAGAAGAGAATTAAGCGGCTGAGAATTTTTAGGCAGTTTAACGAGTGGACAGTGTCTTGAAAAGTAGTAGACGTGTTTTGTTACCCTGGCAGCTAAATAACTGACGGCGGTAGATGTAAAGGGGATATAAAATCTAGACTGAGACTACCATTTAAAGCTTTCCCGAAACATTGTAATTAGAATTAATTTAATACCTTCAGCTGTTGACGAGCGTCGATATTGTGTGCACCGACCGGAATCCGAACCTGGGATCTCCTACTTACATGGCAGACGCTCTATCATCTGAGCCACCGAGGGCACAGAGGATAGCGCGACTGCAGGGACTATCTCGCGCACGCCCCCCGCGGGACCCACATTCCTACCTCGCATGTCCACACACTACATTCGTAGTGTCCCACCCCAACACACTCATTACTCGTGGAAGATATTCTTACCAAGTCCCGTAGGAGTTCTGGGAATATGTGTGCATCCGCACAGGAGGAGGTCATGGCCGGTATTGCCAGAACTATATACTTATATGGATATGGTGTCTGTTCTTGCCGGCCAGTGTGGCCGTGCGGTTCTAGGTGCTTCAGTCTGGAACCGCGTGACCGCTACGGTCGCAGGTTCGAATCCTGCCTGGGGCATGGATGTGTGTGATATCCTTAGGTTAGTTAGGTTTAAGTAGTTCTAAGTTCTAGGGGACTGATGACCTCAGATTTTAAGTCCCACAGTGCTCAGAGCCATTTGAACCATTTTTTTTTGTCTGTTCTTTCGGACATGTCCGAAAGAACAGGCACCATATCCATATAAGAATAACGAAACATCGTATGTTAACATCTAATATCAAAATAACTGACGGCGGTAGAAGTAGACAGGATATGAAACCTAGGTTGCCAATACAGGTAAAGCTTTACCGAAACATAGTAGTATATTAGCATGTAATATAAAAAAATGCTAGAATGTCGTTTCTACAATTACTCATTTGGAGTGTTGCCTCATAAGAAAGTAACAAAAGTGGAGTATAGGTCTTGTGGGTTGGCAAGATAGCCAACCCACTATAAGGAAGCCGAAAGGCACGCATTTAAGCTCACGCAGGCTGGCGTGAGGTCTGGAACAGGACAGGGAATTTATAGTAGCAAAGAAAGTACGTAACTACTGGAATACTTAACTTTAATTCATAATTGGTGAACGTCGCTCTTGACGGTACATGTTTTACAGCATCAATAGTAACTGGTAATGGCGCCTTGCTAGGTCGTAGCAAATGACGTAGCTGAAGGCTATGCTAACTATCGTCTCGGCAAATGAGAGCGTAATTTGTCAGTGAACCATCTCTAACAAAGTCGGCTGTACAACTGGGGCTAATGCTAGGAAGTGTCTCTAGACCTGCCGTGTGGCGGCGCTCGGTCTGCAATCACTGATCGTGGCGACACGCGGGTCCGACGTATACTAACGGACCGCGGCCGATTTAAAGGCTACCACCTAGCAAGTGTGCTGTCTGGCGGTGACACCACAATAAGCACCAAAGACAAGAAGAGATCAGAAGCTTTTGAAATGTGATGTTACATGAGAGTGCTGAAGATTAAATTGGTAAATCAGATAAGAAATGGGCAGATACTAAATCGAATTGGGGAGAAAAGGACGTGATAGCCAAACATAAATAAAAAAAATGTCTGCATTGGCAGGACACATCCAGAGGCAAGGAATTGTCAGTTTGGTACCGAAGGGAAGTGTGTGTGGGTAAGTATAGTAGAGGGCGCTCAATGGATGACTGCAGAAAGCAGGTTCAAATGGCTGTGGTTTGCAATACTGACACAGAGATGAAGAGGCTATCACATGATAGACTACGGAGGAGAGCTGCAGCAAACCAGTGTTCGAACATCTACGTATATACAAGCCGTATGGCGGAGGGTACTGTACATAACACAGTTGCGAATGGTTCGAGGGCGGAACGATACTGTATATGTTACTGTGTGATCTCGAATTTTACTTTAATGTTCGTTTCGCGACATATAGGTAAGTGGAAGCAATATCTTCGTTGACCTTCGAGGAACGTACACTCGCGAATTTTAAAAGTGAATCACGAAGTGATTCACGATCTTTCTCTTGTAGCATCTGCCACTGCAGTTGAATGAACATTTCCGTGACGCTTTCGCACTTCCTAAACGATCCTGTGACGAAACGCTCTACTATTCTTTGTGTACACCCTATATTTTCTCTACCAATCATATGTGGTTAAGGGTCACAGGTTGACGATCAGTATTCAAGTATCGGTCGAACGACGGTTTTGTAAGCTATCCACTATGAAGGCCGCCCACATTTCTTCAGGCTGTTCCAAAGAAACGTTCCAGGTGTACTAGCTTTTTTCCGGAAATGTATATTGTCAGAAGTCAATGTGCAGTAACACTCCTTTGGGCTACGCCAGAAGTTACTTTTAAATCTGCAGATTTCTCTCGTTTATGAACCACATGCTGTGTTCTGTTTGCTTGGGACTCTTCGATCCAGTCACACGGCTGGTCTGGTACTCCGTACGCTCGTATTTTGTTTTTTAGGCGACAGTACGAAACTGTACCGAAAACCTTTCGGACGTCAAGGTATACGGCATCAACACGGACCCTGGAATATACTGCCTTCTGAGTATCGTGGACACACCGAGCACGCCTGAGTTCCACGCGAGCATCGTTCGCGAAATCCATGTTGATTGCTACACACTTTGGGACTTGCCCCCTTATTCATTATAGACCTCTCCCTTTTCTAGAAATGACTGTCTGTGATACTGATGTGACCGCACTACTACGTATCAAATTTAGGAGACGAAGACTATACTGATTCAGTCCTAGGCTGTTAAGAATCGTTTGTGCCGATCAATTTCGGGGTTGTTTCGGAAGAATTCTCGTATCTTTCTCTTCAAATGCTGGCTCTGGATTGCATTTTGCCTAAACAACCCCAAATTATGTAACTTTCGAAACACATTTTGTAGAATTTTTATTATGACAATCAACATTAAAGAATGGAGGAAATGAAAATAAATAAGTATATTAGCATCATCAGATGTGAAGTTTTGTAACAAAAAAAGGATGGCTTCAGAGTTGAATAAGGATTTGTTTAATAAGTTTATTTCATTTTTCTCCACATAAAGGGGTATCAAAGAGGATCAGTTTTTGCTGATGCCCAACAGGATTTCTTCAATGGATATGATTGTTTTTCTAATTCTTTTAATTTTCTGTATTAACCAGACATTATTGAAGAATGAATAAGAAGTACTTCGCAAATATTTTCGGGCTTTGTTTCATAAAAGTGACATTAAAAAAAGTGTACTTCTCAGATACTAATGAAACAAGCTTACACGCGATACGTTTTGTATACTTCCTGTAAAATTAAGTTCCTAGGGCACTACCTGTTCTCAGACTTTCAGAATTGCAATTTCAGAATCATGTCCCCTCTTGGATTAATTGCTGTGGACGCCTGGGGATATACAAAAGATATTCCGATCTTCACTCTTTAGGTGGTAGCTTAGTGTACAAGTGGCTGATAAGTGCTAGTCTACAGATTCAAAGATATCTGGTTCAATCTGCAGCCAGCCCTAGGATTTTTATGTCATTTGCCATATCTTTCTCCTCTGATAATGGTTGTTGATGTGAAAAACGTGGTCTCACCGCGTTTCGGAGTCCACGTTAAGCTGTCGTTATCCCTGTTATCCCTACACATCAGAGGTAGGAGGAAGGCTAGGCATGCCATCTCCTATTGGACTTACGTAATGAAGCACAGTGGGTGCGCGGAACAAGTATGTCGTAGGTTTCTCTGGTTTTTTCCTCATTGCTAGGCTAATGCCGGATTTTCTCCTTTAGAAAGACGTTATCTATGTTTCAGTTCCCGTAGCTTACACAGTGCCAAGTGCCCAGCGACCTCGACGTCGGCGTTAAGCTGTGACCTCAATTTTACATCGACATACATAGTTAGCAAGCCACCATACGGTGCATGGCGAAAGGTACTTTGTACTACACTAGCCATTCTCTTTCATGCTCCACTCGTAAATAAAGCGAGCCCCGATTTCCTTTATCCTGTCTTCGCTGCCCTTACGCGAAATGTGCGTCGGCGACAGTAGATTAATTCTGCAATCAGCCACAATTGCCATTATCTATATTGTCTCAATAGTGTTTCGCGAGAAGTACGTCTGTCATCCAGAGATTCTCTTTCGAGTTTTCTGTAATATTCAAGTATTGATGGAACATACTGGTAACAAATCTAGCCAGTACGCCTGTTGATTACTTCGTCTTCCTTTAATCCGGTCTGATACGGATGTCAAGCACGCAAGCAGTAATCAAAAACAGATCGCCCTAGGGTTCTATATGCGGTCTCCTTTATACATGACCTACAGTTTCCAAAATTCTCCCAATAAACCGAAATCGACCACACTCCTTGCCTACTACCGACCTTACGTGCTCGTTCCATTTCGAACCACTTTGCAACGTTACGAGGTGTGTGTGTGTGTGTGTGTGTGTGTGTGTGTGTGTGTGTGTGTGTGTGTGTGTGTGTGTGTGTGTGTCAAACAGCACGCCACCACTACTGTACTTAAACACTGTGGGATTGTTTTTCCTACTCATATGCATTAACTTACATTTTTCTACACTTGGAGCAATTTGTCATTCATAAGACGAAATACACATTTCGTCTTAGTCATACTGTACCCCTTCAGCCATTCAACGACGAAATTTTGTTATACACTACAGCATCATTAGCAAACAGTCACAGATTGAAACTTCCTGGCAGATTAAAACTGTGTGCCGGACCGAGACTCGAACTCGGGACCTTTGCCTTTCGTGGGCAAGTGCTCCACCATCTGAGCTACCCAAGCACACATCACGCCCCGTCCTCAAAGCTTTACTTCCGCAAGTACCTCGTCTCCTACTTTCCAAACTTCACAGAAGCTCTTCTGCGAAACTTGCAGAACTAGCACTCCTGGATGAAAGGATATTTCGAAGACATGGCTTAGCCACAGCCTGGGGGATGTTTCCAGAATGAGATTTTCACTCTGCAGCGGAGTGTGCGCTGATATGAAACTTCCTGGCAGACTAAAAGTGTGTGCCGGACCGAGACTCGAACTCGGGACCTTTGCCTTTCGCGGGCAAGTTTTAATATTTTTTTGTGGGATCTGAAATTTAAAAACCTCTCTCACAACGGCCTGATTTAGCTTCACTGATCAGGATAGTAAAAAAACATGCGTATATTAAGGGAATTTTCATTCACAAAGCAGGCTTATCACATCCACACAGTTCAATACTGTTCTATCCTGATTAAATTGAGCTTAACTTAAATTCCATAAGGCAGTGAAGCAGTTTCGAAGTCTCGGTGCGACGAAAATTGTCAGTCGATCTCCTGAAAACATTTGTAATAATTATTAACTTTCGGTGATCACATGGGGAAGACCGGAGATCTGCGTCCGCAGCTCGTGGTCGTGCGGTAGCGTTCTCGCTTCCCACGCCCGGGTTCGATTCCCGGCGGGGTCAGGGATTTTCTCTGCCTCGTGATAACTGGGTGTTGTGTGATGTCCTTAGGTTAATTAGGTTTAAGTAGTTCTAAGTTATAGGGGACTGATGACCATAGCTGTTAAGTCCCATAGTGCTCAGAGCCATTTGAACCATTTGAACCGGAGATCTGCTGGTAAGACCGTGTTAGCCCATTTATTGAAACTGGATATCATGAGCGTACAAAACGGCAGGTTCGTCCAGTGTAAATCAGACGTTCCCCACTGATCCCGTGGAACACAGCGTAGTAAGCAGACACTGTCAATAATAATCAGTTAAATAATACGCGAACACACTTTAGTTCATGTATTAAATTCCTCCTCATACAGAATCTCATCAAGATGGCGACTAGCTCAACAATACATACATATACATCTTCGTTCTTTCACGGCTCATCGGCAAGATCTCAATGCTTCTTTTCATAAGAGAAAACATAGATAGCAGAGAAGCTATTCCATGGAGTAAATGCACGCTCCAAGATAATAGGGCTTGAAACTACTTTGCATTGATGATCATCGTATATTAAAGTTTAGGAATCGGTAAGATAAGAAGAGATATTTCGAGATATGTACTGAGTTATATAATTTATAAAATTTCTGAAAATATCGCGGAGAGACAGCTGCAAGAGACATTACGAAGTGCTCTAGCATCTGAGCCACCCAAGCACGACTCAGTCACAGATTGCCGCTCGCTCTGTCCGTCAGGTCGTATATGTATACAGAGTGACTCAACTGCCCCTACCTGTGCATTTTATGCAGCTTGCAACGCTTTCAAATACCACATGCAAGATTTTCATATTATCTTGCTCGCTACATGCAAACTTATTTGTACAACAGGAAATATGAGTAGGACCTTTTTGTAGGAAATTCAATGTACACTCCTGGAAATGGAAAAAAGAACACATTGACACCGGTGTGTCAGACCCACCATACTTGCTCCGGACACTGCGAGAGGGCTGTACAAGCAATGATCGCACGCACGGCACAGCGGACACACCAGGAACCGCGGTGTTGGCCGTCGAATGGCGCTAGCTGCGCAGCATTTGTGCACCGCCGCCGTCAGTGTCAGCCAGTTTGCCGTGGCATACGGAGCTCCATCGCAGTCTTTAACACTGGTAGCATGCCGCGACAGCGTGGACGTGAACCGTATGTGCAGTTGACGGACTTTGAGCGAGGGCGTATAGTGGGCATGCGGGAGGCCGGGTGGACGTACCGCCGAATTGCTCAACACGTGGGGCGTGAGGTCTCCACAGTACATCGATGTTGTCGCCAGTGGTCGGCGGAAGGTGCACGTGCCCGTCGACCTGGGACCGGACCGCAGCGACGCACGGATGCACGCCAAGACCGTAGGATCCTACGCAGTGCCGTAGGGGACCGCACCGCCACTTTCCAGCAAATTAGGGACACTGTTGCTCCTGGGGTATCGGCGAGGACCATTCGCAACCGTCTCCATGAAGCTGGGCTACGGTCCCGCACACCGTTAGGCCGTCTTCCGCTCACGCCCCAACATCGTGCAGCCGCCTCCAGTGGTGTTGCGACAGGCGTGAATGGAGGGACGAATGGAGACGTGTCGTCTTCAGCGATGAGAGTCGCTTCTGCCTTGGTGCCAATGATGGTCGTATGCGTGTTTGGCGCCGTGCAGGTGAGCGCCACAATCAGGACTGCATACGACCGAGGCACACAGGGCCAACATCCGGCATCATGGTGTGGGGAGCGATCTCCTACACTGGCCGTACACCACTGGTGATCGTCGAGGGGACACTGAATAGTGCACGGTACATCCAAACCGTCATCGAACCCATCGTTCTACCATTCCTAGACCGGCAAGGGAACTTGCTGTTCCAACAGGACAATGCACGTCCGCATGTATCCCGTGCCACCCAACGTGCTCTAGAAGGTGTAAGTCAACTACCCTGGCCAGCAAGATCTGCGGATCTGTCCCCCATTGAGCATGTTTGGGACTGGATGAAGCGTCGTCTCACGCGGTCTGCACGTCCAGCACGAACGCTGGTCCAACTGAGGCGCCAGGTGGAAATAGCATGGCAAGCCGTTCCACAGGACTACATCCAGCATCTCTATGATCGTCTCCATGGGAGAATAGCAGCCTGCATTGCTGAGAAAGGTGGATATACACTGTACTAGTGCCGACATTGTGCATGCTCTGTTGCCTGTGTCTATGTGCCTGTGGTTCTGTCAGTGTGATCATGTGATGTATCTGACCCCAGGAATGTGTCAATAAAGTTTCCCCTTCCTGGGACAATGAATTCACGGTGTTCTTATTTCAATTTCCAGGAGTGTAGTTAAATTTTGTTCTGGTATACGTTTGCACTGAAAGCCACGGCTTTCCGGTTATTCAAGGAAACGTGTGGAATGTCACTTTTGTACGTATTCTGAAACTACGGTCTTTAGCGAAAACGTATCCCAGTACAAAATTTAACTGCATTAAATATCCATTATAAAGGTCCTGTTTATTTTTTTCTGTAGGACTAATGGTTTGGATGTAGTGAGCGCCGGCTGTTGTGGCCGAGCGGTTCTAGCCGTTTGTCCGGAACCGCGCAGCTGATACGGTCGCAGGTTCGAACCCTTCCTCGGGCATGAATGTGTGTGATGTCCTTAGGTTAGTTAGGTTTAAATAGTTCTAAGTCTAGGGGACTGATGACCTCAGATGTTAAGTCCCATAGTGCTCAGAGCCATTTGAACCATTTGAATTCGATGTAGTGAGCGAGACACTGAAAATCTTGCGCATGGCATTTGAAGGCGTTGCGGGTTGCATAAGCCCCAGCGATAGGGGCAGCTCAATCAACCTTTATACAGAACGAGAGCGGTTCTATCACACTTCCCTCTTTACGATACCCCTGTCTCTGATGAACTTGCGCCATCAAGGACAACATAAGGGATTCTATTACTTAAGGTCTTAGAGCCACTCAAGTGTAAGGAAACCTATCCCTATGCTCGGACTTCGTTAAGTCTGCAGTATGGCCAGTTTTAAATACTTTCCCGAAGCTTAGAAATATGGAATCTGCCTGTTGCCTTTCATCCATGATCCGCAGGATACCGTGTAAGAAAAGGTCACGCTGAGATTTGCACAAGCCATGCCATCTGAATCCATGCCGATCTGTGGGCAGAAGCTTTTCTCTCTCAAGATAATTTACTGTGTTCGAACTTCCAGCAGAGTAACGCTGTTCTGGCCGCTGTAGCTAAGACTAGTCAGACTGCGTAGAGAGAGCAATTGGACTCCGGAGAGCCGAAGAGCAAACAAGAAAGAGCGTGAAAGCTAAACGCGACTGTTTTAACGGCGTTTTAACGAAGGCTTCTCGCTGGCGAGGAGAACACGGGCGCCGGAGCAATCCATAACACTTAGTCCAAGTAGAATGGCTCGGCAGGCGGCGGAGGGAAGCCGTCGGAGGAGGAAGTTTGAGTTGTCGCCTTTTTATGACGTCGATCGCCTCGTTGCCGGGGAGCACAAGACAAGGGTGCGGAAATTGATATTATATTCCCCACAGCAGGCGGCCGGCGTGGGAGTCCCCTGTGCCAGGGCTGACTCACTGGCAGTCCTCAGATCGATGGCCGACTGCTGTCTGATGGGCAGACACTGAACAGCGGGTTGTGGTGTGGCTGTAGTAATCCGGAGATACACAGTAGTGCTAGGCCGCTAGCAAGTGTGTAAGGCATGTCAACTACATATATAAAGGGTGTTTTTCTTTTTTAAATGGCCAGATGTGTAGTATGTCTTAAGCACTAAGAGTTATCTATATACAGGGTGTTACAAAAAGGTACGGCCAAACTTTCAGGAAACTTTCCTCACACACAAATAAAGAAAAGATGTTATGTGGACATGTGTCCGGAAACGCTTAATTTCCATGTTAGAGCTCATTTTAGTTTCGTCAGTATGTACTGTACTTCCTCGATTCACCGCCAGTTGGCCCAGTTGAAGGAAGGTAATGTTGACTTCGGTGCTTGTGTTGACATGCGACTCATTGCTCTGCAGTACTAGCATCAAGCACATCAGTACGTAGCATCAACAGGTTAGTGTTCATAACGAACGTGGTTTTGAAGTCAGTGCAGTGTTTACAAATGCGAAGTTGGCTGATGCCCATTTGATGTGTGGATTAGCACGCGGCAATACCCGTGGCGCGGTACGTTTGTATCGAGACAGATTTCCACAACGGAGGTGTCCCGACAGGAAGACGTTCGAAGCAATTGATCGGCGTCTTAGGGAGTACGGAACATTCCAGCCTATGACTCGCGACTGGGGAAGACCTAGAACGACGAGGATACCTGCAATGGACGAGGCAATTGTTCGTGCAGTTGACGATAACCCTAATGTCAGCGTCAGAGAAGTCGCTGCTGTACAAGGTAACGTTGACCACGTCACTGTATGGAGAGTGCTACGGGAGGACCAGTTGTTTCCGTAGTATGTACAGCGTGTGCGGGCACTATCAGCAGCTGATTGGCCTCCACGGGTACACTTCTGCGAATGGTTCATCCAACATTGTGTCAATTCTCATTTCAGTGCAGATGTTCTCTTTACGGATGAGGCTTCATTCCAACGTGGTCAAATTGTAAATTTGCACAATCAACATGTGTGGGCTGACGAGAATCCGCACGCAATTGTGCAATCACGTCATCAACACAGATTTTCTGTGAACGTTTGGGCAGGCATTGTTGGTGATGTCTTGATTGGGCCCCATGTTCTTCCACCTACGCTCAGTGGAGCACGTTATCATGATTTCATACGGGATACTCTACCTGTGCTGCTAGAACATGTGCCTTTACAAGTACGACACAACATGTGGTTCATGCACGATGGAGCTCCTGCACATTTCAGTCGAAGTGTTCGTAAGCTTCTCAACAACAGATTCGGTGACCGATGGATTGGTAGAGGCGGACCAATTCCATGGCCTCATCGCTCTCCTGACTTTCATTTATGGGGGCATTTGAAAGCTCTTGTCTACGCAACCCCGGTACCAAATGTAGAGACTCTTCGTGCTCGTATTGTGGACGGCTGTGATACAATACGCCATTCTCCAGGGCTGCATCTGCGCATCAGGGATTCCATGCGACGGAGGATGGATGCATGTATCCTCGCTAACGGAGGACATTTTGAACATTTCCTGTAAGAAAGTGTTTGAAGTCACGCTGGTACGTTCTGTTGCTGTGTGTTTCCATTCCATGATTAATGTGATTTGAAGAGAAGTAATAAAATGAGCTCTAACATGGAAAGTAAGCGTTTCCGGACACATGTCCACATAACATATTTTCTTTCTTTGTGTGTGTGGAATGTTTCCTGAAAGTTTGGCCATACCTTCTTGTAACACCCTGTATGTCGATAGAGTACCAACCAAAACACCGAATCAGTTCGTGCTGTGTGCTGCCGTCCAGTAGAACATGTTTAAATGGCAACTAAAAATAACACCAGAACTACGGGGAATAGCAAAAGCGCCACCGGCGCCAACCTTGTGTGAATGCTCTGAAAAGCTAATCATTTGCATATCACAGCATCTTCTTCCTGTCGGTTAAATTTCGCGTCTGTACCACGTCATCTTCGTGGTTTTTAATGGCCAGTAGTGTATTTAATTACCGTTTGAGCAGAGCAAGAAGACTTCTGAAAATTGTCTTGGAATATTGAGTAATACGTTCAGGATTCTCCTTCACAAAATGGAGCTACCTGTTGAAACTGCAGAGAAAATCACGTTGTCCACTTGTATGCTACAATGATTTTTGTTTGAAATATGACCATGTGCAGACTTCGCCACCTGCGTCGTTTCCAAAACACTCCAATAAAATTATTTAATTTTTTTTTAAAATTCTCTATAAAAGATTCTTGAACGAAACTGTAATTAAAACACCCTCAGTTGAGTCGTTTGTGCAAAATTACGTCACTCAGTCCAACTGGTTTGCACAAATTTTTGAAACTTAGATGTCGTTTTTTTCTTCTTGGAAATTATATTCTTGCAAGTTATCTTATTTTTCCCATATTAAAATCAGACTGTAAAACCTTTAAGATTCAAAAAATCGAAATCAATCTCTTCTGGAAATTAATATCTTGGAAAAATTCAGTAATAATTCTCCCTCAGTATAACTCTTCATAAATAATTCTCGAACACGTATTTAAGCTTTAGAGCATACTCTGTATGCTACATACAGATGTGAACATCAGACTCGACAAAACAGGACTGAACAAAATACAACATGAACTAAACATTCTGTGACGTCATTACAATGGAAAATTACAAATGTTTATTTATTTGAATGTTGGAGGTTCGACGCAACAACCCGGTCACAGGATCTTCTGCTGCTCTTTGACTGTTGACCCGCGACATCTAGTGGCCAGGAATTTTCTTTCTGGTTACGGCAGTGAAGATGCTGTTTCCGCGAGTTGCGCTGCTCTCTCTCCAAATATGAAACATACAAAACAAAAATACAAAACTTTAAATATTTTACAAACATAACAAAATATTACAAATACATAAACAAAACACTAAATTAAACTTATATTTACCTGCAAACTGAGCTGATCCTTGTGGATGGGCGACGCTTTAATTCCGCGTCCCATTACAAGTTATCCTTTCGGAGAAATGGGACCTATAGCTCAACGTGGAATCTGAACCACGCGCTGTTTCTGCCGACTCCTCACATCGTTGAAAGGTGAAGTGTAGGTTAAAACGAAGGCTGAAAAATCCGTGGCCCGATCGAGATTCGATCCCGCAACCGGTTCCGTGCTGCTTCATTAATTAACCATTCTTCCTACACTATGTGATCAAAAGTATACGGACACCTGGCTGAAAATGACTTAAGAGTTCGTGGCGCCCTCCATCGGTATGGTGTTGTCTTGATGACAGCTTCCACATTCGCAGGCATACGTTCAGTCAGGTGCTGGAAGGTTTCTTGGGGAATGACAGCCCATTTTTCACGGTGTGCTGCACTGTCGGTCGGTGAGGCCTTGCAAGAAGTCGGCGTTCCAAAACGTCTCAAAAGTGTTCTATAGGGTTCAGGTCAGGACTCTGTGCAGGCCAGTCCATTACAGTGATGTTATAGTCGTGCAACCACTCCGCCACAGCTTGTGCATTATGAACAGGTGCTCGATCGTGTTGAAAGATGCAATCACCATCCCCGATTGCTCTTAAACAGTAGAAAGCAAGAAGGTGCTTAAAACATCAATGTAGGCTTGTGTTGTGATAATTCCACGCAAAACACGACCACACCATAACACAACCGCTTCCAAATTTTACTGTTGGCACTACACACGCCGACAGATGACGTTCGCCGGGCATTCGCCATACCAACCCCCTGCCATCGGATCGCCACATTGTGTACCGTGATTCGTCACTCCACACAACATTTTTCCATTGTTCAATCGTCCAATGTTTACGCTCCTTACACCAAGCGAGGCGTCGTTTTGCCTTTACCGGCGTGATGTGTGTGTAATGAGCAGCCGCTCGACCATGAATTCCAAGTTTTATCACCTCCCTCCTATCTGTCATAATGCTTGCAGTGGATCCTGAGTGCAGTTCGGAATTTCTATGTGATGGTCTGGATAGATGAGTGATGATGATGTTTGGTTTGTGGGGCGCTCAACTGCGTGGTTATCAGCGCCCGTACAATTTCCCAACCTTTCCTCAGTCCAATTTCGCCACTTTCCTGGATGATGATGAAATGATGAGGACAACACAAACACCCAGTCATCTCGAGGCAGGTGAAAATCCCTGACCCCGCCGGGAATCGAACCCGGGACCCCGTGCTGGGGAAGCGAGACGCTACCGCGAGACCACGAGCGGTCTGGATATATGTCTGCCTATTACACATTGCGACCCTCTTCAACTGTCGGCCGTCTCTGTCAGTCAACAGACGAGGTGGGCCTGTACGTTTTTGCGCTGTACGTGTCCCTTAACGTTTCCACTTGACTATCGCATCGGAAACAGTGGACCTAGGGATATTTTGGCGTGTGGAAATCTCGCGCACAGACATATGGCACGACACACAATCGCCTGAACACATTCGAAGTCCGTGAGTTCTGCGGAGCGCATCATTCTGCTCTCTCACAATGTCTAATGACTACTGATGTCGTTGATATGTAGTACCTGGCAGTAGGTGGCAGCACATTGCACCTGATATGAGAAACGTATGTTTTTGAGGGTGTCCAGATACTTTTGATCACATAGTGGATGTAGTCTTCAACATTATTCTGTAATATTACATATCAGAAGCTTCTGTTCTCTTCTCGCCTGTACTGTTTTTGTCCACTTTCATCGCAACCGTTGGTCATAAAGAAGCCATCACTTTTGCATCAACGAGACACTAACGAGGTGTAGTACGTAAACTGTTACTTCGTAAGAACTGCGCAGAAGACTATATGAGTAGATTTAACCTGAACGTAGTATAGTTTTTTTATTTTTAATTAAGATAAGCGCCTCTAACGTAATATGATGAGAGAACTAGAATCCTTAAAGTTACATCCATGTATTTCCAGACACGCAAATTCTCTCTTGCTTCCCGGCACATCTAATGATGTAGCCCCTTCCCTAGTATGTATAAGTTAAGTAAAATACAGTTAATAGTCATATAGTCGCTGTATTTTCTAGTGACGCCTCTGTCGTTGCTGATGTACTGATTCAGAACTTTATACTGATTGCTTGGAACATTGGTAGCTAGCTCGCTACGTTCTAAGCCCTGTGTCATTTTACCCCTTAGTCATAGGCGGATTGACCTCAATTAGAAGTGGCGCGCCGTTGACACGGTCTTACAGCTGTGTACCAACAGCCTGTCACTCTCAATCAGAACGCTACGCCTAAGCACAGCCGGGGGCAGTGCACATTGATGTATCACACAAGAGGCCCGTTTTGGAGCGCCTAGGTTTGTTTCATTTCCGGGCTTCTAAGGCGGCTAATCGTGGAAAAAAAAAAACACACACACACACACACACACACACACACACACACACACACACACCTGTGCATTAAATTTATCTGTTTGCGCGCGCGCGTGTGTGTGTGTGTGTGTGTGTGTGTGTGTGTGTGTGTGAGAGAGAGAGAGAGAGAGAGAGAGAGGGGAATAATCCCAGTTTGAACTGCGTGCATGCGATTTACAACTTGGAGAACTCTGAAACGCATAGTGTATACTGTATAGGATGCAGGGCGGAGAGGTACATAGGTAGATCCAACTCTGAAGGTAGGGCTGGAGCATTTTCAGAGAGCTGATACTGATATGATGTATCGTAAAGAAAAGAAGAATGCTGTGGGGTGAGACACTCCAATACTCAGTTCCATGAGAGTGCGACTGGGAAGCATAATTCTGGAACACTGGAGCGATTACCGTCGACCCTGAGTTGCTCAGCCTGCGATGTTACTGTCGAACCGGAAGTATTTCCTATCGTTAGGGGTGAGCGTAAGAAGCTTACTGATTAGGACCACTGAATCTAAACCTTATGGTAGGAACCAGAAAATTATTAACTATTACAGAGGGCTTTTGTTGTATTTTAGGTACTGCAGAAACAATTCGTCGAAAGGCCTGGGTTAAACTGTTATGCTGGTTCTCAGAAGTCAAACATCATATAAGCTAAACCAAAGGATTAAAATTTTTGCCACGGCCAGGACTTGAACCCAGGTCTGTTGCGTACTACATCAGTCCAGTGCCCTCCCTAACGCAAACTTCTATTCAAACCTTCAGCCCATTTTTCCCCTTCTCACATCGTCACTATGACCGAGGCTTTCCCGACATTGGAATAGCACACCGGCTTTGTACGAAATGGGAAAATCCTGCCTCTAGCTCTCGAAGATAAAGTTGCGACTCATATGTCTCCGGAAAAGTCTTATTCCATAAAATCTCATTAGCGTTACCTAATGTCCCTTTGAGTGAATACCAGTCGACGGTGCCGGGGTGGCCAAGCGGTTAAAGGCGCTACAGTCTGGAACCGCGAGACCTCTACGGTCGCAGGTTCGAATCCTGCCTCGGGCATGGATGTGTGTGATGTCCTTAGGTTAGTTAGGTTTACGTAGTTCTAAGTTCTAGGGGACTGATGACCTTAGAAGTTAAGTCCCATAGTGCTCGGAGCCATTTGAACCAGTCGACGGTCATTTCTCTTTTGTACCAGCGTGCGCATGTTCTTGTTCACGAAGCAGGAGCCGTCGTTTCCGCATCATGCTGGGTTAGCTGGACTGCCCTACTCCAAACTCGTTTTGAACTTTATGAAACATCACGGGGATGAACAATAGCTTTGGTTTCACCAGAACAGTTTTCCGTAACACCCAACAGCTGGTCACCACGCTCCAGGAAGAACGGGAAGAAGGGAAA
Organism: Schistocerca cancellata; assembly: GCF_023864275.1. Classification (NCBI taxonomy): domain Eukaryota; kingdom Metazoa; phylum Arthropoda; class Insecta; order Orthoptera; family Acrididae; genus Schistocerca; species Schistocerca cancellata. The sequence goes on from NC_064628.1 coordinate 804,853,694, forward strand.
AAAAAAAAAAAAAAAAAAAAAGAAACCCTGCACTGAACTCTGTAATATTAGTGATAAGAGTACTACATACTTTAGCTTACATGATATCTTCACTGCCGGCCGGGGTGCCGAGCAGTTCTAGGCGCTACAGTCTGGAACCGCGCGACCGCTACGGTCGCAGGTTCGAATCCTGCCTCGAGCATGGATGTGTGTGATGTCCTTAGGTTAGTTTGGTTTAAGTAGTTCTAAGTTCTAGGGGACTGATTACCTAAGAAGTTAAGTCCCATAGTGCTCAGAGCCATTTGAACCATATCTTCACTGATACATTCCAAAGCAGTTTTTAACACAGTCATTACACCACAACATTTTTGAAACTTCCTTAAGCGTCATTCAATTAACCAGCTCTAGCAAGCTGTTGCCATCATCTGTTTGGCACAACATACCGATAAAAATGTCTGATCAAAAGTGAAGTTTTGAGTGTTCCATTCCAACAGTGTTTATTCTCGGTCATTTTCCTATTTGAAATTTCGTAGTAGATCTAGTTCCCTGCAATTTACGACAGATTCAAAGCAATGAGAGATTCATCTCTTAGAAGTGTTACAGGAAGGTTTACCTAGAACGTATTTGTGCACGAAAAGCCCGTGAATCTCGATTTCCGAAAACTGTCTTCCACGGTAGGAGTGGTTCGCACTGTGTACAAGGTCACGGTTATCGTATAGCCAAGCGGGTACAAAACGGCGCGCTCTCTGGCTCTGTTGGAAAAACAAATGAACTCGCGACAGTGTACACAGGTGTTTACGTATGTGTCTGCAAGTAAGTTGCTTCCGTGGCTCCCGCTGCACACGGCTCGTTACCCGGTGGCCGTGAGTGTACGGCCGTTGAATGGGGCATACGCGACATGTGCGCGAAAGTTTATCCTCCAGCCAGTGAGAGTGGCGCTCTGTTTGCCTTAACGCGCTGCCGGCCGTACGAGTGGCGGGGGCGTAGTGGCACAGGCGTGCCAACTGTCGTCTGCAGTCAACGCCGCACGTGTGGCCGTGGCTAATGGCTATGGGTCTCATAACAGCCGCTGCAGTCTATCACTACCCCAGCTGACGCTGACTCATTCCGATCCGTCAGTTTTTGTGTCCTATAGGAAGCGGCAACGTGTACCATTCTCAAAATCACACTGTTATGTGTACATAGGAAAGAATATTTCTCTTTGCCCAGATGCATTAATTGTCAATAATGAAATAAAGAATTTTTTCACGGTTAGCAGCACACTGATTAGATTTCATTTGTCGATAATTTTACCGTTCTGAAGTAAGTCTTCAGTTAGTTCTTTATTCATCCATAGATAATTCACAGAATGTCGTCAGAGACGTCATCTTAATACAAGAAAAATTGTTTTAAGTAACTTATTCAAGCATACGGCAATACTGGCTTGTGTAGGTCTAGCTAAAATGTTGTGTTGCTAATTTTGATAAAATTGTGTTATGTACAGTATTTTTATACATGTTTGCAAACAAGTTTAAAATTAATCTAAAAATAATACTTTCTCACTGTTCGTTTGTACCGCATCAGTGGTAACAATCTCTCTCTCTCTCTCTCTCTCTCTCTCTCTCTCTCTCTCTCTCTCCCCCCCTCTGCTGGGATCAAGATCTTCGCGATACTTCCACCACTCTATTGAATTCTTCGTGTTGTCCGCTTAGGTTGTCCGAAGAAGCTGAGTCAATTCACCACAATGAAAGAGATGTTGGGCACAGGAAAATGGACACGGGTTAGAATAATCCATCACAGATCCTGGGCAGAGGGTTTACTGTAAGATTCATTAAACTACTACGGTTCACTGTAGAATGATAGTTGTTTATTATTAAATTACGTTAACTTTTTGCTATTCCCTGCTGTGCGTTATCTAAACAGTCCTTGAGTCTGCAGTATGAATTATTTATGACGTATGCTTTAACTGACTTTGTAAATGATTGCACTTAATTCTCTCTTTAATGTTCCTGGGCAGTTTTATTGCCTTAAAGAAAATGCATTTTTTTTCTTTTATCTTGACAAATTTATTTTTAGTCTGCCTTTTGTTTCGTGATGGTGAATCTGTCTGCCTGTGAGATGATTGCTAATGATGATCTTCATGTGATGTGCTTAGCACACCAGCTGTTTGAAGAAGTCTTTATAGGGACGTTCGTTAATATTTTCAGTTATTACTCTAATCTCTTACTCATTTCATATTTTCGTACGGTTTTATCTGTCTGCCCTTTCACTCCAGATTGCTTAATCACTCCTCATGTTTATACATTTAGCACTGAAATTCACTACCTGACGAAAACCACTTTTGTTACCTTCGCCGACATATACACTTTCAGTTTCTACTTATGACTTGTCGAACTGGACTTCGCCTTATATACTCTCTCAGACTGAGTCGTCTTGTGTTTCATTTCTTCGTACTCACACTCGCGATTCATTTATTACGCAAGCTGAACTTCGCCTTATGTATCCTCAGAGTTCGAAACTTCGGCCATGCAATGTAGCGAAATTTTATTCTTTTGGCAGCGTGAAAAAATGAAAGAAATAGGAATTCCACGGTGTCACGTGTACAGTCGTCCGAGAAAGACTATGTTGAGAAATCAACTTTTTAAATTGTTTTTGTAGGCTTGTGTCTATCCTCTTAGTTCGGCAAGACCCAACTTAGACAAGAACAAATCAATGTTCTTGATCATGTTGAGCCCACATTTGACACTGTTAATGATTAATAAAAACCTCCTTAGCTGTATTTTTAGACATTTATTGCGTTACGAAGAGTTTCGTTTCTTTGACTTCAGTACTACTCTGCAACCTGAAGATGTTCAAAGAAACGAAACCGGTCGTAACACAATAAATGTGTAGAAATACAGTTGAGTGTTTTTCATTAATCATTAACAAAGTAAAGTTATTGAAATTAAATGATAGTACGGTACTATTGGCAAGTAGATCCTATCTAGGGCTATTCAGCCGCCTTGTGCAAGTGTGTTGCGGAAAAGTAATGCCTCCGAATTTTTTATGCGAAAACTCTTAATAGAACCAACTTTGCTGGAGAGTGCAACCACAGCTCAGAGACATTGTGAATAACAATAAAAAAAACACCCACTACTCAGCCATTCAAATTACCACAAAAGTCATGACAGTTAAAAAAAGTCAGGGGTTATTAGGTGTTACTGAAAGCCACATAGCTGTACTAAAATGCTTTTATTCGCAACTATCGGTTTCACATCAGTACACATCTAACGTTAGGTTTAAAATGGTTATATTTTCGTAACGTAGATGGACAGTTACGGAGTCCCAGAACTCAGGAAGTTATCTACGTTAAGATTTGAAGGAGACCCACCCCCACCTCTGCTTGCACAGCTTCATCGCTACGAAAGTGAAGCCCACGAAGGTTTTCTTTAAGTTTTGAATGGTTCAAATGGCTTTGAGCTGTATAGGGCTTAACATATGAGGTCATCAGTCCCCTAGAACTTAGAACTACTTAAATCTAACTAACCTATGGACATCACACACATCCATGCCCGAGGCAGGATTCGAACCTGCGACCGTAGCGGTCGCGCGGTTCCGGACTGAAGCGCCTAGAACCGCTCGGCCACAACGGCCGGCGAAGTGACTCAGAAAGAGTACCGTCATTGCTTTAAGGACGTGGTTCATCGAATGCAGAAACGTATAGATGTTAAACAGACTTATTTTGGAAAACAATAAAACATTAAAAAATGTTTACCCTAAAACTTGCTAGATTTTTTAAAAATTTTAAGTGTCGCCCTCGTATATCCAGCAAATAATCGGGATCGGTGAGATAAGTGCTGCTCTGAGACCAAAAGATTGCCACAGGAAAGGATGTCGTTGGAGTCAGTCTGATGAAAAAAAAAATTCAATTAGCATCGCTGTTCGCTCGAAAGAATTGCGAAGAAACTGAGAAACTGACCGGAGTCGGCAAAGGGGCAAAGTACATCTACATCCATACTCCGCAAGCCACCTGACGGTGTGTGCCGGAGGATACCTTGAGTACCTCTATCGGTTCTCCCTTCTATTCCAGTCTCGTATTGTTCGCGAAAAGAAAGATGGTCGGTATGCCTCTGTGTGGGCTCAAATCTCTCCTCGTGGCCTCTTCGCGAGATATACGTAGGAGGGAGCAATATACTGCTTGACTCCTCGGTGAAAGTATGTTCTCGAAACGTCAATAAAAGCCCGTACCGAGCTACTGAGCGTCTCTCCTTCAAAGTCTTCCACTGGAGTTTATCATCTCCGTAACGCTTTCGCGATTACTAAATGATCCTGTAACGAAGCGCGCTGCTCTCCGTTGGATCTTCTCTATCCCTTCCATCAGCCCTATCTGGTACGAATCCCACACTGCTGAGCAGTATTCAAGCAGTGGGCGAACAAGCGTACTGTAGCCTACTTCCTTTGTTTTCGGATTGCATTTCCTTAGGATTCTTCCAATGAGTCTCAGTCTGGCATCTGCTTTACCGACGATCAACTTTATGTCGTCATTCCATTTTTAATCACTCCTAATGCGTACTCCCAGATAATTTATGGAATAAACTGCTTCCAGTTGCTGACCTGCTATATTGTAGCTAAATGATAAGGGATCTTTCTATGTATTCGCAGCACATTACACTTGTCTACAGTGAGACTCAATTGCCATTCCCTGCACCATGCATCAATTCGCTGCATATCCTCCTGCATTTCAGTACAATTTTCCGTTGTTACAACCTCTCGATATACCGCAGCATCATCCGCAAAAAGGCTTGGTGAACTACCGACGTTATCCACAAGGTCATTTATGTATATTGTGAATAGCAACGGTCCTACGACACTCCCCTGCGGCACACCTGAAATCACTGTTACATCGGAAGACTTCTCTCCATTGAGGATGACATGCTGCGATCTGTTATCTAGGAACTCTTCAATCCAATCACACAATTGGTCTGATAGTCCGTATGCTCTTACTTTGTTCATTAAACGACTGTGGGGAACTGTATCGAACGCCTTGCGGAAGTCAAGAAACACGGCATCTACCTGGGAACCCTTTGGCCGTCTGAGTCTCGCGGACGAATAGCTGGAGCTGGGTTTCACACGATAGTCTTTTGCGAAACCCATGCTGATTCCTACAGAGTAGATTTCTAGTCTCCAAAAAAGTGATTATACTCGAACATAATACGTGTTCCAAAATTCTACAACTGATCGACGTGAGAGATATAGGTCTATAGTTCTGCACATCGGTTCGACGTCTCTTCTTAGGCTGCGGTGTCTTTGGCGCCTCGTGGCACGCTAACTAAGCGGGTCGTGTGCCGCAATCCGCAGTAACAAACAGGCCGGGCGAGTTTAAATCCCGCTTTCCGCCTCGTGCCTGCGGCGGCAGATAGCGACCGACCGCTATCGCCTTCCTGCAGCGGCGTCGGCCTTCTCGCGAACTGCGCCTCCTGCTCTGCTCGCGACCAGGAAACCACTCCACACAGATAAACAGTTCTCGATTTCATGGTCCCATTTCAGCAGAGTCGATTGCCGCAACCGTCAACAGGGAAGATTTCGCGAATAATTCTCTCTTAACCCTTAGAGTACCAGTGGTTTGTGCCTAAAACCAACTATTCTTTTCACTTTTCTAAAGTGCCAGTGCCTTTAGCAGGAAACATTCGATGCTGTCCCTAGACAGAAACATCTAGTGGCTCACAGACGTAATTCCATGAATGTACTCCACTGTAGCAGTCAAAGCAACAGTCGACACGGAAACTTTTTAGCTACGTGATTGTACGACTTGCTAGGGTGGTCCATTGATCGTGGCCGGGCCAAATATCCCACGAAATAAACAGAAAAACTACAAAGAACGAAACTTGTCTAGCTTCAAGGGAGAAGCCAGATGGCGCTATGGTTGTCCCGCTAGATGGCGCTGCCACAGGTCAAACGGATATCAACTGCGCTTCCTTAAATAGGGACCCCCATTTTTATTACATATATTAAAGTTGGACCACTTTTTTCGCTTTGTGATAGATGGTAAGTCACGGACATATGGCTCGCAATTTTACACGAACAGTTGGTAACAGGTAGGTACTATAAATTAAAATACAGAACGTAGGTACATTTCAACATTTTTTTTCGGTTGTTCCAATGTGATACATGTACCTTTGTGAACTTATCATTTCTGAGAACGCATGCTGTTACAACGTGATTACTTGTAAATACCACATTAATGCAATACATACTCAAAATGATGTCCGTCAACCTCAGTGCATTTGGCAATACGTGTAACGACATTCCTCTCAGCAGCGAGTAATTCGCCTTCCGTAATGTTCGCACATGTATTGACAATGAGCTTACGCATGTTGTCAGGCGTTGTCGGTGGATCACGATAGCAAATATCCTTCAACTTTCCTCACAGAAAGAAATCCGGAGACGTCAGATCCGGTGAACGTGCGGGCCATGATATGGTGCTTCGACGACCAGTCCGCCTGTCATGAAATATGCTATTCAATACCGCTTCAACCGCACGCGAGCTATGTGCCGGATATCTATCATGTTGGAAGTACATCGCCATTCTGTCATGCAGTGAAATATCTTGTAGTAACATCGGTAGAACATTACGTAGGAAATGAGCATACATTGCACCATTTAGATTGCCATCGATAAAATGGGTTCCCATTATCCTTCCTCCCATAATGCTGCACCATACATTAACCCGCCAAGGTCGCTGATGTTTCACTTGTCGCAGCCATCGTGGATTTTCCGTTGCCCAATAGTGCATATTATGCCGGTTTACGTTACCGCTGTTGGTGAATGACGCTTCGTCGCTGAATAGAACGCGTATAACAAATCTCTTATCGTCCCGTAATTTCTCTTGTGCCCAGTGGCAGAACTGTACACGACGTTCAAAGTTGTCGCCATGCAATTCCTGGTGCACAGGAATTAGGTACGGGTGCAATCGATGTTGATCAACACCGACGTTTTTGAGATTCCCGATTCTCGCGCAATTTGTCTGCTACTGATCTGCGGATTAGCCGCGACAGCAGCTAAAACATCTACTTGGGCGTCATCATTTTTTGCAGGTCGTGGTTGACGTTTCACATGTGGCTGAACACTTCCTGTTTCCTTAAATAACGTAACTATGCGGCGAACGGTCCGAACACTTGCATGATGTCGTCCAGGATACCAAGCAGCATACATAGCATACGCCTGTTGGGCGTTTTGATCACAATAGCCATACATCAACACGATATCACCTTTTCCGCAATTGGGAAACGGTCCATTTTAACACGGGTAATGTATCACGAAGCAAATACCGCCCGCACTGGCAGAATGTTACGTGAATGTACCTGTGACTATTACAGCGGCATCTATCGCAAAGCGAAAAAAGTGGTCCAAGTAAAACATTCATATTTCTTTACGTACTACACGAATATGTAATAAATATGGGGGTTCCTATTTAAAAGAACGCAGTTGATATCTGTTTGACCTATGGAAGCGCCATCTAGTGGGCCAATCATACATGTCCTAGAGAACAGACATCACGCATTCATATAATTGATTCGCCACGATGGACAGTTAACCCACAACCTTCAGTGCGGATGCTGCGCATTCACGTTCGACCTCCAGCGGGAATATAAAATAGCGAGAGTGGAGGACATGGACGAGGTCTGCGCATAGGTAGCGCTAGGCGTAGTGTGCGGCGGCCGAGAACGTACGGAAATAGTCCGCGCATTTGCAATAAACAATTGTGTCCGTGTGGCACAGCGGCGAACGCAATTGCGTAGTAAGCGGGAGATCCTTGGTTCGAGTCCCGGTCTGGCACACATTTTCAGTTGGCGCTGCTGATGTGCACAAAGTTTGGATGCTGTTGATATCATTACTTCCTTTCCTTTCATTTCTCCTCTTCCTCCTCCATCTTCAGTTACATAAAAGTTACTGTAATGTTAACTGGGTTTGTGCTGCTGCTTTTACGAGTAGTTTCGAAATGAAACGCCGCGCGGGGTAGCCGTGCGGTCTGAGGCGGTCCGTGCGGTTCCCCCCGTCGGAGGTTAGAGTCCTCCCTCGGGCATGGCTGTTTGTTGTCCTTAGCGAAAGTTAAAGTTAGTTTAAGTAGCGTGTAAGCCTGGGGACCGATGGCCTCAGCAGTTTGGTCCCATAGCCCTTACCACAAATTTCCGAAATGGGACCACGGGGGCAGTATGTAGTTTTCATAATAAATTTAGGTCCATTTTTGCTTGTAATTTAGGACTATAATTTGTTTTAGACATTATGATTTCGTGAAAGTTTCGAGATATGGGGTTGCGTCTGGGAAAAACACGAATTTGCATTCAGAAACATCATATGAAATGATGGATGGCTGAGAACTGAGTGTCCTAGTGGTTCCAAAGTGAAATCACCTGCTTAAAACAATTTATTGTTTTCGTTTTTTCAATTTCGTCATACATACGTTGCATACTGTGACGATAAAGGGTAATTTTGTGAAAAATTTTAAAATTATATTCCAAAGTGATGCCACCATCTTAAAACAATTGAGGATTTACTTTTTAGCAATTTCTTCTTGTATACGTTGGTCACCATCATAATAATTGTTACTTTCATGAAAAATGTTAAAACTGTATTTGTCTTTATATTGTTGAGACTCAAAAGGTTAATGAAACAGTTAGATATTGTGAAGTTTGGTATGGGTCACATCGGCAGATGGTATTTATTATTTAGATGGTGTCAGAAACCCCCACCTCACCCCTGATTATTTAAACAACCCAAACTCCCGAGCATAAAACAGCTTCAAATGTATGGTTGCTTTTCAAATGAGTTAATGTGTTAAATAATTGAATAATAATAAGCGATAAAAAGTTTAAAATGTTTTGGAACCACGTTTAAGTTTGTTGGAAGTCGCTTAGTGTTGTCTTCATAAAACACTGGATGACTACAGTCTGTGTAATTCGTGTATCGATGTAGGCAAAAGTTAGTTTTTCGTTCGTCCAATTGTTTGTGATACCATGTCTGCATAGTTATGAGCCGTAGAATGAAATAATTTTGCAGGTACATTCAGTGATATTATGTGGATACTGTCTGGAAAACACGTTGCGAGTAGAGTTAGTAGTAAAGAAGTAATAAGTTCAAACATCGTCGCTGATATTAAAATCTTATTGCATGGACAAAGAAAATATACTAAGCGATATTATTATTTTTCCTTTCATAATTCGGCGAGAAAAAGTTTCGTAGAGGTTTGAAGTTGTGTGTCAAATTTTCTTCGAAGTCGCTCTCATTCTCAAATACTGGCTGCTCATCAGTGTGGGATCCGTACCAGGTGTGGTTGACAGAGAGAAGATCCAAAGAAGAGCGGCGCGTTTTGTCACAGGGTTATTTGGTAAGCGTCATAGCGTTACGGAGATGTTTAGCAAACTCAACTGGCAGACTCTGTAAGAGAGACGCTCTGCATCGCGGTGTAGCTTGCTGTCCAGGTTTCGAGAGGGTGCGTTTCTGGATGAGGTATCGAATATATTGCTTCCCCCTACATATACCTCCCGAGGAGATCACGAATGTAAAATTAGAGAGATTCGAGCACGCACGGAGGCTTTCCGGCAGTCGTTCTTCCCGCGAACCATACGCGACTGGAACAGGAAAAGGAGGTAATGACAGTGGCACGTAGTGCCCTCCGCCACACACCGTTGGGTGGCTTGCGGAGAATAAATGTAGATGTAGACTATACTCTGGGTAATTTGCAAGCTGTGTGTTACGCCGAGTCACGACCTATACACAGTATCTAACTGTAACACTTGACATACTGTGTTAAACCTTTAACATGACGTTACTGCTATGAATGAGTAGATTACGGGAGCATTTAAATTTTTATATTCGGTCAGTAACTGTTGAAAATCAATATTTTGTTGCCCCTGTCCGCCTTTAGATAGGCAACTTGCAATGGGACTTTGCCGAAGGTTAGCCGTTTAGTAACTGCGCAACACAATGAAGGGGTAACTTTCTTGAAACACCGAAATTGCCTCCCGTTGTGACGTAGGAACTCGAAATTTGGGTGACTTTTGCATACAACTTTACTTTGTAATGGAGCAGTAGCAAGGCACCCTGTGACGTTACCCTCGGGCTCGGCAAAACTCCAAACAGGAAAGTGTCGACACATAACGGGAAAAAGGCCAGAGCTGTAAGCCGAGTTAATGACGTAACATTGGCACGAAACTTTCCACAATCCTGCCGAACTCCACCGTGAACGTGTCACAAGATGGAAAGGTCATCACACCCTCTCTTACCCACATCTCACCCCGATCTCCTGACGCCTCTGCGATGGAGGTCAGAATCGCTGCGCTCAGTGTTGAAATCACGCGGTTTTCTTATGGGTGGCCGAGGAAAACATTTCAGGCATACCGCCGCTGAAAATCGACACGAAAAGGCTTCAGGAGGTGGCATAGAGGGCGTCAATGAAACCACCCCTTTGCTTGGAGCGTTCATTTACACACATTCCGCGGTCGAAAACAATTCGCAACGCGCTGTGCAACCGAACGACGTTCTTGACAAGCGTGGACTAACCCTGTTATAAGGAGGTCATTGTGGGGCTGCAGTCCCACTGAACGATATCTGATCCCTTTGGAATGGGGCACGACCGCAATTTCTGTTCTGGTACACAGGGTGAAACCAGTACCGATCTTTCACAACGATTTGACGAAACTTGAACGTGGTCCAAATTAAGAAGTAAAGTTTGCGAACTGTTAATGAAAATAAGAAACAAAATTGTAAGAGAAAAGAAAAACCGTATTGTTACAGTGACCACTGAAGATGGTTTAAAATAAAGCGAAACGCATCTGGTCTTAATAAGACCTCTATTACGGTTGCTAAGATGGCAGTTAACATATACAAATGGCTCTGAGCACTATGGGACTCAACTTCTGAGGTCATTAGTCCCCTAGAACTTAGAACTAGTTAAACCTAACTAACCTAAGTACATCACAAACATCCATGCCCGAGGCAGGATTCGAACCTGCGATCGTAGCGGTCTTGCGGTTCCAGACTGCAGCGCCTTTAACCGCACGGCCACTTCGGCCGGCTAACATATACAACTTAAGCAAACATTGTTTATGCATTTTCAGCCTTCTTGTTTACAGCTCTCGTGTGCCGTCAGTATGACAGAGCACGCGGCCACGTCCCCTGTACACGTTTCCATACAGTTTGGAGAAGCTATGCGATTTGTTTTGGACCCATCCACTATACTGGAATTTGGCAGTTTTTAATCCATAACATACCGTCTTTTAGCGGTGTTTTGTATTTGACAGACAACGAATTTTGGGAAAAAAGATTCCTAGCTTTTCCGCTCTAATGTTTTAATCATAGTCACCTGAAGATGTGGTTTTGAGGCCATGAAGCCGGTAGTGGTACATTAATAAAGGACCAAAATACAGCTGAAGCGATTAGTAATACCCAAGATGTTAAAAAAAAAAGGTGCGCAAGTGGTACCGAGTGGTTGCCAAACAGGGGGTGTTTGAGGGACCCTTTGGTGTTTTATTCATTTATGTTTAAATGTCGGACACTTCCAAAACGGCAGGGCTGGAAAAGGATAAATGCTGTTTGCTGCTTTGGATCACGTTTAAGTTTCGTTAAATGGCTAGTGGTTCCAGCCTATATACAAAAACAGAAATTGCTGTCGTGCTACACCTCAAGGGGGTCAGATCCCGTTCAGCGTTGCAGCTCCACGATGTCCTTGGGTTCAATCGTTTGGTGGGGGTGTCAGCAGCATAAAAGGTTGTCGAGGACGTCGTACTGTTCTGTCGTTTTCGACCCCGAAATGTGTTTAAATGAACGCCTCAAGCGAAGGGTTGGTTTTATTGACGCCCTTAATATCACTTCCTGACGCCTTTTCGTGTCGACGTGAGCGGCAGTGTAAGTGAAATGTTCTCCTTGGCCATCAGTAAGAAAACCACATGATTTTAAACCTGGCCGCCGCGGTTCTGACCTCCATCGTAGAGGCCAGAATTTTGGTGAAATCTAGTACCAATGTGAAATCATTAACTCATCGTACAGCTTACATCAACTTCTGAGCACTGGCCTTTTGTCCGCTTTACAGCTTGCTGTTGGAAGCGTCGCTGAGTTCGACGATGAAGTCGCAGGGCGCCACGTTTTTTGCACCGTTACAGGGAAAGGTTGTAGGCGCCGTCGAGCCAAATTTCGAACTTCTGCATCACACTGGGAGAAAATAACGGGGTTTCAAATTGCGTTGCGTAGTGTTGATTCTCTGACGATTCCCGTAATTAAAAAATTATGTGACAGACAAGGAAGATATTCTTATACTATTCCCAATACGGCGAAAGAAAATTCCAGACGTCTCGTTGCACCATTATCTGTTTTCAACCGCTAACCGCGCACGACTGCCGAAACACTGATTGTAAGACTCAAGTGCCTAGAATTGCAGCCGGCCGCGGTGGTCTAGCGGTTCTAGGCGCTCAGTCCGGAACCGCGAGGCTGCTACGGTCGCACGTTCGAATCCTGCCTCGGGCATTGATGTGTGTGATGTCCTTAGGTTAGTTAGGTTTAAGTAGTTCTAAGTTCTAGGGGACTGATGACCACAGATGTTAAGTCCTATAGTGCTCAGAGCCATTTCAACCTAGAATTGCAACTGCACTGATTGTTGCCGTAGATACGTAAACAAGATTTCGTCGCGTGATTAGTCGTGGCAGAACCCGTTAAGCAACCTCGCCAAGCCCACCTTGTCAGGGATCTGCTCTTGCCGTACAGATTACAGACGTTAAACGAGGAAATGAAAAGCATAACAAATGAAGGAGAGAAGTTTGAGGTTCAAAAGTAATCGGTGAATCATAAAAAAATCTCACTATAATATTATTACTGTGAATAAAAGTATGGTTTACTGCAAACCTAAATACAAGGCAGTTTAATCTGTCAGCAAAACTCATAACGGCGCTCTCCACGTTCCATGGCGCAAAGTTCATTCTTGTACTTGCTATGTATTTTTACACAAGTATCATGAAAGCAGTAATGCCTGAAAATGGATGCATTTATTTCCTTTTCCTTTTGATTACGAAGTTACGTCCAAAGAAACAGAAAATAACATGCGCGAGTACACACATGCCACGCACGCCCAACCCCATCCCCCATTCCTCCCCCCCCCCCCCCCCCCAACACACACCTTATTACTGCCCACCCCCTGAAAATAAAGTGTAGTTAATAACTGTAATCGAAGTTAATTTTTCAAAGAGACCAGTAAATCACTAATTGTCACCTGAATATTACTGTTTAAAGTTTAACTATTTACATGGAACTTACTCAGAATGTAAGAAAAATACTAACCGTGTTTTGCCTAATGGATAATGAAACGGGGAGGGGAGGTTGGGAACATTACTCATGTGCACACTGAACACTTAAGACTAATATAATTTGTAAGTTGATATAAACTGTAGTGTAACTAAAAGCAGAGTGCACGTAGTCTGATGGTGATATAAATTATTGTAATATAGACAGCAGATCAGTAAGTATCCGTATAATAAACTCGTTTCGATCAAATGTCACTTTCACTTCGGCTGTTTAGCACATTTCTAAAATAGTGACTGACTCAAACGTCACAGTTTAGCATGTACTCGTATGCCTAACCGTCCATGCACAATAGTATTATCATACATGAAATGGGTAGGAACGTAACGCTAAAACTACGTCTGTCTGTACAATCTGCTCCTTCACACGATAAATTCCACGTAATATATCTTCCGTAGAGAAAAACGATAAAGTAACATTCTCTAGAGTGAGTGATAGTTGTACAACTGTTATTGACCAGCGCTAACACTTTACGTCAAAGGCAAAATTTCACTTTCACTGTCTATCCAAAATTGTTACCATTGTTAATCGGGTAAAAATAGAGAGATTATAAACTTCCGTCCACTACGTCAACAAGAAGTCGGGAATAGGTTATTTCCATCAGCACAGACCACATCCTCGTGTTTCAGATACTATATTGAATTTACCACAGTACCTTCGTTTACAGTAGAGAGAATTTCCTCTTCCTCAGAGTATTTCGTTCTGTCGTTGCAACTACAAGACAACACGTGTTTTTTCTTTTCATCAGATGCGTTTCTGTTTCTTGTGGTAAAGCATCAGTTGTCTGTAATTAAAGACATTTGTAATTTCATTTGTTTTTAAGATGGAAAAACAGTTCGTTAACAATATGTTGCTTTCTACCGACGGTGACTCCCGCTAGGTTTCTCGCCTACATCGGCAATGCCGTTTCCTAGTACATCTTTGGTGTTTTTCTTCGTTAGACACTGATATTTGTTGTTTAATTTTTAGTTGCTCTGCGGAACTATGCATTTCTCACGTTTTACACGCCACACTTTGTCGCACACCATTGTTTTTTTAAGTATGTATTGTGGTTTGCCACTATTTGTTTCTGACCTATACTCTTTTTTTGTATTTTAATTAATTGTATGTGTGTACTTCTATTTAATTATGTTGCTATTTATTTATATATTGTGGAGGAGGTGCTCAGAGCCATTTGAACCATTTTTTATAAATATCTTTAATTACAGACCACTGATGATGATTTACCTCAATAAAGCGAAACGCGTGTGCTGAAAAATACACGCTTTTTCTTTCAGTTGCAAGGACAAGAATTGTAAAGCAGCTACGTACAATATGGCCACACAAATGAAGAATAAAATTCTCTCTCTCTCTCCCTCCCTCTCTCTCTCTCTCTCTCTCTCTCTCTCTCTCTCGTTTCTTTCGTCACTTCTTGTATCTTTAATATAGAAAATTTTCATGTTTACGAGTGAGCTGGGAACTGTTTCTTAGTGCACGGCAGATGATGCTCTCATTCATAATACTAACATTTTTATTTTCTAATAAATAATGTAGAGAGATCACAGAAATATTTACATTATTGATGTGAACTTGTGGGTTGAGTAAGTTGAACTTGCAATGTTTAACTGGTGACTACAATAAATACAAAAATTGGCTCCACACTTACTGTCCATATTACATGTGGCCATAAACGTCTTTACCCACCAAGTGTGTACTTGGAAATCGGTTCTTTTTCGGCTTCCGTACCTCAGTCGGTAAAGACGGTACCCTTATAGGATCATTTTGTTGTCTGTCCGTCCGTCTGTGTGTCTCTCTGTCCGTCCGACAGTTTAAAACCCTTTTCCTCAGGATCCGGTAAACGTATCAAGTTGAAAATTATCTCACATACTAAGGTCTACGGTTCCTTGGCGGTGTAAAAAACTGAAGCTTCTACGTCAAAATTGTCAGAAGATACGGCTATTTACATGTCACATATTTTGATGCTGGCAAACCTACTCATGAAAACATACAGCATACTTCGTGTTGACCTAGAATCGTGAAACTGGGCAGGAAGCAAGGTTCCACGGTACAAGTAAAGAAAAAAAAACACGATAATTGTTAATTTGTGTCACACGAAAAAAATGTTTTTTTGTTGTTTGGTATCCGGCTCTCTCTCCGTCTGTTAAGACCCATTTTTCTCAGAACGGATGTATGTACCATGTTGAAATTTATGTCACGTGTAATGTCTACGCTCACTTTGCGGTGTGAAAAAATTAAGCTTCTACGTCAGTACAATCAGAAGATATAGTCGTTTGTGTGATATATTTTGATACCTCGCCAGTATCAATATCGATAACAGGCAAAAGTCGTCAAAATTCTCGATTCCAAGGAAGCCTCGGTGCATGAGTCCGACTCGCACATATGAAGATTGTTAATAAATTGTGTGGCAGATCTTTTTATCCAAGTCAAATCCCTTAGTTTCTGATCACAGTAACCACTGCGTGCTAACTTTTTTTTCCCTCCATAAACACAGCTGCAGTATGAATGCGTGTTGCCTTCACGCCATAATACAACTGTGTCGAGACAGTTCTCGTAGTCGTGCGAAAAGCCAGTTGAACGAGCATTCTAGTTGCAACAGGGACATACATTCACTTGAATTGGTAACTTACAACTGATGCCAAGATAAACGTTTAATTTCGATGCGTAAGTTACAATTCTCCAGTCATGTGGGTGGTAGGAAGGGAAATTTAGAGTGTAACGTTCACTCGACATCTAGATTATTAGTGACGGGGCACAAGATCGCATTGTTTTAGTGGTAAGGAAGAAAATCGGCCGTGTCCTTTCAAAGGAACTTGCCTGGAGCCATTTAGGGAAATCACGGAAAACATAAATCTGGGTGATCGGACATGATTTGAACCGCTGTCCTCCCGAATGCGAGTCCAGTGTGCTAACCAATGTGCCACCTCGCTCGGTGTAGGTTGTAGAGTGAAGTCGCATAAGTCTTTTGGAAACATGCTCTACTCTTGCAGAAACTTGCTTTCTGAAGCATGTCTATAAATTTGTGGCATACGTGAGGGAAATACAAAAGCCAGCGTGAAACAGTAACGTGTCACCGCTTCAGGGACAATAGAATCAGGATACCCACACAGAAAAAAGGTTTTTATCGAGAGGGATATTCCTGACTTATAAATCAGTAGGGCAGCGGTGACGATAGCGTCCGGATAACGCGTTGAGAAGTGGCATTCACCGCGGCTTGGACAGACGTGAGACTGGATAAGAATAATATATACGCTACTTTAAATGCGAAGATCGCGATGCACGATCGTCGCCGAAGTAAAAAATGGAGCAGTGACAATATATGCGCATCGTAAAATGGGAAGATTGCGCTTCGTGATAGCTCAGCTGTGGATAAAGTGAGAAATGGTGCACTTGGAGAACGAACAAGTAACACTATACCGTAATGTCACTGACTTAGTCGAGTTCATTGATAGTGTGGGACGTATATAGTGGTGGAACAGCGTTAGGTACCACGAGGCTAAAAAAGGAGTATATCATTCCAATCAGATTCGTAGCTCGTGTTCTAGTGGTTAGCATTGCTGCCTCTGAATCACGGGATCCCGGGTTTGATTCTCGGACGGGTCGGGGTTCTTCTCCGCCCGGTAACATTGTGTTTGTGTTCTCCTTATCATTTCATCACCATTCAGGAAACTGGCGGGAGTGTAAAGTGTAAAGATTGGGAATCTGTACGTGTGCTGATAACCACGCTGTTGAGCACCCCACAAACCAGAATCATCATCATCATCATTCCAATAATTAAGAAGGTTACAACACTGAAGCGGAGAACTATGAGAGTATTTAACTGACGTCAATTTATTCCAGAATAATGGAACTAGCCATGACACAACTATTCTACATCTACATCTACATCTACATCCATACTCCGCAAGCCACCTGACGGTGTGTGGCGGAGGGTACCTTCAGTACCTCTATCGGTTCTCCCTTCTGTTCCAGTCTCGTATTGCTCGTGGAAAGAAGGATTGTCGGTATACCTCTGTGTGGGCTCTAATCTCTCTGATTTTATCCTCATGGTCTCTTCGCGAGATATACGTAGGAGGGAGCAATATACTGCTTGACTCTTCGGTGAAGGTATGTTCTCGAAACTTTGACAAAAGCCCGTACCGAGCTACTGAGCGTCTCTCCTGCAGAGTCTTCCACTGGAGTTTATCTATCATCTCCGTAACGCTTTCGCGAGTACTGAATGATCCTGTAACGAAGCGCGCTGCTCTCCGTTGGATCTTCTCTATATCTTCTATAAACCCTATCTGGTACGGATCCCACACTGCTGAGCAGTATTCAAGCAGTGGGCGAACAAGCGTACTGTAACCTACTTCCTTTGTTTTCGGATTGCATTTCCTTAGGATTCTTCCAATGAATCTCAGTCTTGCATCTGCTTTACCGACGCTCAACATTATATGATCATTCCATTTTAAATCACTCCTAATGCGTACTCCCAGATAATTTATGGTATTAACTGCTTCCAGTTGCTGACCTGCTATTTTGTAGCTAAATGATAAAGGATCTATCTTTCTGTGTATTCGCAGCACATTACACTTGTCTACATTGAGATTCAATTGCCATTCCCTGCACCATGCGTCAATTCGTTGCAGATCCTCCTGCATTTCAGTACAATTTTCCATTGTTACAACCTCTCGATACACCACAGCATCATCTGCAAAAAGCCTCAGTGAACTTCCGATGTCATCCACCAGGTCATTTATGTATATTGTGAATAGCAACGGTCCTATGACACTCCCGTGCGGCACACCTGAAATCACTCTTACTTCGGAGGACTTCTCTCCATTGAGAATGACATGCTGCGTCCTGTTATCTAGGAACTCCTCAATCCAATCACACAATTGGTCTGATAGTCCATATGCACTTACTTTGTTCTTTAAACGACTGTGGGGAACTGTATCGAACGCCTTGCGGAAGTCAAGAAACACGGCATCTACCTGTGAACCCGTGTCTATGGCCCTCTGAGTCTCGTGGACGAATAGCGCGAGCTGGGTTTCACATGACCGTCTTTTTCGAAACCCATGCTGATTCCTACAGAGTAGATTTCTAGTCTCCAGAAAAGTCATTATACCAGTCATTATACCAGCAAGACTGGTGAAATACCGTCATGCTAGCGAAATACTGACGCGAATTATTTATAGAGGAATGAAAAATCTAGTGGAATGCTACCTTGGGGAAGATCAGTTCGAATTGTGGAGAAATGTAGGAACATGCGAGATAATACTAATCATACGATTTATCTTAGAAATTAGTTAAAGAGAAATCTGCATTTATAGTATTTGTAGATTTAGAGGAAGCTTTTGACAGCGATGACAAGAACACACTCTTTCAAGTTCTGAGGGTTGCAGATATAAAATACAGGGAGCAAAGGTTATTTACAACTTGTACAGAAGCCAGACTGCAGTTGCAGGAGTCAAAGTACACGAGACAGGAAAAGGTGGTAATGAAGGGAGTGAGGCAGTTCTGTGGCCTATCCTCAATATCATTCAAGCTGTACAATCATCAAGCAGTAAGGGAGTCCCCTCCCCCCCCCCCCCCCACTATCTCTCTCTCTCTCTCTCTCTCTCTCTCTCTCTCTCTCTCTCTCTCTCTCAAAAATTGAACTTGCCATCAGTTCGACTTTTAATGTGCCACTTATGCCATGATTATAGTAGTGATCTGTTATATATATACATACATAAAACAAAGTTAATGTATGTGTGTATGTTCGGGATCTCCTTCCAAATCCCTGGATCGATTTCAACCAAATTCGCCACAGGAACATCAGGCCTTATTAGCATCAACACTGTGGTGTTTATAATGTTGTAGTTCCGATAGGATCAGAGATAAGGGCAAAAATGTGCTTTTTCAGTCCCTGGTGTACAAGATGCCCTGCATACAGGCATATCGTGTGGAAACAGTATTGGCCTGCCAAATTGTTTTGGTGGGCAGTCTATACGTTGGGGGCAAGAAATGGTCTTCCAGGCCCTGAAATGTAGGCTGCCCTGCATGAGAGGTGTGTTGTATTGTTTGCCCTGCATGACAGGTGTGTTTTAGGTGTAGTATTGGCCTGCTTTATAGAACTTTACTGCAGGGGCTACATGTGCTGACTGAGCATCACTGCAGATTGTTTGAGATGGATAGAGGAGGGGACAGAAGGAGGAAGAGAGAATGCACAGAGAGAGTGGAGGAGGGTGCATGATGCAGATGGAAGATTTAGAAGAGAATGAGTAGATGGGAAAGGAAGAGGAGAAGGTGGAGATGATAAGAGGGGGGGGGGGGGAATTTGGTCTTATGGAGGGGGCGGCAATATTTGATAAGAGAGAAGGGGGAGGAGATAGATAGGGTTTGGAGGATGAGGCAAGCAAATAGAGGAAGAGGTGGATACAGGGAGGAGGTAGGAGGAGGTGTGTTCACTACATGTATCGATCGCATACCTGGGCGAAAAATTATAATAATTCGTTTACAGAAGTGCTTCGTACATCATATTTTCGCCATTGGGGCCCAGGTGTGCAGACTGTGGTTATGCGAGCGTGTAAAAAGGGGGAATGCTATTTCATTCAGTCATTTATTCCTCTATTTGAGGAAGTCAGTCTTTCTCTTACTATTTTTGATGTGTGTGTGGGGGTGATGGGGGGGGGGGGAGGGGGGGAAGGAGTAGACTTTCCCTTTCTGTTTTACTCAACTTCCTGTGGTTTTTTCGTCTTACCTGTGGATTCTCGAACAGAGTCGGGATTCTTCTTGATGGCAAACTCTGAATGGGCGTACACACCTGATTGGAGCCAGCGACCTTCCGTCATTGAATACACCACTTCTCCTCATATCTCGTAGGGCGTGGCGAGTACTTGGATGGGTAATCGCCTGGGTGTGCCATGTGCTGTTGGCTACTTTCCCATTAGCCTTTACAGCAAACGGTGGGCGTAGAGGTGGTGGCGTAAAGGTCCTGACCGCCAGTCTTTGCGCCATTGTCGTGAATTAAATTCCATACCTCTCCGCAGTGTCTCATGAAGTGAGGAGTGATCCGTCAGTCAGATGTGGACGTTAAACTCGGCGGCTCCCTGGGTGCAAATAAAGAGGGTTAGGCTATGTGACAGCACCGCGTTTCACCCTCCACCTTCTATCATCATCATCAGCAGCAGCAGCATGATCAGCATCATCATCATCATCGTCGTCGTCGTCGTCGTCGTCGTCGTCGCCGTAGTCATCATCAAACATAATCACGACACCACAGTTCACATAACCATTACAACGAACTATACTTACGCTATACACTTAAAAACACACAACTCTCTCACTTCGCGAAGGAAAGGTGTCATTGTGTACGAAGCACGGGAAAAAACCTTTCAATGAGGCTGCTGAACCTGCCCTTCAGGGTCCCCCATGCGCCAATTCTATACGATCTTTTTTAACCTGACTTCAGTGTTAACCACGCGCAGATGCATGCCTAAAGAAAATGAAAAATATACTTATGTCAAACATAGCTTGTAATTTTCTGCAGTTCCTAGCAACTTTCGAAATTATTAATTTTCATGTTTGTATACTGATATATGTAAAACATCACTTCTTACGTTTTTCTGTGCGAAGGGGCTCAATGACGGCTACAATAAGGCGTCCTATTGTCCCTTGGATACTTGCCAGATCAAAGTAACCTCGCAGATAATTTGTTAGAAACTCCTCAAACACCTTTTGGACCTGATCCTTTGACTTAAACATAATTTTGTCGCTCATCAGTAAAACAGCATTATGAACAGCCACCATATACACTGAGGTGGAATCCACCCTAATATCGGGTCGCACCCCCTTTTGCCCGACGTAATACAGCAGGTCGACGTGACATGTACTCAACAAGTCGTTGGAAGTCCACTGAAGAAAAATTCAACCGTGCTGCCTCTAGAGCCGTCCATAATTGCGAAAGTGTTGCCGGTGCAGGATTTTGTGCTCGAACTGGCCCTTAATTATGTCGCAAGAAGTTCGATAAGGTACATGTCGGGCGTTCTAGGTGGCGAAACCATTAGCTTGAGTGGTCAAGAATGTATTTGAAACCAATTCGAGTAATTGTGGTCCGGTGACCTAGCGAATTGTCATAAGTAAAAATCCCATCGTTGTTTTGGAACATTGTGTCCGTGGATGGCTGCAATTGGTCTGCAAGTAGCTGAGCCAGAGGACCCAGTCCATTCCATGTAAACACAACCCACACAATAACGCAGCTACCATCAGCTTTGTCAGTGCCTTGTCGACAACTTAGGTTCATGGCTTCGTGGGGTCAGCGTCATACTCAAATCCTACCATCAGCTCGTACACTGAAATCGAGACGCTTCTAACCAGTCCACGGTTTTCCACTCGTCCAGGGTCCAACTGACAGTTACATGAGCCTAGGAGAGGCACTGCAGGCGATGTCGTGCTGTTAGCAAAGGTACTCAGGTCCGTCGTCTGCTGCCATAGGCTATTAACGCCAAATCGTATTATCGTAACGGCCCCGTTCGTCGTACGTTCCACATTGATTCTACGATTATTTCACACAGTGTTGCATGTCTGTTAGCACTGACAACGCTACGCAAACGCCGCTGCTCGTGGTCGTTAAGTGAAGGCTGTCGGTAATTCCGTTGCCCACGGTGAGAGATAATATTTGAAATATGGTATTGTCGGCACTGTGGATGGTGCAGTATTGAATTCTCTAATCATTTCCGAAATGGAATGTCCCATGCGTCTGGCTCTAACTACCGTTCAGCGCTGAAACACTCTTTAGTCCCGACTTGCGACCATAATCACGTCGGAAACCTTTTCACGTGAATCATCTGGTTACAAGTGACAGCTCCGCCAAAGCACTGCTCTTTTACGCCTTGTTTACGCGATATTACCGGCGTCTGTAAACGTTCATGTCGCTATCATATGACTTTCGTCAAATCAGTGTAATTCTGAAGTTGAGCTAGGGCGTCATTACCCAGGTGTAGCATAATTTTTATACGAGGGCAGTTCAATAAGTAATGCAACACATTTTTTTTCTGAAACAGGGGTTGTTTTATTCAGTATTGAAATATACCAGGTTATTCCCCAATCTTTTAGCTACACAACACTATTTTTCAACGTAATCTCCATTCAATGCTACGGCCTTACGCCACCTTGAAATGAGGGCCTGTATGCCTGCACGGTACCATTCCACTGGTCGATGTCGGAGCCAACGTCGTACTGCATCAAGAACTTCTTCATCATCCGCGTAGTGCCTCCCACGGATTGCGTCCTTCATTGGGCCAAACATATGGAAATCCGACGGTGCGAGATCGGGGCTGTAGGGTACATGATGAAGAACAGTCCACTGAAGTTTTGTGAGCTCCTGTCGGGTGCGAAGACTTGTGTGAAGTCTTGCGTTGTCGTGAAGAAGGAGAAGTTCGTTCAGATTTTTGTGCCTACGAACACGCTGAAGTCGTTTCTTCAATTTCTGAAGATCCGTCGATCATCTCGAACGAGTGTGTTCGCACGCTCCGCCATTGAAGGAGTCACAGCTGTGCACGGCCGGCCCGCACGCGGGAGATCAGACAGTCTTGCTTGACCTTGCGGCGATGACGACACACGCTTTGCCCAACGACTCACCGTGCTTTTGTCCACTGCCAGATCACCGTAGACATTCTGCAAGCGCCTATGAACATCTGAGAGGCCCTGGTTTTCCGCCAAAAGAAACTCGATCACTGCCCGTTGTTTGCAACGGACATCCGTTACAGACGCCATTTTAACAGCTCCGTACAGCGCTGCCACCTGTCGGAAGTCAATGAAACTATACGAGACGAAGCGGGAATGTTTGAAAATATTCCACAAGAAATTTCCGGTTTTTTCAACCAAAATTGGACGAGAAAAAAAATGTGTTGCATTACTTATTGAACTGCCCTCGTACTTTTATGACTGGTGCCTCACGAAGTAGTAATTACTCGTGCAGCAGTGAAGTTCTGGGTAGCTTACTCCCTCATTTTGCATGTGCTAAAAACTGCCGTTTGCACGGGCTCGTGCTAATACGACAGCGGTTGGGCTCGGTTAGCTGCCTCGTGCTATTTCCTTTGCCGCGTTCCAGCTGCGAGGGTTCGGCGGTGTCGTCTCTTCCGTAGCTCCCACCACCACTAGCAATTCATATAATATAACGACCGCATTTGAGAATTACTAGATGTCTGTATTGGAAAAATGATTTCATATTAATTAATTTGTCTAACTCGAAGGGATTGTTGAATCGCTTAGTGGCACCACAGACGACACCTCCGAGATTGGTAATAACGCTTTTCAGCCACTGACTGTCGGATAAACGTCTTCTCCACAGCATCATATCAGAGCGTGGATTGCCCTAAGCCGAATACACTGATGTTACTGAAGCCATCACAGATCACGCTAAAAGTGTATGCAGTGTGCATTGTGATGTCAATAGTAATGAGGTACCTCCTAATATGGCGTCAGACCTCGTTTTGCCTCGCGTAGTGCAGCAAGTCGACGTGGCAGGGACTCAAAAAGTCCTTGGAAGCGCCCTGCAGATTACTGAGCCATGCTGCCACTGCAGCTTTCCATTAGTGCGGAATTGTTGCCGATGCAGGATTTGTGGACGAAATGACCTCTCGATTATGTCTCATATATGTTCGATGGAATTCCTGTCGGGCGATGTAGTTGGCCAAATCATTCGCCCGGACTGTCCGGATAGTTCTTCGAACCGATTGCGAACAGTTGTAGCCTGGTGACATTGCGCATTGTCATCAGTAAAAATTCCACCGTTGTTTAGGAACATGAAGTCAATGAATGGCCTCAGACGGTCTGCAAATAGTCGGACATAACCATTTCCAGTCAAATCTACGAGGTGCATTCAAGTTCTAAGGCCTCAGATTTTTTTTCTCCGGACTGGAAAGAGATAGAAACATGCGCATTGTTTTAAAATGAGGCCCCGTTCATTGTCAATACGTCCCAGAGATGGCAGCACAGTACAGCAGATGGAATTTTACCGCCAGCGGTGAGAATGAGAACTGTTTTAAATACTTAAAATGGCGACGTTTTCCTTACTTGGACAGCGTGCAATCATTCGTTTTCTGAATTTGCGTGGTGTGAAACCAATTAAAATTCATCGACAGTTGAAGGAGACATGTGGTGATGGAGTTATGGATTTGTCGAAAGTGCGTTCGTGGGTGCGACAGTTTAATGAAGGCAGAACATTGTGTGACAACAAACCAAAACAACCTCGGGCTCGCACAAGCCGGTCTGACGACATGATCGAGAAAGTGGAGAGAATTGTTTTGGGGGGTCGCCGAATGACTGTTGAACAGATCGCCTCCAGAGTTGGCATTTCTGTGGGTTCTGTGCACACAATCCTGCATGACGACCTGAAAATGCGAAAAGTGTCATCTAGGTGGGTGCCACGAATGCTGACGGACGACCACATGGCTGCCCGTGTGGCACGTTGCCAAGCAATGTTGACGCACAACGACAGCACGAATGGGACTTTCTTTTCGTCGGTTGTGACAATGGATAAGACGTGGATGCCATTTTTCAATCCGGAAACAAAGCTCCAGTCAGCTCAGTGGAAGCACACAGATTCACCGCCACCAAAAAATTTTCGGGTAACCGCCAGTGCTGAAAAAATGATGGTGTCCATGTTCTGGGACAGCGAGGGCGTAATCCTTACCCATTGCGTTCCAAAGGGCACTACGGTAACAGGTGCATCCTACGAAAATGTTTTGAAGAACAAATTCCTTCCTGCACTGCAACAAAAACGTCCGGGAAGGGCTGCGCGTGTGCTGTTTCACCAAGACAACGCACCCGCACATCGAGCTAACGTTACGCAACAGTTTCTTCGTGTTAACAACTTTGAAGTGATTCCTCATGCTCCCTACTCACCTGACCTGGCTCCTAGTGACTTTTGGCTTTTGCCAACAATGAAAGACACTCTGCCTTCTTTGGAACTGAGGGTACTTCGCCTGTCTGATGTAGCCTTTACACCAGGTAGAATAATTTTGTCATGGTCGCCTCTCCCAAAGATATCAATAATGTTTAGGAAATGTCGGCTGCCCCAGGGGTTTTTTTTTCGACTTCGGTCTTTCAGTGCTCCGTCAAATTCTTCTCGCAGTAGCATTTCTCGCATCTCATCTTGACCTACTGCCACTTCTCTTTCTACAATATTATTCTCAAGTTTGTTCGCCTTATATGGAGCCACTATACAGGATGTCTGACGAGGAATGGTTAATATTCAGCGGTATTACAGGAACGATCATTTGAAGCAAAAACTTCCATGTGGTCATATGCCCTTTCCACAATGGTTTCCGAAGTAGAATACATTTGATGTACAATACATTGTTTTTTATTTTCTATATTATTTAATACATTGCCAGATTTACACATCTACAATAGTTAGTAAACATCACAACAAGCGTTTCACGAGTATAAATTTAAAAATACGTACTTTTAACACATTCATTTCCAAGCATTATCGTTTACGTACGTCACATTACAGATATGCTGGTAAAAGGACCAGACTCCGATGCACCATTTCTGTAATGCGTTTCTGTTCCTGTATGGATTGTTAAACTGCACTTTGATAAGAAGAATGGGAACTTGGAAGAATAACTGTTTCACGCAAAGTGCTGAATACTCTGGTAAACACTCTACGATCAGGAATTCGAAGTGTCGGAAAGTGCTGATGGTATTCTTCAACAGCAGCAGGAGCACCACCATCGCAGAAGCCTTACATGTACATCATATCTGCATGGTCTTAATATAGATGTGTGGCGTATTAACCAGAGTGTCTACAAAAACAATTAACCTATTAACGTATGATTTTGTTTTCGGTGAGGATCCACCTCGAGCAAAACACAATTTTTATGTTTTGTTTCCCAGACATGTTTCGCAGACGTTTGAGCATCGTCAGTGGGCTGTTATTGTCTTTCTTTATAACTACTATACTACTTGTACGAGGGCTATTCGGGAAGTAAGGTCCGATGGGGTGCGAAATGGAAACCACAATGAAAATCCGATGAAGCTTTGCACAGATGAGTTGGGCAGTGCCTCTATTATGCCCGTGGATCGCGTCACATCGCTCTTTTCAGTTATGAGAACGTAGTTAGCACGTAAAGGTGCTTTGAACAATAGTGTCTCCCGCCAAGTACGAGGGTCTGGAGTGAGATTTCGCCTGATGTCGTGCAACCCACATAACATAGCTGTCATGCATTTCCTTATGTAGAGGCAGTGAAGATGCCCCTGCAGCGTTTTCGATGGGAAGTGTTTGATCACCCACAACACAGTCTGTAATTGACTGTCCCTGAGTTTCATCTCTGCTCACATGAACCGCTAGCACTGAAGACAACATTCTGGCACAGACAACGAGCTGTAGACCAGCGTAGAGAATTGGCAGGAAGCGCAGGCGGCTGCCTTCTATGAGGAGGATATTGGAAAGTTGGTACAACGCTTCGACAAATGTCTAAATCGGAGCAGCGACTATGTAGAGAAGTAGCTGGGTGGTGTAGCTAACTGTTGCAAATAAAACATTTTTGATTTTCATGGCCGGCCGCTGTGGCCGAGCGGTTATGGCGCTTCAGTCCGGAACCGCGCTGCTGCTGTGGTCGCAGGTTCGAATCCTGCCTCGGGCATGGATGTGTGTGATGCCCTTAGGTTAGTTAGGTTTAAGTAGTTCTAAGTCTAGGGGACTGATGACCTCAAATGTTAAGTCCCATACTGCTTAGAGCCATTTGAACCATTTGATTTTTGATTTTCACGGTGTTTTCCATACTGAGACCGATCGGATCTCACTTTCCGAATAGGCGTCGTACACATAGGAGTCTGAGATTTTAAGATAGTACGTACAATAAATGAAAAGCACCAAACTGGTGCTTTTCATTTATTATAATGTTGTTCTACCAAGAACCGACGGAAGATTCTGTTAATATAGTACGTACAAATTTGAAAAACAGGCACAAAGGTTTGTATGTATACCTCATTAGCACGTGCTGTGGTTTTCGTGGAATTTTATGATTTTTTATTGCAGTTGTTTTCTTTCACAATTTGTCGTCTGTAGTTATATAGAACTTAATGTAGAACAAACCTTCCTGGCAGATTAAAACTGTGTGCCGGACCGAGACTCGAACTCGGGACATTTGCCTTTCGCGGGCAAGTGCTCTACCAACTGAGCTACCCAAGCACGACTCACGCCCCGTTCTCACAGCTCTACTTCTGCCAGTACCTCGTCTCCTACCTTCCATACTTTACAGAAGCTCTCCTGGGAACCTTGCAGAACTAGCACTCCTGAAAGAAAGTTGGTAGAGCACTTGCCCACGAAAGGCAAAGGTCCCGAGTTCGAGTCTCGGTCCGGCACACAATTTTAATCTGCCAGGAAGTTTCGTATCAGCGCACACTCCGCTGCAGAGTGAAAATCTCATTCTTAATGTAGAACAGTTGTTTACTTCGAAATTTTGAATCCCAAGCACTACTTCACTCACAACGCACCGTAGACCACCGCGCATTCAACGGGACTGTTTATTGGCAGAAAGACAGGTTGGGCTGTAATAAAATTGCAAAGAGGTCGGGTTTGTAAGACACATACGTGTGTTCGAGTAGCCCAAAAACAAATGGGCATTGAAAGTATTCTATCTCGGAAACCTTTCAGAATAGGGCATATGTCCATGTTAAGCTTTTTGCTTCAAATGAGCGTTATTGTCACATCCCTGGGCATTGACCATTCTTCCTGGGCTGGGACACCCTGTATATTCCCTCCACATTCAGCTTTCCCTTCTTTGCTTAGTTCTCGCTTTCTGTCTGAGCTCTTGATTTTCAACACAGTTGCTTCTCTTTTCTCCAAATCTCTGTCTCGTGCCCTAGCTCTGCGTGCTTCCGCAGCGTTGCATTTGAATGGCAGCAACAGCAAACCACGAGGCGCGCCCACGTTTGTGCGGAGTGGGCTTCAGCCTCGGCCGCAGAAGACGTGCAGGCCGCGTGGCATTCCTGCAGCGGAGCGTCCTTGGGCCGTGTGTGCAGGTAGAGCTGGCCTGCCCTCCTACTGGTACGGCCACAGGTACGCCAGAGCCGGACCAGTTCTGCCCACGCGCGGACGCTGACCGCGCGCCCGCCGAGCGAATACTGCCGGCTCCACACGCTCCGGCTATCCGCTTGTTAAACCAATACACCAAGCACTCACTCTCCCGACTTTATTGTGTTGTTGTTATCGTCGTGTTCTTCAGACCGAAGACTGGTATCGTGAAATCCCGTGATTGCTTATCTTGTGCAAGTCCTTTCATATCTGCATAACTACTGCTCTTTACATCCATCTCAAATTGCTTGGCCTCCCTCTACAACCACCCTCCAAACTATTCCTCAGAGCACCCCTGTGAACCTATCCAATCCGCCTCTACGCAGGGTTGGCATGGCTCTCAACGGATTTGCCATAGTTAATTTAAGGGACGCCTGGATGTCCTTACTGTAGCCATGTCGTCTCTTCGAAATTTGTGGTGAAACATCTACACCTTCATTTATACTCCGCAAGCCATCCAACAGTGTGTGGCGGAGGGCACTTTACGTGACACTGTCATTACCTCCCTTTCCTGTTCCAGTCGCGTATGGTTCGCGGGAATAACGACTGCCGGAAAGCCTCCGTGCGCGCTCGAGTCTCTCTAATTTTACATTCGTGATCTCCTCGGGAGGTATAAGTAGGGGGAAGCAATATATTCGATACCTCGTCCAGAAACGCACCCTCTCGAAACCTGGACTGCAAGCTACACCGCGATGCAGAGCGCCTCTGTTGCAGAGTCTGCCACTTGAGTTTGCTAAACATCTCCGTAACGCTATCACGCTTACCAAATAACCCTGTGACGAAAACGCGCCGCTCTTCTTTGGATCTTCTCTATCTCCTCCGTCAAACCGACCTGGTACGAATCCCACACTGATGAGCAATACTCAAGTATAGGTCGAACGAGTGTTTTGTAAGCCACCTCCTTTGTTGATGGACTACATTTTCTAAGGACTCTCCCAATGAATCTCAACCTGGCACCCGCCTTACCAACAATTAATTTTATATGATCATTCCACTTCAAATCGTTCCGCACGCATACTCCCAGATATTTTACAGAAGTAACTGCTACCAGTGTTCGTTCCGCTATCATATAATCATACAATAAAGGTTCCTTCTTTCTATGTATTCGCAATACATTACATTTGTCTATGTTAAGGGTCAGTTGCCACTCCCTGCACCAAGTGCCTATCCGCTGCAGATCTTCCTGCATTTCGCTGCAATTTTCTAATGCTGCAACTTCTCTATATACTACAGCATCATCCGCGAAAAGCCGCAAGCAACTTCCGACACTATCTACTAGGTCATTTATATATATTGTGAAAAGCACCTCTTTAGGATGTCTATCTCTTGGTTAATAATAACAAAGGAACTCTTCCCTTTGAAATTAATTCTCTTTCTCAATCTTCGCATACAAATTTAAATGATGATTATTAAAAGTGGTTTTCTGATTATTTCGACGAAACATAGAATGTGTCGTCGTCGTGGCTCTCAGTCGTTACCTGCAATAACCCAAAACTGTTCCTTACCTTTTTTTACTGTTACAGGATCGCCATCTGACTGCTACATCGAACTGCGACATGAATATACTTACTCTGTTTTACTATATTAGATGCTGGTGGGCTGTCATAATAAGTGGCTGTATTTATTACCAAAGCTGACGTTATTCTTTAATAGCAAAGCTGGCGTTATTCTTTAATTAATTTGACTGAAGTTACGTAATTCATAGTTAAACTTTTTCTTGACAACATAAAATTTTGCAGAGTTTGATGGTTTTTGGGATGGATTATAATCAGTAATACAATATTGCTGGCAAAAACTAATTGTATTCTGAATGAAATGATTTTAGAAACGTTCTAATGGAACTTACTTTTTACAATAATCTTACAACTAGCATTGCGCAAACATACCTTCAGTAGTCTTGAATTTCGTAAAGAAAATAATTCAATAATATTAGTTCCTCTTATGATAATAGTTAGTTGATGTCTCTATACATCCGTTTATAATCTCTTGTAGATCATAGCTGGTGGCTGGCAGGCACACTACTCATCTCAACCTCTCGCTTCAGACCTGCTACCAACTCGCTTCACATCTCGCTTACTACTGACATCGTACGAACGCTTAAGTGCGGTCTCTCCTGCCGACAATGCTTTCTGGTGCAGACAATCCCTGCTACCATTACAAAATGTATCAATGCGCGGTCTTTTCCGCTCTTTTCTTAAAATGTATCCATACGTGGTATCTCCCGCCCTTTTTAAAATTATATCAATGTATGGTTTCTCCCGCCAACAATACTTTGGTGCAGACATTCCTTGCTACCACAGTTATTGCCAACATGACAAATATTAATTATTCCTACTTAATCCTATTAATAAAATATAAACATCTTTCATAAATTGTGGTTTGACAATAGAAATTTACACGTATTACAGTGGTAAGTTATGGAACCAAACTGCAGAAGTCATCGGTCCCTAAGCTTACACACTACTTAATCCAACTTACTTGAGCTAAGGGCAACACACACACACACCCATGTCCGAGGGAAGACTCGAACCTCCCACGGTGGGAGCCGCGTGGACCGTGACAAGACGCCTGAGATGGCGCGGCATATTCTCTCTCTCTCTCTCTCTCTCTCTCTCTCTCTCTCTCTCTCTCTCTCTTCCCTCCGGCCCCTCCCCTGTCGGGAAGGCATACGTCTATCCCACCTATCTGCGTGGTAGTGTTATCCATGTCAAAGTGAGCGAAAGTTTTCTAAATGTTTGTGAATTGCGTAACTGGTGGGATTTGGGTACCAGCATTCACCTAGTAGGGTGTGGAAAACCGCATAAAAACCATACCCAGTGTACAGATTGAATAACATCAGGGAAGGGCTAATAATCCTGCCTTACTCCATTCTCAGCTACGGATTTCATGTCCTTCGATTCTTATAATTATAGTCTGGTTTCTGTACAAGTTATAAATAAAAATGGCTCGGAGCACTATGGGACTTAACATCTGTGGTCATCAGTCCCCTAGAACTTAGAACTACTTAAACCTAACTAACCTAAGGACATCACACACATCCATGCCCGAGACAGGATTCGAACCTACGACCGTAGCAGTCGCGCGGTTCCGCACTGAGCGCCTAGAACCGCTAGACCACCGCGTCCGGCATAAATAAACTTTCGGTCCTTATACGAGGGACGTTCAATAAATAATGTAATATATTTTTTCTGGAAGCATTTCGGTTTTATTCGTGAGCCCAATACACCGTATTATTCCCCACTCTTCGTGCTACAAACCGTATTTTATCAACGTAATCTCCGTTCAATGAGCCTGCCTTATGGCACATTACTGGGAGGCCCTATACGCCCGCATAGTTCCACTCTAGTGGCCGACGTCTTTCTTCATCAATAGCCTCCCCATCATCCATATATTGCTTCCCGTGGAGAGCATCCTTCATTGGGCTACACAGAGGGAAGTAGAAAGTTGCAAGGTCCAGGCTGTAGGGTTGATGAATACGGAAAGTGCAGTGAAGTTTAGTGAGTTCCTCTCGGGTGTGTAGACTTGTGTGAGCCCTAGCGTTGTCATGGAGAGCGAGAAGTTGGTTTGCATTTTTGTGGCCACGAAGACGCTGAAGTCGTTTCTTCAGTTTCACAGTTGTGACCGGCCGGCACGCGGGAGATCGGACACGTTTGCGCAACCTCGTTACGATGATAACAGATTTCTCGCCCAACGACTCGCCGTGCTTTTGTTCACTACCAGGTCACGGTAGACATTCTGTAAGCGCCTGTGAATATCCGCAGTCTCTTATGGTTTTCCGCCAAAAGAAATTCAATGCAAGTTCTGTGCTTGGAACGCACTTGCGTTACAGACGCTATTTCGAAAGTTACGTATAGCGCCGCCACCTATCGGAACTTCATGA
This sequence comes from Schistocerca cancellata, assembly GCF_023864275.1. NCBI lineage: Eukaryota > Metazoa > Arthropoda > Insecta > Orthoptera > Acrididae > Schistocerca > Schistocerca cancellata. The sequence goes on from NC_064628.1 coordinate 804,885,904, forward strand.
AACCATAGGGCTAAACCAGGAATATTCCAAGATGTCTCACAACAAATTCCGCATTTTTTCACCCGAAACGAGCCGAGAAGAAACTGTTCGGCGCTACTTACTAAATGCCTCTCGTACACTATTGGCCATTAAAATTGCTACACCACGTAGATGACCTGCTACAGACGCGAAATTTAACCGACAGGAAGAAGATGCTGTGATATGCAAATGATTAGCTTTTCAGAGCATTCACACAAGGTTGGGGCCGGTGGCGACGCCTACAACGTGCTGACTTGAGGAGTTTCCAAGCGATTTCTCATACACAAACAGCAGTTGACCGGCATTGCCTGGTGAAACGTTGTTGTGATGCCTCGTGTAAGGAGGAGAAATGCGTACCATCATGTTTCCGACTTTGATAAAGGTCGTATTGTAGCCTATCGCGATTGCGGTTTATCGTATCGTGATATTGCTGCTCGCGTTGGTCGAGATCCGACTGTTGGCAGAATATGGAATCAGTGGGTTCAGGAGGGTATTACGGCACGCCGTGGTGGATCCCAACGGCCTCGTATCACTAGCAACAGAGATGACAGGCATCTTATCCTCACATTGGAAGCGTGTATTCGTCATCGCCATACTCAACGACGAACCTGGGTGCTCGAATGACAAAACGTCTTTTTTTTTCCGATAAATCCAGGTTCTGTTTACAGCATCATGATGGTCGCATCCGTGTTTGGCAACATCGCGGTGAACGCACATTGGAAGCGTGTATTCGTCATCGCCAATCTGCAATATCATGGGGTGCCATTGGTTACACGTCTCGGTCACCTCTTGTTCGCATTGACGGCATTTGAACAGTGGACGTTACATTTCAGATGTGTTGCGAGCCGTGGCTCTACCCTTCATTCGATCCCTGCGAAACCGTACATTTTAGCAGGATAATGCACGACCGCATGTTGCAGGTCCTGTACGGGCCTTTCTGGATACAAAAAATGTTAGACTGCTGCCGTGGCCATCACATTCTCCAGATCTCTCACCAATTGAAAACGTCTGGTCAATGGTGGCCGAGCAACTGGCTCGTCACAATACGCGTCACCACTCTTGATGAACTGTGGTATCGAATTGAAGCTGCATGGGCAGCTGTACCTGTACACACCATCGAAGCTCTGTTTGACTCAATGCCCAGGCGTATGAAGGCCGTTATTATGGCCAGAATTGGTTGCTCTGGGTACTGATTTCTCAGGATCTATGCACCCAAATTGCGTGAAAATGTAAATCACATGTCAGTACTAGTATATTTGTCCAATCTACATTTCTTCTTGGTGTAGCAATTTTAATGGCCAGTAGGGTATTTCAACCTTGCTAATCCATAGTGTGTGGTCCAGTCAACATAGTGAAAAACATTCTCTAAATATAGAAATGCTATAAACGACCCTCATTGTCCGTCGGCCAGGCGGATTCGATCCGGTTCCGGCGCATCTCCCCGTCCCGGATGCTGTGCTTCAACGCGCTTCGATATCCGGTCGGGTCTTGCTTTTTTTCTTTTTTTTTTTAAAGGAATGAGAAAAGAATGTTTATTTGATTATCGAGCTAAAAGTAAAAAAAAAAAAAAATGGACCATGAGACTGAAGTGATGTGAAACGAAACGGCGGTGAAAATGCATAATTACTGAGAAGTAAATATCAGTATTCAAATTACTTTTGTTAAAGATATTCGAGCAGCATTCCTGAGAAGCACAAGACGCCTGTTTTAAGAGGCATATCTATGCAGAACAGTTGCTATAGACGGGACTTCTCTGGTCGTTAACGAACAGCGCGTTCCCTTTTTCTCCCGACACCCTGGTTGCTTAGCATTCAAATTGTTATGCCAGGCGCCAAAGGAGCGCTGTTTTGTAACCGTAGTGTGAGGTCTCCGAGACGTCGACGTGACAAACATATAGCTGCTTCTCTTCCACCTAGACACTGCCTTGAAACTTTATTAGCACTGTCTTGTCGTGGTGCACACACTGACGGCGTCGCAGAGGGAACTTCATATTTGTGTCACACATTTGACTTCCCTTGAGCAGTTATTTGTTGAGACAGTTTCTTAATTTCTTTCCGCTCGATTTTTCCAGTTCGTTGTCACGACCGGTCCGCCTCGTAGCTCAGGTATCTATCTAGTGAACGCTTCTGCGGTGGCCCACAGATCTTGAGGGTGCCTGTTCGAATCCTGATGGTGGAAGAAATTTTTACCGCCAGTATTTGATCCACAACCGGAGGTGAGGTAGTGGCGTAAAGTTTCCGATCAAGCGCACTTTGCGCCAGTGTCCTCGATTAGATTCCTAACGTTACTAGAGTTTCTCTTGGAAGGACATCATGAGGATTTGTGCGTAGGATGAAAGTGTTTCGTGACACGGGGATGAGCTATTCTTTAGTGATGTTCCAACACTGCTGTCAACTCTTGTGGCTATATGAAACATACGCCTGATACTGAAATCAACTCATGTATCCTTTTCAGATTCTTGTCCGCGTTAAAGTATTTAAGTCATACAGCATTGTTGACTGGTAGACCCCTAAGGGCAAATTCAACCGCATATTTGGAAAGACTTTTCTGCCCTTCGCAGACACTGTCTCCTTACGGTTGCAAAGTGTGAGAGTTGTGTGTTTAAGTGTATCCGATACGTACAGGTGACTGTAACGAGTGTGTATAATGTGGTTGTTGCGTACGACTTCGTCCACAACGGTAACGAGATGTGGGTACAGAGTGGTGCAGCAACTGTAGTAGTAGCAGTGCTGGACAGGAGCAAAAATGATTAGCTAACAAGTCACACAACAAACAGAAGATTTACTTCTATTTCTCTCCCCCCCCCCCTCCTCACCTCTCTTGTGCCTCTGCCTTTAACCTTTTTAATGCCATACAACATTCCAAGTCGTCTTCTCTTCTCTACAATCTTCTCTGCAATGACCCTACATTACAAACAGTTTATTCGCGGTATGTATCCCAGCCAAGATATTTTCCTACTTTTCTTTCTTCTCCCATTCTTGAAGTACGAGGTTGAATCAAATAAAAACCTTAAATGTGTAATAACAAATCGAAATTTCGCTACAAACAGCGTGCAGAATGGCCTGTAGGTGGCAGCATAGTGCAGATGCACACATACCTTGTCAGTATCAGTATAATGATGGCCGCCCCACTTGCGACTTGCACCAGGGAAGAACAGCGTTCTGTTATTCGGTTTTTGCGTAATGAAGGTGTGAAACCTATTGAAATTCATCGACGAATGAAGGTTCACTACGGTGATGCATGTTTGTCACAGCAGCAAGTCTACGAATGAAGTAGGAAGTTCGCAAATGGTGTGACTTCAGTGGAAGATGCTCCTCGTCCAGGTCAGACACAACGAGTTGTGACCCCACAGAACATTGCAGCAGTTAAAGCCATAGTGAAGGAAAACCGCCGAGTGACACTGAATGACATTGCAGCATGTTTACAGATTAGTCATTGGTCAGCACACCAAAATGTGCATGATGTGCTCCAGTTTCATAAAGTGTCTGCAAGATGGGTGCCACGGCAGCTGACTCCGGAAATGACAGAACGACGTATTGATGCTTGTGAAGAACTTCTTCGGCGCTTTGAACGAGAAGGTGGTGGCTTCCTAGCAAGAGTCGTTACTGGGGACGAAACCTGGGTTCACTTCCACAAACCGTAAACGAAGAGAGCGAGCAAGGAATGGCGCCATTCCTCGTCACCAAAACCAAAGAAGTTTCGAACAGAACTCTCAGCAGGGAAGGTTATGCTGACACTCTTTTGGGACGAAAAAGGCGTCATTTTGGATCATTACATGCATAGAGGGACCACTGTCACCAGTGCATCATACACAGATCTCTTAAACAATCATCTGCGGCCTGCAATCAAATCAGAGCGACGTGGATTACTGTCAACAGATGTCCTTTTGCAACATGACAATGCAAGGCCCCACACTGCCCTTACAACAGTTGCAACAATCACAGACCTGCATTTTGAGTGTCTTCCTCATCCACCATACTCACCAGACCTTGCCCCCAAGTGATTTCCATATGTTTGGACCGCTCAAAGACGCAATGGGAGGAAAGAAGTTCCGTTCTGATGAACGTGGTTGCTCGGACTACCAAGAGAATTTTTTTCTAAAGGAATTTATGCACTTTGTAAGCGCTGGAGGACTTGTATTGAGCGTGGGGGAGTATATGTTGAAAAGTGATACAGCTTTGTACCACTTCTGCACAATAAATATCATTAAAAAATATTTAAGGTTTTCATGTGACTCACCCTCGTACAACAGCACGTGCAATTGTGTAAGTCGATTTCACTTTGAACATTTTTGTCCATAGCTACATTTCAAAACAATGCAAGTGATTTTCCTCTTTGTGTAGCTGTCCTTGGTTCGCTTCCATGTGTACTGCACTCCACACAAAGCACTTGGCGGATCTGTGTCATAATTATGTCGGAATTCTTTTTGCTACAGTCAAACCTTTCCTCCTTGCAAAATCTCTTTTCCCCACAGATATTATACTACTAATTTCCTTCGCAAAGCTTGCATTGTCTGTCGCCAAACTTCATAAGTACCCATTTTATTTATTCCGTGCACTTTCTTTTCAATGACGTTTTGACGGAGTCTTCGAGTTCGCTGATTGTCATCACCGTCGTCTTTTCCTATATTTATCCTCATTTCATCTGTTTATCCCCTTTTACGAGGGAACCCACTCTTTGGTCACGGAGCCATTCGAGAAACCGCTGTGTGGATGTCCTCACGGTTGGAAAACCACCTTCCCCGCATATGTTCTTTGTGCTTGCCGGAAACGTGGAAATCGCGTGGTGCAAGATCTGGTCTTCCCGATCAGCACCACCCACGTCTGTGCGGTCTTGATGATGATGATGATGATGGTGATAAGTGAGAGAGTAAAACACGATCAGCCACATTGCCTACAAGACATAGAGAAGATCCAACGGAGAGCAGCGCGCTTCGTTACAGGATCATTTAGTAATCGCGAAAGCGTTACGGAGATGATAGATAAACTCCAGTGGAAGACTCTGCAGGAGAGACGCTCAGTAGCTCGGTACGGGCTTTTGTCAAAGTTTCGAGAACATACCTTCACCGAAGAGTCAAGCAGTATATTGCTCCCTCCTACGTATATCTCGCGAAGAGACCATGAGGATAAAATCAGAGAGATTAGAGCCCACACAGAGGCATACCGACAATCCTTCTTTCCACGAACAATACGAGACTGGAATAGAAGGGAGAACCGATAGAGGTACTGAAGGTACCCTCCGCCACACACCGTCAGGTGGCTTGCGGAGTATGGATGTAGATGTAGATGTAGATGTACTCCCGAACAGCACCAAGCGGGCCGTCGTCCCCATCCGACGGATGGATCACCATCAAGTGTCACCTCAAGAGACAGTGGAGAGAGGTTTGAAATTTAATCCAGGACATTGGCGCACAGAGGGGTGATCAGGAACTTAACCCCACCACCTTTCCTCTTCTAACTGGTTAAATATTGGCAGTGAAAACTTCATCTACTACCAGAATTCGAACCAGTTTACTTCCGAGCCCAGTGCCATCGCACAGGTGTGCTGCGTTAGTGACCTCGTCTACGGAGACGGATGACAGAACTATGCTCAACAACACCGTCGATTCACCACACGATAGGCCATCACGTAAACTAGTCTGTTTCTGACCTAATTACTAATTATGTTTCGTTTTCTTATTTCCTCATTTGCTCAGTAGATTCCTCCACACTCTAATTATTATTTCCAAAACATCACAGAAATGCAGTGAAGACATTCCATAACCTTGCCAGATAGCTGTTTTGATGTCGAATGGTTTGAGACCAACATCAGTGAATTTTGTATTCGATTCTGTGTTTCTTAGACTCAGTGGAAACTATTGTTTCAGTAACTAATTTGAAAAAAAAAAAAACTCGGACGTCACCGAGAGAACAAAACAGTTTTATTACGAGGGTGAGTCAAATGAAAACCTTAAATATTTTTTTAAATATTATTTATTGTGCAGAAGTGGTACAAAGCTGTATCACTTTTCAACATAACCTCCCCCACGCTCAATGCAAGTCCTCCAGAGCTTACAAAGTGCATAAATTCCTTTAGAAAAAATTCTTTTGGTAGTCCGCGCAGCCACTCACGCACCGCATGGCATACCTCTTCATCAGAACCGACCTTCTTTCCTCCCACTGCGTCTTTGAGTGGTCCAAACTTGTGGAAATCACTTGGGGCAAGGTCTGGTGAGTATGGTGGATGAGGAAGACACTCAAAATGCAGGTCTGTGATTGTTGCAACTGTTGTAAGGGCAGTGTGGGGCCTCGCAATGTCATGTTGCAAAATGACGCCTTTTTCGTCCCAAAAGAGAGTCAGCATAACCTTCCCTGCTGATAGTTCTGTTCGAAACTTTTGTTTTGGTGACGAGGAATGGCGCCATTACTTGCTCGCTGTCTTCGTTTCCGGTTCGTGAAAGTGAACCCAGGTTTCGTCCCCAGTAATGATTCTTGCAAGGAAGCCATCACCTTCTCGATCAAAGCACCGAAAAGTTCTTCACAAGCATCAAAACGTCGTTCTCTCATTTCAGGAGTCAGCTGCCGTTGCACCCATCTTGCAGACACTTTGTGAAAGTGGAGCACATCATGCACAATGTGGTGTGCTGACCAATGACTAATCTGTAAACATGCTGCAATGCCATTCCTTGTCACTCGACGGTTTTCCTTCACTATGGCTTCAACTGCTGCAATGTTCTGTGGAGTCACAACTCGTTGTGCGTGACTTGGACGAGGAGCATCTTCCACTGAAGTCACACCATTTGCAAACTCCCTACTGCTTTCGTAGACTGCTGTGACAAGCATGCACCACCGTACTGAACCTTCAAAAAAATGGTTCAAATGGCTCTGAGCACTATGGTACTCAACTGCTGTGGTCATAAGTCCCCTAGAACTTAGAACTACTTAAACCTAACTAACCTAAGGACATCACACACATCCATGCCTGAGGCAGGATTCGAACCTGCGACCGTAGCGGTCGTGCGGTTCCAGACTGTAGCGCCTTTAACCGCTCGGCCACTCCGGCCGGCCACTGAACCTTCATTCGTCGATGAATTTCAATAGGGTTCACACCTTCACTATGCAAAAACCGAATAACAGAACGCTGTTCTTCCCTGGTGCAAGTCGCAAGTGGGGCGGCCGTCTTTATACTGATACTGCGACGGTGTGTGTGCATCTGCACTATGCTGCCACCTACAGGCCATTCTGCACGCTGTTTGTAGCACGCTTACCAACTTACAGGATAACGGCGCGAAATTTCGATTTATTATTACAAATTTAAGGTTTTCATTTGACTCACCCTCGTATGGACGACACTACCAAATTCATACGAAATTCACTTTCAATTGAAGAAACACAAACCCTACCCAGGACTGAGGAGCGAAACGAATCTCACAGACGTATCTTTACACATGTCGGTGTGGGCTGGCAGACAAAAAAAGGGAACCGAGACGAAGCAGGCAGTGCCAACATAAATTCCCCACATTGGCCTCTGGGGTCTGTCTGGAGCCACTAGTTTATGCGTCTTTTGGAGGCTGCGCGTCATGAGTTTAGGGAATTTACGACAGGCCGAGTGTTTGCAGTGGCTGTGACGCACACGTCACCTGCGGCTTATCGCAGCCGTCTGCTTCCCCTCTGTCGCAGCCATATTTATGCCCGTGTATTGAGTTACACGCTTCTTCTCCGTAGATGTTTATGCAGATAAATCGAGTTACAAGACGCCATTAACTACACAGGCGAGGTTAGTACGTGAATGTAGAGTAGAATACTTCGTTCCAAGAAACCTATTTTATTTCCCCGCGCCGTTGGACTATCTATCTTAGATAGGATACGCAGCGTTTGTACGTTCTGTGCATGTGAATGAGCGACACAACCTTACATTCTATCATAAACATTCATTTATAATTAGTTCACCTTATGCAACAGCCTCTGGCCGATCAGTAGAGCCAGTTACCAAGCACTTGTATACAGGGTGGTCCATTGATCGTGACCGGGCCAAATATCTCACGAAATAAGCGTAAAACGAAAAAACTACAAAGAACGAAACTCGTCTAGCTTGAAGGGGGAAAACCAGATGGCGCTATGGTTGGCCCGCTAGATGGCGCTGCCATAGGTCAAACGGATATCAACTGCGTTTTTCGTGTAGTACGCAAAGAAATATGAATGTTTTAGTTGGGCCACTTTTTTCGCTTTGTGATAGATGGCGCTGTAATAGTCACAAACATGTGGCTCACAATTTTAGACGAACAGTTGGTAACAGGTAGGTTTTTAAATTAAAAAACAGAACGTAGGTACGTTTGAACATTTTATTTCGGCTGTTCCAATGTGATACATGTGCCTTTGTGAACTTATCATTTCTGAGAACGCATGCTGCTACAGCGTGATTACCTGTAAATACCACATTAATGCAATGATGTCCGTCAACCTCAATGCATTTGGCAATACGTGTAACGACATTCCTCTCAACAGCGAGTAGTTGCATCTTCATACATGCATTGACAATGCGCTGACGCATGTTGTCAGGCGTTGTCGGTGGATCACGATAGCTAATATCCTTCAACTTTCCTCACAGAAAGAAATCCGGGAACGTCAGATCCGGTGAACGTGCGGGCCATGGTATGGTGCTTCGACGACCAATCCACCTGCAATGAAATATGCTATGCAATACCGTTTCAACCATACGCAAGTTATGTGCCGGACATCCATCATGTTGGAAGTACATCGCTATTCTGTCATGCAGTGAAACATCTTGTAGTAACATCGGTGGAAAATTACGTAGGAAATCAGCATACATTGCACCATTTAGATTGCCATCGATAAAATGGGGGTCAATTATCCTTCCTCCCATAATGCCGCACCATACAGTAACCCGCCAAGGTCGCTGATGTTCCACTTGTCGCAGCCATCGTGGATTTTCCGTTGCCCAATAGTGCATATTATGCCGGTTTACGTTACTGCTGCTGGTGAATGACGCTTCGTCGCTAAATAGGACATGTACAAAAAATCTGTCATTGTCCCGTAATTTCCCTTGTGCCCAGTGGCAGACTGTTCACGACGTTCAAAGTAGTCGCCATACAATTCCTGGTGCATAGAAATATGGTGCGGGTGTAATCGATGTTGATGTAGCATTCGCAACACCGACGTTTTTGAGATTCCTGACTCTAGCGCAATTTGTCTGCTACTGATGTGCGGATTACACGCGACAGCAGCTAAAACACCTACTTGGGCATCATCATTTGTTGCAGGTCGTGGCTGACGTTTCACATGTGGCTGAACATTTCCTATTTCCTTGAATAACGTAACAATCCGGCGAACGGCCCGGACACTTGGATGATGTCCAGGATACCGAGCAGCATACATAGCACACGCCCGTTGGGTATTTTGATCACAATAGTAATACATCAACACGACATCGACCTTTTCCGCAATTGATAAACGGTCCATTTTAACACGGGTAATGTATCACGAAGCAAATACTGGCCACACAGGCGGAATGTTACGTGATACCACATACTTACACGTTTGCGACTATTACAGCGCCATCTATCATAAAGCGAAAAAACTGGTGCAACTAAAACATTCATATTTCTTTACGTACTACACGAATATGTAACAAAAAATGGGGATTCCTATTTTAAAAAAAAACACAGTTGATATCCGTTTGACCTATGGCAGTGCCATCTAGCGGGCCAACCATAGCGCCATCTGGTTTCCCCCTTCACGCTAGACAAGTTTCGTTCTTTGTAGTTTTTTCGTTTGTCGCTTATTTCGTGAGATATTTGGCCGGTCACTATCAATGGACCACCCTGTATATTTCTGTCAGATAAGACGCAGTAGCCGGAAACATCTACTACAAGTAGTTATTCTCTTTCGTGATCCGACCTAGCGAGTTGGCGCAGTGGTTAGCACACTGGACTCGCATTCGGGAGGACAACGGTTTAAACCCGCATCTGGCCATCCTTATTTAAGTTTTCTGTGATATCCCTAAATCGCTTCAAGCAAATGCCAGGATGGTTCCTTTTTAAAGGGCACGGCCTACTTCCTTCCCCATCCTTTGGTCCCCTCCCCCCAAATCAACCAACCCACCTTTCCTGTTCCACTAGCAGATGGAGGGACAGAAAAACGGCTGCCTATACACCTCCTTACGAGCCCTAATTTCTCTTATCGTTTCTTCGCGTTGCGACGCGAAATTTACGTTGGCAGCTGTAGAATCATTATGCTCACAATAGCAAATGCCATTCACTAAATTTTCTCAGTAGAGTTTCGCGAAAAGAACGTCGTTTCCCAACAGGGATTCCCATTTCAGTTCACGGTAATATTCGCGTGTAACAATTTTAAGTAACAATTTTCCGTACGTATAAACGCCTTAAGATGGGAAGCACCTGCTTGAAACACCTTGCAATATGTTAAATTAAACTTAAAAAAAAAATAAAATTGATAGGTCGCAGAAAATACAAAGAAGAATGAATCTCCCGACTTTTGGTTTTTGAAGGTTGGCTAATAGGCTTACGATTCGTTTGTGAACGCAGTCAAGTGCGGTACCCTACCACAAGTAGACTGTATTGACCAGAAACTCGTTCGTGTAAAACGGCCTTAAATCTGCCGTTACACGCGGCAAGGAGTGGATCTCTGTGGCCCTAGCAGGCAGCGCGATCCGTGGGAGGTTCTGTTTTCGACCTGTCCCTACAGCCTACACAATAGCACTGTACCTGAGCCGGAGGAACTGGAGAACAATGGCGGCGCAGGTAAAGACCAGCCAGCGTCCACTGGAGACGCCCAGCAACCGCCATAAAGTTCTCTCCAGCTCTAGGAAGCAGACGGCCACACGCGCCGTGCAGACAAAACATTGTCGTTAGGCTGAATTAAGCGAGTAAACGCTGCAGCTGCTGGTAACAAGTGTGCGACGGAAACAGAGAGTTCACAAGAAAGTCAAGGTTCCACACATTTACGACAAATAATGGAGAGTCAGTGAACCAACGACGGAAACAGCACCGAGGCAGAAGCGGGAAGCGAGCGTGGAAAGACTGAAAATTATGCACACTACTCACGTTGTTTAACGAGGAATAATAGGAACCCAGAACTTTTTTTACAGACGTTGTTGTTACATGTAATAAAGTAGCGTTAAAAAAATGCTGCACAAACATTGATAAGATTTCAAAGCGGCACAAAGACTGACAAATTACCTTAAATGTTCAGAAGAGTAAACTTGCCCGCTTCGCGGAACGAAAAGTCTTGGTATCTCATGACTGCAACATCGAAGAGTCACAATTGTGATCATTTAACCCGTACAAACACCTGGGTGTAATAATTGGTAGCGATATGAAATGGATTGATTACATAGGCAAAGACATAGCCAAAGCAGGTGGGAGACTTCGGTTAATTAATAACATACCCGGTGAACGTTATCAATCTACAAAGGAGACTGCTTACAAAATTCTCGTGCGAAAGTGTGAGGGACCCATATCAAACAAGACTAGCAGGGGATATTGAACGCATGCAAAGAAGATCAGGATGAACGGCAGCTGGTTTGTTTGACCCATGACAGAGCGACACGGCGATGTTGAAAAATCTGAAGACGTAGATGCAGGGGAAAGAATGCCGCTATGTTTCATACTACTATTCCAATTGCTTGCACGCGTCTTCACGAGAAACAATGAGAAAATCGGAATACGGAAGCTCTATAAGTACCGATTTCCCTTCTTTGATGCTGTCCTTTGAAAGGCCTTCTGTTACTTGATTGTGTCCATTTTACAGCTTGAGATGAACCGTTGTAATTTTCTTGTTTGGCTTTAGTTAGTAATTCCGTCACGCCATAAATATGGCTATCGATATGAGATATCCATTTGTGACGCTGTAATTGCTACGAAGCACTTCGAGTCGGTAGCAGTGAGTGATTTACTTCACGACTAGGTAGCAATTAGTGATTTACTTCATTTGTGAGCAGAAACATTACTTTAATCAAGCTCTTGACACAATTACCCCACAGGGTAATAATATATGCAACAAAGTTCATATAAATATTCGACCCCTTAGTAAATACCCTGTGTCTCTCCAAGTAATTAATTTTCTCTGGTGTTTAGGCAAATACACTACTGGCCATTAAAATTGCTACACCACGAAGATGACGTGCTACAGACGAGAAATTTAATCGACGGGAAGAAGATGCTGTGATATGCAAATGATTAGCTTTTCAGAGCATTCACACAAGGTTGGCTCCAGTGGCGACACCATAACGTGCTGACATGAGGAAAGTTTCCAACCGATTTCTCATACACAAACAGCAGTTGACCAGCGTTGCCTGGTCAAACGTTGTTGTGATACCTCATGTAAGAAGGAGAAATGCGTACCATCACGTTTCCGACTTTGATAAAGGTCGGACTGTAGCCTATCGCGATTGCGGTTTATCGTATCGCGACAATGTCGCTCGCGTTGGTCGATATCCAATGACTGTTAGCAGAATATGGAATCGGTGGGTTCAGGAGGGTAATACGGATCGCCGTGCTGGATCCCAACGGCCTCGTATCACTAGCGGTCGAGATGACAGGCATCTTATCCGCATGGCTGTAACGGATCGTGCAGCCACGTCTAGATCCCTGAGTCAACAGATGGGGACGTTTGCAAGACGACAACCATCTGCACGAACAGTTCGACGACGTTTGCAGCAGCATAGACTATCAGCTCGGAGACCATGGCTGCGGTTACCCTTGACGCTGCATCACAAACAGGACGTTACATTTCAGATGTGTTACGACCCGTGGCTCTACCCTTCATTCTATCCCTGCGAAACCCTACATTTCAGCAGGATAATGCACGACAAGCATGTTGCAGGTCCTGTACGGGCCTTTCTGGATACAGAAAATGTTCGACTGCTGCCCTGGCCACCACATTTCCAGATCTCGCACCAATTGAAAACGTTTGGTCAGTGATGGCCGAGCAACTGTGTCTTCACAATACGCCAGTCACTAATCTTGATGAACTGTGGTATCGTGTTGAAGCTGCATGGGCAGCTGTACATGTACACGCCATCCAAGCTCTGTTTGGCTGAATGATTAGGCGTATGAAGGCCGTTATTACGGCCAGAGTTGGTTGTTCTGGGTACTGGTTTCTTAGGATCTGTGCACCCAAATTGCGTGAAAATGTAATCACATGTCAGTTCTAGTATAATATATTTGTCCAATAAATACCCGTTTATCATCTGCATTTCTTCTTGGTGTAGCAATTTTAATGGCCAGTAGTGTATTTGCGATGTTATTTTTGAACGTGTAGTCAAATCACTGCTCGTCAAATCTGACTTTTGGCCCCTAGTGGCGACGGAAAACGTCAATTTTTTTTTCAGATTGTAAACGCAATGGATTATTCTCAGCCCATTTGATAAAGCGGTACCATTTTAGTGTCGTACGGTAATTGGTTCCACGTTGAGTGTCTGCAGTTTCAGCAAATCACGTAACCGAGCGAGGTGGCGCAGTGGTTAGCACACTGGACTCACAATCTGGAGGATGACTGTTCAAACGCGCGTCCGACCATCCTGATTTATGTTTTTCGTTATTTCCCTAAATCACTTTAGGCAAATGAAAGGGCATGGCCGACTTGCTTCCCCATGCGTCCCTAATTCGCTGGGACCGGTGACCTCACTGTTTGGCCCGTCCCCCAAATCAACCAACCAAAACACGAAGGATGTCCAGTAGCGACTGAGTAGCACTGCATGGCGGCGACAGACAGTGCAATGCGTCCCGGCATAAGACACGGGTCAAAGCGGGCAAGGAGAGTGGCGAACAAATGTATACCAAAATGAAGAGTTATAGAGAACACTCCGGCAGGTTTTCCAAAGCTTAGTGAAATACAGAAGATGTCATTCATTGTGTTACGGATGTTTGGAAACCTGGGCACCAGGCCGTTCGGCGAAATTGTACAGCGCTGTTCCAGCACTGGGACGCCAAGGCGTCCTCTGACGAGTCTCTATTGCAAACAGAGCTTACAACCGCGTAGGATTAGCCGAGCGCTCTGAGGCGCTGCAGTCCCGGGTTTGATTCCCGGCAGGGTCAGGGATTTTCTCTGCCTCGAAATTGGGTGTTGTGTGCCTTTCATCATCGTTTCATCCTCATTCACTCGCAAGTCGCCGTTTCTTTGGTCATCAGTCTACTGACTGGTTTGATGCGGCCCGCCACGAATTCCTTTCCTGTGCTAACCTCTTCATCTCAGAGTAGCACTTGCAACCTACGTCCTCAATTATTTGCTTGACGTATTCCAATATCTGTCTTCCTCTACAGTTTTTGCCCTCTACAGCTCCCTCTAGTACCATGGAAGTCATTCCCTCATGTCTTAGCAGATGTCCTATCATCCTGTCCCTTCTCCTTATCAGTGTTTTCCACATATTCCTTTCCTCTCCGATTCTGCGTAGAACCTCCTCATTCCTTACCTTATCAGTCCACCTAATTTTCAACATTCGTCTATAGCACCACATCTCAAATGCTTCGATTCTCTTCTGTTCCGGTTTTCCCACAGTCCATGTTTCACTACCATGTAATGCTGTACTGCAGACGTACATCCTCAGAAATTTCTTCCTCAAATTAAGGCCGGTATTTGATATTAGTAGACTTCTCTTGGCCAGAAATGCCTTTTTTGCCATAGCGAGTCTGCTTTTGATGTCCTCCTTGCTCCGTCCGTCATTGGTTATTTTACTGCCTAGGTAGCAGAATTCCTTAACTTCATTGACTTCGTGACCATCAATCCTGATGTTAAGTTTCTCGCTGTTCTCATTTCTACTACTTCTCATTAACTTCGTCTTTCTCCGATTTACTCTCAAACCATACTGTGTACTCATTAGACTGTTCATTCCGTTCAGCAGATCATTTAATTCTTCTTCACTTTCACTCAGGATAGCAATGCCATCAGCGAATCGTATCATTGATATCCTTTCACCTTGTATTTTAATTCCACTCCTGAACCTTTCTTTTAATTCCATCATTGCTTCCTCGATGTACAGATTGAAGAGTAGGGGCGAAAGGCTACAGCCTTGTCTTACACCCTTCTTAATACGAGCACTTCGTTCTTGATCGTCCACTCTTATTATTCCCTCTTGGTTGTTGTACATACTGTATATGACCCGTCTCTCCCTATAGCTTACCCCTACTTTTTTCAGAATCTCGAACAGCTTGCACCATTTTATATTGTCGAACGCTTTTTCCAGGTCCACAAATCCTATGAAAGTGTCTTTATTTTTCTTTAGTCTTGCTTCCATTATTAGCCATAACGTCAGAATTGCCTCTCTCGTCCCTTTACTTTTCCTAAAGCCAAACTGATCATCACCTAGCGCATTCTCAATTTTCTTTTCCATTCTTCTGTATATTATTCTTGTAAGCAACTTCGATGCATGAGCTGTTAAGCTGATTGTGCGATAATTCTCGCACTTGTCAGCTCCTGCCGTAGTGGCGTTAAAGAACTTGTGGAGCGGCGGCCGAACAGCTCCGCGAGGGGTCTCCCGGCCACCAATGCCATACGCTCATTATTATTGCGCTATGTACTCATCTGCGTTTGTTGTTATCTCCCGCGGAACGTTAATCGCGCCCTGTCGAATACAGTCCCGTGCTGTTACAGTACGTTTGTGCTGCAGCCTCGCACATCACCTTTTTTTTTTAGGTTGGTTTCAGACGACGCCAGCGAGAAGCGTTTCTCTGCAGCGCACGGAGCCTACACGCGCCAATGCGCGGCTCCCCGCCACGCAAAACAGGTAGCATTCATCTCACGCTAGGTGAGGAGAACCCTACTTCATAGTGACGTAACGCTACGACATCGTGACGTAAATAACCTAAATCGACTAGATGAATACGTATCTCTGCTGTTGTACCGATAATGTCAAAGCTAAATGTAAATACAGGGTGAGGCAGTGAAACGGCACGATTTTGTAAAACCACCAAAGATTTATTTACAAGTAAAATCATAGTAGTTGAACATGGATCTCAAGTACAAGAGTGGAAATTAAAGATTTAACTTAAAAACAATCATTTTTTAAATATGGTGTCAGTGAGGTGTCGTCCTTGGTTTTGCACACATTGTCTAAGCCTGAGATGAAATTGTCCCATGACGTTTCGTAGCATCTGTACTGGAATGTTGTTAATTTCCTGTCGAATTCGCTCCTTCAGGTCTTCTTTTGTTCTTGGTGGATTTTCCTGGAAGACTTTGCACTTGAGGTAGCCCCAAAGAAAAAAGTCTGGTGCCGTCAGATCTGGTGAACGGGCAGGCCAGGGGAAATCGCCATTCCTGCTGATTAGACGTCGTGGAAATGCAAGTCTGAGCAATTCCATTGAGACATTAGCAGTATGGCTTGTTGCACCATCTTGCTGGAAGAGTGTTTCAGCATCTGGATCATGTCGATCAATTCCAGGCAGACCAAAAATGGTCAACATGTCAGCATAACGTCCAGAGTTTACCGTCACTGTGTTGGCATCTTCATCTTCAAAAAAATAGGCCCCCACGATTCCACGAGATGACATTGCGCACCAGACTGTTACTTTTTCAGAATGGAGAGGTTTTTCATGAAGTTCGTGCGGGTTATCTGAGGACCAATATCTGAAGTTTTGCTTATTTACGTACCCACTAAGATGAAAGTGGGCTTCATCACTCATCCATAAGTTATGCACTCTTTCTTCATTTCGTTCAATAACGTTAAGCATTGACTGGCAAAAGCGTATACGGTTATTGTAGTCATTACGTTTAAGGGCTTGCACTACCTGAATTTTGTATGGATGATAGTGAAGGTCACTCTTCAAAATCCGTCTTACTGATCGATTGCTGAGACCAAGTTCTGCGCTGTGCCGTCTCGCGGATTTTCGCGGACTTCGTCCCAACGCTTCGCGCACACGATTAATGTTCTCGGGTGTCCGGATTGTTTTTGTGCTGCCGCCTCTTTTCTTTGTTGTGCTAGCAGTAGCTTCAAAGGTTTTAACCCAAAGGAGAATGGCTTTCCTTGATGGCACGGGAGCCCGTGGCGGCAGGTTGAATTCACGACGAAAGGCGCGTTGAGCACCAACCACACTATCCGCGTTTTTGTAATATACCTTTACGGCATATGCGCGTTGCGCACTCGACCAACGCTCCATGGCTACTGAAACTTCCACCACTCTAGACGCCCAAGGTCACTTCCCCCACTCTCGCAACCCCCCTCCGCGCCCGACAACCACTATCGAAATCGTGCCGTTTCACTGCCTCACCCTGTACATGTGTACAAAGGAAGTGACAGGAGTTGGGTCATATGTTGATCCCAGTGGAATGAATTATTAAATGTAATCCCAACAATTTGCGATGGCCGGCCGAGGTGGCCGAGCGGTTCTAGGCGCTTCAGTCCGGAACCGCGCGACTGCTACGGTCGCAGGTTCGAATCCTACCTCGGGCGTGGATGTGTGTGATGTCCTTAGGTTAGTTAGGTTTAAGTAGTTCTAAGGTCTAGGGGACTGATGACATCAGATGTTAAGTCCCATAGTGCTCCGAAGCATTTGAACCTATTTGCGATGTTATAGTGTGTTTCATGAACATACCGAATATCTGAATGAAGGTTAAAATGGTTCAAATGGCTCTGAGCACTATGGGACTTAACATCTGAGGTCATCAGTCCCCTAGACTTAGAACTACTTAAACCTAACTAACCTAAGGACATCCCACACATCGATGCCCGAGGCAGGATTCGAACCTGCGACCGTAGCGGTCGCGCGGTTCCAGACTGAAGCGCCTAGAACCGCTCGGTCACACCGGCCGGCCTGAATGAAGGAATTATACCCATAAGGAAAGTTTAAAAAAGGTGTCTAGTCATTCTTTAATCCGATTAACCTTGCATAAATCATGTGGATAAAAATGTGAAATAGGGAGTAATTAAAGCCAATGAATTTTACATAGTTCATGTGGGCAGAAACGTTAAACTGAGAAATTGAAGTGGTTCCGAAAATAATTCCGGATGTTGCTGGAAATATTAAACCATCTAGTTCCATTCAATTCTGCCTTCATGTTGTAAATCAACTAAGAAAGATCGCGAAATCTTTCAGACTGTCTTTATGGATCTTATCGAAAGCTTTGTCATCTCCGTTAGAGCCCATGTTCAGAACGACGTACACGCTAGCAACACCGGACAATAGGACAATGAAAGCACACAAACAAAAAACAATGCAGATTCAAGACGCACACAACAGTCGATATATCCAGATTGCACACAACAGTCGATAGGACAACACGTGAAACTCATGATGACGCGTGCCTATGCCACTAGTGATGGGGAGCTCGTGAATGAGTCGTTCAAATGAACGCTTCACTTCAGTGAAGTGTGAACTAACCACTCAATTTCAATGAACTGGTACTTCAAACTCTTCATAGATAGCACACTCCACACTTTTTTCTAGTTCACTCACTCTCTTCTCCTCTCCCTCTCCCACTACATCGGCGCTACGTCACTCACTCTCCCTTCACTTCAGTCCTCCCTCTGCTGCCTGTTGACGATTCGCGCGGGGTTTGTGGGGAAAGATAGGTTTACGAGGGGTTGGGAGGTGAGGGGAAGGCAGCGTCAGCTGCTAAGTGCAGTGCTGACATTACTCGTGACTATTTGTGTATTTATACATCGCGTCTACGGGTAGCCTACCGTTGGCAGCGCTTGCAGACAAATGAATATTAAAGATATAAACGAAGGGGCTGGCTGTGTGAGCACGCACAGCCAACATGAAAATAAAAGGTTTGTTAATAACACTGAAAGAGGGATTTTACATGAAATCGTACCAGTGACTACAGGTGACAGTTTACGTTTTGAATCTGGAGAGTCATTATTCTCAACAAAAATAAAATCTACAGGAAAACTTGTGAATAATTACTTAACGTAGGTATATAGACTGTGACAGTTGTAAACATACTCATTCTATTTTGGATTAAATTTTACAAGGAACTTAAAATTGGACTGCATTTCGTTGGTAGCCCTATTTTTCAGTTCATGAATACAACAAATAATATTTCATTTGGCAGATAAAGACTTTTTTGGACGCTTCATGAGAAAATTTCGAGCAAGATTAAATATAATGCCTTCTTTATATGTGACAGGCTTCTCTGTTTATCTTTCCTTTGTCCCCTTCGACCATGCTCTATTGAAGTTAACTCAGACGCTGTAAGATCGTAAAACGTTGCGTGCACGTTACTGCATAGTTCGGTTATCTGTTGGTAAAATTATGAAGTATTACGAAGCTTCATTGTACGAGCGAGGCGAAGCGAGCGTAGCAGCGGCTGAGCGGCGAACTGGGCAACTTCGACAGGCTTCCATACTTCACGAATGAACTACTTCATTTGAACGCTTCACGGCAAAGAGTGAAATGAATGAAGTAGCTCACTGGAATGAACGAGTTCGACCCATCTCTGTATGCCACTATGAGGTTGGGCTCTGCTCACCGAGCGTGAGATGAATGCTACCCATGCAAAACAGGTGCAGCTGTTGTCGCGGAGCACGTCTGTGATGCTGTCGCCGCTGCTACGCCGGCTGCAGCGCCATCGTGTTACAGTTTCGTCAAAGAGTCTGATGACGAGGCTGCCTTCCGCTTATTTCGCTTACTTAATAAGAAATAAAGGAGGTAATTTGAAAAGAACTTGTGACAACCTTCAACATGGCGACGGAAAGTTGTTTCTATACTTTCGAATTTCGCACCGAACCCTTGAGAAAGAAGTGGAGAATTTGTCATCGACTTTCCAATATGTGTTGCCCAATTTTGTGCGTGATCGGTATGGATAAGGATTTTAAGACACTTTGAATACTTGTGGCCTACACGAGATGTTAAAAGACCCATCACCAACTGAAACAAATGGGAAGAGTGTTCATGCCATATTTGCAAACCATTGTACTGTCACAGATGGGCAGCTACCATGGTAGTTTGAAAAATATATTAGATTATCTCGCTCAAAATCTCTTTAAAACAGATACATTTTCCATGCTGAATCGTGTAATAAAAACGATAATGTGGTGTACATCTTAATTTGTTAATCATTGTTACGACACTCACCAATTGTCTTGTTGCCTCTCAAGACTGTACTTGGAAATGACTGCTCCCATGCTTGAATTTTCTCCAGTTTATTTAAAGATAAATGTTTTTCACAGATGAAATCTTCTGTATTGACATCCATCTCAAGCCAACAGTGTGACCTACAAGACCGTACTATCAAATAACAATGACCAGCGATTTCAGTACGTCACGAGTCGACTGTTCATGAGCGGCGTTAACCAATGCTAGTCGTGTCAGTAGCGCCAATGAGTGGCATCTTGCGAAGGCCGCTTCTGGAAGCAATGTTCCGCTTCTGCTTCTATAGTTCGCCACTGAACGCCACAGACCCGCGATGTCTTCGCCAGCGGAAGTCCACCGAGAAGCGCTTCTGACAGTGCGTCTGCAGTTGTATCATTAACGTATCGTAACAGCCCATCTACAAAACGTCAAATTCCCTATTATACGTCATTCGCAAAAGCGATGAACATCAGGCAAACTGTGTAACTTTCAAGTACCATCTAGTACAGCTTGACGGAACGATAAACAATAGGCGATAAAACTCTGAAGTGCCCTTCATAAGGGATAAGGCGGAAATCG
The DNA here is from genome assembly GCF_023864275.1 of Schistocerca cancellata. Taxonomy (NCBI): domain Eukaryota; kingdom Metazoa; phylum Arthropoda; class Insecta; order Orthoptera; family Acrididae; genus Schistocerca; species Schistocerca cancellata. Next base: position 804,906,527 of record NC_064628.1, read on the forward strand.
AAACTTACGAGAGAGAACGAGTAGCAGAAAAATCTGTCAGAAACGCAGGATATTTTATCCGCGTCGGTCGAGTGTAATGTAAGAGCCGTATTGCCGAGATTTCGCCGTATAACGAAATAGTGAAGCCACAGAAGGTAATACTGAATGTTAGGCGCCTGGCAGTCTCTCAACTCATTCCATATCGGAAGCCAGTTCACAACTGAAGCTGTCCATTGATGAGGAGCCGATCTACGACGACGTCCATGAAACCATTCAATTCTCCTGCTTGCACCTTCGACAGCACAGTATTTTTCAGAGAATCTTAGTATACTCCTAACACAAACGAATGTCGCCCTTTCGTATTGCAGTGACTAAACGTTTTACCTATGTCCTGTTTTTCTGTTCTTGCACCTTCTACGCTCGACACAGCAGCTCTAGTAAAATCTGATGTTACATCTGCAATCCACCATATCGGTAGCGACGGACTTTTTACTAAAAATTGCTCGACGGCATTAAGCACAGCGTGTTAATTCACCCCAAAGTATCCCTTTTTGACCGTTTTGTAAATTTCTTTGACAGAGACCTTTGATCAAAGTCCTTTGGTCAAATCTTTGACATTGTACTGAGGAAGCTTGGATCAAAGATTTCTCTGATCAAACTCTTTGTCAAAGTTAGAGCGTGGGTCTAGCTTTGATCAAAGTTCGCCATATTGCACACTTCCTTTTACTCACTTCAGTTGATTCTAACCTTCAAAGTTTACTTGGTTTGTGGCTAGCATAACAGTGATAATTTTGAATTATGAAGAAAGCGACATTCTCCGTAACACCAAACACATTGATCCTAAAAATCTCGATTAGCTGTTAGATTAAGAAGTAACTGCAGCCATCAGCTGCATTCGAAGTGGCTGCGCTGTGGATGGTTAATGAAGAAATTAATTGGACTAAGGTGTGTGTGGTGATGCGGAAATAAATGTTGTCAACAAAGTGTACATCAGTGAAACAAATGTATTTATTTGTTACTCCAAATTGCGTAACCTAATCTTCATAAATTCCTCCTTGAGTCATGAATATACTGATTCACATGTTTTTGGAACAATACCTGAAGTTTTACACTGGGGGATGCGAGTACTAATTTGAATGCTCGAACAGGTTTCGCCTGTTGCTAAAAATCTTAACAGAACCTCAAGAGGATGTGTAGCAGAAATCGCATTTCTTGAATGAGTATCTTGTTTGCAAATATGAGGGCTACTTTCGTAAGGACAAAATGAAATGTTTATTGGTCCATTCTCAAATCTACATCTACTTATACACATTTTCATAGCTCTTTAAATCCTCGCACACCACCTCACGAAACAAACGCTGGTGAACGCTTCGAGCATCTCTTCTCTTTATTCAAGGTTTCACACAAAATCGTTTCCTCTCATTCTGGGCTCGTCACCAGTAAAAAAGGTTCAACTGGCTCTGAGCACTATGGGACTTAACATCTGAGGTCATCAGTCCCCTAGAACTTAGAACTACTTAAAACTAACCAACCTAAAGACATCACACACATCCATGCCCGAGGCAGGATTCGAACCTGCGACCGTAGCAGTCTCGCGGTTCCGGATTGAAGCGCCTAGAACCGCACGGCCACGACGGCCGGCTCGTCACCAGTATTATTTCAAATATTGCTGTACATACAATTAACTGTTCAGTATCAATTCTCCAATCCAACAACTATAACGAATAAATTGACAGGTCCAATGAAGCAGCTTGATGAAAGAATTTTGACAAAATCTTTGACAAAGATCCTTGGTCAAAGAACTTCGACAGTGTAATGTGGGCCTAGGCACAGGGAAGAGGAAGCCAGCACATACAGCAGTGTGCGTGGAAAGCCCATCTCGCATTCATCGACGCTCACCGCTGCTTTCTCTCCCAAGGAGAACGCCCGCGCGTCTTCGCTGCCCACACGAATCTCTCATGGCTGCGCGCAACGGGGTGGAGCAGCATTTAAGACCACGGACTCGTTTCTTGGACGGGCGGCTTCCAATACTTATCCCGTCATACTGGCCAGCTTTTCGTTGTTTTCATAAATCACATGCTTGAAAATGCAATGATCAGCATTTAAACACAACCCAAGCTAGAAGCAACGCTATCTACCTTCTGTATATAAGGGAGAGATTGCGCCCTGGGTTCCTCGTTCAGAAATTGCATTTGTATGTTGGTTGTTAATTGAGAATACTGTGTTATTGCTCGAGTAAAGAAGAGAAATATCTCGCACGTGTCGAAATTCGACAGTGTCATGATCGTGGCCTGTCAGCCTCCGTAGCTGAATGGTCAGCGCATCTGCCTGCCATGCGTAGGACCCTGGTTCGATTCCTGGTACTCCCGGGGATTTTTCCGTTGTGGGAGGCCTGGAACGGGGTGAACTATGTCTCCCGACGCCAACTGAGGAGCTGCTTGAATGAAAAGTAGCGACTCGTAAGGTCTCAGAAGTTGAAAATGGCGAGCGGTTTGCTGACCGCACGCCCGTCCATACCATAACTGTATGAAGCCATTGGCTGAGCCTGACATGGCTGTAGGTCAGTCCCGATTGGCCAATCTCGGATAGAAGGCGAAACGCGCGCTCTCTCGGAGAGAGGGAGAGAGAGAGAGAGAGAGAGAGAGAGAGAGAGAGAGAGAGAGAGAGAGAGAGAGATCGTGACCTATCGGCACTGAGCGTAGTCGTAACGATATTGTCGCTCGCGTTGGTCCGGATCAGACGATTGTCATGCGAGTATGGAACCGGTGGGTTCAAAGGGGCCATGCTCAACAGAATTCAGAAGCCTCAAGGATCCCACACGACTAGCGCCCGAGGGGACCAATATAACTTCCGTTCGGTCCTCCAGGCTCGTTCAGCCTCGCCACGTAACTTGAGGTAGGAAACTCACTAGTTTCTAGTAAGACAAATACCCACACGGGCAGTGCAACGACATCTGGGATACGAAGGACAACACGGCCATCCAGATTTAGGTTTCCCGTGAGTTCCCTAAATCGCGCTAGGTAAATTCTGGGAAGGTTCCTTTGGAAAGGGCACAGCCGATTCCTTTCCTATCCTTTTGTATCCCGAGCTTATGCTCCGCCTCTAATGACCGGAGTGTCGACGGCACAGTAAACTCTAATCTTTCTTTTTTTCTTCCGTTTTTGCGTCTCTTACTGACGCTGCAGCAGAGGTATGCAGACAGTGCTGAGCTCAACGACATCACTGAACACCACTCTATCTTTTGAGACGAGTCCCGTTTCTCTCTGCAGCATCACATTGGTCGTATACGCCAGTTGAGGCTTCGATGAGAACGAACGTTGGCAGACTGCAGTCGTCGTCGTCGTCATCATCATACGGGCCCAACACGTGGTATGATGTTATTGTGTGCCATTTGGTGTACAACGCGATCACGTTTGGTTTGCATAGCGCGTAATTTCGATAAGGCGGTGCATTTCTGATGAGTCATGGCCCGTGGCTATGCAAGGGCTCAAGGACCCCACACGAATAGCGCTCGAGAGGACTGACAAGAGTTTTAGTTCTGTCCTGGAGGCTTTTTCAGTCTTGCCACGTACCTTGAGGTAGGAAATGCACTTGTTTACAGCGAGACCAATAACCACACGCACATTGCAACGAGGTAGTGCAAGACTGCACGTTGCCAGTGTGTCCTGATCTACCTCGGTACCGGTACACTCTTTGACAACTTTCCTGTCGAGCACGTTCTTCACACATCTCACCCATTAAAAACATTTGGTCAAGGGTTTCCAAGACACAGGCATGCCACCACTCGCCAGCCACCACGATTGGTGAAGTATTGCATAAAGCTGAAGCACAATGGAATGACGTACCCGGTTCTGCCATCCAAACTCCACGCAACTCGATTCCCGACAGGATCGGGTCCACACTCTGTGTAATTACAGTAAGTACACTGAGTTGACAAAAGTCATGGAATGTCGATATTCACATATACAGATGACGGTAATATCGCCAACACAAGGTATAAAAGGGCAATGTATTGGCGGAACCGACATTTGTACTCACAAGAGAACCTCCCCATCGCACCCCCCCCCCCCCCCCTCAGATTTAGTTATAAGTTGGCACAGTGGATAGGCCTTGAAAAACTGAACACAGATCAATAGAGAAAACAGGAAGAAGTTTGTGGAACTATGAAAAAATAAGCAAAATATACAAACTGAGTAGTCCATGCGCAAGATAGGCAACACCAAGGCTAATGTTAGCTCACGAGCGCCGTGGTCCCGTGGTTAGCGTGAGCATCTGCGGAACGAGAGGTCCTTGGTTCAAGTCCCCCTTGGAGCGAAAAGTTTACTTTCTTTATTTTCGCAAAGTTATGATCTGTCTGTTCGTGCATTGACGTCTCTATTCACTGTAATAAGTTTAGTGTCTGTGTTTTGCGACCGCACCGCATAACCGTGCCATTAGTAGACGAAAGGACGTGCCTCTCCAATGGGAACCGAAAACATTTGATCGCAAGGTCATGGGTCAACCGATTCCTCCACAGGAAAACACGTCTGATATATTCTATACGACACTGGTGACGGCATGTGCGTCACATGACAGGAATATGTTGTCCACCCACCTAACTTGTACACTTGGCGAATGGGTAAAAAGATTCTTCTACTCTGCCCGATTTAGGTTTTCTTGTGGATGTGATAATCACTCCCAAAATAGTGATGAAAACTTAAGGGTTTGTCACATAAACTGAAAATAAAAAATTAAAATTTTCGCACAAGGGAAGAATTGAACCAAGGACCTCTCGTGCCGCAGCTGCTCACGCTAACCACGGGACCAGGGCTCTCCGGAGCTCATCTTATCCTTTTGTTGCCTGTGATTCGCATGGACTACTCAGTTTGTATATTTTTCTTATTTTTTCAAAGTTCCACACAACTTCTTCCTGTTTTCTCGATTGGTCTGTGTTCAGTTTTTCAAGGTCTATCCACTGTGCCAACTTATAACTAAATCTGAGGGGGGTGCGATGGGGAGGTTCCATTGTCAGATGATTCATGTGAAAAGAAACCCACGTGATAATGGCCGCACTGCGCAATTAACAGACTTCGAACGCAGAATAGTAGATTGAGCCAGAAGCGTAGGACATTCCATTTCGGGAACGTCAGGGGATTAAATATTCCGAGATTCACAGCGTCAAGAGTTTGCCGAAAATCCCAAATTTCAGGCATTAACTCTCACCACGGGCAACACAGTGGCCGACGGCCTTAACGGCTTGGAGCAGCGGCTAATGCGTAGAGTTGTCAGTGCTAAAGGTCAAGCAAAACGGTGTGAAATAACCGCAGAAATCAATGTGGGACGTACGACGAACCTGTCCCCTAGGTGAGTGCGGTGAAATTTGGCGTTAATAGGCTATGGCAGGAGACAACCGACGCTTGTGCCTTAGCTAACGGAAAGACATCGCCTGCAGTGCCTCTCCTGAGCTCGTAACCATATCGCTTGCAACGTAGACACCTGGAAAACCGTGACCTGGTCAGATGAGTCTCCATTTCAGTTGGTAAGAGGTGATTGTAGGATTCGAGTGTGGCGCAGAACCCACGAAGCACGGCCGCCTGTATTACAGGCGGCCGTATACGAAGCCATAGACACAAGTTGTCAGCAAGGTACTGTGCAAGATTGTGGCGGCTCTATAATGGTGTGTGTTGTGTTTACATGGAATGGACGGGTCCTCTTGTCCAACTGAACCGATCGTTGGCTGGAAATGATCATTTTCAGCTACTCGGATGAAACGTCCCCTTTGAACAATTATACATGACTGTGCTTAACCTGACACACAATATTTTTAGCGCAACGCAATCTGACTTTCAAAAATCCCTACAAAAGAATAGCCCTGACTAACATTAATCTATACCTTTCACAAATCACTTACCTCACCAAAAATCTTCGTTACTCGAACTACTGCAAAACAGCGAGCGCCACTACTGCCAGCTAAATAAAAGATTCAAACTACGGAAGGCACTAACTACTGATAGGCATAGTTAGCAAATGAAAGATTTTGATAGAGAACAAACAATGTATTTACCTTAATAGTGTTGAAAAATCATAATATACATAGCAGTTCATAATATCCAGTATAACAAATTTCAAAACTCCATCTCTCTCCCCACATCCACCACTGCTGGCGGCTCACCTCCAATTGCGCAACGCTACGCGCTGTTCACATCCAGCTGCCGCTGCCCAACACTACAATGGCAGACAACAATGCAAACTAGCCACAGACTGCACACAGCACAGCCAGTGATTTTCATATAGAGCGCTACGTAACGTTGCCAATAAGAAAACATAAACAGCCTACTTACATAAAGAAAACATAAACAGCCTACTTACACGGAGACCATTTGTAGCCATTCACGGGCTTCAGGTTCCCAAACAACGATGGATTTTTTTTATGGATGACAATGCGCCATGTCACCGCCCCACAGTTGTTCGTGACTGGTTTGAAGAATATTCTGGACAATTCGAGTGAATGGTTTGGCCACCCAAATCGTCCGACATGAATCCAATCGAGTATTTATGGGACATAATCGAGAGGTCAGTTCGTGTACAAAATCCTTCACCGTCAACACTTTCGCAATTATGAACGGCTACAGAGGCAACATGGCTCAGTATTTCTGCAGGGGAAACGACTTGTTGAGTGTCCATGCCGAGTCGAGTTACCGAGCGAGGTGGCGCAGTGGTTAGCATACTGGACTCGCATTCGGGAGGACGACGGTTTAATCCCGCGTCCGGCCATCCTGATTTAGGTTTTCCGTGATTTCCCTGAATCGCTTCAGGCAAATGCCGTTATGGTTCCTTAGAAAGGGCACGGCCGATTTACTTGCCCATCCTTCCCTAATCCGAGCTTGTGCTCCGTCTCTAATGACCTCGTTGTCGACGGGACGTTAAACACTAATCTCCTCCTCCTCCAAGTCGAGTTGCTACACTACGCCGGACAAACGGAGGTCCGACACGATAACAGGAGATATTCAATGACTTTCCTCAGTTTATTGTATTTCGTTATTAGCAATGCTTACTGGTGTTGTAATATTGATGGCAAGCAAGTGTGCTCACACCATAAAGTGTTACTGTACACTAGTGTTATCACTGATGATACTCTGTTTGGGAAAACGAAATTGACGTAACTGGTTAAATAAACAGTGACTACTGCCCGTTACATGTATACAGTTTTTTGCCTCAGCATCGTCGTTATAAACAGTAACAAGGACCATTTCGAATCTTACCTACGAAAGGACTGGGGGAAGGCTTCGTTCAACACGGACGCCGCATATCGGGGTGCTCTGCCACCTGCTAGCTGTCTGGGGAGGAAGACGCCTGACAGGCTGTATGTGTGTGAGGCAGTGGCACCACCGTGGCTGCTTGGAGCGCAGGTTCTCTTGGCGCGGGAAGATATTTGTTTAGACTGCGCCACACAGTGTATAATGAAAGCGCGTCTCGCGAGAGGCTGTGACGAAAGCGCTGACGTCGAATGCGGCCGCCCGGCGTCCCTGCCGAATGCGGCCAGCCTCGCCAGGGACAACACGCGCACACCTAGCGAGCGATAAGCTGCAGCACCACCGAACAGATTTTCGCGTTCATGGCGAAAGTTTGATGGTGTCTACACACCGGAAATACGAGGGCTTCGAAATCCTAAAGCGAAAGGGGATTGAGAACAGACACACACACACAAGTGTGAGGCATCTCGAACAGAATCATCTCCTCCAATGTCAACCAGGGACCCTATTCTGTATCTTTCCGCCATTTTGCAGATCGGGTCGGTACGCGAGCGCACCGAGTGGTCTTGTTTTCGAAATAGAGCGCCAACATTATCAGTAAGCATTTCAAAAGCGATGCCGAAAGGTCCTAGCGAATCGAAACTCTGCCTCAGATCCGCGCATGCGCACTGCAGCGTCACAGCGGCACGAACTCGGAGCGGCTAGCAGCCAACATAGGCATGCCATTCTTCACAGTACCGAAAAGTGTGGTTAGAGTACGTAATACTGTTATGGACTTAAATGTATGCATAACGATAGAATATTGACTGTGTTCTGGAAACTGTGCTAAATGTCACATTGTTATTTTATTCTCCTTCACATCGACGTCTTGTTTTGGATTTTACGTTTCGGACTATGATATAGGAATGGAGTGTAGTACCACATTGTACAAATACATCTATAGAAACACCCGAAAAATTCGTCATTTTTTCTGTTTTCCGTCGTTCCTTAGTTGCTTCAAAATTCATTGAGGTACGTTTCGTCTATGCAACCAACTGAAGGCAGTTTGTTTATTGCCATACGCGTTTCGCTTCCTTTATTCGTGATGATGCTTCACAAATAAAAGAAGCGAAACGTGTATGGCAATAAACAAACTGCCTTAAATTAGTTGCATAGACGGAACACATCTGCACGAACCCGAAAGATTGTCTAAGAGAGTGTCAAAGAATAATAAGATGAACAGAATTTGCTTATAGCTCGCTCCTAGAGATCCAAATGATGGAAGTAGCCTACTTCCCTATATGACATATCAACGATTTGGTTGACAGAAACAAAATTTAAAAATCACCTTTTCGAGAGCATGTGGCGAGTGCAGCTATAGAAGTTCGTTTTAGTATACAACAGGGATCTGATGAATCAAAATGTTTCATACATGGTGGTATAGTCTGAAAATATTGTACCGGGAACCTTTCATCTCTGTCTACTGTTAAGGATTCGATCGCAGAGTTGTGACAAGCTAGAGTATAAAGACGATTGCTGCTAGTTTCATTCGCAGTAATTAAAATTCCTGTTTGACCACACTCTCGGAAATACATTTCGAAAAAAATGGTGAATTACTTGCGACAAGATGTAGTATAAATGTCACTGTCAGTTGTTTCACGCACAGTAATTTCATTTCTTAAACAGTCACGAAATCGGAGATACTCATTACTGAGAAAGCGCGTTCTTATGTGTAAATTACAACGAATATTTCAGAAAAATGTTTAACTTTGACGATTGACTAAGTCTCAGAATTTGTTGCAAACACGAAGAGAAAAAGACATATTTTCGTATCTAGCGGTATACGAACCTACACCCGTTGTCGCCGGCCAGTGTGGCCGAGCGGTTCTAGGCGCTTCAGTCTGGAATCGCGCGACCGCTACCGTCGCAGGTTCGAATCCTGCCTCTGGCATGGATGTGTGTGATGTCCTTAGGTTAGTCAGGTTTAAGTAGTTCTAAGCTCCAGGGGACTGATGACCTCAGACGTTAAGTCCCATAGTGCTCACAAGGGAACCTCCCCATCGCACCCCCTCAGATTTAGTTATAAGCTGGCACAGTGGATAGGCCTTGAAAAACTGAACGCAGATCAATCGAGAACACAGGAATAAGTTGTGTGGAACTATGAGAAAAATAAGCAAAATACACAAACTGAGTAGTCCATGCGCAAGATAGGCAACATCAAGGATAATATGAGTTCAGGAGTGCCGTGGTCCTATGGTTAGCGTGAGCAGCTGCGGAAAGAGAGGTCCTTTGTTCTAGTCTTTCCTCGACTGAAAAGTTTAATTTTTTATTTTCAGACAATTATCAAAGTTCAGGCACTCACACATAATCAACTTCGCTCTCCAGAATTCTAGGACATGTTCAGATTTGCTTGGATATATGCAGGATTTGACGGTCTACACACGGAAAAATTTGAAAACGTTAAAAAACATATGTTTTGACAGAACACAGGGAAAACTGTGCGACTGTGAAACTGTTGCATTCATTTGTTGCAGTTTATGTGACAAACTCTTATGTTTTCATCACTTTTTTGGGAGTTATTATCACATCCACAAGAAAACCTATATCGGGCAAGGTAGAAGAATCTTTTTACTCATTCGCCAAGTGTACAAGTTAGGTGGGTCGACAACATATTCCTGTCACGTGAAGCACATGCCATCACCAGTGTCGTATAGAATATATCAGACGTGGTTTCCTGTGGAGGAAACGGTTGACCTATGACCTTGCGATCAAATGTTTTCGGTTTCCATGGGAGAGGCACGTCCTTTCGTCTACTAATCGCACGGTTTTGCGGTGCGGTCGCAAAACACACACACTAGACTTATTACAGTGAACAGAGACGTCAATGAACGAACGGACAGATCATAACTTTGCGAAAATAAATAAAATAAACTTATCACTCGAGGGAAGACCTGAACCAATGACCTCTCGTTCCGCAGCTGCTCACACTAATCACGGGACTACAGCGCTCCTGAGCTCACACTATCCCTGATGTTGCCTATCTTCCACATGGACTATTCAGTTTGTATATTTTGCTTATCTTTTTCATAGTTCCACACAACTTGTTCCTGTTTTCTCGATTGATCTGTGTTCAGTTTTTCAAGGCCTATCCACTGTGCCAACTTATAACTAAATCTGAGGGGGGTGCGATGGGGAGGTTCCCTTGTCAGAGCCATTTGAACCATTTGAACACCCTTTGTCACGGCGGTTCATCACCTTACGAACTTCGCTACTACAACTCGCATGGTGTCGGCGCTTTATTTTATGTAATTCCAGTCGAGGGAGACACAGGCTGACTTCGTTGCCGAATGATGCGGACGTAAGACGTAAATGCATGAAATATTTGAACCTTTCCTCTATCAGACTTAACAAAATTCCTTTGCATTGTTACTTAAAAATTTTAAACGCGTTTCGATAAATAATAAGTAAACCATTTGCGGAAAAGAGTACGCAAAGTCAGTAACACTCGTGTAATATAAGTAAGCAGAGCCGATGTCTTGATATTTAATGAGCTTTAAACTCTTAATTGCGTAAAAGTAGCAGGTATTTTGAAAGAATATTGACCGAAAACTTTTTTTATTGTTCTAATCATTCATAGTAACAACTTAACCATACTTCTAACAATGGAAAATAATCTATCATGAACTCACATTCCAACTGGACGCGGCCTGTGCTGATTCTTTAGTAACACAATCACTAAATCCAAAGCTACAACCGCTCAATATGTTTAAAATAACAGATTATAGGTGTAAATAAGCCACAGCTAACTGAACGACTGGACAATACTGAAATCCAAAACCTCTCGGTACAGTTGTCGAAAAATCGCCTGGAGGACCGTTCGGTCACAGGTCTCAGAAGCTTACTGAATAGTAAATTCGGATAAAGAACGGAAAATGTAACCACCGAGATTAACCTACTGCACCGATAGAATAGGGCCCCAGGACAGGTACCGAAAACGTCGATCACGCGAAACCCGCCTCGCTTATCTCTTCACTTGACATCCTGAACGTCGTGAATCACGACATGTCAGATGGATGTAATATTTCCTGCCTTCTAAAACGCATTTGACTCTGTTCCACACCAGCCTTTATCAATTAAAAGTGTGACCATTAAGGGGCACAAAAAAATTTGTGACTGAATTGAAGATTTCTTGGTAGGTAGCATGCAGCATGTTGTTATGGACGAGAATCATCGACAGAATTGGAAGTAAAATCAAGCGTGTCTCAAGTGTGTCGGGACCGTTCATGTTGTACATTAATGGCCTGGCGGATAATACACTCAAAAAAAACCCGACACACCAAGAAAGAATTATCCGTATTGGACGGAAATTGGTAGATGTGATGTACAAGTGCTGGCAAACAAGTGATTACAATTTCAGAAAAACTTAAAGAGAAAGAGATTCACAAATTTAGAAAGTCAATAACGCGTTCATCCTCCTAGGCCTTTACGGAAGCAGTTATTCGGCTTGGCATTGGTCAATAGAACTGTTAGATGTCCTCCTGAGGGGTATCGTGCCAAATTTTGTCCAGTTGGGCGTTAGATCGCCAACATCCCGATACGGTTATTACACTACCATATTTGATGGTTTAATAGGGAACTTTATCAAATGTCTCCTGTCGTCAAATAAATATGATCAAATAAAGGGCCTCGGTCTAGATTTCATCATAAAAGTCGTTCGTCTTCGGTTCACTGCGCTGTGAAATGCAACTGCTTGGAGCGGTGGCGTCGCTACAGCTATTTGACCTCTCTGTAGTGCGGTTGTAAATGTGGCTTCAAAGTTGGTGTGTTCCTTCGAGTCTTTTATTTTTTTATTTTTGTAATAAACTTGCTTCTAAAAGGGTGGGGATGAGCAAGCGGCACAGTGCATGTTATTAATTGTGTGTTGATGGGCAAGTGGAATATGCTGCAGGCGACTTCATGTCCACAATCACAGCTACAGCCAACCACCTCTACATCTGGAAACATCCAGGCAGCTTTTCAGCAAGCCGGGATAAAGAAAAGAAAATCAAAAATTCTTTCTTAGCTTTCCATTCTACTTTGTTTATTCTTGAACGCTAGATGCCCCAAGTTAAAAAGCGCTTCATCAGTTTCGTACTTTTTATTAATTTTGTAGTTGTTGGAACAGTAATTCCATTAATTAAATTATTCAAAAATAAAAATAGTTCTTATTGCCCATATAGTATACTAAACATTTATTTACATATTCCCCCTTCAGTGCTTTATAAACCATTCTGGAATTATTTTGGTTAATGAGAAATGTGATATTCGAGTCCTGTGTTGTAAACTAGAGTAGCTTTCTCCTGTCAAGAAATCCCAGTGTCACAGTTCGCTGCATATACAGCATTTCTCAAAAGAGTATTCTCTTTTGTAATATGAGAAGCCACTTTACCGAGCAAATACTGAAATACACTCTCATCCATTCGTAAGTAATTTACGTCCTCCACTAGCAGCTCTCGTAACACATTTTGCTGAGTGCTTTTACTATCTCGACGTAATATCTATGGCTTCATCCAAGTAGGTTTCCTTTTTTTCCGCCGCTTTTCTCCCAAATACACACGCGGTGCAGTTGAGGTACTAGCAATTGCAGCTCATAATAAGAGGTCAGACAGAGATTCCGAAATCAGATACTGGATTGTAAGGCGCACCCAGGAGCAGATATAGACTCAGATCACAATATAGTAGTGATGAAGATTTGTTCAAATGGCTCTGAGCACTATGGGACTCAACTGCTGAGGTCATTAGTCCCCTAGAACTTAGAACTAGTTAAACCTAACTAACCTAAGGACATCACAAACATCCATGCCCGAGGCAGGATTCGAACCTGCGACCGTAGCGGTCTTGCGGTTCTAGGCTGCAGCGCCTTTAACCGCACGGACACTTCGGCCGGCTAGTGATGAAGAGTAGGCTGAAGTTCAAGACATTAGTCAGGAAGAATCAATACGCAAAGAAGTGGAATACGGAAGTACTAAGGAATGACGAGATACGTTTGAAGTTCTCTAACGCTATAGATACAGCAATAAGGAATGCGCAGTAGGCAGTACAGTTGAAGAGGAATGGACATCTCTAAAAAGGGCCATCACAGAAGTTGGGAAGGAAAACATAGGTACAAAGAAGGTAGCTGCGAAGAAACCATGGGTAACAGAAGAAATACTTCAGTTGATTGATGAAAGGAGGAAGTACAAACATGTTCCAGGAAAATCAGGAATACAGAAATACAAGTCGCTGAGGAATGAAATAAATATGAAGTGCAGGGAAGCTAAGACGAAATGGCTGCAGGAAAAATGTGAAGACATCGAAAAAGATATGATTGTCGGAAGGACAGACTCAGCATACAGGAAAGTCAAAACAACCTTTGGTGACATTAAAAGCAACGGTGGTAACATTAAAAGTGCAGCGGGAATTCCACTGTTAAATGCAGAGGAGAGAGCATATAGGTGGAAAGAATACATTGAAAGCCTCTATGAGGGTGAAGATTTGTCTGATGTGATAGAAGAAGAAACAGGAGTCGATTTAGAAGAGATAGGGGATCGAGTACTAGAATCGGAATTTAAAAGAACTTTGGAGGACTTACGGTCAAATAAGGCAGAAGGGATAGATAACATTCCATCAGAATTTCTAAAATCATTGGGGGAAGTGGCAACAAAACGACTATTCACGTTGGTGTGTAGAATATATGAGTCTGGCGATATACCATCTGACTTTCGGAAATGCATCATCCACACAATTCCGAAGACGGCAAGAGCTGACAAGTGCGAGAATTATCGCACAATCAGCTTAACAGCTAATGCATTGAAGCTGCTTACAAGAATAATATACAGAAGAATGGAAAAGAAAATTGAGAATGCGCTAGGTGACGATCAGTTTGGCTTTAGGAAAAGTAAAGGGACGAGAGAGACAATTCTGACTTTACGGCTAATAATGGAAGCAGGGCTAAAGAAAAATCAAGACACTTTCATGGGATTTGTCGACCTTGAAAAAGCGTTCGACAATATAAAATGTTGCAAGCTGTTCGAGATTCTGAAAAAAGTAGGGGTAAGCTATAGTGAGAGACGGGTCATATACAGTATGTACAACAACCAAGAGGGAATAATAAGAGTGGACGATCAAGAACGAAGTGCTCGTATTAAGAAGGGTGTAAGACAAGGCTGTAGCCTTTCGCCCCTACTCTTCAATCTGTACATCGAGGAAGCAATGATGGAAATAAAAGAAAGGTTCAGGAGTGGAATTAAAATACGAGGTGAAAGGATATCAATGATACGATTCGCTGATGACATTGCTATCCTGAGTGAAAGTGAAGAAGAATTAAATGATCTGCTGAACGGAATGAACAGTCTAATGAGTACACAGTATGGTTTGAGAGTAAATCGGAGAAAGACGAAGGTAATGAGAAGTAGTAGAAATGAGAACAGCGAGAAACTTAACATCAGAATTGATGGTCACGAAGTCAATGAAGTTAAGGAATTCTGCTACCTAGGCAGTAAAATAACCAATGACGGACGGAGCAAGGAGGATATCAAAAGCAGACTCGCTATGGCAAAAAAGGCATTTCTGGCCAAGAGAAGTCTACTAATATCAAATACCGGCCTTAATTTAAGGAAGAAATTTCTGAGGATGTACGTCTGTAGTACAGCATTGTATGGTAGTGAAACATGGACTGTGGGAAAACCGGAACAGAAGAGAATCGAAGTATTTGTGATGTGGTGCTACAGACGAATGTTGAAAATTAGTGGGACTGATAAGGTAAGGAATGAGGAGGTTCTACGCAGAATCGGAGAGGAAAGGAATATGTGGAAAACACTGATAAGGAGAAGGGACAGGATGATAGGACATCTGCTAAGATATGAGGGAATGACTTCCATGGTACTAGAGGGAGCTGTAGAGGGCAAAAACTGTAGAGGAAGACAGAGATTGGAATACGTCAAGCAAATAATTGAGGACGTAGGTTGCAAGTGCTACTCTGAGATGAAGAGGGTAGCACAGGAAAGGAATTCGTGGCGGGCCGCATCAAACCAGTCAGTAGACTGATGACCAAAAAAAAAAAAGAGGTTATTGTACACCATCTTGAAATTTGATGAAAAATATGACAGTGAATACCTTTTTTTAGTACATCATCAAATACCTTTGTGAAACAGATTTGACGAATGAAACTTCCTGGCAGATTAAAACTGTGTGCCGGGCCCAAGCACGGCCCATGCCCCATCCTCACAGCTTTACTTCTGCCAGTACCTCGTCTACCTTAACATGCCATGAAAATAAATGGCACAGTACACCCTCACTCCTGGTTGTCGGGCCGAATGGGGGACGACTGTCAGGTTGGTACCCCATCGCTGTCCTGAGCGCCTCCAAACACGTCTTCGTTGATCATCGGGGCTCAGTTAGAAGAGGGATTCATCATTGAAGACAATTCAACTACAGTCAGTGAGATTCCAGGGTGAAGACATGTCTGAGACGCCCACACGGTGGTGGGTTACAAACCTGAATGTCGCCCGCAATAAGACCAGACAACAAGGTATGGGCTGCCACTTCTTTTCGTAACAGGACCCCTCTGGTTGTCATCCACTGCACCCTTATAGGACAGCGGTACGTCGACGATATCTACGTCCCGTTTTGTTTCCCTTCATGGCAAGCCATCCTGGGCTTACTTTTTAACGATAATGTCCACCATTACACGACGAGAGTTTCTACAGCTTGTCTTCGTTTTTGACAAACGCTACCTTACCTAGCACGGTCGTCAGATGTCTCCCCAACTGAGAACATTTGGAGCATTGTGGATAGAGCTCTCCATCCGGCTCCATGTTTTGACGATCTACCGTACCAATTGGGCAGAATTAGGCGCGATGTCTCTCAGGAGAACATTCAACAACTCTATCAATCAATGTCAAGCTGAATAACTGCTTGCATAAGGGCGAGAGGTAGATCAGTGCGTAACTGACGTTCTCAATTTTGTGAAGCTGTTTCTCTTGAATAAAACATTCCTACTTTTCTGAGGGGCATGAAAGGGAAGCAGTGGTTGGGAAAGGAGTAAGACAGGGTTGTACCCTCTCCCCGATGTTATTCAATCTGTATATTGAGCAAGCAGTAAAGGAAACAAAAGAAAAATTCGGAGTAGGTATTAATATTCATGGAGAAGAAGTAAAAACTTTGAGGTTCGCCGATGACATTGTAATTCTGTCAGAGACAGCAAAGGACTTGGAAGAGCAGTTGAACGGAATGGACAGTGTCTTGAAAGGAGGATATAAGATGAACATCAACAAATGCAAAACGAGGATAATGGAATGTAGTCGAATTAAGTCGGGTGATGCTGAGGAATTAGATTAGGAAATGAGACACTTAAAGTAGTAAAGGAGTTTTGCTATTTAGGGAGTAAAATAACCGATGATGATCGAAGTAGAGAGGATATAAAATGTAGACTGGCAATGGAAAGGAAAGCGTTTCTCAAGAAGAGGAATTTGTTAACATCGAGTATAGATTTAAGTGTCAGGAAGTCGTTTCTGAAAGTATTTGTATGGAGTGTAGCCATGTATGGAAATGAAACATGGACGATAAATAGTTTGGACAAGAAGAGAATAGAAGCTTTCGAAATGTGGTGCTACAGAAGAATGCTGAAGATAAGGTGGGTAGATCACATAACTAATGAGGAGGTATTGAATAGGATTGGGGAGAAGAGAAGTTTGTGGCACAACTTGACTAGAAGAAGGGATCGGTTGGTAGGACATGTTTTGAGGCATCAAAGGATCACAAATCTAGCATTGGAGGGCAGTGTGGAGGGTAAAAATCGTAGAGGGAGACCAAGAGATGAATATACTAAGCAGATTCAGAAGGATGTAGGTTGCAGTAGATACTGGGAGATGAAGAAGCTTGCACAGGATAGAGTAGCATGGAGAGCTGCATCAAACCAGTCTCAAGACTGAAGACCACAACAACAACAACTTTTCTGAAATGGTAATCATTCGTTTTTCTGTACATTTACATCACATCCACCGATTTCCGTCCCATTCGGATAAATCCATCGTATTTTGTGTATTCTTTTCTTCTTACCTGTAGTGAAGTACTGTTTGTAAAAATGCTGCACAAATATGCGGCCGACTCTTGATAAGGGTCAAAATTGGTGCTTGCTTTACATCTTCAAAAATGTAAAATTATGCCCTTAAAAAAACCTGTAAAAGTCGCATGCTATTTTAATCATTCAGTTCAAAGAAATGCAAGACTGGAGACATGAAATAACATGATTACATAGCCTCATCGTAGCTAAAGCAGGTAGTAGATATCGGTTCATTGGCAGAATACTTCGAAAATGCGGACAGTCTACTGGGACACTACTTGCCAATAACTTGTCCGTCCCATCTTAGAACACGGCTGAAGTCTGTGGGATCTATACTAGATAGGACGAACACAAGGTTGTAACCTCCCCACAAAAAATAAAAAAAATAAATAATATGAATAAGATTCTAATTTAGTGTAACCTCAAAACAAAATTCTTTCACAGTGTAACCTCCTCACAAAATTCGTTCCCATTTAGAACCTCCCTACAGAAATTCATTCACATTTAACCTCCACACAAAATTCTTTCTGATTTAATCTAAGCTCAAAATTCATTCACATTTAGCGTAACCTCACAGCAGAAAAATTCCTAAACCTCTCAACAGTAAAAATTATAATTATGTCGTTCACATTCAGTGTAACGTCCCAATAAAAAAATAAATTCAGTAACCTGGTAATAAAACAATGTAACTAACCTCTGAATTAAATTGTCGCTCACTTATGACTTTTCAATAATTCACTGTGAATTTAACCTGGTAAATTTTGGACGACAGCAGTGCTGCGTCATGGCCCTGAAAGATCATTCTGAATAAAAAAAGGAAAAATTCTTACCTCAATGAAGTCGCCGGATATACCTGTATCTACTCTTACAATAAATTATTCCGGCACAGCTCTGTGCAATGCTGGCCGACCTATCTGTCATTTATGAAAGAAAGCAACTGATTTTTCTATTGCAATAATCGGGATGATCATGGATGGGACAAATTAGTAAATTCTTTAAATTGAAATGAATGGTTGTTAAAAGTTGCTTTTTATGAGGAAGATTATTATTACGAGAGTTTTAAAACATTTACATGCGACTTGAGATAACATTACTACATATGCGCGAGGCTGCTTTTTACCTTGTACAATAATACTCAGGCTCCGGCATCGCTGCACCGCGACCGGGCCACCCAACACGATACACCATACCAGACCAGAGCAGACTCCAGACTAGCAACAACTTACTGCTACAGCAACACAGTTCCTACTGCAGTCAACACTGCTCTCTGGTCAGAGACCTTGCATATCGCCAGGCAGCGCATGAGCAATACATCGAAATTACATCTGCTCGGACCTCTTACAAGGTACTAAATATACACTATCTGATCAGAAGTACCCGTACTCATATTAGTGGACCTTACATGAGGTGTATCCATCCTTCCCCTTTATACGGCTTGAACTATATTGAGTACCTTTTGACTGAGGTGTCTGAATGTGAAGGAATTCTGATGTTGGACGTTGGGATCTAGGGTCAAGTCGGCGTTCTAACTCATCCCAAACATATGCTTAGTCCGTTTCAGGAATGTAGCTGACTTCAAATCATTGCCTCACAGATGACAGGGTGCACTCTCTTGTTGATACTCTCTCTGATGACAACACTATACTCCCCACCTTCTTGTACACTAGAGGGTTCGCCTCTTGTGACTTCTGGTGGTCAATTCCCCGTTGCATAGCCGTATGGAACTCATCCTTGAGGAGCACGCGTAGAGACACAGTTGTTCTCTGCTGTCTCCGAATTGGACATACGCGGTTGACCCACAGCTGTCTCCTTCGCCGTGAGAACCCGCCCAAGTGTCGCTGTGGTGCAGGGCTGACAATGGTCCATCTTCTGATGGACTGCCCCCTTTTAGCCCCCTTGCGCCAGTCCTTTAATTTACCAGCTGCACTTCCTTTAATTCTAGGTGATGATGCCTCTATAGCTGACTCACTTTTACGTTTTATCCGTGCAGCTGGGTTTTATCACTCCCTCTAGTGTGGGCGCTCTCGTATGATTTCTCAGGCTACACCCACTCCAGCTACTTTTAATTGTGACGTGGATGACAAAATAGTATCTTTTATGGTAGCAAGTTGTGTTGGTACATCAACGCTTTCCAGCTGGAGGTTCTTCGTTTGTAGTTGAGTGGCTGACCTTTTACCTGATTCATCAACCACTGTAGTCTGTTTTACTCTAGTCAACTACTTGCTCTGCTCCTTTTAAGTGTCCTCTATTTTGTGTTATTGCGGTGTTCATTTTAGCTCTGTACCCCTTGGTGTTCCCCCCCTCTGGGTGCAGAGGTTACGCTTTTACTGTATAGGCCTTTTACAAGTATGCCTGTTTGGAACAGGGGACTGATGACCTCGATGTTTAGCCCCAATCAAACCCCAAAACCAACCAACCAACCAACCAACCAACCTGTTGCATAAGGTTGTTCTGATACTTTTGATCGATAGTGTATACGAAGAAGGACTGCACGAATGGTCAGAAGTTTGACTCACGGGAGAGTATCACAGAAATGTTAAACCACTGAATTGGTATAAATTTTAAGGTGAACACCAATTTTCTCGCGAAAGACAGCTTGCGAAGATTCTAGAGATATTCCTCACCTCCTCTGTATCGCTCCCATGTAGACTGCGAAGACAAGATAAGCCTAATTACAGCACACACAGATACTTTGAGTGTTCATTATTCCCGCGTTCTGTTCGGCGTAAACCCCGGATGTTGCTCCATTAAAGTGGTTGCAACAGCATCACAAAAATCCTTAAAATCGATGTATTTTTGCTTAGCAATTCCTTGTCGGACCTACAGAAGAGTTACATCACGGAATTTGTACCGTATAAATCTGCTTATTTACGTATTAATACGATTTAATACAACTAGCTAATGTCTGTATCTCGGCGATCAATCAAGTTGCAAAGACGCGTCGCTTTGAGCTCTTGGTTTTCATAATATTTAACGAATCAAACGTAATTTGAGAGGAAAAAGCTGGTGCCTCACCCTGTATTTATTCGCATGACTGGTGCAAAAATGATAAAACTTCTACCGTTGTGTGTGGCGCGCAGTGCGTCAGTTGTCACTATATGCGGTCAGACTTGCCCGACCGTAACCATCACGTGACGTGTGGGTGGTCTTACGTAGCGCTTGGCTGTATTAGTGAGGAGCTGTAACACCTGAATGGACGACGTGCCTGGAAATTACACAATTCGACCACCTGGCCTTACAAAGACGCACATTGCGACCCGTTTCAAACTCTGTCACGTGCCAGTACTGTTGTATAACGCGTCTACCAAGTGTTTCTGTGTGACGTCAACACCTGGCGCTATCCACGCCCATTAAAAGCATCTCATGCACGCTGACGACCTTCATTTATACCTAAGCGCAAATCGAACAGACGTATGCTCAACCATTCAGCATGAAAACGCTGACTGACTTGCATTATCACAACAGGCACTGGGGCACAATATACACCGAAGCGCCAAAGAAACTGGTATATGCATGCGTATTCAAATGCAGAGATACGTAAACAGGCAGAATACGGCACTGCGGTCTGCAACGCCTGTATAAGACAACAAGTGTCTGGCGCAGTTGTTAGATCGGTTACTGCTGGTACAGTGGAAGGTTGTCAAGATTTAAGCGAATTTGAACATGGTGTTACAGTCGGCGCACGAGCGATGGGACACGGCACCTCCGAGGTAGCGATGAAGTGGGGATTTTCCCGTACGACCATTTCACGAGTGTACCGTAAATATCAGGAATACGGTAAAACATCAAATCTCCGACATCGCACCGGCCGGAAAAAGATCCTGCAAGAAAGGGACCAACGACGATTGAAGAGAATCGTTCAAAGTGACAGAAGTGCAACCCTACCGCAAATTGCCGCAGATTACAATGCTGGGCCATCAACAAGTGTCAGCGTCTGAATCATTCAACGATACGTCATCGATATGGAATTTCGGAGCCGAAGGCCCACTCGTGTACCCTTGATAACTGCACGACACTAAACTTTACGCCTCGCCCGGGCCTGTCAACGACATTGGACTGTTGATGACTGGAAACATATTGCGTGGTCGGACGAATCTCGTTTCAAATTGTATCGAGCGGATGGACGTGTACGGGTATGGAGAAACCTCATGAATCCATGGACCCCGCATATCAACAGGGGACTGTTCAAGTTGGTGGAGGCTCTGTAATAGTGTGGGGCGTGTGCAGTTGCAGTTTAATGGGACCCCTGATATGTCAGGATACGACTCTAACAGGTGAGACGTACGTAAGCATCCTGTCTGATCACGTACATCCATTCATGTCCATTTTGCATTCCGATGTACTTGGGCAATTCCAGCAGGACAGTGCGACACCCCACACATACAGAATTGCTACGACTGGCCCAAGAAACACTCTTCTTAGTTTAAACATTTTCGCTGGCCACCAAACTCCCCAGACGTGAAAATTATTGAGCATATCTGGGATGCCTTGTAGCGTCGTGTTCAGAAGATTTCTCCACGTCCTCTTACTCTTACGGATTTATGGACACTCTTGCAGGATTCATGGTGTCAATTCCCTCCAGCACTACTTCAGTCGAGTCCATTCCACGTCGTGCTGCAGCACTTCTGCGTGCTCGCGGGGGCCCTACACGATATTAGACAGGTGTACCAGTTTCTTTGGCTCTTCAGTGTACGAGGTGCAGTCAAACGAAAACGAGACAGATGGAGGAAAAAAAGTAGGTAAATTGTTTATTATTTCAAAAGTAATCGCCATAACTGTTGATACATTTACTCCACTGTGAGACAAGACGGTCAATACCTTCACGGATAAATGTTTACAGTTGTCTACGGAACCATAACTGTACACAGGGGTGCACTTCTTCGTTAGTAGACACTGGTCGGACCCACGTGTTACCAAGGTTGTTTCGACTACGTTGTAGAAGCTTCGCTGGAAAGCCATTACATATCCTCCATGTGGTCGCGATCTCTCCCCGTGCGGTTTCCATACTTTTGGAGTCCCGAAGAAAGACATTAGTGGCCGTCGATTTGTTCCGGACCGAGTGGTGCGCGCATGGGTACAGTCTTGGTTCCGTAGGCAACCGCAAACATTTTTCCATGGTGGCATTGACTGTCTTTCCTCACAGTGGAATAGATGTATCAACAGTTACGGCAAAACGGCAAGATTTTAGTCTCTCATAACAAACTTTTTACCCGTCAGTCCAGAGAATCATTTCCACACTTTATTCGAAATGGTACAGGCATACATTTTCCTTCCTTCTGAGGATAAGTCTGGACCATCTCTTACATTGCAGTGAATGTACGACTGCAGTCTGTAAGAAGGTGCCAGCGTCTCACCATTCACTACAGATTGATTCTCGAGCTTAAAAAAGAACTCGTAGAATCATTACCACTCCCAGTTCTAGATTATGAAGACACTGTTCATCTAAGTATTTCATATGGAGAGCTCATGCCGGATGAAACTGGAGATGAACGCTTGTGTGTCTACGAACAATTATCATGACTTCATTCAGATGAACGTTAACACTATCATACCCACCGCTTACTCTACCGGCTGCTTTATCATTGCACTCTGCGTTATTTATCATCAAGTCTGGCACTTTTGTCCGAATAGAATAGCACAAATAATTGTCTCAACAAAGCAGACGCCTCTCTCTACCACTACATAATACACCCATCGTCTCAGAATCATTTTCTGTCGTATGAACACGTTATCTTCCTCAGAATGTAAGAGAAATTTAACTCCTTTCCAACATTAAAAGATGCGCTAATGGTCCACTTCCGCTCGCAGCAGCTATCCATGCGACATTCTTTATGTATTTCATTTTTGCCAATCACCCTCCCCGAACCCCTCCTTCAAATTTCGCTTTGAGTATCTACAGAGTTCTCTAGGGAAACTATCTGCTCTTTCGTAACAGTATCTGTCACCGTCATTTGTTTCTTAACCTCTGTTGTTAACCCTTCCGTTTCTGATTATTAAACACGGCTTGAAAATGCTCAACTAATTGATAATGTTGTTATTCTTAATCTCTGATATTACTTTTATAATTATCGTTATCATCATTGTCATTATCATCCTTTTTACAATAGTAAACACAAAAAATGAGATCACTATACCGGAATTCGTATTTTATCACTAGTCGGCCACTTCGCAGGCGCCTGGGACTGCTCGATGTGGCGAGAGGCGCTTTGTGCAGATCGCAGTAAAGTGGCTTTTTGTACGAGTAGTTGCCAGAGTGATACGAGGTGCATTCAAGTTCTAAGGCCTCCGATTTTTTTTTGTAATTAACTACTCACCCGAAATCGACGAAACTGGCGTTACTTCTCGACGTAATCGCCCTGCAGACGTACACATTTTTCACAACGCTGACGCCATGATTCCATGGCAGCGGCGAAGGCTTCTTTAGGAGTCTGTTTTGACCACTGGAAAATCGCTGAGGCAATAGCAGCACGGCTGGTGAATGTGCAGCCACGGAGAGTGTCTTTCATTGTTGGAAAAAGCCAAATGTCACTAGGAGCCAGGTCAGGTGAGTAGGGAGCATGAGCCATCACTTCAAAGTTGTTATCACGAAGAAACTGTTGCGTAACGTTAGCTCGATGTGCGGGTGTGTTGTCTTGGTGAAACAGCACACGCGCAGCCCTTCCCGTACGTTTTTGTTGCAGTGCAGGAAGGAATTTGTTCTTCAAAACATTTTCGTAGGATGCACCTGTTATCGTAGTGTCCTTTGGAACGCAATGGGTAAGGATTACGCCCTCGCTGTGAATGGCTCTGAGCACTATGGGACTCAACATCTTAGGTCATAAGTCCCCTAGAACTTAGAACTACTTAAACCTAACTAACCTAAGGACATCACACACATCCATGCCCGAGGCAGGATTCGAACCTGCGACCGTAGCAGTCCCGCGGTTCCAGACTGCAGCGCCAGAACCGCACGGCCACCGCGGCCGGCACGCCCTCGCTGTCCCAGAACATGGCCACCATCATTTTTTCAGCACTGGCGGTTACCCGAAATTTTTTTGGTGGTGGTGAATCTGTGTGCTTCCATTGAGCTGACTGGCGCTTCGTTTCTGGATTGGAAAATGGCATCCACGTCTCATCCATTGTCACAACCGACGAAAAGAAAGTACCATTCAAGCTGTCGTTGCACGTCAACATTGCTTGGCAACATGCCACACGGGCAGCCGTGTGGTCATCTGTCAGTATTCGTGGCACCCACCTGGATGACACTTTTCGCATTTTCTGGTCGTCATGCAGAAATGCCAACTCTGGAGGCGATCTGTTCAACAGTCATTCGGCGATCCCCCAAAACAATTCTCTCCACTTTCTCGATCATGTCGTCAGACCGGCTTGTGCCAGCCCGAGGTTGTTTCGGTTTGTCGTCACACGATGTTCTGCCTTCATTAAACTGTCGCACCCATCAACGCACTTTCGACACATCCATAACTCCATCACCACATGTCTCCTTCAACTGTCGATGAATTTCAATTGGTTTCACACCACGCAAATTCAAAAAACGAATGATTGCACGCTGTTCAAGTAAGGAAAACGTCGCCATTTTAAGTATTTAAAACAGTTCTCATTCTCGCCGCTGGCGGTAAAATTCCATCTGCCATACGGTGCTGCCATCTCTGGGACGTATTGACAATGAACGCGGCCTCACTTTTAAACAATGTGCATGTTTCTATCTCTTTCCAGACCGGAGAAAAAAAATCTGAGGCCTTAGAACTTGAATGCACCTCGTATTTTGTCAGTGCAAAAGGTTTTCATGTGCTCACTAAAATCTTTGACACGGCTCCCAGTCTACTGAGAACCACTGGGACCACTTTCACTGCATTACAGCAGAGTCGTTTTATCCCAGTTTTCATGTCCTCGTATCTGGCAAGTTTTCAAGTTGTTTCTTGTCGATGCTGCAGTCGCTTACCATGGCAATGTCAATGATCCACACTTCCTTTTTCTCCACAGTTGTGATGTTTGGTGTACTGTGTTCGATCTTAGTCGTTAAAAACCATTCAACAGCCAAAATCCCATAAAATATTTTTGTATTTAAGACAACCGGGCTCAGCAGACTATGCTGTCATTTTCATGTCTTTATTATTGTTATTATTATAATTGTCATTATATCATCCACTGTTATTATTCGTATTGATAATCATAAATATCATCGCAATAATACCTCAGATGTACACTCAATGGAAGTGATAATTATTTTTAATATTTTTTAGTACACGTAGTTCCCGGTCCGGTGTAAGACAGGGCCGTGACCTGTCCACGCTAAATAAAACAGTAAGTAAATAAGTAATCCATTACATCATGTACTGATCACAATGACCCATTGTGGCGCCGCTGATATTAATGATTCGAGTAGTTTCTTACAGAAATTCAGACAACGAATATTACATCTTTAGTTATACGAAAGCAGAGCCATAACCGAACGTCATAGGGAGCGAGCTGACACTGGTTAAGACTCGATTTTGGAAGCACTGGGGTTCAGTTCTCCGTCCGGCAATATAAATATAGATTTCCCGCGGATTACCTTATCGCGGGATCAGCAACAGTAACATGTTAGTAACTGCGGGCCATATTGTCAAAATCAGTATGTATTGTGGACCGTAAATTTTTCCAACTAAAAATTTGTAAGGCCACAGGAAGTCCATAGAATACATTAAAATTCAACAAACTTTTTTGTTTCGTAATTAGGTTGTTACAAATTAGCTTAACATGGGATACATATAAAATTTAGTGAAGAAAATGTATTGAAAGTTTTAGAAGCACACTTTTGTTTAATGCTCTTGTAGTATTCGACTAGAAAATCCTGGAAAGAAATCTGCGTTATTATACGGACAGAGGTGTGTAGCAAGTAATAAGCAACATAAGCTGCTCGGTTGAGAACAAGGAAGACTACACAGAGATAAATGCTGCTTCGTTAGTCTAGGATGCTGCCTTAATTTGCGGTTTTTGTCCCAACTAATGACTCCCACGCGCCTTCGTAATAATGGAAAATTGGCGCCTCGTCAAGGTCAAACCGCATGCGTGGTTGTTTTAGCTATTTCTTTTGTTTTTTATACATCAGAAATGTGCAAAGTTGTTTTCATTCATGTCGAACAAAAATGTGTCAAATACAGTTTTAGGGTGAGCAGTGTGTGATGTCAGCAGCATTAAATAAAAGCTCTCTGTAATTATCTTGTCTATGTCGAATATTTGTTGCCGTTTTACAGGGGACACGCCCCCGGATAGCTATTGCAGCCAATGTTTAACTGTTTTAGTTTTTTTCGTCCTACTTGAAAATTCAAATTTTTTGTGCTCTTCGAGTGCCTGGTATTATCCAGGGCAGGACTCCCTTTTACGTCAAGTGCCGTATCATATACACTAAGTCCTATTGCTCTTACTAGATCTTCGTAGTTAGCGCCTCTTCATTTGGACCGTTTTGGTGCATTGTG
The DNA here is from genome assembly GCF_023864275.1 of Schistocerca cancellata. NCBI lineage: Eukaryota > Metazoa > Arthropoda > Insecta > Orthoptera > Acrididae > Schistocerca > Schistocerca cancellata. The sequence continues at coordinate 804,933,253 of NC_064628.1, forward strand.
TCATTTGGTTTGTTTAATTGTGACAAAACTTCTGGAAGACGAAAACCTGATTTCGAAAACCGCCTTTCGTCGCCGTGTTCATATGTTTAGGTCTGAACTGGTTCGCTATTCCGATCAAATGTCGATTTTAGAATCGACAGATATTTGTTCAGATTTTTTCGATTTAGTGTAGCAGGTAGAGATTTTCTTGCGCAGTGTAATAGTTCAACTCAGTGTAATATTTCAACCTCTCTTTCGCTGTTCTAAAAGTTATTAAGTCCAGATTAACTGACATGTTTAAGAACAAAACAGAACCTGACAATCTAATCAAATTTGAAAATCCTGTTGAGTATTCAAAATCAGTACTGATTGCTTACATGACCAATCAGTTTACGAATACCAGATTTGGAAGCCACATGAAAAAAAATTAGCAGTTGTATGTTCTAGGGTACCGATTTGAATGCTGCTGCATCCGCAGTTTCTTTATTTTCTTAACGTTGTTTATGTACAGTCCGTATCCTGTCAGTATGTGATTAGTCTTCATCTAAGGGGTAAGGAGACTGATTTTTCCACGTTCCTTGGCATCCGTTAGAATACTGTACAAACTCTTATTCGTGCACTGGTACTGTCTCGGATTTGTTGCCATTTCTTTGACAGCCATTACTTAAGCTCTTGTCTTTTCATTATTATTAGGCTAGTTGTATGTTAACCGGGGTCCTAGAAACGACTGAGAGGCTTCGTCCCTGCCGCAGCCGCAGTGATCCACAACCCCACGACGACTACCGCAGTCCACTTCACTCCTCCGCCACCCTACACCGAACCCAGGGCTATTGTGCGTTTCGGCCCCCGGTGGACCCCCCAGGGAACATCTCACACCAGACGAGTGTAACCCCTATGTTTGCGTGGTAGAATAATGGCGGTGTACGCGTACGTGGAGAACTTGTTTGCGCAGCAATCACCGACATAGTGTAACTGAGGCGGAATAAGGGGAACCATCCCGCATCCGCCGAGGCAGATGGAAAACCGCCTAAAAACCATCCACAGACTGGCCGGCTCACCGGACTTCGACCCAAGTCCGCAGGACGGATTCGTGCCTGGACCAGGCGCTCCTTTCCGCTCTGGAAAGCCCTGCGTTAGACCGCTCGGCTAACCGGGCGGGCATTAGGCTAGTTAGTTTGCTAACAATGTGAATTATTATCTGTTCGGAACCAGTTATCCACTCCTGTTCACCCTTCACAGGGCACAGAGCACAAGCTCTTTATAGAGTGACCATTGTACGACAGCACCCAACTTTTTAAAGAGCTGCACTTCCGTCAAAATCTAGTTTCTCATGCATCGCAATGTTTATGAAGCCATATTTGTGTCATACAATGAGATACGTTTGTAGACACATCTAGTACTATACTGTATGTAAAATGTGTTGCAAATCGAGTCACTAGTAAATAAGTAATACATTAAAACGTAAGACCTGATGCAGAAGTATTACTACATGAAATTGCGAAAATGTAATAAGGGGTAGCATTTATACTTTTATTATTTTGTGGAAGTTGAGGGGGGAGAGGTTGCCAGGAGAAAGGAATTAAGAAAACTTTGAAATTATTATGTGTCAAGTTTGTTCGACTTTGCTAAGTGCTTCCATTATTAAATACGGGATGAATATAGTCTGGGTAATTTGCGCGCTATGAGATACACTGCCTCAAGACTTGTAAATGAGGTAAGATACACGCTATACACACTACAGTCAAATAGCACACCGAAGATTATTCATCCACTGGACGGCTTCTCTCGAGATATTGTGAATGTCTTTAATTCCTCCTCCTTTGAAACAGTAAATTGAACAATTTAAAATGTGGTTTATAGTTCGAAGTTCACTGCACTGATAGAAAGGATCATTCTCAAGATCCCAGTTTGTCATTATGCTTCTACAGCTACCCGTTACAGTCCTAATTCTGTTTAATCGTATCCAGAGTCTTTGTGGAAGATCAAAGTAGTAAATTGTTTGGTCACGTTAGCAGTAAGTGATCCATTTTGTGGGGTGTTCCTTCGTCATTATTCCTACCAATCCCTTTCTTCCTTACAATCTTCTAATCTTTAGATGGTTTTCCAGAATGGCGTCCTTGACTTCAGTCGACCCTTTCTGTGTAAATGATGATGAATTGGGAGATGGCATTGATTTTCCGGTCTTCTTGTGCTGTTGTGCTATTACCGCTCTGCATCTGATATTTGGTGGTTCGATATTGGCTAACGGTGAAGCCAGGTTGTGGGGGTCGGTTTGTGTGTTATCTGGTTTATAATCATATGTACTGTTATTCCTATGTGATGTATTTTTACTCTGTGATGCAGTGTTGTCTTCGCCTTGTCGAACGTATTTATATCAACATAGACACATTTTTACCGTTTGTTAAACCTTATCCTTCTTATAGAGTAGATTATGATAGCATTTCAAACCTTTATGAAATATAGAAAATCGAATTTTTGCAGCCCCTGGAAGCAGTTGGATAACAACATCTAACTGACACCGGCGACCGGTTTAGACGTTCAGTAAACAGTTAATGTCCGCAGCTCGTGGTCGTGCGGTAGCGTTCTCGCTTCCCGCGCCCGGGTTCCCGGGTTCGATTCCCGGCGGGGTCAGGGATTTTCTCTGCCTCGTGATGACCAGGTGTTGTGTGATGTCCTTAGGTTAGTTAGGTTTAAGTAGTTCTAAGTTCTAGGGACTGATGACCATGTTAAGTCCCATAGTGCTCAGAGCCATTTGAACCATAAACAGTTGATGTAACTGTGATACATTCGTTTCCTTACCCGAGTTACTTTTTTCTGTGAAAGTAATTTAACAACAGTGAAGAAGGCTATATTAGTTAATCATGATAACACAGAAGGATCAAGTTTCTCGTAGGTGCTAAAGCTACTGTGAAGTGGCGGCCGTCGCTGAGGGGACAGCTCAACGTAGCGTCGTTGTGACGATCTTCCATTGCAGTCATACACGAGGAACACTGTTAAAGCACAACTAACACTACCACAAAAAAACCGAGGCAGAACCAAGCAGTAGTGAATCAAATCTTGATGACGAAGAGTAAAGTAGGTTTTACTCTTGTC